>NC_092038.1:34128118-35328118 GCF_003086295.3 Arachis hypogaea
TTTGCTCAGGCCCTCAATTTCAGCCAGAAAATACCTGAAATCACAGAAAAACACACAAACTCATAGTAAAGTCCAGAAAAGTGAATTTTAACTAAAAACTAATAAAAATATACTAAAAACTAACTAATCATACTAAAAACATACTAAAAAAATGCCAAAAAGCGTATAAATTATCCGCTCATCACAACACCAAACTTAAATTGTTGCTTGTCCCCAAGCAACTGAAAATCAAATAGAATAAAAAGAAGAGAATATACTATAAACTCCAAAATATCAATGAAACTTAGCTCCAATTAGATGAGCGGGACTAGTAGTTTTTTGCTTCTGAACAGTTTTGGCATCTCGCTCTATCCTTTGAGGTTCAGAATGATTGGCATCTATAGGAACTCAGAATCAGATAGTGTTATTGATTCTCCTAGTTAAGTATGTGATTCTTGAACACAGCTACTTTTGAGTCTTGGCTGTGGCCCAAAGCACTCTGTTTCCAGTATTACCACCGGATACATACATGCCACAGCACATAATGGGTGAACTTTTTAGATTGTGACTCAGCTTTGCTAGAGTCCCCAATTAGAGGTGTCCAGGGTTCTTAAGCACACTCTTTTTGCCTTGGATCACTTTATTTCTACCCTTGCTTTTTTTTCTTTTTCTCTTTCTTTTCTTTCTTTTTTTTTTTTTTTTTTTTTTTTTTTTTTTTTATTTTTTATTTTTTTTTATTATGCTTTTTCTTGCTTCAAGAATCAATTTGATGATTTTTAGATCCTCAATAACATTCTCCTTTTCCATCATTCTTTCAAGAGCCAACAATTTAACATTCTAAACAGCAAATTCAAAAGACATATGCACTGTTCAAGCATTCATTCAGAAGACAAAAAGTATTGTCACCACATCAAACTAATTCAACTAGTTTCAGAGATAATTTGAAATCCTGTACTTCTTGTTATTTTGTATAAAACATTTTTCATTTAAGAAGGTGATGGATTCATAGGACATTCATAGCTTTAAGGCATAGACACTAAGATGATCATGTAATAAGACACAAACATAGATAAACATAAGCATAAAAATTCGAAAAATAGAAAATAAAGAACAAGGAGATTAAAGAAGGGTCCACCTTAGTAATGACGGCTTGTTCTTCCTCTTGAAGATCTTATGGAATGCTTGAGCTCCTCAATGTCTCTTCCTTGCCTTTGTTGCTCCTCTCTCATGATTCTATGATCTTCTTTAATTTCATGGAGGAGGATGGAATGTTCTTGGTGCTCACCCTTAGTTGTCCCATGTTGGAACTCAATTCTCCTAGGGAGGTGTTGATTTGCTCCCAATAGTTTTGTAGAGGAAAGTGCATCCCTTGAGATGAATCTCTCCATCTCCCATGGCTCGGAGGTGGAAGCTATTGCCTTCCTTTCCTCTTTCTAGAGGTTTCTCCGGCATTAGGTGCCATAAATGGTTATGGAGAAATAAAAAGCAACGCTTTTACCACACCAAACTTAGAAGGTTTGCTCGTCCTCGAGCAAAAGAAGAAAGAAGAGAGAGAGTGGTGGGGTAGGTGGGGATCCTGTGGGGTCCACAGATCCTGAGGTGTCAAGGATAATTCATCCCTGCACCAAGTGGCAAGCAGAAATGCTCCTTCTGCCAATCCTGGCGTTAAACGCTGGGCTGGTGCCATTTCTGGCGTTTAACGCCAGTCTGGTGCCCCTTTCTGGCGTTAAACGCCCAGAATGGTGCCAGACTGGGCGTTAAACGCCCATTTGCTGCCTTACTGGCGTTTAAACGCCAGCAAGTTTTCCTCCAGGGTGTGCTGTTTTTCTTTCTATTTTTCATTCTGTTTCTGCTTTTTCAATTGATTTTGTGACTTTCCATGATCATCAACCTATAGAAAACATAAAATAACAAAGGAAAATAATAAATATAACATTGGGTTGCCTCCCAACAAGCGCTTCTTTAATGTCAGTAGCTAGACAATGGGCTCTCATGGAGCCTCACAGATACTCAGAGCCATGTTGGAACCTCCCAACACCAAACTTAGAGTTTGAATGTGGGGGTTCAACACCAAACTTAGAAGTTGGATGTGGCCTCCCAACACCAAACTTAGAGTTTGACTGTGGGGGCTCTGTTTGACTCTGTTTTGAGAGAAGCTCTTCATGCTTCCTTTCCATGGTTACAGAAGGGGAACTTGAGTCTTATAGTTTGCACTGTCTGTAAGCCACGGAGCTTCCTGAATAGCAAATAATTGCTCATCCGGAAGGTTTCAGAGATCTCAGTAGGAGGGAGGGATGCTCCTGCTACTGGTTCTATCCGGACAGGTGATCAGCTACTTGATTCTCTGTCCCTTTTCTGTCTCTTATTTCTATATCAAACTCTTGCAGAAGCAACACCCATCTTATGAGCCTGGGTTTTGAATCCTGCTTTGTGAGTAGATATTTAAGAGCAGCATGGTTAGTGTACACAATCACTTTTGATCCTACTAAATAAGATCTGAACTTGTCAATGGCATAAACCACTGCAAGTAACTCCTTTTCTGTGGTTGTGTAGTTCTTCTGTGCATCATTTAGAATACGGCTGCCATAATAAATGACGTGCAGAAGCTTACCATGCCTTTGTCCCAATACTGCACCAATGGCATGGTCACTGGCATCACACATTAGTTCAAATGGTAATGTCCAGTCTGGTGCAGAGATGACTGGTGCTGTGACCAGCTTAGCTTTCAGAGTCTCAAACGCCTGCAAACACTCATTATCAAAATAAATGGAGTGTCAGCAGCTAGCAGATTACTCAAAGGTTTGGCAATTTTTGAAAAATCCTTTATAAACCTTCTGTAGAATCCTGCATGCCCCAGAAAGCTTCTGATTGCCTTAACATTGGTAGGTGGTGGTAATTTTTCAATTACTTCAACTTTAGCTTGATCCACCTCTATTCCTTTGTTTGAAATTTTATGCCCAAGGACAATCCCTTCAGTCACCATAAAGTGACATTTTTCCCAGTTTAAAACTAGGTTGGTCTCTTGGCATCTTTTCAGAACAAGGGCTAGATGGTTAAGGCAGGAGCTGAATGAGTCTCCAAATACTGAAAAGTCATCCATGAAGACTTCTAGAAATTTCTCTACCATATCTGAGAACATAGAGAGCATGCACCTCTGAAAGGTTGCAGGTGCATTGCACAGACCAAAAGGCATCCTTCTGTAGGCAAATACTCCAGAAGGACATGTAAATGCTGTTTTCTCTTGGTCCTGAGGATCTACTGCAATTTGGTTGTAACCTGAGTAGCCGTCCAAAAAGCAGTAGTATTCATGACCTGCTAGTCTCTCTAGCATCTGGTCTATGAATGGTAAAGGAAAATGATCCTTTCTGGTGACTGTATTGAGCCTTCTGTAGTCAATACACATACGCCACCCTGTAACTGTTCTTTTAGGAACCAGTTCATTCTTTTCATTATGAACCACTGTTATGCCTCCCTTCTTGGGGACAACGTGAACAGGGCTCACCCAGGGACTATCAAAAATAGGATAAATAATCCCAGCCTCTAGTAACTTAGTGACCTCTTTCTGCACCACCTCCTTCATGGCTGGATTTAGCCGCCTTTGTGGTTGAACCACTGGCTTAGCATCATCCTCCAATAGGATCTTGTGCATGCATCTTGCTGGGCTAATGCCCTTAAGATCACTTATGGACCACCCAAGAGCTGTCTTGTGTGTCCTTAGCACTTGAATTAGTGCTTCCTCTTCCTGTGGATTTAAAGCAGAGCTTATGATCACTGGAAAAGTGTCATCTTCTCCCAGAAATGCATATTTCAGGGATGGTGGTAATGGCTTGAGCTCGGGTTTAGGAGGCTTATCTTCTTCTTGAGGAATTTTCAGAATTTCTTTTATTTCCTTTAGTTCCTCCAGATCAGGCTGAACATCTTTAAAGATGTCATCTAGCTCTGATTCAAGACTTTCAGTCATATTGACCTCCTCCACCAAAGAGTCAATAATATCAGTGCTCATGCAGTCATTTGATGTGTCTGGATGCTGCATAGCTTTGACAACATTCAACTTGAACTCATCATCATTGACTCTCAGGGTTAATTCCCCCTTTTGGACGTCAATGAGGGTCCGTCTAGTTGCTAGGAAAGGTCTTCCTAGAATGAGAGTTGCACTCTTGTGCTCCTCCATTTCCAGCACTACAAAGTCAGTGGGAAAGGAAAATGGCCCAACCTTGACAATCATGTCCTCAATTATGCCTGATGGGTATTTAATGGAGCCATCAGCAAGTTGGAGACATATCCTGGTTGGTTTGACTTCTTCAGTCAAGCCAAGCTTTCTGATAGTGGATGCAGGTATTAGGTTGATACTTGCCCCAAGATCACATAGAGCTTTCTTGGTATAAGTACCCTCTAATGTGCATGGTATCATAAAGCTTCCAAGATCTTTAAGCTTCTCTGGTAAGCTCTTTAATATGACTGCACTGCATTCTTCAGTGAGAAAAACTTTTTCAGTTTCTCTCCAATCCTTCTTATGACTTAAGATCTCTTTCATGAACTTAGCATAAGAAGGTATTTGCTCAAGTGCCTCTGCAAACGGAATCTTTATTTCAAGAGTCCTTAGATAGTCTGCAAAGCGGGCAAATTGCTTATCCTGTTCCGCTTGGCGGAGTTTCTGAGGATAAGGCATCTTGGCTTTATATTCTTCAACCTTAGTTGCTGCAGGTTTATTTCCTACAGAAGTGGTTGGAAAAGCCTGCTTAAGGGGGTTGTTATCAGCACTTGCAAGTGTCTGACCCCTTTGTGGCGTTTGAACGCCAGGATTGGGTGCTTTTTGGGCGTTTAACGCCAGATTGCAACCCTTTTCTGGCGTTTGAACGCCAGAAGTGGCTACCCATTGGGCGTTTAACGCCACTTTCTTACCCTTTTCTGGCGTTTGAACGCCAGAATCATTCCTCTCTGGGCTCTTACTGTCCTCAGAGGGATTTTGGGTAGTTGGTTGGTCATCCTCTGTCAGTTGTTCCTTTCTTAGCCTTCTGCTGCTTTGATTTGATACATTCAATGTTTTCCCACTCCTTAATTTAACAGCTTGGCATTCTTCTGTTATCTGTTTAGATAGTTACTGTCTTGTCTGATTCAATTGTGCTTCCATATTCTTGTTAGCACTTTTAGTTTCTTGGAGCATCTCTTTAAATTCTGCTAACTGTTTTGTCATCAGGTGTAATTGCTGATTTAGCTCAACCATCTGTTCTTGAGGATTAGGATCAGTGGCTACTGCCATAACTTCTTCTTTTGTAGAGAACTCATTGCTAGAGTACAAATATTGATTTCTAGCAACAGTATCTATAAGCTCTTGAGCCTCTTCAATCGTCTTCCTCATATGTATAGATCCACCAGCTGAGTGGTCTAGAGACATCTGAGCTTTTTGTGTAAGCCCATAGTAGAAGATGTCCAACTGTACCCACTCTGAAAACATTTCAGAGGGGCATTTTCTTAGCATACCTCTATACCTCTCCCAGGCATTATAAAGGGATTCATTATCCTCTTGCTTAAAGCCTTGGATGTCCAGCCTTAGCTGTGTCATCCTTTTTGGAGGGTAAAATTGATTCAGGAATTTGTCTGATAACTGTTTCCATGTCTTTATGCTTGCTGTAGGTTGGTTATTCAACCACCTCTTAGCTTGATCTTTTACAGCAAATGGAAACAGTAATAGTCTGTAGACATCCTGATCTACCTCTTTATCACGTACTGTGTCAGCAATTTGTAAGAACTGTGCCAGAAACTCAGTAGGTTCTTCCTGTGGAAGACCGGAATACTGGCAATTTTGCTGCACCATGATAATGAGTTGAGGATTTAGCTCAAAGCTGCTTGCTTTAATGGGAGGTATACAGATGCTACTCCCATATGCAGCTGTAATGGGGTTAGCATATGACCCCAGAGTCCTTCTGGACTGCTCAATTCCACTTAGGTCCATGATGGAGAAAGGGAATATGATATGGATTCACAAGTAAAGTAAAAATTTTTATTTTATTTAATTAAAAAGTGACGAAAATAACAAAATAAAATAAATGAAAAATAAAATAAAATTTCAAAAACTAAAAGAAAATAAAATCAAAGCAAATTAAAAACTAAATTAATTAATTAATTAAAAAGATTTTGGAATTAGCAATTAAAAAGATATGATTGAAAATTATTTTGAAAAAGATTTGAAAAGATCAATTTTTGAAATTAGAATTTTGACTTGACTAAAAAAAAAGATATGATTTTGAAAATCTTTGACTAAATTAATGCAAAATTTCGAAAATTATGAATAAAATAAGGAGAGGATAATTTTTTTTATTTTTAAATTTTAATGAGGAAAGAGAAAAACACAAAAAGACACTAAACTTAAAAATTTTAGATCAACACAAAGAGAACAAACAAGAAAACTTTGAATGTCAAGATGAACACCAAGAACACTTTGAAGGTCAAGATGAACACCAAGAACAATTTTTGAAAAATTTTTAAGTGAATAAAAGCACAAAAGACACCAAACTTAAAATTTTTAGTAAATCAAACACAAATTTTCGAAAATTAAAGGAAAACACAAGGAAGACACCAAACTTAAAATATGAAACTAAATTCAAATAAAAGACTCTAAACTAACAAAAATAAAACAGTCCTAATCTAAGCAACAAGATAGACCGTCAGTTGTCCAAACTCGAACAATCCCCGGCAACGGCGCCAAAAACTTGGTGCACGAAATTGCAATCACACTTTTGCAATCCCGCACAACTAACCAGCAAGTGCACTGGGTCGTCCAAGTAATACCTTACGTGAGTAAGGGTCGATCCCACGGAGATTGTCGGCTTGAAGCAAGCTATAGTTATCTTGTAACTCTTAGTCAGGATATCAATAATTATCAGGATTGATTGTGAAAAGTAAAAGAACATGAAATAAGTACTTGTTTTGTAGTAATGGAGAACAGGTTGAGGTTTTGGAGATGCTCTATCTTCTGAATCTCTGCTTTCCTACTGTCTTCTTCTTCAAGCACGCAAGACTCCTTCCATGGCAAGCTGTATGTAGGGTTTCACCGTTGTCAATGGCTACCTCCCATCCTCTCAGTGAAAATGTTCAACGCGCTCTGTCACCGCACGGCTAATCATCTGTCGGTTCTCAATCGGGTTGGAATAGAATCCAGTGATTCTTTTGCGTCTGTCACTAACGCCCAGCCCTCAGGAGTTTGAAGCTCGTCACAGTCATTCAATCCTTGAATCCTACTCAGAATACCACATACAAGGTTTAGAACTTCCGGATTCTCTTGAATGCCGCCATCAATTCTAGCTTATACCACGAAGATTCTGATTAAGGAATCCAAGAGATATTCACTCAATCTAAAGTAGAACGGAGGTGGTTGTCAGGCACACATTCATAGGCGAGAATGATGATGAGTGTCACGGATCATCACATTCATCAGGTTGAAGAACAAGTGATATCTTATAATAGAAGCAAGCGTGATTGAATGAAAAATAGTAGAATTGTATTAATCCATCAAGACACAACAGAGCTCCTCACCCCCAACCATGGGGTTTAGAGACTCATGCCGTAGAAGATACAATGAGAAACGTGTAGAGTGTCATCAGGTACAGATACAATGTCAAAAGATCCTATTAATAGTGAACTAGTAATCTAGGGTTTACAGAGATGAGTAAATGACATAAAAATCCACTTCTAGGCCCGCTTGGTGTGTGCTTGGGCTGAGCATTGAAGCATTTTTGTGTAGAGACTCTTCTTGGAGTTAAACGCCAGCTTTGGTGCCAGTTTGGGCGTTTAACGCCCATCCTTGTGCCAGTTCCAGCGTTTAACGCTGGGAATTCTGATGGTGACTTTGAACGCCGGTTTGGGCCATCAAATCTTAGGCAAAGTATGAACTATCATATATTGCTGGAAAGCCCAGGATGTCTACTTTCCAACGCCGTTAAGAGCGCGCCAATTGGACTTCTGTAGCTCCAGAAAATCCACTTCGAGTGCAGGGAGGTCAGAATCCAACAGCATCTGCAGTCCTTTTTAGTCTCTGAATCAGATTTTTGCTCAGGTCCCTCAATTTCAGCCAGAAAATACCTGAAATCACCGAAAAACACATAAACTCATAGTAAAGTCCAGAAAAGTGAATTTTAACTAAAAACTAATAAAAATATACTAAAAACTAACTAGATCATACTAAAAACATACTAAAAACAATGCCAAAAAGCGTATAAATTATCCGCTCATCAGACACTGACTTCGTTAGGTTGATCTCTTCTAAGTTATTTGTGTAATCCTCTTTCTTGGACCTTTGTCAGGTCTCTTTCAGGGATTAATTTTATAACTTGTCTTGTAGGAGACCGACTTCGTTAGGTCGATCTCTTCTAAGTTATAGCAATTCCTCTTTAATAGGGTTAGCCAGACGTCTTTCCAGGGATTTGCTGATAACTTGGGTTGACTTGGTCCGACTTTTTAGTGTCGGCCAGTCTTTTTAAGTTATTATATAGCAATCCATAAGACCTCGTTAGGTTCTTTTTGGGATCACTTTCGATAACTTCTTGCATTATTCTGTGTTTATCTTTGCCGATTTGTAGATGGTGGTTTTTGTCCCGGTTTGATCGTCCTTTAGGTGAATCGCGTTTTCACCTTTGTCGGTCGATCATTCCTATCAAGATCGTACAGTGAATCTGTTCTTCACTTTCTATTGATCCGTTGCTTTATAATCGAACGATGAATGCTTCAGATTAATGCGTCTTGGGAATTTGTAGAATATATGATATGTATTTTATTCAAAGAAAGTGCAAATATATACATGCGGGAGTTTTCCGTACCCTTAAGTTGGATTAAATCTCAATCTTGACGCCTCATTAAAAAACCTTTTCAGGAAAAAGAGTGCATCTTGTGATGAGATCTTTTACCTGTCCTAGCTATAGTACCTTCTTAGGTTACAGGCGTGCCATGATCTGGGGAGTTCTCATCCCTCGAGTTCGGACAGTCTGTAGTAGCCCTTCCCAAGTACTTCTGTGACTCGGTAGGGTCCTTTCCAGTTGGCTGCCAGCTTTCCTTCTCCGGGTCGAGTTGTTCCAATATCATTTCGGATTAAGATGAGATCATTCTCAGCAAAACCTCTTGGCACTACCTTTTGATTATACCTGGAAGCCATTCACCGCTTTAGTGCTTCTTCTCTGATCCGAGCTCTTTCTTGGATTTCTGGAAGTAGGTCGAGCTCTTCTCTTTGAAGTTGAGAGTTGGTTTGTTCATTGTAGTGGACTACTCGGGGAGACCCTTCCTCGACTTCTATTAGAATCATTGCCTCCACTCTGTATGGTAATCGAAATGGTGATTCATTTGTAGTAGAATGGGGGGTTGTTCGATACGTCCATAGGACTTGTGGAAGTTCCTCGGCCCAAGCCCCCTTTGCTTCTTGCAGTCTCCGCTTCAGCCCGGCCAATATGACTTTGTTGGCCGCTTCGGCTTGTCCATTGGCTTGGGGATGTTCGACAGAGGTGAATTGGTGTTTTATATTCAAGTTGGCCACTAGTTTTCTGAAGTCTGCATCTGTGAATTGGGTGCCATTGTCTGTAGTGATGGAGTATGGGACCCCGAACCTTGTAACGATGTTCCTATATAGGAATTTCCGGCTTCTTTGAGCAGTGGCATTGGCTAGGGGTTCTGCCTCGATCCATTTTGTGAAATAATCTACCCCTACTATGAGGAATTTTACTTGTCCCGATCCCTGTGGAAAGGGTCTGAGACGATCGAGTCCCCACTTTGCAAATGGCCAGGGTGAGGTTACACTGATGAGTTTTTCCGGTGGGGCGATGTGAAAGTTGGCATGCTTCTGGCATGGTGGACATGTCTTTACAAATTCTGTAGCTTCTTTTCGTAGAGTTGGCCAATAGAATCCCGCCCGGAGTACCTTTTTGGTGAGAGCTTGCGCTCCAAGATGATTGCCGCAAAGGCCGCTGTGTACTTCCTCCAAGACTTCCTTTGTTTTGGAGGTCGGTACGCACTTTAACAATGGTATTGAGATCCCTCTTTTGTATAGGGTGTTATTTTATGATAGTGTAGTATTGTGCCTCCCTTTTTAACCTCTTTGCCTCTTTTTCATCTGTAGGGATAGCTTCTGTTTTGAGGTAATTAATTATGGGGGTCATCCATCCTTGATCTCGACCTGTTATGGCTAGGACTTTTTCTTCTCCCGATATTGACGGGTTCTGCAGTATTTCCTGGATGAGGCTTCTATTGTTGCCCCTTGGTTTGGTACTGGCTAATTTTGAAAGTGCGTCAGCTCGGGCGTTTTGCTCGCAGGGTATGTGGCAGATCCTATATTCCTCGAGTTGTCCGAGCTGTTCCTTGGTTTTATCCAAATACTTTTTCATTGTAGGATCTTTGGCTTGGTAGCTCCCTGTTATTTGTGAGGTAACGACTTGTGAATCGCTGTAGATGTTGAGTTTCTGAGCTCCAACTTCTCTAGCCAGCTTCAAACCAGATAATAACGCTTCATATTTCGCCTGGTTGTTTGAGGCCGAGAATCCAAATTTGAGGGAAAGCTCAAGTTGGGTTCCTTGATTTCTTTCGATTATCACACCTGCACCACTTTCGGTTTTATTCGAGGAGTCGTCCACGTATATATTCCACTCTATGGGGATCTCCGGGGTGTTTGTGAATTCTGCAATGAAGTCGGCTAGGTATTGTGATTTGATGGCTGTTCGCGCCTCGTATTGGAGGTCGAACTCGGACAACTCAATTGCCCACTGTAGGATTCTTCCTGCTAGATCTGTTTTCTGCAATATCCCCTTTATGGGCTGGTTGGTTCGAACCTTAATGGTATGCGCTAGGAAGTACGGGCGAAATCGTCGGGATGTGAGTATGAGAGCGTAGGCAAACTTCTCTATTTTCTGGTAGTTCAGCTCTGACCCCTTCAGTGCTTTGCTAATGAAGTAGACGGGTTGTTGCCCACCCTTGTCTTCTCTAATTAGTGCTGAGGCTATTGTCCGGCTTCCTACTGCGAGGTACAATATGAGTGGTTCTCCTTCTTGTGGTCGAGATAGGATAGGTGGCCGTCCCAAGAATTCTTTGAAGTCTCGGAAGGCTTGCTCACATTCCGTTGTCCACTCAAAGTTCTTTCCCTTCCTTAAAGTAGCGTAGAAAGGGAGGGATCTTATCGATGACCCTGCTAGGAATCTGGACAAGGCCGCCAATCTCCCATTGAGTTGTTGTACTTTTTTGATGCAGGTTGGGCTCTTCATGTTGAGTATGGCCTGGCATTTATCTAGATTTACCTCGATTCCTCTTTGTGTGAGCATAAAGCCCAAGAACTTACCTACTTCAACGGCGAAAGTGCATTTAGCCGGGTTAAGTCACATGCCATGCTTCCGTATGGTGTCGAATACTTGAACCAAGTCGGACAATAATGTTTCTTCACTTTGTGTCTTTATCAACATGTCATCCACGTAGACCTCCATGATTTTTTTGATGTGATCTGAGAAGACCTTATTCATTAGCCTCTGATAAGTAGCTCCTGCGTTCTTAAGGCCGAAAGGCATTACGATGTAGCAATAGTTTGCTTTGGGTGTTAAAAACGAGGTTTTTTCTTGATCCGGTGGATACATTGGGATCTGGTTGTACCCCGAGTATGCGTCCATAAACGAGAGATACTTATATCCCGATGAGGCATCTACTAGAGCGTCGATGCTTGGGAGTGGATAAGGGTCTTTTGGGCAGGCTTTGTTGAGGTCGGTGTAGTCGGTGCAGATTCGCCACTTCCCATTTGACTTTCTCACCAAGACGACATTTGCTAGCCATAGTGGGTACTTAACTTCTCTTATGAAACCTGCCTCTAATAGTGCTTGCACCTGTTCTGCTACAGCCTGAGACCGTTCTGGCCCGAGTTTTCTTCATCTTTGTTGTACCGGCCAGGATCCCGGATAGACTGCCAACTTGTGGCTCATCAGTTTGGGATCTATGCCTGGCATGTCGGCAGCTTTCCATGCGAAGAGATCAACATTATCTCGTAGGAACTGTATGAGTGATTTCATTGCATCTCCTTTCAGGATCGTGCCAATATTAGTTGTCTTATCCGAGGTGTCTCCGATCTGAACTTTCTCTACTTCACCTTCGGGCTGTGGACGGAGTTCTTCTTGCCTCTGAACTCCACCAAGTTCGATTGTGTGGAACTATCCTCCTTCGCCTTTGAGGTTTAGACTTTCATTATAACAGCGACGCGCCATCTTTTGATCTGCTTTTATTGTAGCTATCCCTTCTGCAGTTGGGAATTCATACATAGATGTGGAGTTGAAACTATTGCGCCGAGTTGGTTTAACGTTGTCCGACCTATTAAGGCATTGTAGGCTGAGCTTACGTCGACCACGATGTAGTCTATCTTGAGTGTTCTGGATTGGTTCCCCTTTCCGAAGGTTGTATGTAGCGATACGTATCCTAATGGTTGTACTGGGGTATCCCCAAGTCCGAACAGGCTGTTCGGGTATGCTCTTAGCTCTTTTTCTTCAAAGCCGAGCTTATCGAAGGCAGTTTTGAATAAGATGTCGGCGGAGCTTCCTTCGTCAATTAATGTACGGTGGAGGTTGGCGTTTGCCAGTATGATAGTGATGACCATGGGGTCGTCATGTCTTGAGATGATTGCAAATGCATCTTCTTTGGTAAACGTGATTGTTGGGATGTCTGGCGCCTCCTTCTTTCCTTCGACATGATATGCTTCTTTGAGGTGTCGCTTGCGAGATGATTTGGAGATTCCTCCTCCCGCAAATCCGCCGTTTATCACGTGGACGTGTCTCTCCGGTGTGCGAGGTGATCGCTCAGACCGTCCGACATCTTCATCCTTTCTTCTTTTTCTTGGCTCTTCGTCCAGGTTGGCCAAAAACCGATCTAGTTTTCCTTCTCTTACTAATTTTTCTATGACATTTTTAAAGTCAAAGCATTCGTTGGTGGAATGTCCTCGGACTCGATGATACTCACAGTATTCGTTCCGATTTCCTCCTCCTCTTTTGCCTTTGAGTGGCCGAGCTGGGGGTATTTTTTCCGTATGGCAGACTTCTTTGTAAACATCTACCAAGGATACCCTAAGAGGGTAGTTATGATATTTTTTGATTTTCTCCCCGGAGCGATCTTCCTTTTTCTTGGATTCTTTATCTTTATCTCGATAGGTGGAACCGAACCTCGAGGCTTCCCCAAGTCGAGAATTCTCCTCCATGTTGATGTACTTCTGCGCCCGTTCTTGTACTTCGTCCAGGGATGCAGGGTACTTCTTTGATATAGATTGGCTAAACGGTCCTTCTCGTAGGCCATTTATAAGGCCCATAATGGCAGCTTCTGTTGGTAGACTTTGTATGTCCATGCATGTTTTATTGAATCTTTCTATGTAGTTACGAAGACTCTCCCGATCTCCTTGCTTGATTTCTAGTAGGTTGGGTGCGTGTTTAGCCTTATCTTTTTGTATGGAAAATCTGGCCAGGAACTTTTTGGCCAGGTCGTCAAAGCTTGAAATGGACTTTGGAGGTAGGCTGTCGAACCATCTAATGGCTGTCTTGGTAAGAGTTGTTGGAAAGGCCTTGCAGAACTGCATCCGAGGCATCAGTGAGGTACATTCTACTTCTGAAATTGCTGAGATGATGGTTGGGGTTTGAAGTGCCGTTATACAGAGTCATATCCGGAAGTTTGAAATCCTTTGAGATTTTGGTCTTCATAATTTCCCTGGTGAATGGATCTTGATCCTTGCGAGAGCTATCCTCTGGAGTGGATCGAGTAGCTTTAGTTTTGAGATCGGCTTCGAGTTTTAGAAGTTTATCTTCTAATTCTCGGCGTCGCATTATCTCCCGATGCAGATCCTCTTCTTTTTCGCATTGATGTTGGGCTTCTTTCTCGAGTTGCTTTAATCGATCTTGAAGCGCCTCTATCACTCCTGGATTTGATGAATTTTTGTCCCCGTTCGGCTCCGGAGTATCTTTGAGTGTAACATCCGCGTTCTTGTGCGGCGTTCTATCTTCCAAACCTGAATCGTGGTCGTTGTCATGGTCGTCCGCCATGGTGATGGGATGACTTCCAGGATCCCCAGCAACGGTGCCAATGTTCTGAGGGTTTACCTGAAACTGTAGGTTGATCTCGGACGAGATCTTCCGTGCTGGTCGGAGCCGACCTGTCCGGCAGGTGTGTAGCAGTCGGAGCTGGTGTGTCCGACTTATGGAACTGAGAATGCTGCTGATCCCTTGTCACCGAAGGGTGGGGGATACCTGCAAGGGACTCCGATGCTTAAGTTAGCAAGGGTATTAAATAGGTATTGAGTAGAATCAGAGTATGAGTTATACCTGGGTGCTCCAGTGTATTTATAATGGTGAGATGTGACATTCTTTAGATAAGATAAGTTAGTTATCTTATCTTATCTTATCTTTTGTCGAGGTCAGCTTATCTTCCATGGAACCGCCCTTATCTCTATAGGCTTGGGCTGCCCTTGGATCGGGATCGTATTCCTTGAGTTGGGCCCTTCTTTGGGCTTTCCTGTCGATTTGGACCGAGTTCTTTGCGAAGAAGTCGGTCTGCTTGACCTAAAGAGGTCGGTCGCTTTGTCTGTAGAACATCCCGGGTCGGGCAGCTCAACCTAGGGTATGAACAGGCCCTTTAGTCAATATATATCAAAAAAGTACCCCACATCTCTGAACGAGGTGCAGGAACGAGCAGAAAAGTACATCAACATGGAGAAAAACTCCCGATTAGGAGAGACCTCGAAGGCTGGGTTCACCCCCCGGGATAAAGACAAAGAATCTAGAAAGAAGGAAGATCGACATGGAGAAAAAATAAAAAATACCACAATTATACCCCTCTTGGGGTGTCTCTTGTGGATGTATACAGAGAGGTTTACAACACAAAAAAAATACCACCAGCTCGACCACTCAAAGGCAGAAAAGGAGGAGGAAACCGGGCTGAATATTGTGAATACCATCGAATCCATGGGCACTAACCAAAAATTAATGAACAAGGTCTTTTCGGATCACATCGAAAAGATCATGGAGGTCTATGTAGATGACATGGTGGTGAAGACGCAAAACAAAGAGATGTTATTATACGATCTGACACAAGTATTCAACACCCTAAGACGACACGGCATGCGACTCAATAACACAAAATGTACCTTCGCAGTAGAAGCTGGTAAATTCTTGGGTTTTATGATCACACAAAGAGGAATCGAGGCAAACCCGGACAAGTGCAGGGCCGTACTCGACATGAAAAGTCTGACTTATGTCAAAGAGGTACAACAACTCAACGGGAGGTTGGCAGCCTTGTCCAGATTCCTGGCCGGATCAGCAATAAGATCTCTCCCCTTCTACGCCACTCTAAGAAAGGGAAAGGAGTTTGAATTGACAGCAGAATGCAAGCAAGCCTTCCAAGACTTCAAAAGATTCTTGGGACGGCCACCTATACTAAGTCGGCCATGGGAAGGAGAACCACTCATATTGTACCTCGCGGTGGAAAATTGGGCAATAGCCTCAGCACTGGTCCGAGAAGACAACAGTGGGCAACAACCCATATACTTTATCAGTAAAGCATTACAAGGATCCGAGCTGAACTACCAGAAAATAGAAAAGTTCGCTTATGCTCTCATAATAACATCTCGACGATTTCGCCCATATTTCCAGTCTCACACCATTAAAGTTCGGACTAACCAGCCCATAAAAGGGATCTTACAGAAAACAGACTTGGCAGGCAGAATCTTGCAATGGGCAGTCGAGTTGTCCGAATTCGACCTTCAATACGAAGCTCGGACGGCCATCAAATCTCAATATCTGGCCGACTTCATTGCGGAATTCACGGACACACCAGAAATCCCCACAGAATGGAATCTATATGTGGACGGTTCCTCAAATAAAATGGGAAGTGGCGCGGGCGTAATAACTGAAAGCGACCAGGGAACCCAAATCGAACTCTCCCTCAAATTTGGATTCCCTGCCTCAAACAATCAAGCGGAATATGAGGCACTACTAGCTGGTTTGAAGCTGGCTAGGGAGGTTGGAGCTCAAAAACTTATCATCTTCAGTGACTCACAGGTAGTCACTTCACAAATAACAGGAAGCTACCAAGCCAAAGATCCTACTATGAAAAAGTACTTGGACAAAACCAGGGAACAGCTCGGACAACTCGAAGAGTATGAGATTCGTCACATACCCTGAGAACAGAATGCCCGGGCCGATGTACTCTCAAAACTAGCCAGCACCAAACCAGGAGGCAACAATAGAAGCCTTATCCAAGAAAGTCTACAGAATCCATCAATCTCAGAAGAAGAAAAATTCCTAGCCATAACAGGGCGCGATCAGGGATGGATGACCCCCATAATTAATTACCTCATAACAGAAGCCCTCCCTACAGATGAGAAAGAGGAAAAGAGATTAAAACGGGAAGCACAATACTATACCATCATACATAATACTTTATACAAAAGAGGGATTTCAATACCATTGCTAAAATGCGTGCCGACTTCCAACACAAAAGATGTCTTAGAAGAAGTACACAGTGGCATTTGTGGCAATCACCTCAGAGCGCAGGCACTTGCGAAAAAGTACTTCGGACAGGATTTTATTGGCCAACTCTACAAAAAGAAGCCACAGAATTTGTAAAGACATGTTCACCATGCCAGAAACATGCCAACTTTCACACCGCCCCGCTAGAGGAACTTATCAGCGTAACCTCACCTTGGCCATTCACAAAATGGGGACTCGATCTCCTCGGACCTTTCCCTCAAGGATTAGGACAAGTCAAATTCCTCATAGTAGGAATAGACTACTTCACAAAATAGATCGAGGCAGAACCCCTAGCCAATGTCACAGCTCAAAGAAGTTGGAAATTTCTATATAGAAACATCGTCACAAGGTTTGGAGTTCCATACTCCATCACTACTGACAATGGTACCCAGTTCACAGACGCAGGCTTCAGAAAACTAGCGGCAGACTTGAATATAAAACAACAATTCACCTCTGTTGAGCACCCCCAAGCCAATGGGCAAGCTGAAGCTGCTAACAAACTTATATTAGCAGGGTTAAAACAGAGGTTACAGGATGCAAAGGGAGCCTGGGATGAGGAGCTCCCGCAAGTCCTATGGGCATATCGAACGACTCCACATTCCACGACAAAAGAGTCACCTTTCCGACTAGCTTACGGAATGGAGGCAATGATCCCAGTGAAGGTCGAATAAGGATCACTCAGAGTAATCCATTTTAACAAAAAAGCCAATTCCCAACTTCAAAGGGAAGAGCTCGACTTACTTCCGAAAATTTGAGAAAGAGCTCGGATAAGGGAAGAGGCGTTGAAATGACGAATGGCCTCCAAATACAACCAAAAAGTAATACAGCGGTCCTTTGCTGAAGACGACCTCATCTTAATCCGAAACGACATAGGAACAACTCGACCTGGAGAAGGAAAGCTGGTAGCAAACTGGAAAGGACCCTTCCGAGTCATAGAAGTGGGAAAGGGCTACTACAGGCTTTCTAAACTCGACGGACGAGAGCTTCCTAGGTCATGGCACGCCTGCAACCTAAGAAGGTACTATAGCTAGGGATGATAAAAGATCTTGGACAAGGCGCACTCTTTTTCCTGAAAAAGGTTTTTTAACGAGGCGCCCAGCCAAGACCTACAAATCACCCGACTTAGGAAATTAACTCCTCATGTATATTTGCATTCTTTTTTAATAAAATTTGTTCAGATTCTCTACAAATGCTCAAGTCGTATTATTCTGAAAATATTCATCGTCCGATTATAAAACTACAGATCGACAGAAAGTGAAAACCAAATTCACTGTGCGATCACGATAAAAACAATGGTTAAAACCCAAATTCTACAAAGTCGACAGAGATGAAAATAGAATAATGCAAGAAGTTATAGAAAGTGATCCATAGAAAGGACCTGACAAGATCCTAAAAAAATGGATTGCTATAAAATAACTTAAAGATTGGCCGGCATGAAAAGTCAGATCAGCCACAACAACCCAAGTTATAAGTAAAGCCCTGGAAAGAGGTCTGGCCAACCCTATAAAAGAGGATTACTATAACTTCGAAGAGCCCGACATGATGAAGTCGGACTCCTACAAGAAGTTATAAAGATAATCCCTGAAAGAGACCTGAACAAGGTCCAAGAAAGAGGATTATCAAGTAACTCGACAGGGCCCGACGTGACGAAGTTGGCCAGAAGACAAAGTTACAAAGAATAATCCCTGAAAGAGACCTAAACAAGGTCCAAGAAAGAGGATTATCAAGTAACTCGACAGGGCCCGACATGACGAAGTCGGCCCAGAAAGATAAGTTAAAAAAGATAAATCCCTAAAAGAGACCTGAACAAGGTCCAAGGAAGAGGATTATCAAGAAACTCGACAGGGTCCGACATGACGAAGTCGGCCCAGAAAGAGGTAAAGCTACAAAAAGTAATCCTTGAAAGAGACATGAACAAGGTCCAAGAAAAGAGGATTACCAAGTAAGTCGACAAGGCCAGACATGACGAAGTCGGCCCAGAAGGATATAAAGCTACAAAAAGTAATCCCCAAAAAGAGACCTAAATAAGGTCCAAAAGGAGGATTACAAACAAAGTCCCAGCCTACGAAGGTACCAAAACGAGCACAAGCAGATATGATATAAAAACTACTAAGTTATGATAAATAGCAAGCTTCAGAGGCCACCAAAATCAGCCCCGGAAGCTCGAAAACTACTTTGTTTTTTGCAAAATAAAAGTTGCTAAACAAGCAACCCAAAAAGTATCAACAGTCAGCTAAAACACCATTTACAAAGATAAAGAGTTTAAAGGCCCACAAACCGGGCTATCTACACTAGATAGTTACAGAAGTCAAATCAAGCACCCGAGGGCTTCTCGGCAGCATTAGCACATGGTGAAGGAGGACGAGTCTGGAGAGGCACTGCGTCCACTATCCCGTCATCCCAATTCAAAATCTGGCATTCAAGATCGGCCACAGAACAAGCAGGAGTTGAAGAAGCCGACACGACAGAAGCTTTAGCAATAGGCTCAGAGGTGGGTTCAACATCATCATCATCAGGGTCCTCGGGAATGATCTTGCCATCCTTCACAACATTATCCAAACTAAACAAATCAAGATCAGCTCCCGGGGCGATAACCTGAACCTGCTCCTTCAGGTTCTCATAAGCAGCAGTTACACTACCCACAAGATGACCCTGGAGCTCAGAATAATCAACCCGGACCGACTCTAGCTCCTCCTGAAGACGCATCACTTCTCGGTAGGACGTGATGTAGCTTTCTTTGTGCTTCAAAGCCACATCCTCAGCCAATCACACTGAGGCTGCCAGGGTAAGAGAGATGGCCTTCTCCCCCTCCAGCTCCTTCTTTAGTTTTGTCACCTCCGCTTCAAACTCCTCCTTTAAACCCTTCATCCGATCAAATTATTGCTTAGCTTCCTCCATAAAAACTTTGGTAGCATGTAGAGGCAGATTTTGGGCAGTGCGATACAAAGCAGCTCCCATATAAGCCATCTTAACACTACTCCGAGTTATAAAATCCAAGCGATGAAGGTGAGATACATCATCCATTAAAAGAGCACCATAAGGAGTGATTTCCTGGTCCACAATACCAATAGGATCAAAATCCGGGGCATCTAGATTGAAAGGTTCAATAGTTCGAGGTCTTTTTGGAGGAGTGGCGGCCGAAGAAGAAACCACAGCAGCAGTAGAAGATTGAGGGGGATCCACTAAACGGACCCGAGGTGTAGGGATCATTATCCTCGGGCCAGGAGAGCTCAGCATGGATGGCTTCAAAGGAGCTTGGGAAGTTCCTTCCCCATCAGCCCGGGCCGAGATGTTTTAAGCTGCAGTAGCTTTCCTTGCCTTCTTGAAGCCTTCATCGCATCATTATTCTTGGCCATCTTTGAAAAATGAAAAACACCAATTTATCACACTGGGAGAAAAGTAGGAAGAAAACAAGAAACAAAATATATCAAGGCAGTACCCAAAGCAGTTCGAATGAGGGACGGGTCTCCCAAAGATTTTTTAGTATCCAAATGAGGAGGTTCCCCCCAAATTTTCTCCAAAACATTCACAAAGGCATGCTCGACCTCGCTCAACATCTCCCAAGTATATCGGGATACCACTACGTTCCTCTGTCACTCTAAGGGAAAGCAAGGCTCGTTATCTTCATCCAGAAAGAAAGGTCGTGCTCCTTCAACAGCCCGGACCTTAAAGAAGTAATTCTTAAAATCCCGGAAAGATTTGTCATACATGGAAAAAACCTTGTGCCCCTGGGCAGACCTAAAAGAATTCCAAGAAGCCTTCTTCTTAGTAGTCCCAGGCTTGGTCAACACAAAAAGATACAGAAAAAGAGTTTGAGAAGGTGTAACACTAAATTCTTGACAAACAAGCTGAAAAATCTTGATGAAACCCCACGAATTTGGATGGAGCTGCAAAGGGGCCACATTACAAGACCATAGTAGGTCAGTTTCAAAAGAGGTGAAAGGAAAGGTGATGTTCATTGGGCCAAAAAAGTAATCATAATCATAGAAGAAAGGACGCTCCCCCTGGGTCAGGACCGGGAAGCAAACTCTATCACTAGAATCAGGTGTTACTAACTCGTAATTACTCTCCTGATCCTCACTGCTACAGACACGATGATGCCTTCTAAGCGTCACACAAAATTCAGAATCGGCTAAAGAAACACACAGCAAGACAAGAGAGTCCAGCCAATCAGACATCCCTTCAGGAACCAAAGGAGATGCCTCGACAATATTTTTTGGGAAGACATGGCCAACTAGTCCTACAAATAATAAAAAGATTGGATTACTAAAAAGGTAAAGACATCCCAGACGAAATCAAAACAACTCGGACAGCACAATCCAGTGCGGTACAGCAGATAAAAAGGAAAACCTCAGGACTCAACCCAAGGTCCAGGGGCATCCTTTAGAGGCAATCAGGGAATAAAGATTCAAGAAAATCCATAAGACTAATGTCTCAGCAGAAACCCTTTCCAAGAAAAACAAACGCGAAGAAGATCAAAAAAGCCATCAAAAGGAGCAAACTTCCTCAAAACAACAAAGGAAAGCAAAACAGGAGTAGCATACAAAGCCCTAAAAAATCAAATCAGGAGAAAACACAGAAGCATACATAAGGCCAAAAAGAAGACCAGAAGGCATGCATCACAGTGATAAACCGAGCATAATAATATACAAAGATTCAAGCTTTCCAACATGTACTTAGTCAGAACTTCAAAAAACAAATACAGAGCAGAAAAATAAACGACGGAAGAAAAAGAAAAACCAACCTAAAAAAAGGAGAAGAATGCGGAAGAAGGTTGAAGACGAAGAGGCCAGAAGTTGCCATCGCAAGCACTTACGATCGCCAAAACCACGTTGAGACACCAAGAAACGTAAGCTTTCAAGGGAAAACAGAAGGTGAGAAAGAAAAGGGAAGTTGCGAAATAAAGAAGAGAAACCGTTTGGTGAAAAGTTCAAAAATGTTCAAAGAAACGAAGCATCAAAAACCAATTAATGGGGCATTAAAAACCCTCGCACGTTCCCAAGGCCAGGACGCTAATCCAAAAGCACGCGTTTTTAAAGGAAGCGAAACGTTCTGCATTCAAAAAGGGAACCCTAGAAAAGACAAAATCGACGAAATGCTCGAGTTCGGCTTCACCCGAAAAAGATCAAAAGATTCGACCTCAAAAGGAAGACCGAGCTCGAGCAGGGGCACGTTCATACCCTGGGTCAAAGCTGTTCGACCCGGGATGTTCCAAAGACAAAGCGACCGACCTCTTCAGGTCAGGATGACCCGACCTCTTCTCAAAGAGCTCGGCCAAGTCACAGGAAAGCCCAATAAAAGGGCCCAAACAGAGGAACACGTCCCGAAATCCAAGGGCAGCCCAAAGCCCGTAGAGATAAAGGCAGTTCCCTTGAAGATAAGATGACCTCACTTGAAGATAAGATAAAGATAAGATAAGATAACTAACTTATCTTATCTAAGAAGGTCACCCTACGCCATTATAAATACACTGGAGCACCCAGGTATAACTCATACTCTAATTATACTCAATACCTGCTTAATACCCTTGCTAACTTAAGCATCGGAGTCCCTTGCAGGTACCTCCCCACCCTCCGGGGACGAAGGAATCAGCACCACCATCAAGTCCCACAAATCGTATACCACCGTTCCGACCAGCACAGAAGATCTCATCCGAGATCGACCTACAGTTTCAGGTAACCCTCAGAACACCTTACCTTTCATTATCCCTTGCAAACCAATTTTGATCCTATTTTACCCCATTGGTTCTTTATTGTAGCACATCATTAACTCTAAGCGAAAAACAATAATGTCCTTAATTTGAATCCTTGGTTAGCTTAGACTAGTGAAAGTGTTCATGATTTAAGTGTGGAAAAATTGGGTTTACCAATATTTGGTTTGAGAATTGGGTGTTGTGTATTCTTGAGAAAATATGAACAAGAATGTTAAGAACATGTTTATGCATTCAATACCTTAATCATATGCATTGAAAAAGAAAAAAAATTAAGAAAAGAAAAATAATAATAAAAAAAGAGCAAATAATAAAAAGGGGACAAAATGCCCCAAAGTAAATGGTGAAAGCAATGCATATGAGTTGTACTCAAATTCGGATGCATGAATATGTGAAAAACATGGTTAATGGATAGTTAGGTTTTGTATTGTGATTACATGGATTGTCTTAAGTTAGGTGGGAAAAGTTTAGGTTAATTAAGGATTCAGATTTTAGTCCACTTGGCCAAATACAATCCTACCTTGACCCTAACCCCATTACAACCCTTAAAAGACCTCTTGATATGAGTATCTGTGCATTAATTCTTTGTTGATTGTTAGATGAAGAGCAAGTCTTAGAAAGCAAGGTTAGTAGAGAATTGAGAGAATCGAACCTTAAACACCTGAGCGATTAGAGTGCATACACTTCCAGTGAGGGTTCGATGCTCGATTCTTTGTTCCCGGCTTTCATGAGCTATTTTCTTCTGCAAGTTTACTTGTACTTTATTTTGTGATTTGAATTAGTGAAATCTAGTTCATATTTGTTCTTGAAAGATTTATTTATTTTTTCACCAAGTAGGTAGAATCATTTTAGCATGTAGTTACATTCACATTCATAGGTTGCATTGCATGAGTCTTGCTTTTTCCCTACTCATTTATTTTATCTCCTTAAGCTAAGCATGAGGACATGCTAATATTTAAGTGTAGGGAGGTTGATAAACCACTATTTTATGGTTTATATTGTGTTTAATTGAGTATTTTTATCAAATTCTTGCCCACTTATTCATATGATTTGCATGATTTTACAATTCCTTCCTAGTTTAGTTCTATGGTTGAAAACTTGCTTCCTAGAGATCTTTTAATTACGTATTTTAATTCTCCTATATACCATTCGATGCCGTGATCCGAGTGTTAAGTGTTTCAGGCTTCATAGGGCACGAATGGCTTAGAGAATGGAGAGGAAGCTTGCAAAAAATGGAAGGAACACAAGAAACCAATGAGATGACCAGCGAACACCGACGCGGACGCATGGCTCACGCGACCGCGCGAAAAAGAGAAAATCACAGTGACGCGTACGCGTGGATTGGAGTTCGCGTAACGACACAAGCACGTGCCTGACGTGCACGCGTGGAGAGGAAAATCGTCAAACGACGCGTACGCGTGACCGACGCATACGCGTGACCAACGCGTACGCGTGACATGCGCGATCTGCAGAAAATTCAGGAAATGTTGGGGACGATTTTGGGCCGCGTTTTGACCCAGTTTTTTGCCCAGAAACACAGAATAAAGCCAGGGAACATGCAGAGACTCGATTGATACGGAGCATAAGCTGATAATTCATAATTTTAGGATTAGATGTAGTTTTTAGAGAGAGGGGCTCTCTCCTCTCTCTTAGGATTTAGGATTAGGATTAGGATTTAGGATTTCTATTAGGATTAGGCTATAATTTCTTCATTCCAGGTTCAATGTTCCTTTACTTTGGTTATTCTTCTATTTTTATTTATTCTATTACTTAATTTATGAATTCTCATGTTTAATTTGATTTTCTATTTATTGCAATTTGAGGTATTTCATATTTATGATTTTAATTCAGCTTTTTACACTCTTAGCTTTGGTTGAGTAATTAGTAACACTTGAGTTATCAAACTTAGCTGTTGATTGAAATTAGAATTCTTTGCTGATTAATTTGTACTCCAATAACTCTATTCTTTCCATAGGAGTTGACTAGGACTTGAGGATCAAATTAATTAGTCCGCTTGACTTTCCTTTATTTAGTAAGGGTTAACTAAAGTGGGAGCAGAATCCAATTCTCATCACACCTGATAAGGATAACTAGGATAGGACTTCCATTTCTCATACCTTGCCAAGAGCTTTATTAGTTATTAATTTAATTTCTTGCAATTTACTTTTCTTGTTCAGCCTATTTAAAAACCCTAAAAAGATACTTTTTCCATAACCAGTTATAAGAACACCTCCCTGCAATTCCTTGAGAAGACGACCCGAGGTTTAAATACTTCGGTTATTGGGTTTGCTTAAGTGACAACTAAAACTTTTGTACGAAAGGATCTCTATTGGTTTAGAAACTATACTTAAAACGCAATTATATTTGTGAATTTATTTACCGATAGAAATCCGCTCATCAACGTAACATATAATCCTCTTATATTTGGGTAATTAGAATTTCTGTGGCATATAACTAGAATTGAACTTCACCCTCTAATTGGAATTAATTGACCAAGAAATTGGCGGTTGATGAATTTTAGAGGAGACTAAAAAGGTCTAAGGAATTAGGGTTTAGTCATATATAGTTTGCCAGGAATTAAATCTTGCATGATTAAAATAATTTAATAAGAAAAGTCAATCCGGAAAATAGATAACTCTGAAACTTTAACTGCTTTCTCCATATTTTATTCCCAACTTATTTATTGCTTGTCTTCTGATATTCTGAGTTTCCTGTTTATTGCTTTTTGAACTCTCAAACACCATTTTCTTATTGTCTAACTAAATAAATCACTTAACCATTGTTGCTTAGTCCATCAATCCTCGTGGGATCGACCCTCATTCACTTGAGGTACTACTTGGTACGACCCAGTACACTTACCAATTAGTTTGTGATTGTAAATTCCGCACCAAGTTTTTGGCGCCGTTGCAGAGAATTGACCGTAATTGACAACTGCTAGTTGTTTGACGGCTTAAATTAGATAATTTTTACTTTAATAATTTTTTTATTCATTTTCATTTTTTTATTTTTCTTTTTCTTTATTTTTTTTCCTTTCCTTTCTTCTCGTTCACTCCCCCCACCCCCAGGGACGGACTTACGGGGGACGAGTGGAGGCCTTGGCCCCCAACTTTTTAAAAAAAAAGATTAATAGTAATAAGTTATTAAGTATGATTTAATTTTTTAAAAAATTATTTAGTATTTAGTCTAATATAAATAAAAATTTAGTCTAACCTAAATATTAATGATTTCTAATATCTAAAAAGTAAGTAACAATATTAAAAAAATATGAAAAGATATTATTACTAATATTTTTTAATTAAATAAAATTTTTCAAATCTCATAAAGTACAACTTTTTTCTTCTTGTGAGTGTCCTTCTTGATTTATTTGGTATTAATTTTCTCTATTTCAACTACTACAAGTGAGAGTTCTTTTTCAGCTATGAATATTGTGAAGAATAATTCAGAAACAAAATGAAAGATAAATTTCTTGCTAATTATCTTTTAATTATATTGAAAAGAAAATTGCTGAAAATTTTGACACAAATTCTATTATTGATGAATTTTATGAAATGAAAAATCGACCACTTTGTTAATAAAAAGTACATATACATTTTTTGTATTTTAAAATATATTCTCTATCAGTATATTTTTGTAATACATTTTACATTATATATTTTTTTGCATAATTTTTTAATATTATATATGTTGTTATCCCCCATAATACTATTTCTGGATCCGTCCCTGCCAAGCTCCGTTTCCTTTTTATTTCCTTTTACCTTCGTTTTCTTTTTAATTTTTTTATTTCACTTTCGTTTGGTTTTTTCATTATTTTTTTTATTTTATTAATTTTATTTGATCCATTTTTTATTTTTTTCAAACATTCTTTCATCTTTTTTTTCTTATTTCATTTTCATTTTCCTTCTTTATTTATTTATTTCTTTTATTTTTATTTTTCTATTTTATTTCTTATTTAAATTTCCGCTTTAACTCTTAAAATTTTGCTCAATTATTTTTTTAATTTTTGAAATTAAGTTTGGTGTCACCTAATAATTTTATTTTAATTTACCTATCTATATTTTTTTATAAAAAAATATTTCAAAAGTTTTAATTTATTATTTAGTTGTTTTATTTTATTTCTTTTACACAGATTATCTCACTGGAAATTCTCTGCACTTTGACGTAGAGATTCCCACTTTTCTTGTCTTCTGTCTATTTATAAGCAGGAACAGGAACAAGGAACCTCTCTTCAACTTTGATCCTGAACCTGAAAGGACTTTCAGGCGGCGTTTGTAACAAACAAGATTTTACAAGGCTGCAGAATCCACTATGGATCATAATAATGCTGCTAATGCCAATATGGCAAATCCGAATGAGAATGAGCAACCTAGGAGAGTGCTTGGCCCTTACACTGCTCCTACTGCAGATCTTTATGGAAAAAGTATCGTGGTGCCTCCTATAGCTGCAAACAACTTTGAGTTGAAGCTACAATTGGTCACACTGGTGCAACAAAAATGTAGTATCATGGTCTTCCCCAAGAAGACCCAAATCAATTTATTTCTAATTTTCTGTAGATTTGTGATACTGTGAAGACAAATGGAGTGAACCCGGATGTGTACAAACTCATGCTCTTCCCATTTGCTTTGAGGGATAGAGCAAAGTTGTGGTTAGATTCTCAACTCAAGAAAAGTCTGGATACTTAGGAAAAGGTTGTCACTGGATTGCTACTAAATTTTTTTCACCAAAGAAGCTGACTAAGATTAGAGTGGAGGTTCAGACCTTTAGATAGAAGGATGGTGAGACCCTCTATGAAGCTTGGGAGAGGTACAAGTTGCTGATTAGGCAATGGCCCCCGAACATGTTCTCTAAATAGACCCAACTAAATATCTTTTATAAAAGCTTGGGTGAAATATCCAAGATGTGCTTAGATAATTTTGCAGGTAGTTCATTGCACATGAAGAAGACATCGGAGGAAACTACTGAGCTTATTGAATTGGTTGCTAGCAACCAATATTTATATTCATCTAACAGGAATTCTGTGAACTCTGAGACCCCTCAAAAGAAAGGCGTTATGGAAGTAGAAGCTCATGATGCAATCCTTACTCAGAATAAAATTGAGTCAGCAGATGAGTTTAATTTCTCAACAATTGAGTAGGATGCAGGTTTCAGCTGTCAACACTCAGAATGCACCTCAAGAGGTCCCTTATGACATGACAGGTAATTTTGTGCAAAATGAGAATTATAATTATACTCAATTTTCTTCTGAACAGGTCAATTACATGAGGAATGCTCCTAGAAACCTCAATAATGATCCATACTCTAAGACCTACAATCAGGGATGGAGAAACCACCCAAATTTTGGATGGAGAGAGCAACCTCAATGATCACAGAATTCTAACAATAATTCTCAGGGCGGTTTTTAGCAGAATAATCATAATAACCTCCAATTTCAGTCTCATCATCAACAACCACCTCAGCAGGCAAATTTTCAGTCCCAGGAGAACACTGATATGGAAGCAGTAATAAATTGTTTTATGCAGAAAACTAGAGCTTCCCTCAGAAACTTGGAGGTATAGGTTGGCCAGTTGAGCAAGCAAATACCTGAGATGCCTCCAAGTGCATTTCCTAGTGATACAGTGGTGAATCCAAGAGAGGAATGCAAGGCTATCACCTTGATAAGTGGATAAGTGGCAAGTATGGAAGCACAAGTTAATGAGGAGCCAGTTGAAAAAGAAGCTCCAGAGGAGAAGAAGGAAGAAGTAGAGCACGTCCCTCCAAAGCGTGTGGACAACCCATTTTCAGACTCTCTTGACACTTATCCTACATTGCCAAAGGCTCCTGAGTACAAGCCTAAAATGCCATATCCTCAGAGACTTCAAAAGGAGGCCAAGGACAAGCAGTTTTCAAAGTTCTTGGAAGTCTTCAGAAAGTTACAAATCAATATTCCTTTGGTTGAGGTTTTGGAGCAAATGCCTCTCTATGTCAAATTCATGAAGGAATTGTTGTCAAAGAAGAAGCCTTTGAAGGGAGACGAGATAGTGGTCCTGACTAAGGAATGTAGTACCATCATTCAGAATAACTTGCCAAGGAAGATGCCAGATCCAGGGAGCTTTCAAATTCCATGCACCATTGGGAGCACAACCTTTGAGAAAGCGTTATGTGATCTGGGAGTAAGCATCAATTTAATGTCCTTGTCTGTGATGAAGAAGCTGCAAATCCAAGAGGCACAACCCACAAAGATAGCATTACAAATGGCAGACAAATCTATAAATCCTGCATACAGATTAGTGGAGAATATCTTGGTCAAAGTGGGTAAGTTCTTCCTCCCAACAGATTTTGTGATTCTTGACACAGGGGAGGATGAGAATGCCTCTATAATTTTAGAAAGACTATTCCTAGCCACTGGAAGAACTCTGATTGATGTGGAAGAAGGTGAATTAGTGTTTAGAGTGCATAATGAGCAACTAGTCTTTCATGTCCTCAAAGATATACATTCAGCAGACGAAGAAGAGAGGTGCATGCAGACTGAATTTATTGATCCAAACCTTCAAGAACTTTCTGATGATGTATAGTAGAATTCTCAAACTTCAAGTGCCATATGACGCGTACAATGGAGATAATTCTCTGTCTAGTCCGCGCCTAATTTGAGAATTCTCAAGTTAGCCGCAAGATGTGAGGATCCAATGCAAGTTAGGCACACAGAGGATCAAGTAAGGCGCCAGGGAGGTTACACTCGGGAGGCTTCAAGTTAGGCGCTGTGAATTGTAAGGAGCTTGAAGTTAGACGCCAAGAGGGAACATCTTCAAGTTAGGCGCCGTGTTGCCAACGTTGGGCGCCAGCTACACTATCTTCCTATAATTACAAACCAAATCCAACATATTCCTGAACTAAATCAATTTCATATCCTTCACGCCAATCCCTGATTCCTTGCCCCTACCTTAATTTCTTCCTACCTGATTCAGCTTATATATATATATAGAGAGAGATAAATAAATAATACATAAAATAAATAAACGACATAAATAAATAAATAACTATATATATAAATAATAAAAATATATATTTATATATCCAAAAAAACCAAAAAAAGGAGTTTAATTAATTTTCACTTTTCTTGTTCTTTTATCATTTTTCTTTTTATAATAATTTTTGTTTTTACTCCTCCATATACCTTTTATGTCCCTCCCTATTTTTAGATTTTCTTTGCTTGAGGACAAGTAAACTTTTAAGTTTGGTGTTGTCGCTTCGCTTGTGGCTTTTCTGTTTATTTTAATGGCACCAAAGAGAGGCGAATCATCTTCACGGAGGAGCACAGCCTGAAGAATGAGACAGCCACTACGATAACTGTGGTGGTTGAGTTCCTTTCATTCTATATTTTCTCCCGTTCTTATTATGTTATATTCCTATTTTCTACTATTTTACTTGGTTTCTGCATGATCCTTTGTTATTTCAATTCCTAGGTTCTAGTTAATTTGCTATTTTTTTTCTGTTATTTGCTTTTAATTCTAAAAAGTGTCTCATGTATTGCTTACTAAGTTTGAATTCAAAAGAAAAAGAAAAAGATGTAGTGCATGAGAAATAGAGTTTATAACAAAGAATAGTCGTATTTACTTAGATGTGGTGGTATTATCTGTGATTTTAAATGTATGATATGAACAGTGCATATTTGAATTTGAATCAAGGGATATTGATGTATAAGGAACAGAAATTTAAAGAACTATTATGAATTCTCTGCAATAAGTGAAAGTTTAATCCTTGAAGCAGAAGAAACAGCAAAAGAAAAATAAAAGCAAGGTCCAAGACTCTGAGCATCAATTACTAGAGAGGTCAGACATGATTAAAAGCTCAAAGAGTTATTTTCCTGGTCATATGCTTGTGGTGTGATTGTGTCAAGTAATCCTTGAGATAGAACACTAAGAGTCGAGATCAAATGCATTTAACAGAGTATGCCAAAGGTTTTGAACACCACTGTCTGGGAGTAACTGAAAGGAAAATCAGAACTTAAAGAGAGTTCTCCAATTAAGTGCTTGTGGTGTTTTTGTGTCAAGTGAAACTTGAGACAAAACATTTAAAGTCAAGGCTAGGCTCAAGGTGAAAAGCACCAAAGAAAAGAGAATCAAAGAAAATTTGCTGTGTTCAAGGATTAAATTGAAGTACAAAAGATTAGAGAATTCATAATATTATCCCGATTCTAATTTCGAATGACAATAACATCCTTCTAATTCAAAGGAGAATAGAATGCCATAACTATTTAGGATTGCAGTTGTAAACCCCACTATAAGAAGAGACATAAGCTTAATCGAACTCTCATTCTCATGCAAATTCACATCCTAAGCCTATATTAGTTTGGTTGCTTGAGGACAAGCAACAATTCAAGTTTGGTGTTGTGATGCGTGAGCATCTTTCCTATCTTTTCCTAGTGAATTTGCATTTAATTTGTTGAATTTAATCAAGAATTAATTATCTTTTAGCCACTATGGATGTTACTTTGAGTCGTGTGTAATTCTGTTTATTTTAGGTAGCATTTGGCTTGATTTGATGGAGTTTCCATCAAAAAAGAGAAGAAGGCGAATGATGCTGTCAACCCTAACCTATCTGCACTCAAACCTGAATAACTCAAACTACAGAGGTCCAATGGACGTGATTTTAGTGGCGTTGGAAAGTTAACTTTCAGAGCTTTCCAATGATATATAATAGTTCACACTTCTCTCCCACCAATTCTGCCAAGGCTGCGCCTAACTTGAGATTTCTCAAGTTAGGCGCAAGGCACAACAATAACACGCAACATTGGTCTGGATTCTTCAAGTAAGGCGCAGCACTCAAGCATTCCATGCCACTCCTTGCTGCCCACCTCAAGTAAGGCGCAGCTCTCCTCAAGTAAGGCGCCAACCATGATTAAAAGGAAGTGGTCTCCACGTTTACAAGGCTCGCATGTATTATTTAATTATTTCTTATTTAAACTTTATTTTATTTTAAAATAGGAAGATATATTATTTTAGTTTTAGAAAATAAATTTTAAATTAATTAGGATTAGATATAAAAGAGAAAAGAAACTTCTCTTCTATATTATTCCACCTCATTCGAAGTTTACAGTTTACCAAAATCTTAGTTTTCACTCTTTTTCATGAGCAATTAAACCTCCATTGTTAAGATTAGGAGCTCTGTCTATTGTATGGATTGATTCTCTTATTTTTTCTATTTTAATTCATGTACTGATTTATATTTCAAGAATTATTTTCGTTCTTTATTTTATGAAACTGGGTGGAACGGAAGTATGACCTTCTTTCTAATTGAGTTCTTGTATAACTTGGAAAAGCTCTTTACTTGAACAACACCTTGAAAATATATTCTCCTAAATTTCTAATTATCTGAATTTAACGGGATACATGACATATAATCCTCTTATATTATGGTAATTAGGATTTCTGTGGCATATAACTAGAATTGAACTTCACCCTCTAATTAGAATTAATTGACCAAGAAATTGGCGGTTGATGAATTTTAGAGGAGACTAAAAAGGTCTAAAGAATTAGAGTTTAGTCATATATAATTTGTCAGGAATTAAATCTTGCATCATTAAAATAAATTAATAAAAAAAGTCAATCCGGAAAATAGATAACTCTAAAGCCTTAACTTCTTTTTCCATATTTTATTCCCAACTTATTTATTGCATGTCTTCTGATATTCTGAGTTTCCTGTTTAATGCTTTTTGAACTCTCAAATACCATTTTCTATTTGTCTAACAAAGTAAATCACTTAACCATTGTTGTTTAATCCATTAATTCTCGTGGAATCGACGATACTACTTGGTACGACCCGGTGTACTTGCCAGTTAGTTCGTGCTTGTAAATTCCGCACCACTGTCCAATTGATGTGTATATTGAAAAGAATGCCGATTGCTTTTGTTAACCCTCCAGATTGAACTTTTTCCCAATTGAAGTTTCCCCATTGACTATGTATGTATTCTCTCAAATATTGCTACTTGTGTTGAAAATTGACTTATCTTTCTCCTTGTTTAACATTTCAGCAATATAAACTTGAAGAAAATGGAAGTTATAGGTGGCTGAATGTTGCCAAGTTCTATGGCCTACACTGGTATGACTGTGTTTGTACCTATAATAATTTTGTTGATTATCATTGATTACTTTATCTTTTTAACTTTAGAATGTAACAATTTCTTGTTGTAATTTATAGATCTTTGGGCAATGTGGAAGGGAGGATACAAGTTTAGCAGCCTAAGAAACAATTCGCTGACGAAGATAAATCAGAGCAATCACAGTAGTAGCAGAACTTGTGTTATGGAATTTGAATCAGACTGGACAAAGCACAGAAAATCATCCGCTTACACCGCTCACGTGATTCGTTCTGCAACATCTATCTTGCCTTGGTCTTGTAGAGTCCCAATTGGTGAAGGGTATCATGAATTCCTTTAATTATATAATTCACATTAAGACCTTTGTTCATTGTTCAGTTGATTGGTCACGGAAAAATTGTCTACATCTTGGAGATATATGGTAAGTGTATTTGCTGATTTGGAAAAGATGCCTGGTTTTGTTGCTTGAAAGAAGAGATCTACAGGCCGAAACATGTGTTTCACCAATTTGGCCAATCAAGACAAGTTAAGTTGTTTGCAAACCAATCATTTCTTTGCCTCTGAGGTACCGGAAAACGATGATAGCCCCATTCTACCTGGTCTGCCTGATGATGTGGCAAAACATTGCCTTGCACTTGTGCCTCGTTCTAACGTCCCAACTATTGGTGGTGTCTGTAAGAGATGGAGGTCATTTATTCAAAGCAAAGAGTTCATTACTGTGCGAAAATTGGCAGGGATGGTCGAGGAATGGCTCTATTTCTTAACAATGGATACTGAAGGAGAGGGAACTCATTGGGAGTTTATGGATCGTCCCAGTCATAAATGCCAAGCTTTTCCACCGATGCCTGGTCCGGTAAAGGCTGGATTTGAAGTGGTGGTTCTTAATGGAAAGCTTCTTGTTATTGCTGGATATTCAACCACAGATAGAAGTACCTTTGCCTCAGCAGAGGTTTACCAATATGACTCGCTCCTCAACAAATACGATTTTCTTTTGTGCTTTATCAAGAAATCTATAAATGAGAGTACTTAAATTTTAACATTTGTCAATAGAGATGGTTTATAATAGGATGCAATGACATTGTTACTTTCATTTATGTATCTGACCCTACCTGGTACATAAGACTTTCGTGTTTTTTGTTAATTTAGTTAGAAATCTGGGGAATATATTGCATAGATTAATTCTGGTACGAAATCTAGTTCAGGATAGCCTCTTTTCCTGTTCATAATTTGGAGAACTTAATTGTCTGTTCATGTGTGTGTTCCATTTTGGATATCAAATGCAGTTGGAGCAGACTATCAAAAATGAATGTGGCTCGTTATGACTTTGCATGTGCCGAAGTCAATGGCTTGGTTTATGTTGTAGGAGGCTATGGATTGCACGGTGAAATTCTCTCTAGTGCTGAGGTGTACGACCCTGACACCGACAAATGGACACTGATAGAGAGTGTCCGGCGCCCGAGATGGGGTCTATGTCATGGGTGGAAGGTCGAGCTTTACAATTGGAAACTCCAAGTTTGTTGATGTTTATGACCCTGAAGTCCACGGCTGGGGTGAGTTCAAGAACGATTCTGTTATGGTCGCAGCGCACGCAGTATTGGGAAAGAAATTGTTCTGTATGGAGTGGAAGAACCAGAGGAAGCTAGCAATATTCTGTTCTGAAGACAATTCGTGGAAAATGGTACCACTTCCACTCACTCGTAGCTCCAGTGTTGATTTTAGATTTGGGATATTTGATGAAAAGCTGTTGCTATTCTCACTGGAAGCAGGACCCTCTTATCAAACTTTGTTGTATGATCCAAATGCAGCTAAAGGGTCAGAGTGGCAAATTTCTGATGTAAAACCATCTGGTGTGTTCTTGTGCAGTGTAACAATCAAGGCATGAATATGAAATACTAATGAGGATCTGAACTTTGGAGAGTGGAAGACTTCATTGGCTTTTAAGTTTTATACATTTTAATAAAGTTTAGGAAAGTAGTTTATGTGTTTCATTTTATATTTTCCATTTCTTCCACGTGTTTTGATTATGTACTTCTGCTTGTGTCTTTTATTTACTTGGATTACTGTATCATTTAAGTCTTATATGTGGCATAATATGGTGTATTAAGTCCCAGTATGGGAACTTTGGGTTGCTTTGGTACAATTAATTTATTGAATTTGAGGCTTGAGCAGCACTTTTTCAAATTATGGTGAGTGAATTATGATTAATAGTAAGTCATTTCAATTATGGTCTATATAATGCTATATATTCAAGTCTTTTACGAATAAAGTCTAATCAAGTTAAACAATAAGACTTAAAATAATGTTAGTTATAATTGATTTTTGTTATATTAAATCAATTTGGTTAAATTTGGTTAACACACTGACTTTTGTTATGTTAAACCAATTTGGTTAGATTTAGGTAACAAAAAAATTTAGATGTGGAGCATTATTCTTATGCGCTTAGGTGACTATTCTCCAACTAAAATCAAAGTCAATAATTGAAAGGGAGCATCTATGGCACATTTTTATTTTTAATATTGGGTTAACAATGGTATTTTTTTGAATTGTAATCTACTGTGGTATTTTTCTAAAATGTGTGATGATTTAATTTACGGAATACAAATCCGACCATCCAATTTTTAAGAGGTACAGAAATTAGACCGTCCGATTTTTAGGTACAAAAATCGGACCGTCCGATTTGTGTTTAAAAAATTAAAAAATTTGCAGTACACAAATCAGACCGTCCGATTTGTGTACTCCAAAATTTTTAATTTTTTAAACACAAATCGGAGGGTTCGATTTATGTACCCCAAATTTTTAAAATTTTTTAAACACAAATCGGAAGATTCGATTTGTATACCTTCTATAATTTTAAAAAACATCAAAAATTATCATGTTAATGTATAACACGCCTTACTTCCATATCTAAATTTTTTAGCATGAATGAATAGCATTTCAGATTTCAATATTTTATCTCCTCAAATCTAAGATTTATTTTTTTTGTCAGGAATCTATGATTAGTCAATGACATGAGTTTTTTGCGTTATACATTGGGCCAATTGACATTGCAAAACACTGGGCCCATGAACTTGTCCGTTCATGCGATCTAATCATTATTATTACTAGTGTAAAATTCGGGCTACACCGGCCAAACACTATTGTATTATAAAATTTATTTATACCTATTTATTGATATTAATAATTATTATTTTTAATTTAAAAAAAAGTTTTTATATATAAAAATTTATTATACAGTATATAAAATTATTTTATTATTTTTCTAGTTCATATTAAAAGATTTTATTTAAATATAAAAACTATTATGTTTGTGTTTAAATATGTTACTATTATATCTTCTAAAAAAATATTAAAGCTTTAATAAAAATAATTTATATTCTAATCACACAAACAATAAATACTAATTAAATGATATTTATTTATATTATTAATCTCTAGTGTATAATTTGTGCTACTCATAAATCATGTATTTAATTTATTTTATTATATTTATGTATAATTTGTTTATAAAATGATTGATATATATTTATTGAAAAAATTAATTTACTTAGTATATACAGAAAAATTAAATTATTAATCTCTTTTGTTATATTGATATTTAATTCAGTTAATAATTTTTTTCAAATGGTAACCTTTAAAGTACATTGTAACTAAATTTTAAAAAATAGATAAATTAACTATTATGAAAAGGTAAAATTAACTATTATAAAAGGGGTTAATATTTTAATAAAAAATAATTATATTAATTAAAATACAAAACACATAAAAAATACTGTTCGTATACTAAACACTTTTGACACATTTATAAAAATATAAAAATGATTAATTAATCACAAATTTAAATTATTTTTATTTAATAATACAAACAAAATCTTTGTATAATTGTTAAAAAAATACAAATGTCAAAATAGTATTTATTATAAAAGATATACATATAGTAAGAATAACAAAACTTAATTACTGAATATGTTATTTTTAGACATCTATTACTAATAAATTCATAAATATATCATATCTTTCATTATAATGTCTTTTACCACCAAAATTTTGAATAAAATAAAATATTTAATTTATTATTTCCCATGATAGTAGATAAGATAGTAAATTTTATTTATTTGTTTAATTATTTAGTAGAGGTTTTTTATATAATATCTAAAGATAGAAAGACAAAAATACTACCTATAAAAATAGTAGTAATATAAATCATGGTCATGACATATAGAAATCTTAAAATTAAAAAAATTAAAAACAAAAAACAATTAGATTTGAGATCAAATATCATTTTTTCATTATATAAGAAGGATTTTGTTATTAACAAAAAAATATTAATTATAAAAAAATAGTGAAGCAGTAAAAACAAAAAATTTTAATGCAATCCAATCTTCACATGTTCTTTAGGTCTTTGTCTATTTGATAGTTAATAATTTTTATTAACATTTAAATTTTACTTATTATATATATAATTTGTTTACAAATTTTTTCGTATTCATGAGTTACAATGATTTCATACGTATTTTGTGAGTTAAATGAAACATAGAGATGCTGAATAGAAAAAATATTCTTAGTATCAATTAATTAGTAAAACAAAATTCTTTCATTTCTTTTGTTTTTTTTTATTTTTTAATTTTGTTATAACTTAAAAGCTTTAATTTTGAGGAAAGAGTCTTATTCTTTTCATATATTAATTCTTCTAGCACAATTATATATATATATATATATATATATATATATATATATATATATATATATATATATATATTTAAAAAAAAGGCTAAAATTGATAAATGAGATATAGATTGTTAAAAATGCTCATAGATGGAACCTAAATTGTTGAAATTTCTCATTCAATACTTTTTTTGTAATAAAGAAACTTTACCTGCGAAAATAAAATCTAGTTGTACTTGCTGGCATCCTAAACAAAATGATGCATCTATAGCAGCATTTCTCACACAATTCATATATAAACTCCAGCATGGAATGATTTAAAATTGAAGCTGTGATAATTCAATTATTTCCATTTAGAGATGGAAAAAATATAGCATATTTTTAAGTAAACTTCTCTAGTACTCATACTTATTAAAGATTCACAATTTAATTTAGTATTGAAAGAAAGATCTTTAATTGTAGTTGAAAAAGAAAGAATTTGAAGTTTATCTCCTAAAGCAGCAAAATAAAAATCATTATGGTCACTTCCAAAATCTTCAAGGACAGTAACAAATGGCAGGTCCCTTTCATACGTGCCTCCTAATCCTTTTCAGAAAAAGTTTAAAAAGCATCAATAAATTTTTAGCACGATACTAATGTTCTTAAATTTCATATTAATGAAGGTGTGATATCACCCCTTCCACATGCAACCATGGCAAGATAAATTATACATTATGACATAATGCAATGTGAATTATAGTGTTACAACACAATCAACCAATATATCATGCAAACATGCACCCTATTCAATTATTGTTTATTAATTGAATTTAAAATAATAAAAAAAGCAAGGTACGAACGGTGACCAAATTTAAGTTAATTTTTATTTAACGAATTTGATAATTTGGAGTTTGGATACTAATTAATAGTTTATTCATTTATTCATTTTTTATCACTTTGCACTAAGAATCTTAGAATCATTAATAAAGAGACACAATTAGAATAATTTTCGATACTTTTATAAACTAAAGGCATAATGATACTTCAACAATAAATTAAACACATAATTCTTTCTCATGACCTGTGAAGAATACAATTAGACTATCAATTCACAGACCAAGTACATACATAGAGAAAAGACCAATATCCCATGAAAAACGAAGACATTCCAATTTCGTTATACATGCATATCAAGCCTATGCAATTTATTGAATGAATTTTATAGAACCTTTGATGCCAGAATAATTTTACTGAGAACAATTTCAGCAGCTTGATTAGCATCATTCGAATTTTCAATAGCCACAGCCTTAAATGTTCTGGTATGAACAAAAATTCTTTAAAATAATGGGATAGAGTGTTCATTTTGGAATCTTGAAAGAGGCATGCTTACATGTTGGTCGCATGCACAGATTAATGCACACAAAAACACTCAACAATTTGGTAATCATAGGCTAAAAGAACTCTTTCAAGCTTGTTCTCATGTAAATGGAAACTACCAATGTTGGTTTCTGAAAATTTGGAAGGGAAAGTACTTTTTAACTAATCATAGTGTTAAACAACTAATATCAGATATTGTTCAGGTGAAATTAGTAGTCTTTTGTAAGGATTGTCAGATGAAAATCTCAACATATAAAGCTATTCATTCACCTAAAAACATGCAGCTACTAGCTACTGTATGTTTAATATGAAGCTAGAATCTCTATCACTTAATAGTATTTTTTTAATTAGTTAATTATTTGAATGTAAATTCAATCCACAATTGAAAATTCGTAGCCAGAATACAGTATAAATAACACCAGATCACAGGGTAGTAATTATTATACTTAAAATCCAACAATAGATTACCATAATTCAATTAAACTTTCAAATTTTAAAGGTAAAGAGCAATACTTGGTGAAATATATCTTGCAAGCTCCTATACACTGAATTAAAACCCATTATCAACGGAAATTATCTGCAAATTTTGTGAACAAAGAAGTTGGTTAAACACAATGAAGAGGAGAATCATTTTAATAACGATAATAGAATCATGTGATAATGAAATTCCTGATAGAGATACACAAAATACACAAAAAAATAAGTGATCAAAACCCCAACAATTACAAGATTACAGTTCACAATTTATTCAAATCATCCATTTGTAAAATTCACTCATAAATCCTAAAAGAATCTCTTCCTCGCACAAAAAACAACCATGCAGACAGAAAACGTAGAATTAAAAGTTCTATTATCTTTTAATTGAAAGTCTTAAAAGTTCTTTCCATCCATCAATAAGTAGGACACAACTATATCCCGTTAACCACAATTATTAGGAGGCTAATTAAGGTAACATAACTATATGATGCTAGATCTCAAATGAAGAAATAAGTCTTAGATACTACTGGCTAATATAGCAAGTAGTATCGATACCTACCAATTTGATTGGAGACATTGCAAGCTCCTTGCCTCTTCAATGAGGTTACTTTTGCTCTCTAAAATCTCAATGAGATCCTTAAGAACACTAAACGGCGGTGACATGGAATTTGCATCATGGAATCTGCAAATAAAATTCGTGATATAAATATCTATGTTAGTATCAAACACCAAAATGCAAATATAAAATAGTAAAGTAAACTACAAATTGATCTTCCAAGAAACGTAAAATCAGTGACCAAACAACCAATTTATAAGTTTCTTATGCCATTTCAAGTAGTAAACTACAAATTGATCTTCCATCTAGATATAATTAGTATCAAACAGAAGATACAAATTCTGATCCCTTGAAAAAAGGCTACAACTTGCACTAACTAACCCAACAGCAAAGAAAAGTATGGTGGCAAATATTCAGTAGAAGGCATTTTTGTTTAAAGGAAAACACATGTCCTATATGGGTTAGTGCAAAAAAATTCTTTCATAAATCTATTTTATCTTTTAGTTTTTTAATTTATGAGCAAAAAATTGTTCATGCTAAAATAGAACATGAAAAATACTTGATCACGCTAAAATAAAACAGTAGAAACATCACATAATATTTTTTTAGTATTTCTTACAAAATTGAGATGATGTGAGAAGCTTAATGACAAAGGGAGCACAATTTTAAAAATTGGTGGCAGACTAACTCATGATGTGAGAAGCATCACATAAGTTGTACCTTTCACACCATCAACTATTTTTATAAGTCTTTCTTCTAATTATTATAGCTACAAAAACAAAATGTGTCCTAAATTACTAATTAAAAAGATTTTACAATTGTCTTCAAATTGCATTGTCCAACAATAATTAGAAGAAAGACTTGTTAAAGGTACAACATATTGCAGCTTAATGCATTGCAATATATTTGGGGTGACTATCAAGTGCTTCAAGTTGATGAACACTGAGTGTAGCTGTACGAAACTCATCAAAATCTATCCTTCTATATTGCAATGCATTAAGCTGCAACCCAAATTCATTTTAATCAGCAAGCACTATTGGTGCAAATGCTATTTATATAATGTATGGAAGCATTGGTACAGTTAAATCATAGAACTTACTGATTCAAAAAAGTCCAAAATGTGTGATTACATAGCATTTATTGCGTTTTTCATCGAGGCCTGACCATGTCAAATTTGTGAGATGCCAAACACCATCATCTTAACTAAGTATATAAAAAGAATTTGAAACAAAACTAACCACTTTTATGTTTTCTAGGATAATGGTTCCATTTTTGTTTGGCTCCAAAAGTGTAAACTCCTCCTTTAAATAAAGCAGTTCGTCTACAGTTAATGTCTTAGAGACTTAGACAGTGACTATGTTGGTACCCATCAAAATAATATTCTGCTTAGTTATTGAGAAGCTTAATGTATAGTGGGATCATTTAAAAGCATAAAGAACAATAAATAACAAAGAAAAGTCGTACCTAAAAATGCAATGCTTCAGCCACCTTCAACATTGGCAGCCGGTGTCCTGTCTGGTGCATCTAGCAGTTGTTTTTCATTACATTCAAGTTCAGAGTCAGTCATGAGCAACATGAAAGAAAAAAGAACAACCACTTTCATCTCGCACTCTTGCAATGGTAGCCTCTAGTATGCGCCACCATTTCAGCATCCATTTCTGGTATGTATAAAAAAAGAAAAGAAGAAACATAGAAAGAAAGAAAGAAAATTAACGGCTCAATGAAATATTGGCATTAATTCATCCCTAAAATTTACATAAACAAATACACAAACATGATATGAGCAAGTGAATTATCACAAATTGATCACATACAGTTATGAAATTGTTGCACACATATATTGCTAGAAGGGAAAAAAGAAAATTTCAGCAAGGAATTCACAGTTCAGAATGAGAATATATGGAAAAATAGTTGTTGTCATCCTTAATACTTCGCATATGAAGCACACACATGACACAGATATACAACACTAAGAAAATGTGCTTAAAAAAATTTTAAAATAAGAAGAATTTTGACATTAGTATCACAGGAATTATTGGAGAAACTTTTAGATTGACAAAATCATAACCACCTTAATTAATTAGCAACATTATATAAAAAAAATCATGTATTTACCTCTTGGACATCAACACCTTAATAACCACCTTTTAAAAAAAACTTCTAGATCAAATTTCAAACTCAAGAAGTTTCAAATTTTATGGTTTAACTTGCTTATTGAAGTTAACCAAAATACAAAAAATGTTTAATCAATTTTTTGGATCTCATAAAATTTGTATATAGTTCATGTAATTTATCATTTTGGATCTCTTATGAATTGTTAAATGACCTATTGGCATCATCATCCAATTCAAAATGAATAGCATATCGATAAATTCTTGAAGGCACATTCATTTGTAACAAATGACCACCATTATGTTACTAAGAGATGAAAATTCCTGAAAAAAAGGCAACAGTTTGCACTAACCCAATGGCAAAGAACAGTAGTACTATACCATATGAAGTTTAGAACGTAGTTCAATGAGGCTACTTTTGCTCCCTAAAAGCTCAATAAGCTTCTCAAGAATACTAAATGCTAGTGACATGGCATTTGTATCATGAAATCTGTAAGAGAGGAGAAATTTGGGATATAAACATGTCTGTCAGTATCAAATATCAAAAATATAAACCAAAATAAGTATAGATCAAATAACATAATGACCAGAGACCAAAATACAAAGATAAAATAGTATGCTTCAAATAAATTTAGTTGGCAAAAATAGTGCATTTTGCCAGAAATAATTTAGGACTTTACAATACAGATTTGAACAAAATAAAATTTATCCATATACCATTATCATTTGATCAGAAGACAGATCAGAGATTCTCAAAAATAAGATCTTTAAAAGATGGATCTCAAAACACGTTTTTGAATGAATAATGAAGAAAATGTATGAGCTTTAGAAGTGAATATTATGATATATGCTTTTGGTCACCATATTCGTTATCACTATTATAAATCAGAAATTGCATGAAAGAAAAATATCTTAAGTTCATACTTTAACTTCTGTCTCATGATTTTTAATGGCAAGAGAAGAGCAGAAAGAAAAAATAGCAAAATAGCAATTAAAAAACCATGGCAGAGGCAGAACAGATAAGATAAGGGGGCAAAAGCAAGACCAGGTCAAGGACACGGTGGCTATGGTGCTTTCCGGCGGTGACGACGGTGAAGCGGCGGTGTATCGTAGCTGAAGGACTCCTCCTCTTCCACGTTCTCTGCTTCGGGTCTTCCTCTCTACTTTTCTTCTTCCAATTTTTTGCTCTCCCTTCTTTTCAATGACTTTCTTCTTCGGTGGTGGATTTAGCAGCAGCGGTGGCCTCCATCACTGTCGTCACCTCCTTCTTCTTCCTTTCTCCCTAACTGTTCTATTTTCTCTCTTCAATTGATTCAGCAGCGACGACAATCTCTCTCACCGCGGCCGTCGCCTCCGTCGTCTCCCTCTTCATTATTCATCCATTGTGCTTCCCTTCACCGGCGTGGTTTCTTCTTCACTGCTACTGTGGGAAAGTGGGCTAGAAGAAGAACGTGTGAGAGGAGAGAAAAGAGACGGGCTTCGAAGAAAAATAAATTCCAGATTTGAAATTTGAATTCTCTGAAATTTGGTTTGTCGCTCTATACGATAGATAAAACGGTAGCAGTGTGTGACTTAGACGCAGCAAAAGACCAAAGGTCAAGAAAAGAGAGAATTGATTTTTGGTTATTATTTACTGATGCCACTTATCGATCATACAAAGCGTCACTTGTCACTCAACAAACCTATACACTTGTCGTTCAACAAACTAACTACTAGTCTTCTATTATATATAGATTTTTAATTTTTATTATATTACTATTTGTATGAATGCATTATTATTTAAAAGGAAATTATCATATATTAATTAGATTATTCAATGGTCATGCATAATCAAAACTATTTGTTTTACGATACATTTTTAAAGTAATAATTAATTAGTCTAATTTTTTTATTAAACAATCAATTAGCGTACCATGCTGATATATAAGAACATATCATGGATTAAATATAGTAATACAAGAGTTATTATATTTAAGGAGTGAAATAATAACACTTCAATAATGTTAATTATATATATATATATATATATATATATATATATATATATATATATATATATATATATAATCATAATCAACACGACTATTATAACGTTGGCATATAGTAATATATGAAGAAATAATCATAGCTGCTTAATTAGAATAATACAAGAATATATGTGAATTAAATATATTCTAATGTATAAGGAAATAATTATTAGGAGTTGATCCGTCACCTTATAATTCGGTCTTTATTGTGTATTATAAGTTATAACTCAGCCTTAATTATCATTTACTATGTAACCGACATCTTTATTATCAACTTAATGACCATTATTCTGACTTAATAATCAACGGTTATACCATCAACTCTATTCATCAACTCTATGCATATAAAAGGCACCAATTTTAATATACACCTGAGATTCTAGATATATTCTATATACATTCTATATTCATAGAATTATTCTTATACCTCTTAAATACTTCCTAACTTGAGCGTCAGAGTGTCTTTTGCAAGTATCCATCCCCTTGTTCTCTCCTTGCCGACGTATAACTCATCCCAACGAAAAGCTTGAAAACATTCATCAACGGACGAGCTATACACCGGCCAAACTCAGCAAGAACAATTGGCGCTATCTGTGAGGACGAGTAAAATAATTCCCACTCCCCTTAGGTTCATAAAACTTAATTTACATTCAAATTTTTGAACCAATCTCAACAATCTTGTTTAAGATTTTATTTAATACCTCTTATCAAATTTTAATCTATCGTAACTTTTTAAAAAGTATGTACTTTATATATTTAAATTGCTTCATTTTTACGTATCATAATATTTCACATCTCATAATCGATCAATCAACCAATTCGAAAACAAACTCGGCTTTCAATCAATCTGAGAACAAACTCGGTTTTCAATCAATCCGAGCACAAACTCACTTATCAATTTTGCTTACTTTTTCAAAGTTCTCTATTTACACAAGTAAAATTATATATTTTATTCAACATACTTTTGCATTTATATTTTATATAACTAATATTTACTGATTTATTAGTTATATTCAAACCTCAATATATGTTCTATACAATAATGACATATAACAACCATGTCAATTGCATTTTTATTTCATTATGTATTATATTCTTATTGTTTAATGATTTCATTTATACAATTAAATGACGGTAATGATGAGTTCAAATCTTAAAATTGGATTCAATCAAAAATTAATTGTATATAACTGTTACACTATTCACTTTATACTATTAACTTTTATGTTACTATTTGTTTAATACAAAAAGTTAAGTAAAAATATATGCAAACATTCAAAATATACTATTATTGTACGAGAAATATCATTCGTCATACTATAACTACCAGAAATATTATACTAAATGTATAATTCAATAATTGTTATCTTATTGCTTTATTATCAAATTAAAGCATGTCTTACAAAACAAAATTTAGATATTCACATTTGGCATGTATGACATTCATATATATTGTCTTCTTCTCTACAATTATCAACTTTCAAGGTATATATATATATATATATATATATATATATATATATATATATATATATATATATATATATATATATTGCTTTGGACTATTTTACTTTTACAATATATATTATTCAATATATGTTGCGACTTTATACCTATTTATTTTCTCAATTTATCTTATTCATGTCAGACCTTCACTATAAATTGTAAATATTCAATAACTAATTGCTTTGAGCGAAAAATTTATCAATAAGTTGTTGTGGGCCAAAAAAAATTTCCAAGACAATTAACCATTATATCCTCGAATCATACAATCGATTCCATCAATGGATATTTATTTCTGAATTTTTCAGTTCATATACAATCAAATGCTAAAATTGTTCTTAAGCGAAAAAGTATCCCCCCACACAACTATCTTGATTGAATGACTCTTATCACTCAATTATTTTTTGAATAAGTGCCGACATAATAACCCGACTAAACTTGGGGGCTCACCATATCATTATTCACTTATCTTTTAACCGAGTTATAAATCATTTTATTTTCTAAGTTTAGCCTGGATCATATGATCGGCAGACAAAGCTTGGGGGCTATGATACGTCACCTTATAACTCGGTCTTATTGTGCATTATAAGTTATAACTCGGCCTTAATTATCATTCATTCTGTAACCGACACCTTCATTACCGACTTAATGACCATTATTTTGACTTAATGATCAACGATCATACCATCAACTCTATTCATCAACTCTATGCCTATAAAAGGCACCAATTTTCTATCTACATCGGACATTCTAGAGAGATTCTAGATATATTCCATATACATTCTATATTCATAGAATTATACAACACATGATAACTTTTATTTCATGTCTTACATTCTATATTCATAGAATTATTCTTATACCTCTTAAACACTTACTAACTTGAGCGTCGGAGTGTCTTTTGCAGGTATCCACCCCTTTGTTATCTCCTTGCCGACGTATAACTCATCCCGACGAGAAGCTTGAAGACATTCATCAATGGACGAGCTATACACCGGCTAAACTCATCAAGAACAGGACTAAATATAGTAATTCAATAATACTATTTTTTACTTTAAAGTAGATCAAGTAACAAATAATGATGTGAAAATGAAACTATCATTTAAAAAAATTATCATAAGTTTTTTTAATTTTACAAACCAATTATGCATAATTATAATTATAATTTGTTTTGAAAATAGAAGATATAAGAAGTTGCATTGGCTTTGAAGACATAAGGACACTAATGTAGTATTTGGAAGCGAGAATAAGATTGAAAGACAGGGATTAAAAGAAAGAGATTGGGAGACAGAGACTGAAATAAATTTCAATATTGTGTTTGGTGAAAAAGTGTATAGAACTGAGTTATGTCTCAAGTTTGAGATAAAAGTAGAGACTAAAATGTGATAAATTACTTGAATACCCTGAGAACCGCATTGGAACAGGGTTGAGGACGGTAGCACAACAGCACCGACAGAGATTCCAGTGTGCAAAAGTGTGGCAAAGGTAGAAACAACCAAATAGAACATAGACAAAGTAGGTTCAGGGACAAGAGCGAGGACATGGTGGTTGAGCAAGGGGACGTGAACACTAACGTTTTTCGGTGACAACAACAGCTTCTCCTTCCTCCTCTGTCATGCTCGTCGAGCTCTCTCTCTCTCTTAAGCTCTCCCTGAGCAAACCCAGCGATGATGTCGACCCCAGTCAGCACCAGCAGCAACGATGGAAGCTCGTCAATGCATATATATATATATATATATATATATATATATATATATATATATATATATATATATATATTTCTCCCTCCCTCCTCGGCAACTCACTTGGCTCACGGTGGCTACCACAAGGTCGAGAAGGTGGTAGTTTTGGCAGCGGCGATGAAGCAGCAACTCCAGCTGGGTATCTTCAATGCTTGTGTTTGGTCTGAGAAGATGAGCCCTAATTTGATTTTGCAAAAGGGTAAACTTGAAACTAACAATTTGGAATGAGAGTATTTTAGAAAAAATTGTTATTTAAATTTCGGTCCCCCTTTCTAAAAATTTTAGTCCCCTGTATCCCCACTTTTTGGAGGTATTAAAGGGACTAAAATTTTATGTCTCGAGACTGAAATTTTAGTTCCAGTCTCCAGCCAACAAACATGATACTGAATCTTAGTCCCCCAATCTCAATCTCAGTACCTCAAAACAAACACTACCTAAATTGTGTAACTTATGACACTTTCAAAGATGCCTACTTTGCTTTTGGGTTGTTGCAAGATGATAAAAAATTTATAGATGTCTTAAATAAAGCAAGTACTTAGACATCTGCATCATTTATGAGGAGGCTATTTGTAATTTTACTTGTACCAAATACTCTTTCAAAACCTAACTTTGTTTGGGAGAATTGTTGGCCGCAACTTTCAGATGATATTCTATATAGATGTCAAAAGCATTTGACATGAATGGTATAACCTTATTATCTTATTTATGTATTTCATAACTTCAAAGAATATTTTGTGGCTAGAGATAATTTATTGAATTAACTTTTTTTAAACTGTGATAGATTTAATTTTGTCTTATGAGAATACAAAAAAATTTACATTATCAGACAAAGAAGATATTATGCATTCTTATGGAATGAGTTTGTAAGAATATCCTCTAATATCAATCCTTGTTGGTAGTAACTATAGAAACCTTAGAGACCTTAACATCATCGACCTTGTGCACGGTGACTATAGAGCAGAAAGAATCTTATAACAGAGTTATAAGGTCTATGAATGAATCTGAGGGATGATTTCTTTTTTCCTCTTTATGGTCACAGTGATCGTGGTAAAACATTCCTTTACAACTTGATGTCATCAAAAGTTAGGTCAAAAAGTAAAATAGTGCTTAATGTGACTTCCAGTAGAATAGCATCGCGTCTCCTACAAAATAATAAGATTGTACACTCTAAATTCAAGATATTTTTAATTGTAGATGAATATTCTATGTACAATATCTAATTTGTATATTCATTAGTTAATATAATTAATAAAAGGATATTAAATGTATATTTTAGAGATGTAATAATTCAAATAAAGTTAATAATTCTATATAAGCATAATTTGCTTCTCTATTGTTAGATACATAATGTTAAGAGAATAATTAGAATTAAATTAGATCAATTAGTATCATTTGTATTTATATAGCGTATCTGTATATTAATTATAGGATTATGTGCCTTTATTACTTTGATTCTTCTAGCAGCTATATATACCCCTTATACATTGTACTTTTAGACAAACTGAAAATACACAAATACATTTTCTTCAGATTACTCTCTTGTTTCTAACATGGTATCAAGAGCTTAGCATTTTTTTCATGAAGATTTGCTCATAGCCTCCTTATTTTTCTCTTCCGACAGTGCTTCTTTACACTCATTTTTTTATCTGTTTCCGATGCTTTGGTTCGTCACCGCTGCCATCATAGTGTTCGTTTCTTTGTCAGGTTTCCAACGCCGCCTGAAGCCTTCGGATGCGCCCTCACACGCCGTAGAAACCTCGCTACCCACCTCCATTGTTTCTCCTCTTCAGAAGCTTCAGCAACCGTTGGATCTGGGTGCCGATCGCACGATCCTGGTGCTTCCACATGTCGCGAGTCCAAGCATCGCTAGCAACCCGCGCACGACCCGACCCGACCCGCCCCGCTGGTTGACCTGTGTTCCACCTCATCGCCAGTGTGTCTTCTCTCTCCTCTCAGATGCAGCCACGTGTCATCGAGGCGCTGACGTGTCGCTGATGTGGAAAACAAGCGGGACCCTCTCTAAGATTTTTTGGTGAGATCTTTCTGATTTTATCCTCCGTTTTCTCGTTTTCTATTCTCAATTTGCAGTTTCTTCTCCTTTTTTTCCTTTGTTTCTGTTGCTATGGAAAAATCGGATCTCTTTTAGTCTATTCCTGTTATCCTTAATGGATCCAACTATGCTCATTGGGTTGAAGCTATGCGAGAATTTCTTAAAGGGCAAAAATTATGGCGATATGTGATTGGTGATATTGTTTGTCCTGTTAAGCCAAATGTGATTGACAAATGCAAAGATGGGACCTCCAAATCCAAGGAGGATGCTGAGAAGGACTTTGCAGAGAAATTGGAAGATTGGGATAGTAAAAATCATCAGATTATCACTTGGTTTCGCAACACTTCTACTCCTGGAATTCATTTATAGTTTGGGCATTTTAAAACTGCAAAAAAGGTATGGGATCATTTGGCAATGCGTTACACTATTTCTAATTTGTCTCATTAGTACCAATTGCTAAAGGAGCTTCATAGCCTTAAGCAAGAACGTGGCCAAGCAGTTTTTTATTTTCTTGCTCATATAGAAATTATTTGGGATCAATTGACCTCTTGTGAGCATGTTCTTAAAGATCCCACTGATGCTAAGGCATATGGGGATTATCGGAACCGGACACGTCTCATCCAATTTCTGATGGCACTTACTGATGACTATGAGCCGGTCAGGTCTTCTCTTCTTCATCAAAATCCCTTGCCTAGTCTTGAAGATGCTCTTCCTCGTCTTAAGTCTAAAGAAACGCACTTGGAATTGCTTCGTTCTAAGAGTGAAACTGTTTTTGCTGCCATTGATAAAAAGAGCAAAATCTGTCGAAATTGTAACCGGCCTGAGCATTCCTTCTCTGACTGTCCCTCTATTGAATGTTGTAAGTACAAACAAAAGGGTCACATTGGCTTCAATTGCCTGACACTGTTCTACCATTATTGTAAGCTCTCGGGTCACTTGATTGCTACCTATCCTACTAGACCACCACATTCAGATCAGAACAAGTATCAACCTCGTCCCAACAACTCTCCACATGTGCCTGCTTCTACTGCTGCTGCTGCTACTGAGTCCACCCCTTCCACATCTCTCAACACACCTTCTGTCTCTCCGTCAGATATTGAATCTCTTCTTAAGCAACTTCTCTCTTTTTCTAGTAATACCACTGCTACTCTTTCCACCCCTCCAGGTAATTTTAAATGGTATTTTGTTTATGGTTGTTTTAATCATATGTCTCCTTTGCGTCATCTTTTCTCGTCGTTGTCTCCCACTACAAATGCACCTTCTGTCAACACTGCTAATGATTCCCTCTTGCATGCAACATATCAAGGGATTATTTCACAGTCCAATATTCATCTTTTTTATACTTATTTTATTCCAAAATTGACTTTTAATCTTATCTCTATCGGTCAGCTTTTTGAACTCGGTTTTGATGTCACTTTTTTTATTTCTGGTTGTCGTGTGCAGGATCGTCGGACGGGAAAGATCATCGGGACTGGTTGTAAGGTCAAACGTTTGTTTGAATTCGAGAACCTTCATGTTCCCTCTACGTCAAATCTTTGTGCTATTTCCTCTCCATCTACTCTTCACTTGTGGCACCATCGTCTTGCCCATAGCTCTTTAGAAAAATTGCGTCCTCTTATATCTATCGGTGTTTTAGGTCAAGTTCAAAATGAGTCTTTTGATAGCATTTCTTGTCACACTGCAAAACAACATGCCTTATTCTTTAATAATAATTCCTCTACTGCTTGGTCTCTTTTTGATTTTATTCATTCTGATGTTTGGGGCCCCGCTCCTACCACTTTTATGGGAGGGGCTCGATACTTTGTAATCTTTATTGATGATTATTCACATTTTACTTGGGTTTATTTAATGACTAATCATCATGAGTTGTCTCAGATTTATATTAACTTTGAAACTCTAATTCGAACTCAGTTTTCAAAGGTCATTAAAATCTTCAGACGTGATAATGCTATGGAATATCGTGACTCCAAACTTTTAAATTTTCTCGCTGAACAGGGTACTTTGTCTGAGTTTTCTTGTCCTGCTACCTCTCAACAAAATGACAGAGCTGAGCGTAAACACCGTCATATTCTTGACTCTATACGTGCGATGCTTAATTCCTCTTTCTGTCCTGAGTGTGCTTGGGGTGAAGCTGTTCTCACTACTGTTCATGTTATCAATAGACTCCCTTCTTCTGTTCTTGGTAACAATACTCCCTTTGAGCATCTTTATCATACTTCTTCCGATTACAGTTCTCTCCGTGTTTTTGGTTGTGTCTGTTTTGTCCTTCTTCAGTCTCATGAACATAATAAACTTGAACCTCGGGCTCGCATGTATTGTTTTCTTGGTTATGGTTCTGAACATAATGGTTATCGTTATTGGGATCCTATCTCTCGACGCATTCATATATCTCGTTATGTTGTCTTCTGGGAGCATCACATGTTCTCTAGTTTTTCCTCTTTTGAGTCCATTCCTTCTACCCCGTCACCGTTTTTTACTAACTCAAATGTTGATCTCTTTCCTAGTGATAATACTACAGAGTCTACCTCAAGTCCATCTCTCGAGGCCCCTCCTCTTCCATCTTCACCATCTCCCAATGATTCCAGACTAGACGATGCTCCTGCTCCTACTATCATGCCTCCTTCCTCCACTCGTTCTTCTAGGGTAATAAATTCATCTCCTCATCTTCTTGATTATCACTATTTTTCTACTATTCTTCATCATCATGAACCTCGGTCATTCCGAGAAGCCTCTACCAATCCACATTGGTAGCAAGCAATGCAGGAAGAAATTCAAGCACTTGAAAAAGCACACACTTGAGATTTGGTTGATCCTCCTTCTGATCAAGAAGTTATGGGTATTAGATGGGTATACAAGATTAAGACTCGCTCTGATGGTTCTATTGATCGTTATAAGGCACAATTGGTTGCTCAAGGTTGTACACAGGAGTATGGTATTGATTATGAAGAGACTTTTGCTCATGTCGCTCGTCTTACGTCTGTTCGTGCTCTCCTTGCCATTGCTGCGGTTAAAAAATGGTCTCTTAATCAGATGGATGTGAAGAATGCATTTCTTAACATGAATTTGAAAAATAAAGTCTATATGAAACCACCTCCAGGATATCCTTGTCCTTCTAGTAAGATTTGTCTCCTTCGCAAGGCACTTTATGGACTTAAGCAAGCTCCTCGTGAATGGTTTGACAAGTTCAGCACTACCATATGCAATCTTGGTTTCACTTATAGCCCTTATAAGAATGCCCTTTTCATTCATAAAAGTGAGCGTGGAGTTGTTCTTCTACTTTTGTATGTTGATGACATGATCATTACTGGAGATGATGTTGATGGTATATCTGATCTCAAGGCGTCCCTTCACTGTACTTTTGAGATGAAAGATCTTGGTTCTCTCAGCTATTTTCTTGGTCTAGAACTCATACCCACCGATGATGGCATCTATCTCTCTCAAGCTAAATATGTTTCAGATCTTCTTGCTCGAGCTGGAATTACAGATAGTCGCACTGAGCTACTCCTCTTGAGCCTAATGTTTGATTTACTCCTATGGATGACACTGTTTTGGATAATCCTACTCTTTATCGACAGCTAGTTGGAGGACTCGTCTACTTAACTGTCACCCGACCAGACATCGCCTATCCGGTTCATGTTCTTACTTAGTTCTTGACAGCTCCTCGTACTACTCACTATGCGGCAGCTCTTCGCATTCTTCGCTACATCAAAGGCACCCTATTCCATGGCTTTTATTTTTCAGCCCATTCATCTTTATCGCTTCAAGCCAAGGTTGCAAAAACCGGACCGGTCATTGAACCGGTCGAGTAACTGGTTTAATGGTTCAATGGTTCAACCGTGGTCGAACCGTGGTCGAACCGGTTTAGTTAAATATAAAATAAAATTATTAAAAATACAATATACTACAACCATAAATTTAAGAATACATCATATTTAGTTCCACAATGTGAATTCTATATTCGGTAATTTCTTCTAAATTTTTTCAATCATTCATATAATAATAAAATTTAAAATTTCATAACCCACCTACTAACTAAACTATATCTCATCTCATCATTAAAATTCTACATTCAAATTCAAAGATTATAATTTATAACTAAAAGAAATCATGGCATAAAATACTATATCTATATTCAATCAACAATCACCAACAATCAATAATAATATCAATAATTACTTAAATTAGACAAAACTCACTCAATTAATGCCAAATTACTAATTAGAAATAGCTATGGACCAATTTCAATAGCAACATTTTCTCAAGATGTGCAAAACAAACTATCCCCTGCCCCCTTAAAACCCAACTTCATGTTTCAGCCATTACAGCAAAATAAAAACCTCAGCCATTATAGCAAAATTCAAAATTACAACAATTCAAAATCCAAAATTATATCAATTCTGTTCAGCATTATAAAATTAAACATACAACAAATTGAAAAGAGAGAGATGGCTCGAAGACAGAGTGCCATCTAAATTCAGAATGCCACCAACCCAGAATCCAGACCAAATATCAATTCATAGTTCATAGTTCATACAATTCATATAGCATTCATGCATTCAACAGAGCATAATTGAAAAAATAAAAAATTGAACATAGCAGAATTGAACATACAAATTCAACATAACATACAACAAATTTATTCTTCAGGCATTCAACAGAGCATAATTGAAAAAATCAAAAAATTAAACATAGCAGAATTGAACATACAAATTCAACATACAACAAATTTATTCCTCAGGCATTCAACAGAGCATAATTGAAAAAATCAAAAAATTGAACATAGCAGAATTGAACAGACAAATTCAACATACAACAAATTTAACAAACAACAAATTTATTCAACATACAACAAATTTATTCAAAACAAAATTAAAAAATTAAAAAAAAGACGAACAGAGGAACTGAACAGAAGTCTGAAGAACAGAAGGCCAAAAAAAATGAAAAGTTGAAAACAATCCAGAGAAAAAAATATAAAGTTGAAAACAATGCTAGAAACCCAGAACTTACCGTCTTACCCGCGACGGTGAGTGACCCGCGACGATGAGTGACTCGCGACGGTGAGTGGCCCTAGCTCCGGCGTCGGTTTTGATTCAGGTCCCTCCTTCGTATGCAGGCATGCGGCAGCTCCAGGGGAAGAGGAAGACGACGGACGCTCGAGGAAGAAACAGCGTGCCTGTGACTGGTGAGTTTGAGAGCGAACAGGGGTCGGTGCGACGGACGGCGCGGCGGCAATAGAGGCACAAGGCGGTGGTGGAGGCTAGGCTTGGGGGCAGGCTTCCTGGATTAGTAGATTAGGAATTACTAATTAGGGTATGCTAAAGTGGCGGGCTCATTTCCTTCATCACGCGTTCTTATTTTCTTTCTTTTTTTTTTAAAAAGCAAAAGGCGCCGTTTCATTATAAGGAGAGAAAACCGGTACCTGCAGAAATCGGCCCAGTTCGCCGGTTAACCACCGGTTCGACCGGTTTTTCAACCGGTTTTTTGCAGGACGGTTTGTTGGAGGACCAGACCGGCTAGGTGACCGGTTTTCGGTTAACCCGGTTGAACCGGCCGGTCCGATCCGGTTTTCAGAACATTGCTTCAAGCATACTCAGATGCTGATTGGGCTGGTGATCCCACTGATCGTTGTTCCACTACTGGTTATTGTTTATTTCTTGGCGACTCTCTCATTTTCTGGAGAGCTAAGAAGTAAACATTCACTACTCGCTCAAGCACAGAAGCTGAATATCGTGCTCTCGCTGACACCGCTGCTGAAGTTATCTCGATTTGTTGGCTTTTCGAAGACTTGGGTGCTCCTCAGTCATCCCCAACTAATATTTTTTGTGACAACCGTGGTGCTATTCAGATCGCTCATAATGATGTGTTTCATAAACGCACCAAACACATTGAGATTAATTGTCACTTTGTTTGGCAATGTATCCTTATTGATGTTGTTCGTCTCATAGCTATTGGAACACTGGATCAGACTGCTGATATCTTTACGAAGGCTCATCATCCGACTCGTTTTCGAACTCTGTTATCCAAATTCAAAATGGTATTATTAACTCCCACTTGAGTTTGAGAGGGGATGTTAAGAGAATAATTAAAATTAAATTAGATCAATTAGTTCATTTATATTTGTATAACGTATCTGTATATTAATTATATGATTATGTATTTTCATTATTTTGATTCTCTTAGTAGCTATATATACCCTTTGTATATTGTATTTTTAGACAAATTAAAAATACATAAATACATTTTTTTTAGATTACTCTCTTGTTTTTAATATAATTTGCATGACAATGCAGAAAGAAAATTGTGCGGCAGTGTTGTAAAATTTTAATAAGAAGTGACTTTTTTTTCGCCTGGAAATAGGAAGTGACGTTGTTTGGAGCATGGGCTAAGAAATTGATAATTCTCTCCGGGGGGAAAAAATGTATTTGGAGGATGAATGAAAGGGTGTTTAAGTTAAAAATGTGGATAGGTATGCACGTGCATCGCAATGTTATGAGGGAAGATTTTGAGAAGTGAGTTGTGGCAACTGCCAACATATAGTTTCTCTTCCCAGCCCACACAAACTCTCGCCGGTACTACCGTAACTTTTTTTATTGAACCAAACAAATAAATCACTTACTAGGCCCGCTTCATACATGGTACACGGCCCATTAATTGTTGCTTAAAGAGCTGCCCATTAAGCCGGAAAGCAAATGCATGATTTAATCATCGTGGCTCACAGTTAGTCCAACCGAGAAACGAGCCCCATTAGCCGTCTTAGTATTGTGTGTATAAAGTAAGAGACAGAGTAATTATCAAAAAAAAAAAATTTGAGATAGAAATTAAAATAAGAATGAATTTTTAATTTAATTTACATAAAAAATAAGTTAGAATCAAATAATTAAAATAGGAATATTTTAGATATAAAATATTATTAAACTTTTAGTTTCTATCTTAAAAAATTTTAATTTCTTATGTCTTCACTATACTAAAATACTAAAATTTTGGAATTAGAGACTGAAATTTTAGTATCAATCTTTGGACCAACAAATATAATATTGAATCTTAGTCTCTCAATTTTTGTTTCATTACCTCAAAACAAATGCTATTTTATTGTCATTTTGTATAGCGTTAAAAATGATAAATGACCTATTACCTATAACAAAATATTGGCATACTAGAAACTCTTTGTATTATTTAAGATAGAAATTTATGTACAGTATAAAGTTATTAATTGAGATTGTTAGATAATAATTTAGTCAAATATGTTAAATTATCTAATAGTTCTTAATTAACAACTTCATATAAAGATAATTACACGTGAATTTTTACTGTTGTTTAATGATGCATTTTATTATGTTTAAAAAACATACTCTCTCCGATCCAAAATTGATTAAGCATATCATAAAAAAATATATTTTAATATTATTCATTATAAAAATATTTTTTTATATTTTTAATGCATTAAATATATCAAAAATATTAAAATATTTTTTTTTAATATGCTTAACCAATTGTCCCTAGGAGATAAGATAACAAAATTCATATAATAAATACTAGCAGCTCAACAGCCCAGTCGCTTTTCTATTATTTTTAAGAAATTAATTTTATAAATTTATTTTTAAAATTATAAATTTGATAAAATAATTTAAAAATTTAAAATAAATAATATTTAAAAATAAATATAAAAATTTATAAATTATTTAAATTTTAAAATATATAAAATTTATAAATTTAAATTAAATAAAATATTAAAAAATTTTATTATATCATTATTATGTGTAACAAAATCAAGATAAACATTTACAAAGTAATTATTTATAAACATTATATAAGTTTTTTTTTCAACAGTTAGGATGAAGACTTAAATCCAAAACCTCCAGATAAAAATGGAGAGACTATGTCATTTGAGCTATGAAACAAAGATAAAACATTATATTCAAAGCATTCTTTATCTTCATGAATAATTCTAAATTTTATATTCAATTTATTAAATTATCTTTAATTTTATTACTTTTATCAAATTATTAATTTATACTTTTATTATATTCCTTCATTGTATCACACACTATTATTTCTCCTACTATTATTTTATATACACATATCTGTCGTTGTCTCAGCGCAACTGTTATATTGCATTGTTCTCCTTTCTTTTTTTTTTCTCCTCCCACGTTTTCTTCATCCGACTGTAATTAATTATCATGAAGTAATATTATCACAATTTTCAATCTGATCTATCACTTTGATCTATAGCCATCCATTAACTTTTATGAGTTGTTAAAGTGTTAGGGGTGGCAAAGTGGACTGTCCCATCCCGCCCCGCCTAGGTCCGCCCCATAAACGAGGTGGGCAGATCCGTCCCACCAATTAAGATGGATTCAAAATGCTAGCCCGCCTCGTTTATTGGCGGGTTGGCAGGCTAACCCGCTTTGACTCTTTTTTTTAAATAAAATATATTAAAATTAACAAAAAATAATAATTAAAAAATTAAATATAAATAAAAAATAGTCAAATTATAATATAATTTTTTCACTATCCTTTTTTAATTTTTAACTTTAATTAAATTGTTCAAAATAATATTTGTCAATAAAATCATCTTTATTTTTAAAATAAGTCACATAATTTGAGCATATATACGAAATTGTAAAATAAAATAAATAAAGTTAATAACTAAAAGAAGAATAAAAACAAAAAAATAAAAAAAGTGTTTTAAATTTTTATAATTATTAATTTTATAATAGTAATCACTCTTTTATTTAATAAAAAATAAAAAATAAAAATCTCTGATTTGGCGGATTTTTAATTTGGCGAACTCTAAATTCTAACCTGGCCTGCCTTTTCGATCCGTTTTACTACCCCTATAAAGTGTTATTAACAGAATTCGTTTTTGTCTCTTTTAAATATCTAAATGTATAAAAATAATAATTTTTTATTGACGTGCATATAAATAATTTTATTGTTCTATTAATAAAAAATTTAAGACATAAAGCATTAAAAAATTTTGTTCATATTATCAAAAATTAATGTTACTAATTCTAAAAAATAATATCAAAATATATTAATTTTAACTAATATAATAAAAATAGTATATTATTATAAGTTTTTAACTAATAATTATAAATTTAAGTTACAATTTAATATAATACTTTAGAACAAAAGGTTATTATTAATTTTTTATATTTGACTGCTATTATATAAGTTTTACATTTGCTTTATTGTGCACATTAATTAAACTATAATTTATTATTTTATTTTGTATGTTTTGAAATAATGTGATCATATTATAAGGATGACATTAGTTTTTATAACTAATGCGAATTTTTTTACTATTTGATGTGTCATTTAAATACTATCCATAAAAAATAATTACTTAAAGTAAAATATTATATAAAGAAAGATAGAAAATTTTTGAATTTATCATTTTGGTTTGTTTCTTAATTTTTACTTGATATTACTCAAATTTAATAGGTTAATGGTGGTGATTCTTTCACTAATTAAAAAATTTTAATACCCTCCCTCTCTTTCTCTCTCTTAATTTTATTAAATAGTGTTTTTAGGTCAGAATATTTTTAACTTCCTTTATAATAAATATTTTTTAAATTATCTAATACATAAAATATCACATCTTTGTATTTTATCTTAAAAATTTTATGTTTCTTTTATACCAAAACTTTACGGTTTATTATATTATTATATATTATTTTTGTACCACAAAACAAAAGGTGAAATTTTATATTTTTTTGTTACTTATTTTATTTTATTTTGGCTATTTAAATTAGAATAAATATGATCAATATATTTTCTATTATTTATACAATATTTTTACAATATTTCTTTTTAGTTCCAATCAATATGCATTTAAAAAATTATTTTTAAATCCTAAACTATATAATTCAAAGATCATTGCATTTATATTCTCTAAAATTTCAAAAAAATAAAAATTTTTTGTATTATTATAATTAGTTGAATGAAAAAATAATAACAATCATATCATAATTTTAATTAATAAAATAAAATAATTTATCAATTTATATTATATTATTAATTTTAGTTACACTAAAAAGTGAATAGCACTTTAAAAATAACAACAAAAAATTCAAAAATTTGATGTGAATCAACATGTACATAAAATATTATATGAAGATAAGTATAAAATAAATAATTACGGAAGAATAAAAAACAATTGTAAATTCTAAGAGTTGAAATAGTAAAAAAAATGAGAAAGAAAAACTTAGATATATATTAATTAAATAATATTATAAATAAAAAATTTAATTTATTATTTTATAATATCATTTTAAAAAAATGCTTATATGTATATAATGAGTTCTCTATTTATATTTGTTAAAAGTTGAAACTGAATTGTAAGTCAGAGTATAGTATATCACAGAATACGTAATAAATACTAAACCATTAAGACTATTTTTTTTTCTTGTCCTCATCCCTTCTAAAATATACTTTTTTTTTTTCTTAAAAATCGCTTCATTTTTAATTTTCTATATAAACCACATGAATGTAAAAAATATATACTACATCCATTCTTAATCTTTTTTTCACTATGCTTTAATCCAGTGTAAATAAAAATTTTTAAAACCACCACAAATTGTTAAAAGTTATAACCACTTTTTTTATAGTTATTATAAAAATGAAAAAAATGTTTAACGTGATTAATTATGGGTTTTTTTATTTTACAATTTTTTAGAGATAAAAAATAATACATAATTAATTTAATTAATGAAAAAAGATACGAAGAAATAAAAAAAATTAATAAAAATAGACAAATAGCTGAAAGAAGAGAATAGAATAAGAAAGAAGACGAAATAATTAGAAGTCATACGTGAAGAAAAATAATCGCAATATAAATAAAAAAAAAGAGTTAATTGATAATTTTTTTGACCTCTTTAAAATAAAAATAAATCGTGAATGAGGAAGATCCACTTTAGAAAAACCAAAACTTTTAACTTAATTCTCCCTTTCTGGAAATGTTTGAAGTTTGCAAGTTTTTTCAGAAGTTTTTAAGACAGGCTTCTTACCATTTTTAAAAAATTGAATATGATCCTATTAACCGAATTCACCCTCCTACTTCTAATTCTAGTTACGAGAATACAGTTTATCACAGAGTACATAATGAGTACTGTTCATATCCTGGCCCAACAGTAAAGGCCCAGGTCCAAACAAAAGGCCTAATCCCACGGATTGAGCCTCACCCAATGCCAACCTTCGTTCTATGAAGTCGGTTCTCACCACGACTTGCTCTAAAGAAGTCGGACACGAGGGTTAGCTGGCAGATAAACACTCATTCAAATGAGTAACTGCCCCTAGAATCTCTCTAACCACTTCCAAGAGCCATATCTTAACCTCCCTAAGATAATGGGACGGTTAACACCCTAAAAAGGTGGCACTACTCCAACGGTGGTTATTGGTTCACCACTATAAATACACTGACACCCCTCAGGTATCTCCAAGTCCCACTACTCTCTAGGCCTGCTCACACTCTTGCTAACTTAGGCATCGGAGTGTCTTTGCAGGTACCACCCCCTTCTCCTCATACGAACAAGTCGGACGGAGGCCCCCAAGGTGCAGACCCACTCGAAGACCTCCTCTCTCAAGCGATTGGGCCAACCAACGCCATCCAATCCATTAATCTCCGGTTACCCACCGTAACATTGGCGCCGTTGCCGGGGACCCGAGAGATCAACCAGTGATGGCGGACAGATCCCCCGAAGAGGGTCATGTGGAGTCAGATTCTGAACAAGAGAATCTGGACACAGGTAATAATGATGCAGACTTGACCCTCCACCAGGGAACCAATGATCAACACAGGGAAGGTACCTCTAGAGTAAAAAATTCCGAAGGTGAACTCTTCAGAAGGGCGCGAATCAGAGAAAGAGGGACCCTCCCATGCAACTGAACTCATGGGATTAGTCCACAGTCACCTGGAACAGTTAGAACAAGAACGGGAGCAACAAAAGGAGACTGAAAAGAACCTAAAAGAGGAGATGGAACGACGAAAAGAGTTAGAAAGAAAACTCTTAAAGTTAGAATCCTCCCTCAAAGGTCGGAACTCCCGTGACGAGCAAGAAGAACCGCCCCTAGGAGGGGAGGATCCTTTCAGTGAGGACATAATGAGAGCAAAAGTTCCGAGGAACTTCAAAAGCCCCGATATGGACCTCTACAATGGAACCACGGATCCGAAGCATCACTTAAGCAATTTCAAAAGTCGGATGTACCTAGCTGATGCTTCCGACGCTACGCGATGCAAAGCTTTCCCGACCACTCTATCGAAAGTAGCGATGAAGTGGTTCGACAGCCTCCCCCCGAGGTCGGTCACCAGTTTTGAAGACCTCTCAAGGAAGTTTTTGATGAGTTTCTCTATCTAGAAAGACAAAGTAAAACATGCACCGAGCCTCCTGGGAATAAAACAGGAGGTCGGAGAATCCTTACGAGCCTATATGGAAAGGTTCAACAAGGCATGTTTAGAGATTCAAAACCTGCCCACAAAGACAGTCATAATGGGGTTAGTCAATGGACTTAGAGAAGGTCCCTTCTCACAGTCCATATCTAAAAGACACCCCGTCTCTCTAAGTGATGTACAGGAAAGAGCTGAAAAGTACATCAATATGGAGGAAAATGCTAAGCTGAGAGACCTGAGTTGGCGACCTGGGCACCTTCCCTCAACAAAAGAGAGGGAGAGGGAAACCAAGAAAAAGGAAGAACTCGGTCCCGAGAGGCCAAGAAAATACCACTCTTATACTCCTCTGAAAGTTTCTATAGTGGATGTATACAGAGAGATTTGTAATACTGAAAGGCTGCCGCCCCCTAGACCCATTAAAAATAAAAAAGGGGGGAGCCGCAGCGACTACTGTGAGTACCATAAAATATATGGTCACTCCACAAGCGACTGCTACGACCTTAAAAATGTGATAGAAAAGCTGGCTAGAGAAGGTCGGCTTGACAGGTATCTCATAGAAAGGTCGGACAGTCATGGAAAGAGAAAGCGAGATGATATGGATAGAAGAGACCCACCACCGCAGACTCCGGAGAGACACATCCATACGATCTCAGGGGGTTCGCGGGAGGGGGACTCACCAAATCCTCTCGCAAAAGACATCTCAAAAGAGTCTACCAGGTCGGAGAGGAGTCATCCGACCTCCCTACCATTTCATTCACAAAAGAAGATGGGCAATGAGTAATCCCTGGACACGATGATCCAGTGGTAATAACTATGATCCTAGCAAATGCCCATCTCCACAGAACCCTAGTGGACCAAGGAAGCTCAGCGGACATCCTTTTCAAGCCCGCTTTTGACAAACTAGGGTTGGATGAGAAAGAATTAAGAGCCTACCCCGACACCTTATACGGATTAGGCGACACGCCAATAAAGCCACTGGTATTTTTGCCCCTCCACACTACTTTTGGAAAGGGAGAAAAATCAAAGACTCTGAGTATAGACTTCATAGTCATCGATGTAGGATCAGCATATAACGCTTTAATCGGCAGAGCTACTCTTAATCGAGTCAGAGCAGTGGTATCCACTCCCCACCTTTGCATAAAATTCCCGACTTCAGCGGGGATAGCAACGGTAAGGGGAGATCAAAAGTTGGCAAGGAAATGCTACAATGAAAGCCTAAACCTGAGAGGAAAAGGCAAAGAAGTTAACACAATAGAGCTCGGTGGCGCAAGGGCTAGAGAAGAGCTGCGACCACAACTGGGAGGAAAAACCGAGGAGATACAGGTCGGCGAAGAGGAAGGAAAAAATACTCACATAGGAACCAACCTAGGGGAAACCCTAAAACAAGGGTTGACTAAGCTCCTAAGAGATAACTCCGATCTCTTCGCCTGGAAGGCCTCCGACATGCCTGGGATAGACCCTGAGCTCATGTCCCATAAGCTCTCGGTCTATCCGGGATCCCGACCTATACAGCAAAGAAGATGCAAACTCGGCCCAGAACGAGCCCTAGTAGTAGAAGAGCAAGTACAGGTGCTCCTGGAAGCTGGCTTCATCAGAGAAGTCAAGTACCCAACATGGCTAGCCAATATAGTGCTAGTCAAAAAACAAAATGGCAAATGGAGAATGTGTGTCGACTATACCAACCTAAATAAGGCCTGTCCCAAGGACCCTTATCCCCTACCAAGCATCGATACCCTAGTAGACTCCAGCTCGGGGTATCAATACTTATCATTCATGGACGCCTACTTGGGGTATAACCAAATCCCAATGTATGAGCCAGACCAGGAGAAGACATCATTCATCACACCCAGAGCTAATTTCTGCTACGTGGTCATGCCATTTGGATTGAAAAATGCAGGGGCCACATATCAAAGGTTGATGAATAAGGTGTTCGCCTCTCACCTTGGGAGCCTAATGGAAGTATACGTCAACGATATGTTGGTAAAGACCAAGAAGGAAGTCGACCTCTTGTCAGACCTTTCACAAGTCTTTGACACCATAAGGCTGCACGGGATGAGACTAAATCCCGCAAAGTGCGCCTTCGCGGTGGAAGCAGGGAAATTTCTAGGGTTTATGCTAACACAAAGAGGGATCGAAGCCAATCCCGATAAATGTAGAGCTATCTTGGAAATGAAAAGCCCGACTTGTTTGAGAGAGGTCCAGCAGCTGAATGGCCGACTTGCAGCCCTCTCCAGATTTTTGGCAGGATCAGCACTAAAATCTCTTTCACTGTTCTCCTTGTTGAGAAAGGGATGTCAGTTCGAATGGACCCCTGAATGCGAGGAGGCGTTCCAGGAGTTCAAAAAGTTCTTAAGCCAACCTCCTATTCTGACCCGACCCGTAGCTGGAAAAGACCTCATCCTATACTTATCTGTAGCAGACAAGGCTGTCTCATCAGCCCTGATAAGAGAAGACGAGGTCGGCTAACATCCAGTATATTTCATTAGTAAAGTTCTACAAGGCCCCGAGCTAAGGTACCACAAACTAGAGAAGTTTGTCTACTCCTTAGTAGTAGCCTCACGAAGGCTACGGCCTTACTTTCAAGCTCACACAATAAGAGTCCGCACGAACCAACCCATGAAGCAAATCCTCCAAAAGACGGATGTTGCAGGGAGAATGGTTCAATGGGCAATAGAGCTCTCCGAGTTCGACTTGAGGTATGAAACTCAGACGGCAATTAAAGCCCAGTGCCTCACCGACTTCATTGCAGAATACGCAGGAGATCAAGAGGAAAAGCCAACTACATGGGAACTCTATGTAGATGGATCCTCAAACAAAATAGGAAGCGGTGCAGGCATAATATTGGCAGATGAAAGAGGACCCAGATAGAGGTTTCCCTCAAATTTGAATTCCCAGCTTCAAATAATCAGGCAGAGTATGAAGCCTTGATTGCTGGATTGAAGCTGGCGGAAGAAGTCGGTGCTACAAAGGTGATGATATACAGCGACTCACAAGTGGTGACCTCCCAGATAAGTGAAGGGTATCAGGAAAAGGACCCAAATATGAAGAGGTACTTGGAGAAAACTCTGGAGCACCTTGGGCGCTTTGCAGAAACCGAAGTCAAACACATAACTCGGGATCTAAACAGCAGAGCAGACGCCCTATCCAAGTTAGCAAGTACCAAGCCAGGAGGGAATAACAGAAGCCTGATCCAAGAAACTCTCCAGGAACCCTCCGTGGTAAAAGTAGAAGATAAACAAGAGGTCCTTGAGGTAGCCGGATAAAACCTCGGATGGATGAACCCTTTGGTCGATTACATAAAATTTGACATCCTTCCAAAAGAGGAAAAAGAGGCCAAGAAAATCCGGAGGGAAGCACAACACTACACTTTGGTAAGGAATATTCTCTACAGAAGGGGGATATCAACACCATTGTTAAAGTGCGTACTGACCTCAAGAACCACCGAGGTATTAGAAGAAGTCCATAGTGGGATCTGCGGAAACCATCTCGGGGCGAGGTCATTAGCCAGGGAAGTGATCCGAGCTGGATTCTACTGGCCAACCTTGCAGAAAGATGCCACAGAATTTGTGAAAAAGTGCCTACCATGTCAGATGCACGCAAATTTCCACGTGGCTCCCCCAGAGGAGCTCATCAGTATCACTTCTCCATGGCCCTTTGCAAAATGGGGAATGGATTTGTTAGGTCCTTTTCCCCAAGCGCCAGGACAAGTCAAATACCTGATCGTGGGAATAGATTACTTCACAAAGTGGATAGAAGCAGAACCATTGGCCACCATCACCGCACAAAGAAGTCGGAGGTTCCTCTACAAAAATATCATCACGAGATATGGGATACCTCATTCCATTACTACAGACAATGGAACCTAGTTCACCGACTCTACCTTTAGAAGCCTAGTAGCCAGTATGAAAATCAAACACCATTTCACCTCGGTGGAGCACCCGCAAGCCAATGGGCAAGCCGAGGCAGCCAACAAAGTCATACTGGCAAGGCTAAAGAAAAGGTTACAAGATGCAAAAGGAGCCTGAGCTGAAGAGCTCCCACAAGTGCTATGGGCTTACAGAACGACCCCCCAATCCGCCACTGGAGAAACACCCTTCCGACTAGTTTATGGCATAGAAGCCATGATACCAATAGAAATCAATGAACAAAGCCCAAGGGTAATTCTCCATGACGAGATCGGGAACATACAGGGGCACAAAGAGGAGCTCGATTTGCTCCCCGAAGTCCGAGAGGAAGCCCAGATAAGAGAAGCAGCGTTGAAGCAAAGGATGACTAGAAGATACAACAAAAAAGTCATTCAAAGAACATTCACCCCAAGTGACTTAGTCTTGATTAGAAATGACATTGGAGTCAACAAATCAGGGGAAGGAAAGCTCGCTGCAAATTGGAAGGGACCATACAAAATCGATGAGGTCTTAGGAAAAGGCTATTATAAAGTGACCGACCTGAACGGCACCGAGTTACCGAGGTCGTGGCATGCTTGTAATATGAAAAGGTACTACAGTTAAAAGCAAACTCTACTCCCTGATGTACTCTTTTCCCAACTTCATGATTTTTTCCCAAAATCAAAGGGTTTTTTCTGGAGATGGGTTTTTAGCGAGGCATCATAGTAGGGGTTAAGGGAAATAGATTGTCAAAAACCCTTAGTAGCAATAAAGTACCTCCCCCAATTAATAAAGATCTTTTTCATCTTACAAATATCTCTTATAAATTCCTTTTTTGTTTTCTCTTTCTTTCTACGAAATGGCCGACTTAAGCTCGACAAAACGTGAAAATCTCATGAACCAACCTAGATGGTCGTCAGGATAAAACGACGAGGTACAAGTCGGTGTAAAGAGGTTATAAAAGTTGATCGTAAGAAACTCGGAAACACTCCGACCCATAAGTCGAAATGAAAAATCGAGTAGAAGAAAAAACACATCACAGAAATAACCTAAAGTCATAAAAACTCAATAAAATCACAAAGTTGAGTATAGAGGAATAAGCGAAAAAGAGATCAAAAAACTATTGAAAAGACTGTCCAAGGTTCTTAAAGCGAAAATAGCTCAGAAGAACAGACAAGTCGAATAAAGGTTTTTAGGAAAAGGTCGAAAAGACTTCCTAAAATATCAAAAGCAGAAAAGCATGCACGCATAAGGTAACTTAAACCCTTATCCAAAAAAAAAGGGTATTTATTTTTTAACTTAAACCCTTATTAAAAAAGGGTATTTTTAGTGTTTTGCTTACAGCCTTAAAAGGCCAAAAGTAAATTGTTCAAACACCACCAAAAACAAATAAAGAGTTAAAAAAAGGGGGACCCACAGGCCGGGCCCCCAAATAGCCAACAAATTACTTTTTCGGAAAAGAAGTAGACGAATCACCACCACCAGAGTTAGGAGGAGCGCCACCAGGACCGGGAAGAGAGGCATCCATAGGAGATGAAGAGGAAGTCGGAGGAACCTGGGAAGAACCCGAAGCGTCCTTCGAGCGAGGAGGAGACTTAATAATCCTTTGTCCCCGAGTCTTCAATTCTGACTCGGAAACAATCACAGGAGCAGGGGATCCACTATGGCACAGTCGATAACAACTTTGTCAGGATCCAAAGGAGAAAGATCCAAGTCAGGAGCGATGACTCCGACTTGCTCCTTAAAAATCCTCCAAGCCTCCTCGGCCCCCTCAGCAATAGAGTCCTCCAACTCGTCATATGCATTCCGAGAAATCACAATGGGCTGGGAAGGAGTCCCAACGTTCCGAGGAGGAGGAGGAGGAGAGATAACCGCCTTGGCTCCACCAGTCCTGGCGCGGGACCTTGCTTTGGCCTCCTGCACTCTCTGATAAGACTCCTGAGCGTTTGTCTTCGCCATCTCTGAAAAAACAATGGATAATAGATTAAGATGAGTCGAAAAAGTTAGTCAGACAAGTCAGAAATCTAACAAACAAATAAAAGCTATCTAGCTGTGCCTGGACAAAGGTCGGAGACCCCTGGAGAAACTTTTTAGTGTCTAAATAAGGGGCCCTCCCCCACGCTTCTCGGAGGAACCCCACAATGACTGCTTCTACCTCATCCAGGTCGTCCAGACCATATTTCTCGCAGGGGGAGGCCTCCAGCCAGTATAAAGGAAAGCGGAGAGAAGAATTATCGTCCAGAAAAAAGGGATGGTGACCCTCTACAGCTTGCACTTTGAAAAAATAATTTTTAAAGTCATGGAAGGATTCGTCAAAAAGGGTGAAAATTCTCCGACCTTGTATGGCTCGGAAAGACACCCACTGTTGCTTATTGTTTAGCCCACTGAAGGGTTTAGTCATATGGAAAAGATAGAAAAAAATCTTCAAAGAGGTCGGAAACTCCAAAGCCTGGCTAATAAATTGATAAATTTTCAAAAAACTCCAAGAGTTGGGGTGAAGCTGGGTAGGGGCAACTCGACAGTGGTGCAAAACGGACATCTCGAAATTCGAAAAAGGAAGAAAAACACCCAAACGGGTGATCATACATTCATACATAAAGAAAAAATGAGGGGCCGCCTCGTCGGCCCTCCCAAAACAAATCCGGTCTTCTGGACCTGGGACTACCAACTCATACTTCGGCTCGTCCTCCTCAGAAGTACAAATTCTGTGGCGAGTACGAAGGTGGGTGATAAACTCAGTATCGACCAAGGGTTCCTCCCCTAAGACTGTGACATCGACCCACTGGGAAAGGATATCTACGGAAGCCATTTCTTTTCTTAAAAAAGGTGACAAAAACCTACAAGGAAAAAAGAAAAGAAAAATAAAAAAACACGGTCTCTAAAGGGAGGGGAGACGGAACCAAACAAAAATCTACAAACCAACTTACTTATCTACAAAATAAAAGCATGCAAATATAAGGCATGTTACAGAAGAAGAAAAAGCTAATCTTTATCTGAAAATGAAGGTTGGAAGAAGCGAAAGTCTTCGGAACACAAGAGTGCAGCACGAACCAATGAAGAGGAGATTTGAAAAATCGCAGAAACGAAACAATGAAAGAAAGGGAAAGTATTTATAAGCACGTTAGGGGCACAATGGTAAAAGCAGGGCAGTCATTAATGAGAATGCACCGTTACCAAGACCATCAATCCCTACGCACATCCCTAACGGACACGACGCTTGATTAGACGTAACTGTCAGAACCAAAAGGCTACGAAAAGTCACGTCGGTTTCAGACTATCACGTCGGTTCTCCTACAAGTCGGCTACGACCCCGAGTAGAATACTCGAACCCAAATCTTGAAAAGAAAATTGGGCTCAAGTAGGGGCCCTGTTCATACCCTGGCCTAACAGTAAAGGCCCAGGTCCAAACAAAAGGCCTAATCCCACGGATTGAGTCTCACCCAATACCAACCTTCGTCCTATGAAGTCAGTTCTCACCACGACTTGCTCTAAAGAAGTCGGACACGAGGGTTAACTGGCAGATAAACACTCATTCAAATGAGTAACTGTCCCTAATATCTTAACCTCCCTAAGATAATGGGACGGTTAACACCCTAAAAAGGTGGCACTACTCCAACGGTGGTTATTGGTTCACCACTATAAATACACTGACACCCCTCAGGTATCTCCAAGTCCCAATACTCTCTAGGCCTGCTCACACTCTTGCTAACTTAGGCATCGGAGTGTCTTTGCAGGTACCACCCCCTTCTCCTCATAGGAACAAGTTGGACGGAGGCCCTCAAGGTGCAGACCCACTCGAAGACCTCCTCTCTCAAGCGATTGGGCCAACGAACGCCATCCAATCCATTAATCTCCGGTTACCCACCGTAACAAGTACTAAACTATTAAAAAAAATTTTATTCCTTTTAAAGTATACTTTTTTTTTTCCTTAAAAATTACTATTTTTAATTTTTTATGTAAATCATTTGAATGCAAAAAATATATACTGTATCTACTCTTAATTTTTTTTACTATACTTTAATCCAGTGTAAATAAACATCTTTCATACTATCACAAATTATTAAAAGGTAATAACTACTTTTTTTATAGTTATCATAAAAATGAAAAAAATGTTTGGCATGGTTAATTATGAATTTTTTCTTTTTGTAATTTTTTTAGAGACAAAAACAATAAAAGTAATATATAATTAATTTAATTAATGAAAAAAGATACAAAGAGATAAAAAAAATTAATAAAAATAGATAAATACCTGAAAAAATTGAATATAATAAAAAAGAAGACGAAGTTATTAAAAGTTATACATAGAATAAAAGAGTAACCGCAATATGAATGAAAAAAAAAGAATTAATTGATAATTTACTTTTTTTTATCTTTTTAAAATAAAAGAATATATCAGTTATTCTTTATTAATAGAGTTAAGATGAGAAAGAAGAATTTGGACACTAAATTTTCCTATTCTCTTTATATATTGTTATAGATTATAAATATATTGTTAAGATATATATTATTATAGATAAATATACATATAATTAAATTACATACGGAGAGTCATAGACTACAGAAATAATTAAAAATATGTTGGTTGCAAATAAATTTACATAATGTTTTTTTAGATACATTAGTAATAATAAAAGTGAAATTTAAAATCTCATACATATTAATAAAATTTTTCATCACTAAACCACTTTTATCCGTTTTTTCCTTAAATAAATCTATGGCCTTAGATGAGTCACAGCAATTTTTCTGCTTTTTTTCTCTTCTCTGAATTAGTCCTTTCAGCTAAAATAAATCTAGGATATGTTTAGAAATGGTAAGAAATCAAACTTATTTCAATAATTATTTATTTTTATAATTGTTTTTTAAAATAATCTATTATATAATAATCAATTTATGTGTGGATACCTTAGTTGGAAAAACGGTTTCAAGATAATTTATTGTATTTAAAATATAATTTAATTTTTATTCTTTCTCATTATAAAAGAATTTTATATATACAACCAATTGTATTACAAAAAAATAACTAATTTTCAAACTTAATATCATCCTAAATGTATGAATCTAATTAAATGCTCGTACAAAATTCTTTATATTGTCATTATATCAAAATTAATTTTTTCAAAATATATTAAAGAATTTAAAAAAAATGCTATAATTACAAAAATAAATATGAAACAATTGTTCATATTATTTAACATTTAATATTTTCTGTAACATTACTAAAATCATTACACTTTTAGAATAATCAACTTTAACTTATAATGATAACATTTACAATATTATTCTTGCTATTAGGCTATTATTTTTAGCTTAAAATTATTATTTTCATTCTAATCTATCTTTAGTCTTTTAACTAAGGAAACGTGTTTGTTTTTTACAGAAGCAGCTTCTCTGGGCTTTTTAGATATTTCCCAAACATACATTTTGGTTGACATATTTTGCTCAACTTTGCTTTGCTTTTCGCTGACCATATTTGTTAGCTCCTTAGGAGAAATTGCCTACAAATGACCTTAGATAAAGTTTGGACAGAGCAATTTTATCAAGGATATTATTAGGGGTATAGAATATAACAACAGAGTTTGATGATTAGATTATGGTTTCTCACAGCAGAAACCTAGCATAGATGGCATATCTGTATGTAGTTTAAGAACCCATAGTGTGTGTGAGTGAAGGGTGTGTGCGTAGTGTATAATAACCAAAAAATAAAAGATTATTGTTTCTCAGATGACAGAATGGACAGCCACATATATCAGTACTCTTCATTTCCATCCTCCTTCGAAGAAACTTGTAGGCGTAAATACTAGAACTAGTTTCAATTTACAGCTCTGTAGATTCTTGTCCCATTAGATGGCACTTATCTTGGCTCTTTGGAGAGAGGGGGAAAAAAAAGGACGACAAACAAGAATAACAAAACCTCAAACTCACACAAACTAAGTATTAACTACTAAGATTTCTATAGCAAGAAACCAGAAATGACTCTATTCTCATCATCTTTGGTTACAAATGGAAGGCTCGTTCATATTCGAAGCTTCTTTCCAGGTTGTACCTCATCATCATAGTGGGGGCCCCCACCATCACCGTCCATATCCTTTTCCATCTTCTTTCTGGCAAGTATCTTATTGATCTTGTGCAGTTCGTTATTGAGCTTCTGGTCCTTGTTCTGCTTCCGCGTCTTCCGGCCATCTTGCATCTTCACACCAAACTGGAATGCAGCCTTTGGCATTGCTTCCTTCTGCTCATTGTAAGTGGCCCATTCCTCTTCGGTCTCAAAGTCCCAACGATGAAGTCGACCCTTTGCCTGTTCAATGCACATTTTCATTATTATCACTTTTAATACAAACAGGTTATCAACATGATGATTCTTCTCAAAGGGTCATCTTGAGAATAAAAATTAGTATAATCATTATTTATATGTTTTCATATTTATAGTTTTCTGAAATTAGGAAAACATATAATATACTTGAAAATAAATGAAAAACATTGCAGCCAGTTTAATAAGAAGAAAATAAGGTAACTGTGAATGCAATTACTTACCCTCCCACCCATATCCATTTTGGACAAGTCATCTTCATCGTCACTATCCACTATTTCACGGTTATATTCTTGATACCCGGGGTAACATTCAGAATAACTCTCAGAAATGAAATTGGGGTCTTTTTCTCGGGCATCTTTCTCCCTCAGTTGTTGAAGTCTCTGATCATCTCGCTTAAATACTGATCCCAAACCTCGATCTTTCTCTTCTTGTGTCATAAAACGCGGATCTTGTGGCATATCTAAACCCGCTTGCAAATCATAAGTCTGCATATCTTGCTGAAGGTATTGATCAGGGTAAGCCAGCTGTTCAGCATACTGGTACTCCTGCCACTCTCCTTGGTAGCCACCAGCCAAGGCTTGTGTTTGCATAACATCATATTCATTCTGAGACAAGAGTCAGATCAATGAGGGCAGAAACTCAACTCAAAAGCCACACTCTAATGTTTCTCTAAAAATTAGGGTGAAGACAAGGTACTAAACATGAAATTTCCAGTTATATTCACCAACTTACCGATTCTTGCCATGCTTGAGGGAGTGCAGCAGGTGGCACAGGACCATAAGTAGGTTCAGCAAAATATGAAGGTTTGTCCTTGTTCCTAGGAGACTCTTCCATGTCCTCAGAGAGAGGACTTTGGCTCAAGTCTTTGCCAGGTACGTCATACTCCACACCCTCACCAACAAAGATGTCATCATCTTCTGCTCTAGCAACAGCTGGGCCTTGTTTCTCTCCTGAATTAGCATGACTTTTCTTCGATGGAGGTGGTGGTGGTGGGATGAACTCTCTTTCAGTTTGATTCTTTGCCCTCCCACCTTCAACCTTTGATGAATTCTCTTCATCATATCCATTACCAACAGCCAAATTCTTTCCTGTGTTCAAAATGGATGGTGCCAAGAGTACATTAACTATTAAAATTTCCAATAAATTATCAGAAATATATGACTATATAAAAGATAGGGTAGCAGCCTCCCTCTCCAACATCTCCCTGAAAGTTTCTCTGACATTAAAAATGAACAAGGAGGAAAGTAAAAAATATAAAACTGCTTACCATTGATGTATGTTAAATACAACTTATATAATCGACTCAAGTATAAGCACGATCAATTGAACAAACAAAAATGTTCGCAAATACAAAGATAAAAAAAGGACCTTAAGAACAGCATCATAATATGATGTTTGTAACATAATAATTAGAACAAAGTCAGATAAATTTCAGTAAACCATACTGCAAGAGAAGATTTTATGAAAATTGCATTACCTGATACAATAAAGCATATACTCTACACAATAACATCCAAAAATTCCAGATGAACTGCTCATTGCAGTTATTACCTTTTGCATCTTTTTCCTTCTTTTTCTTCTTCAAAACCTTCCCAGAAGAGCCAAGACGAAGATATGACATTATTTTAGCAATCCGATCTAGAACAGATCCATCAACGCTAACTGTAACCATTTCCTGTGAAAAATAAGGGCATGTACATGAGGCGACACATGCTAGGCAAGCTATAAAATGAAGAGAAAAAGTGCCACAGAGGAATCGGCAAGATAAAAAACCTCCGGTACTGGACAATCAGCCTTACTACGGTGCAAGGTCGTTGGAATATCATGAGCATATCCACTCTCCTGACATACAAAAGCTGGAATCTGTCAGAAAAGTGCTTCTATTCTAGAGAGTAACAAATAAGCTGGAAAAGGATCATATTAACCGTTCCATCGATTTGAGTTGTAAACCTAAAAGTGTCAATATAGCTACCCCATTTAACCTTTCGCCCATTATTGTTTATAATTATCAAAATATGTAATTAAAGTGAATCAGGATGCAACAGCTAGCTAAAGGTCTCAAACATTCCATATCTGATTGTCCATGCATATGATGCTACATTGGACAACCTACAGTCGTAGAGACATGAGTAGAAACAGAAAGAGGCAGAGAGAGACATGTAATATCCACAGCCAAGATGCTTAGTCTAATGAATGTCCCCACATGGTATACTGACTTAAACTAGGTTAAAGAACCTATTCACTAGGAGATAAGCAACTACCGCAAGGATACACAAGATGAAAGCTGTATATTGCCCAATATGCATGTACTTGCAATCAAACATGCTAATGGCCACACCAAGCATGATAAACAAATAATTGCACAAACAAAGCATGAATTACAATAACCATGAGTCTCATATCATAAAGAACAAAACCACGTCAATTATCAAGTACATGGAAATTCTCACCATGTTAAAAATAAATGTCATTCGACCTGGAAGGAACATTTCATTTGTCTTTATGATGGTCTGAGGCTTCACTATCCACTGATAAACTGACTGAAAGGAGGAAAAAAAAATTAAAGAATTGAAACATATTAATAGAAGCAAGCAACAATAATTCATGAATTGGAGCACAAACTTCACATTCAAACTGATAAAAATAGGAGGGGGAAAAGCTTAGTTCATATTGTCAGTAAATATTCAACAAAAGTAAAGAACCTTTGCAGTTGATGTGCGAATTGAGACTTGTTGGTCTTCCTTAGATGCTCTGTTGGCAAATCAAAAGCAGGTAGTAAAACTTAGATTCATTAAAAAATAAAACCAAATAATAATTAATAATGTTTTAATTGACAGATTTACAATAAAATGATCACTATCACTGACACTTCTGGACTAAAGTTACCTAGGTTTCCCCTCAACATCATCCACAGAATCTGGCTTCTTGTCAATCTCACTTCTAACTTTGTTCAGCAATGCATAATCCAAACCTTTGACCAAATGTGTGTGCTCCACATCACCTGCCCAAAAGCAATAAATGCAACATGTTCTGTTTTTAGCATAAGTAAGTCAATATTCAATAAAAGTTACATTAAATATTGTTCACATATATATTGACTTTACGGTCATGTCTGCAATAGTGGAGGCAAAAACTCTATTCTAGGGCGATATAATAAAAAACAAAAATAACACAACAGAAAAAGAAAGGTCATGGATGCACATGGCACTGGAATCCTACATTTCAACTTCCAAAGAACCTTGTAACAATCCAGATATCAAAAGCTTTAGAGAAAACAATCAAAAACATACTATCATACTAATTTCTTTGTGAAAAATATGGCAAAACTCAATCATATTTAAGAGTATGAATGCGAACCTCCAAGGTACTTGCTCTTTTCAATGGATAATTTGTGTGCATCAGCTGACCTTCAAAACATTACCAGATTGTTAGTAGACTAAGCAATGGCAGGTAGCATATTTTTTTTTCTTTTCATCTTATTTTGGCCGAGTTAACTAAAAGATGAATGATGTGATATTAGATAACAAATATAACATAAACAGTAGAAAACTCACCTTAAATCTACAGTACCAGGAGGAGCAACAGCGTGAAATGCCAGCTCTGTAGGCTCATAATCAGGATTTTGATCTTCTCTACGCTCTTTAGCACGATCTCTATATTTTGGTGTTTCTGGTTCTTCTTGTTTCTCTTCCCTGTGCAACTTCCAGTATCAGAGTAAGTATGCACATCATATACACGACGCAAACTTTTAAGCAACCCTCCATTTTTTGTTCACTCTACTCAATAAAGATAAGTCAAACTACAAATATAAAGGTATTCATCGAGTGAAAATTCTCCCCTTTTATCTTTGGCAATCATTGCAATAAACAAATGTAAATAAGTTCCTGAATAAGCTTCATTGATGTCGGAAATCCATTCATACAAGGGCTAATCATCCTAAATATCAAAACGGTGGAAAGGCATAGTTACCTTCTTCAAGCTTATATTCTAATACCTGAAGATTAACCAATCAATGAAGACAAATGTAGAATTGGCAAAAATGTTGCCCAGAAACACGGAAGAGCTAGTAAAAACAATGGTACACCAAAAAAAAGACCTTTTTTACGATAAACATGAATTGGATATGACTTACTTGCGACGTATAGGTTTCTCTTTGTAATTCTTCTTCGAAGCAGTCATAGTCATTGGTGTAGTGTGATTTTGTCCGGGGTTGAAATCAAGCTGAAATTCCCGATTCGTTCGAAAACTCCGTGGTTAGGGTTTTGCGCTTGAAGCTGAACCAAAAAGAATCGTGAAGTTTTTTGGAGCAAACTTAAATTACGATTATGTCCTTCCTATAGACAGACTAACAGATTCAGTAGTAATTTAGTAATGAAAAGATTTAGACCCTGATAAAAATGTTATCGACAAAAAAAAAACTGAGAGGATTAATTTTGATAAAAATGAAAAATTATCAATTGAGTTATCTAACGTTAAGATTAAACGTTGATGTATCAGTTAACAATTATTTATAATTACAAAAGTTACTCATATTTTTTATTTTTATAATTTTAAAAATACTCAAATTTTAATTTTTTTAAATTTTTAATTTTTTTTAGTTAAATTTTAAAGTGGTATTTAAAGTTGCAATTGCATATCAAGAATAGTATAATGCACTTGGTTCATTGTTTCACTACATTAACATTGTTTAATACTAATTCCGTTATCATTATTTATTAAAAAAAAACTTCCTTTTGGAGTAACATTTGCTTCGGTTAATTTCTTAATTGAATGAGAGGATAAAACCTTAACATGTCCGGTTATTAAGAATGTTACTTTAATATTCTGAAACAGCTTTATAGCTTTCTCTCCTATAAAATGAAGAAATGGGAACTTAACCATTTCACACAAATCTTGGCATTGAACAAAGATAAGAAACAAATCAAATGGCTACTCTTGTTGCTCCCAAAGATTCTTCTCCAATTGAAGATGCTGAAACTATCAAGAGGGCATGCAAAGGTTTCATCATTTTGCAATTCTATTCTTTCAAAATATCAATTGTTGCAAAATACATATAAAATCTAATAATTATTACAATGCTTATTTTATTTTGTATAATATACATAGGATTAGGGACTGATGAGAGAGCCCTAATATCCATATTAGCACATCGAAATGAAGCACAAAGAAAACTTCTTAGGCAGGCTTATTTAGATCTTTATCACCAAGATCTTATCCAACAACTTAAGTGTGAAGTTTCAGGAAAATTTGAGGTAATACAATCTTACACTTTGTACTAGGAATCATCCTTAAATTTTCTTGCCAGAATTAAAGGTAATGTCTATACTTCTATATCTATATTCTATATAATGATAGTAAAGGATCTAAAATATCTTTTATTATTTTTAATCTATAGGTTTTTTTTTTTTTTTACTATTTTCAAGATTTAAACCCAAAATTTCTTTGTAAATTATTACTTTCCATCTCAACTAATTCCACTTTTATTACTTATACGCACATTTAATAAATAAAAGAGAGGATCCATAAAAAAACATACTTATTGATACACTAATATTTATAAAGGTATTAAGTGTCCTATATATAAATTCTAAAATAAATTAGTATAATCTTAATGTTAACTCATTCTTCAATGATTACTAATCCAATTTTTTTTTATGATAATTTGGTTATATTATAAAAATAAACTATATCAAATAATAAATAAGGGTGTGTTTGGTTTAGTATTAAAAACACAAGAAGCATATTCAATCTTTTTAAACATCAGGATTTTTTGTTTGGCAAACTTTTTTTTCTCTAAATGCAAACATTAATTTATGTTATTGTATTTTTAATAAAAGTTTTAGTATTTATTGTTCATATAAATTTTTTAATCATTTTTATTGATATATATTTTTTTATAGAACTTTATACAATTTTTACTATGCATTCTTAAATTAATATATATTTTATTTACTATTATTATTTTTTATAATATAAGTTATTGATTTCAGTAGAAAAATTAATTAAATAAAAAAAGAGTATTAAAGAAGAGTACTAAAAAAATTATGACTTAAAAAGTACTAAACTTCAACATATAAATTTAGGTTGTTTTCAAAAAAAAAAAAATAGTGAAACAATGTTAAAATAATATGATTTTAAATGATATAAATTCATGTCTATTTTTAGTAATTTTTATTTAACCGTAATTTTGAATAATGTAATCCAAACAATATTTATTTTACTATAATCTACTTTGATACAAAATTACTAAACATAAATTACGTTTAACACCGGTTATACAAACTCCCATTTGCAATTTTTAATCCAAACACACACTAAAAGAATTTACCATATGGTAATTTGAGCTGAGTTCAAAGTTTGTAAGCAGAGAAGTTTATGCTATTGGACAATGGAACCAGCTGAAAGAGATGCTGCATATGCTAAAGAAGCATTGGAGAAAGCAACACCAAATTATTATAAAATAATTATTGAAATTGGTTGCACTAGAACTTCAGAAGAGCTTTTGGCTATAAAGCGTTCATACCAGTTTCTATACAAACACTCTCTTGAAGAAGATGTGGCCTCTCACACATTTAGTGACATTAGGAGAGTATGTGAACTACTATTCTTTATCTTGAATATGAATATGAATATTTAAAGCCATTCACCTTTTTGTGTTCTTTTTTTACACTAACAATTATGATTTTTTCATGCAGTTGTTGGTTGCAATAGTAAGCACTTACAGGTATGAGGGACATGTGATTGATGAGAGTGTGGCTATTTCAGAAGCAAATATTATTCATCAAATAATTGAAAAGAAGGATTTTAGCAATGATGAAATCATTAGAATCTTAAGCACAAGAAGTAAGAAGCAGCTGTGTGTCACTTTCAATTCCTTTAGGAACATTTATGGCTCAACAATCACCAAGGTAATGTTAGCTTTAGTTGTTACTCTGTTCTTCAAATATAGCACAAGGAAAATAATTTAGGTTATGTGGGGTTTGACACAAAAACAATGGGGACAACGACACAAAATTACATTATTTTTTAAAATGGATCTTATATTGGTGTATTGTACAAATGTGAACTAGAAAGGTGAAATATTAATATTATAGATTAGGGCATTTCGGTGAGGTGAAAAAAACTTTTTGATGGGAATAAAAAATGAAGAAAATTTTGATAAACTCTTTTTCACAAAAGTGTTACTCTGTGTGTTATAATGTTTAAATTCATTAAAATCTCCTTGCAATTCACAGGGATTTTCACTCCTACTGAAAAGGCTTTTCACCCCTCTCCCACAAAAACTTTCATCCTCATTGAATTGCATGTTTTCATATATGTGTAAATCACACTGTGAGAACTATTTTATGGTATATACTATATACACTATGGCTCTTCCATATCTAAATTTTTCAGTCCACACAATTAATCAATGATATCTAGTTTAGTTATAATAGACAAAGCTTCAAATGAGAGTAGAATGAGGATATAATGGAAATGCAATTTCATTAATCAACATCATTAACAAATCGAAATACTATGCTGAGGTTCAGTATAAATTATTATATATGAGTGATTGGATAACCTTATTATTTGAATTTGTATTATGAAGTTAAGACAATGGTGTGTCATTTGGTAATTGTAGGGATTTGTAGCCAGTCCAAGTGATGAATACTTAGATGCACTGAGAACAACTATTCGTTGCATTAAGTACCCCCAAAGATACTTTGCCAAGGTAATTACTAAACTCATTAATTAATTACTTTTGGCTCAATAACCTTTATTTAACTTAAGATGTGATACAATGACTTTTATTTAGGTGTTACGCAATGCCAAGAATGAGTTGGGAGTTGATGATGATGGTGTTAGCCGAGTTATAATCACCCGTGCAGAGGAGGATCTAAAAGAAATAAAGGATCTCTATTTTAAGAGGAACAATGTCACCCTTGAAGATTTTGTAACTAACAACATATCAGCAGATGGAGATTACAAGAATTTTCTTCTTGCTTTGTTAGGCCGTACCTGAATTCACCACAGATTTAATATTGAGAAAAAATTTCTGATATGTTTCAGAAAATAATAACAATAAGTTATAAACTAATAAACTCTCTTAAACTTAGACCATGGTTGGTTTATGTTTCCTTTTACTGTTATAGTGAAAATTATTCATTATCGTTCTAAGTCCTTATTATGTTCATATAACTTTTGTATTTGAGAACTAAAAATCACATTATCATCACCTTTCAATGAAAATGAAGCTATGGAGGCAAGTGATGAATGATTCTACAACCAAAAAGAAAAAAAAGAATTGGGAATCAATCCAATACAACAGTGGCACCCAAATCTTTGAGCTTCTGGAGAATGGGATCAGCTTCGTCCTTAGTGAAACCCTTCTTCAAGACGCAAGGAACCTTCTCGACCAAATCCTTCGCTTCCTTAAGCCCCAAATCGGTGAAAGCCCTAACTTCCTTTATGATCTTTATCTTCGATGTGGCGTCGTATTTCTCCAGCTTTATATCGAACACCGTCTTCTCCTCCGCCGCGGCTCCCGCACTAGCATCCGCCCCCGCACTACCAGCACCTGATGCTGGGCCAACTGGGCCGAGATCCGCGGCTGGGCCAGCGAATCGGTCGAGGCCCAATTTGAGCCTCCGGAGAAGTCGTGGCGCTCAAGCCTGTCGAGGAGGAGGAGATTGTCGGCAATCCGCTCCAGCTTCTCGGAGCGTGTCTCCGTGGAGACGTGGCGGCACGTGGAGATGACGGAGGAGGAGGGTTTGGGGGTGAGAGTGAAGAGCCTTCTGAGGGACCTCAAGCTGTGTGACATCTTTACAAGGTTCTGAAAATCGGACCGTCATCAAACCGTTTTAGATGAGGGTACTCCAAGAAATCCTATTAGATGCAACAGCATTCAACATTATCACATATTCTCACACACACATACAAAGCCTTAACTCAAAGAACAACCACAGCAAGTGACTTGGAAAGAAAATGTAAACACCGAAACAATCACAAGCATACAGAACATGTGAATATTATTATAGCAAACATAATAATAAAATAGCTCTTCTAATGCGTCTCCGAAAATATCCCAAATCAAGAAAACTACATAATCTGATCCACTTGATTCAGAAAGCTACATATATTAGAAAAATTAAGAATCAACTAAAAGAAAAAGGAAAGGAAGGCCTGGTTGATTCGATTCAATTGCCTGAGATGAAGAATCAAACAGGGCTGAGAAGCTGAGAGTTTAAATGTTAAACCTCACTATTCAAATAACATGACTCCATTATTGTTATTACTACACCCTTCTAATGTCACAAACTCAATATATATTATAGTCCGTTGACACTTGTGTATTCACAACTTGGCCTCATCATTCTGATTCATACCTTAAGAAGAAGAAAAAGTCCCAATCAGCTTTCGTTACAATTTTATCCAGAGAGTTGGGGTTTTGGTTAGGAGTTCATGCCAATGATAATGACGAGAGGGATGAATCCGTGAATCAGTAACATAGGCAGTGCAAATTTTAACAAAGTTCATCACAATGATTAACAACAACAAAAAGCACTACAGGAACACTTAGTAATATAGGCAGTGCAAATTTTAACAAAGCTCATCACAATGATTAACAACAACAAAAAGCACAGAAAGAACAGTGAATCAGTAACATAGGCAGTGCAAATTTAAAATTTAAAAGTTATCAATTTAAAATTTATCATCAAATACAATCAGTGAGCAAAGCCAATCAATCAAGCACTGACTGAGCAATCTGTTCTGATTCTGTCACTGGGAAGCTACAAATTCAAGTTACAGCAACAAATTTAACAAATCCTAGTAAAGTTCCGATTTACAGCAAAAAGGAAAATTTATTGATTACCAATTCAGCAACATGCAGAAATACAGGGAGAAGGGAAATCTAGAAAAGAGAGAACACTAAACGAAAACATTACCCAATAATCACAAAACACTAAACCTTCACCCAGCAAAACCAGCAACTACAAACAAAGCCATCAATAAATTTGAACAAAAAAAATTAAGAGCCATCAGCAACTAACAGAGCCATCGAGCCATCAGTAACAGCGCAAAGAATTGAAAGCAACAGACTAATGAACCATCGAGCCATCAGTAAATTTGAAAAAAAAATTTACAGCCATCAGGAACCAGCAAATACAAGACAGATCCATCAGCAGTTGACATTACAATTTACAAAACATTACAAAAAAAATGGAACAAAAATTGAACAATTTAAGAACTTCAAACGAAGAAGAAGACCGAACGTTCAGAAATTAAAAGGAAGAAGTGGAGGCGAAGAATTGAAAGCAGGGCCACTAACCTGGGTTCCGTGCCGAGAAGACAGCGAAGATGAAAACGACGTGCCGAGCCACCTGGGGAAGAGGAAGATGAAAACGATGTACCAGCGAAGATGAAAACGACACGGGGAAGAGAAAGCAGCGGCGGCGCTGAGGACCTGGGTTAGGCGGCGACGATGGAGGGCTAGCCGGCTAGGGCTTCTTTGATTCAGAGTTCTCCAGTGCATGAATGAATGAATGATCGGGGGAAGGGGGGGGGGTTTGGGTTTGGATCACGTGTGGATCACTGGATTCGTTTTATTCGAACCGGCCGGTTCCAGTCCGGTCCAACCGGCCAATTCTTGGTCGGTTCGATAGTTTTTCAGCGATTTTTTTTCGAGCGGTTATAGATAGAAGATCGCACCGCTTGTATTTTCGGTTCTAGTTGTACCGGTTCGACCGACCGGTAGGGTCCGATTTTCATAACCATGCATCTTTACCGAGGTTTTTGGGGTTTGAAGGCTGAACGGAAACAAACAAGGTGGCATTGAGTGAGGGAAGGTGTGGGAATTAGGGTGAACCTGGGCTATTTTGGGCTTTTCAGACCAGCCCAACATGCCCAACCTTTTTTTTCTTAGGATTTTTAGATCCAAAACACATTTTATTTCATCTTCTTCTTTTCTCTCTCTTAATCATCACAATATTACCTGTCCTGTCCAAAAAAAATAAAATCATCACAATATTACATATAGAATTAGAATAAGAGTGGATGTGCTATGGCAGCTGTCTTGAGAGATCATACTGGAAGGGTCTTAGCAGGACCAGAAAGGCTCTTATCTTGGCAAAAAAACTCTCAGTTAGAAAATGTGATAGTTTGAATCTTACACAAGCAGTGAAATCCAGAGGAGCTATCTTGGAAGACATTTGGACGCTGTTTGATGTGGAATAACATGGGTGCCAAGAAAGGGTAAAAAAGGAAATGCAGAGTTTAAATCATCCCTCATCAAGACTTTTGAGCAGCAGAGTAAACGGTACCCGAACCACTTTTGAAACATGTACTCAAAGGGGTCCTGGAACCATGGTTCAACCAAGGTGGTTTCAGGTCTCACGCGCAGGTGGCGAGGGAAACGTAGTTGGGGCTTGGAGCTTCTGTCTTTGAGTCTGGGTTAGGTTTTTGGCCCGGGTCCAAAGATATGACAAATCATGAATATTTTGAATTTGAATTTTACTTTAGAAAGAAAAGTGTAATATCTCATTATTTATTTTATAAATGAGATAAAAAAATAAATTTAAATTTTTAAATTCTAAATTTTATTTTAAAAAATAAAATATGATCTATTATCATTTATTTCATAAGTAGGACTAAAAAAATATGAAAAAGAAAGTATTTAATGATGAGAGATTTTATTTTATCTTCTAAAGTGAAAATTTTAAATTTAAAGGATTCAAATTTAAAAAAAAAATATGAGAAAAATTATTTAATAGTGAGACATCACATTTTATCTTCTCAAGTAAAAATTTAAAATTTAGAATCTAAATCGAATATTTTATATTTCATTTGCTGTTGAAAATTTCATTTTAATTAAAAGAAAAACTACTAATATTCAAGGATTTTTTTCTTCATTAATATTCTAAGGTGATGACAAAGTAACTTTGACTGCAAATTGGGTTTTTCTCACCAATAACTGAGATGCTGTGTAAAACATTTGAGATCCCAAAGTGCAATGCTAAAGAATCAAATATAATTAATCAGATTGTCACTTAACACTAATCACATGAGTGATAATATTTTTTCTAATAAATAGATACGGAACTGAAAATATCTTAGGATAATAATAATACAACTAAATCTGCCACTAATCCATATTGAAATAGCTAATAGGCCATTTCATTCTCATTCAGTAAAAAACAGTGTGGCGTTTGATCTGTTTTTCTTTTTCCCATAATAAATTTTTAAATTTTCATACAACCTGTTCCGCAGAGCAAGCTACAATCTCATGCTCCTCTTTATCAACATTATCTGAATCTAAATCCTGTTTTGAACTACTCCTTAAGAATAACTGAATAAGTGTTGTTCCTAAAAGATAGATAAAACATATGAAGATGCCGCTCAAATGCTCTGTGCATTTTCTGTGGCAACCCAAAATACTTTTTGAGGCAAAAGAGCTTCTTCCTCTCTGCAGAATGTTCAACAAAAAGTGAAAGCAATTCATGAAGAACCCCAATAAGTCGTTTCTCAGCTATGTCACTGTTTGGATCCAAGTTTGAGAAATCATCATAAGGTGAAATATAAGGAACTAAAAAATTATATATATATATAATTGACACACTTGTTGACTTTTTAAAAATTATTAAACATACACTTTTCTTTTACAAATTAATTACCATATATAGCTCTATCAAAATAATTATTTTGGTTATTCCTAAGAACCTACTTATTTTTCTATATTTGTGATAATATAACATGAACCTATTTACAAAAGAAATTATCATTGGAAATTTAAACATAAACATTCTTCATGGCTTCATGCAATTGCAATATATAGACACATGTGCATGTTAATGTCAAATGCATTATATGATTAGCGGTTATATGGTGAAGGTGCTACTCTATCTTGTGTCTAAAATGTGACATTTTATGCGTCAACACCTTCAACTCAAGCCACATATCTCCAATTCATAATGGAGACAACTTTTATTTTGCTCTAGATAAGTTATTGGCTTTGGTCTTGTCAAATCCATGAACTTTAGTGAATTCCATTCTCACTCTCCTTACAAAATAATGAAGTCACTTCCCTAGACAAGCTAAGGAAAAATAAAATAAAGTCCAATTGGTGCTTTTGCAGATATATGGGGTTGCCTTCTCCTATTAATTGATTGACAAGTAAGAGCCATTATATATGTATTTCAAGGAATAATAATAATAATATATGGATCAGCTGCTAATGATCTCTTTTTTTGTGGGGTTAACTGTAGTTCATGATTTTGAAGAAAGAAATGGGAGTTGTCATCAATAGATGACTTTGATCATGGTGGATTTTATATTCATTATATATGTCAAAAAAAAAAATACTACACATTCAAATTTTTTTATTAACTAAACTTTACTAAATTATTGGTCTAAGTCTAATTAACATAATAAAAAAGTCAGTTATAACTAACATTATTTCAAGTCTTATTGTTTAACTTAGTTTGACTTGGTTCATAAAAAAATTTAAATGTGTAACATTATTAAAAAAAAAAGATGTAATTTGGATATTAATGAATATTAATTATTTTCTTATTAAAATCACAATATATTTTTATATTCTTTTGTATAGAAATTAATTTATGAATAACCTATTCAAGGAGTGACTTTTAAATTATAAATAAAGTTAAATTTTTATTTTCGTAAAATTAAAATTTATTTTTTATCAATTATATCAATAATTATAGAAATAAAGTATTGTAGATAGAACAGTTAAAATGGACAAAACCCATAAAATTGGTCCGTTAATGTGCCTTAAAATATACGAGTTTTATATTTTAAAATTAGAGACGTAGACATGAACAATTAAATAAGTCATATCGTTTAACTCTAATAAAATCGGATAGCCTGTTAATTTTTTTTTCTTAAAAATACTATTTTTTTAAAAGAAAAACAACCCAAACCCAATAAAATACACCATACAGGTAATATTTTATTATTATTTTTTACCTAAAATATAACGTATTTTGTGTTTTCAAATAAAATTATTATTTTTTTACCAAATAAATAAAAAATCTAAAAAATGAGCCATCTATTTAGCTCAACGAATTTTCATTAAGACAGACAAATTTTATATCCTTGTCCAAAAAAAAAAAGGACAAACTTTATATTTATAGACTTATGAATATTCGATGTATAACTAATTAACCTAACATGATAGTCACCAAAAAAAAAAATTTAACCTAACATGATTAAAATGTTGGACCTAATTCAACTTTGATCCATTTAACAAACCTAATTATAAGAATTCATTTTTCAAATGATTGGTCTTAAATATTCCTCTCAGCCCTCTTAGGGCGGTCAATTAATTTTCTGTATTGTGTATTAATCTTAATATGATTTGATATAAAATATACATTTTATTATTTAAATTAATTAATAAAATATCTTTTAAAAAATAAAATCTACAAATAACAATACATACATCAAATATATGAATAATAAGTATATATGTTGATATTCATGATTGATACGGCTAAAATTAGTTGGTTTTGGTTAAATTTCTATTAGACTTGAGATATTTTTTAAAGGGCAATGTTCATATAAAATAAAAAAGGGAAAGCTTTATCTAAATACAACAATTGGAAGTTCTTTACGTGTATATCCTGTTTTAGTTTTTATATAAACTGTGGTGGGTAACTACAGTTTTAATTTTATACGTAAATTGTTATAAACTGGCATAGTTTACATGCATGCAGAATTGAACGTAAATCGTGATAGACTATTACGGATTATGCTTAAAAAATGGTTGTTAGAAACTGTTAATAGTAACCACGGTTTATGAAAAAAATATTGTGGGCATAAAATCTTGTGGACTACTACGGTTTATGCATGAGATACTATAAATACTAAATCGCTGTAAGTCATGGCAGATCACATTTGATGTAAAGCAAATTTTGTGAAGTTGGGTGTTTGAGAGAGAGTTTGGAGAGCTTGGAGGTTTAGGGAGAGGCTTGAGATTTTGAACCAGTTGGGTGGTGGAGCTATGAAAGACGAAGCTCGCATGTATTGGCTAAATGGCGTTGCGCATGTGGCTGAATACATCGACCAAGAGGTTAGTTAAACAACTTTATTACAATTATTATTATTATTATTGTTATTATTATTATTATTATTAATGTGAGTTGTTAGTATTATTATTATTGTTATTACTATTATTATTATTATTGGGAATTGTTAGTAGTATTATTATTGTTGTTAGTATTATTATTCATGTTGGCATTATTAATTTTGTTATTGTTGTTATTATTAGTATTATTGTTATTATTATTCATATTAATGTTAGTCTTATCCTTCTTAGTAAATATTATTGTCGTTATTATTATTGCCATTGCTTTGTTATTTTTATCACTATTATTAGAGAAAATAGAAAACTAATGTGGGTGTATAACTATCTTTTTAAATTATATTTGCTATTATTAGTATTGGTTGTATGTTGAGGATTTTTTTATCCATATTTTTCAGCCTACTAGGGTTATTAGCGGTGTCAGGAGACAGCAGAATATGTCTTTACACGATCGAATTATACCGTATCTGGAGACCGCAGGCTTGTATCACTTGGCTAGGCTAAACAGTCAGTGGTTCTGAGTTGATGAGCCTCTACTTAACGCATTCATTGAGAGGCGACGTCCTGAGACCCACACCTTTCACATGCCGTTTGGGGAGTGCACTATCACTTTGCAATATGTGGCTTATCACCTGGGCTTGCCCATCGATGGGGAGCCTGTTAGTGGGTGCCTGCCTGACTTTGAGAATCTGATGGAGAACGAGAGACCCGCATGGGTGTGGTTTCGCGAGTTGTTTGGGGAGTTACCTCCGCAAAACAAAGTCAAGCAGATGACAGTGTGCTACACATGGTTCCATGAGAGATTTCGGGTTCTCCCAACGGATGCTAGTGAAGAGACCGTGCGTATATACGCGCGTGCTTATATTCTAATGTTGTTGTCCTCTCAGCTGTTTGCGGACAAGAACGCAAACCGGGTTCACCTTCGCTAGTTGCCTTATTTGGCATCGCTGGACGACTTGGGTAGATATAGTTGGGGCTCGGCTGCACTAGCCTGGTTGTATAGATGTCTTTGTCGTGGGACAAACAGAAACGTTGTTAACTTGACCGGTCCATTACAGCTTCTACAGTCTTGAATTTTCTGGAGGTTTCCCAGTTTGAGACCTAGTGGTTTTGATGTGTTTGGGTTTCCGCTTGCATCTAGGTTCAGTTTATTATTTTCGGTCCATAACTTGTTCAATTTCATGTGTTGTTGTTCATTATGACATGCTTTCAATGAAACTTGTAGGTGGGCTACACATCTACCGAGAAACGATGCAGGGGATCAAAGAATGGTGTCTGCACGCATTTCTTTGGATAGATTGCATGTCCGCGATGTGAGTCGTTTAGTTATTCCTCTTACAAGTAGTCGTTCATGTTTACTCTTATGGTCTAACCTAACATTACCTTCTCCGATACAGTTTGTGTGGGAGCCTTATTCTTCTCCCGAGGTTGCTGCTGTTGTTCATCTGGAGGAAGGGGATTCTCCAACAGTACAGAACCAACTGCCTCTGTTCGATCTAAATCAGCTGCGAAGGAAGAGGATGCGACCTACGGAACAGATGGTCCGGCCGCAGGCATCGAACTAGACGCACCGCCTGCGGCAGTCGAGCTATGAACTGGAGCTGATGCCCCAGAACTATCGACACCAACCTCCAACTTCGCATACAACTCGTGTATTCTGACCTCCGAAAAACTCCTAACACAATGAAACAGAACCCTAATATCTTCATCAGCCACTAGCACAAACGTATCATACTTAACACCGGTTGAGAAAAATGCGATGGGAATATTGTAGAATAGCTTTTTCACCCACTTGCTCCCAAATACCCCAAGCTTCTGCAAGATGCTGTTCTTTACATCTGACAAAGTGCTTGATGAACTGATGAATACACTCAATGGTTCTCTATCAGTGAACTTCACACCATATTTTTTGCTTCTTTTAATTTTCCCAGAGTAATGCACTAATACAAGAAAACTCTCTTCCTCACTTGCCATTTTGTGATAATGATCTCTTCAGCAGCTTCAATCTCGCTCATATATATATATATATATATATATATATATATATATATATATATATATATATATATATATATATATATATATATATATATAAAATATAGAATTCTTCTCTTCATAAATCGTGGCAGCCTACAAAGGTTTATGAGTTTGAAAAAACCTTCATAGACCGTGGCTGGCTATAGAATTTTTTGTTCATATTTCTGCCTTCCTAAACCGTGGTGACCTACCACGGTTTACCTTCAAAGCTTCTCCTTCATAAATCGTGGCTGGCTGCCACGGTTTACATGTAAATAGGAAACCGTGGTTAGCTCCCACGGATTACATAATAATAAAAAGGGATAAGTATGATTTTGGTCTCCAACGTAGGGATCCAAAATTTTTTTCGTCCCTTGCCTTTTTTTCGTAACAAAATGGTCCCAGAGGTTCCAGTTTGTTTTAAAATCGTCCTTTGCTCCCAAAAATAATTTTTTAATACAAAAATGCCCTTGCTGGTTAGTATTCCATCCCGCGAAATCATTTTTCCTTCCCAAATCAACGCATTGTCTGAGAATAGGATTGCAGAGTGAAACGTTTGTGTGAAACAATTGTTTGAAACCCTTGCAAGGCCTACCTGCGAAGACTATTCTGCGTTAACTTGGCTTCGTTCATACAGAAAGCCCTTGGCGAGGTAAGCATTATGTGAATGTAATTTCTCGTTTGTTAATGTGGATTGTGCGATGGTGTATTGAAGGCTAGGGTTTGAACTGATTGTAGTTGTTATTGTTCATAGTTGGTTGTCTAACTCCCTGTGGTTTTTCGGGGAGGAGATGGCGCTCTTCAACATGCGGGTGCACCATGGTGGAACATTTGGATATGAGAATGGTGCGCTCAAGTACTTGAAGGGGCAATCTACAGTTGTGGAGGACATTGACGGCGATCGGTGGAGTGTGTTTGAGGCATACGAGGAACTGAGACAGCTTGGATACCTGAAATCCACCATCGCCGCGTTATGGTACAAAGACCCAACTGTGGATGATTTTGAGAGTCAATTGAAGCTGTTGAGAGGGGACACATAGGCAATTAAAATGTGTACCATAGCTGGGAGGAGAGGCTTTGTTGATCTGTTTGTGGTGCATGAGGTTGAGGAGGCCGATGGGTTCCCGGAGGTGGGTTTTCTTGACGTGGGGGGAGAAAAGGTAGGTGGTGAGAAGAGGAACCTTTGGGTGGTGGTCTGGATTTAGTGGTGTTCGAAGGGAATGTACAAAAGAGTGATGGAGCTAGGGTTGCTGCTGAAGCCGAATGCGAGAATAAGGACGATGGAGCGGAATTAGGCCAAGAGGGACATGAGGCAGATAGTGACGATGTTACCAGTGGTGAAGATAGTGATGACCCAACATATTTGCCATCTAATGAAGAGGAAAATAGTGTGGAAGACATCCACTTCACTGACAGTGATGAGGTCTACGACTATGAAAGTGGATTCGGTGAAGATAATGCCAAGCCAAAGGACTGTAATGCAGAGAAGGGAAAAAAGGTTGTGACTAGTGATTTGGATGATGAGGATGCAGTTGACAGTGATGAATTGGAGCAGGACCATGTAATTGCAGGAGATGGGTCGGGTGCTGATGATGGGGAGGATGCTACTGAGGATGAGGGGCAGAGTTTTCCAGTGCACAAGACTCAAAAGGACATGGAAAATTACCAATGGAAGGTGGGCACATTGTATGAATCCCGGCAAGAGTTCAAGGACACAGTGGCGGCCTATGCAGTTCACACAGCTAGGAACGTTAAATTCAAGAAGTGTGACTTGGTGAGGGTCTGGGCTGTTTGTCAACAAGGCTGCCCCTTTTGGTTATATGCAGCCAAGGTCGGTGAGGAATCCACTTGGCAACTAAGAAGCATGAATCTCCAACATACATGCATGCAGACACACCGGGTTGGAATTATGCACAGCAAATGGTTGGGTAGCCAGTTTAAGAAGAAAGTTGAAGAAAACCCAAAGATCAAGGTGAAGGAGCTGGTTGCAAGGGCTCAAAGAAAATGGAACCTGACCGTTACCAAGGCAATGGCAGCTAAGACAAAATAGGAGGCTTTGAGTCAGATACAAGGCGCCTTTAGGGAGCAATACAAGCGAATAAACGACTACTGCCATGAACTACTAAGAACAAACCCTAGTTCCACAGTGATTCTGAAGGTAATTCGATCACCTAATTTTGCTCAAGAGAGACAGAACGCAGAGCTAATGAACTATTGTGTTTTCCAACGACTATATGTATGCTTTGATGCTTGCAAGAAGAGTTTCCAACACTGCAGAAGGTTCATTGGGTTGGACGGGTGCTTCTTGAAAACCCCCAAGGAGGACAACTGTTGACTGCAGTCGAAAAAGACCCAAATGACCAGATTCTTCCTATTGCATATGCGGTTGTGGAGGCGGAGACTAAGGACTCTTGGGTATGGTTTCTGCGTCACCTGTCTGATGACTTAGGCCCACAGAATCTTGCAAAATGCACTTTTATATCTGATCAGCAAAAGGTAATTCACCATATATCAGCATATGCAACTTTGATCCATGTATACATTTATAAATACATTAATCATACGAAATTTTACCTACTGTAAACAGGGCTTATTGCCAGCTTTTGACGAGGTCATTACAGGGGTGGACAACAGGTTCTGTGTCAGGCATCTCTACAGCAATTTCAGGAAGAAGTTTCCTGGTTTGGAGCTAAAGAACAAGATGTGGAGGTGTGCTAAAGCAAGTCATTGGCAGAGCTGGGAGAAGGAGATAAAATCTTTGCGAGCAGCGAATGAGGGAGCATTCAGACATCTGAATGCCATTCCACCAAGGTTCTGGTCAAGATCCAAGTTTACCTTCCTATCTAAATGTGACAGTCTTGTTAATAATATGAGTGAGAGTTTCAATGCTGTGTTAATAGAAGCAAGAGAGAAACCGATTGTGACCATGTTAGAGGATATTAGGGTTTATATGATGACTAGATGGGTTGCAAATAGAGAAAGGGTTCTTAATTATCCAGGGAACATTATGCCAATGATTAGGAAGAAATTAGAGAAACAGGCAAGCTTAGCTAGGGACTGGAGGCCATACTGGTCATCTTCTAGCAAGTACGAGGTTATGTGTGGTCTAGATAAGTATGTTGTGGATCTGGTTGCTGCTGAATGTTCTTGCAGGAAATGGCAAATGAGTGGGATTCCTTGTCCTCATGCCATCAGCTGCATCACCTTTAAGGGCCTTAATTTGGAGTCATATGTTGATGACTGCTACAAGAAGGAGGCCTACATGAGGTGCTATCAGGAGGTCATACATCCTGTAAATGGTCCGGAGCTATGGGAGAGGACTCAATATGATGATGTCATCCCACCTTCATACAGGAGGCCAAGCCACAGACTGGTGAAGAAGAGGAAGCGAGGGGCTGCAGATGAAGACAGGCCAAGCCAGACTCATATATCATGGAGGGGACAAGTCCAAAGATGCTCCAACTGTGGTAGAGTAGGACACAAGAAGAGCGGCTGCAGCCAGCCAAAGAAGAGGGTATGTCATATTAAGTTCTAGGGTTCATTTATCATTATCATTGCCATCTATTTAATTTCACTACTACATGATATGTGTGTAACTGTCTTTATGGTATATATTTTGATTGTAGGCCCAAAGTTCAACCAAAAGAGCTAAGTAGAAGACACCAAAGCTAGCACCTGGTCAGACAGTTTAGGGAGGGAGAAAGAAGAATACCACACCATCAAGAACCAATGTGCCAGCATCTCAGCACAGGAAAACTCCCCACAAGGCCCAAAAATCCTCAAGCCCGGCCTACCACAGAAGCACCTCAGCCCAAGAAAGTTTCCACTCAGCCCAACATCCTAGCCCGGACCAAGAACAAGGCTGCATCAACTGCAACCTCCACCAGTAACAAACAGCCCCTTAGCCAGTCATCTGTGCGGAAGAGACAATTTTCCAACAATCAATGCAGTGCACCTCATGTACCCCTGCAGAAGCTGAGGATGATGGCCAAATTACCTCCATCGCAGTGGAAAAATCTTTAGGATATGCATCTGAAAATGCTTTCTTTCTCATGTGTTAATGTTTTGCAAGCAGTGTTTTTACTTTTGGTACTGGATATTTACCTTAAGAACATTACCTTAGTTACATTGGTTTGATTACTGTATTTTGGTATTAAGTGCTTTAGGACACTTGAAGTATTGCATCTTTGTGTTTTGGTATTAATTAAGTGCCTTAGGACACTTGAAGTGTTGCTTCTCTGTGTTTTGGTACTAACCATATGTAGGCAAACAGTTTAACTGTGTATGTTTTAAGTAGGCTGCAAATGAAATCTTTGCCATTACTAATTACTCAATTTTCAGATCTTGTATTCAATGATTTTGTGCTTTACTCAAAAACTACATTTACATTATAAAATAACACAACTCCACCATTAAAGAAGGTGATAATTTGGGCAACAATAAAGTCTACTCTCCTTCATTAAATCAAACAGTTTCAAACATGCTACACACCTAAACCACTTTAACACCACAAAATACCCTCAAACTCTACCCACACATAACATTCCATACGAAATCATCTATAACCTAGGTGCATTCCATTCGGCTGCTTTAAGTTGTATTGATTCTGCAGAAATAAGAACAAAAACCCCACCCATCCAACAATACAAAGAGCACCAACAAACCAAAGCTTCGTCTCCACCTCCTTCAATCTTGCCTTTAATTTCGTTATCTTCCTCCTATTTCTTGCAAATTCAACCTCTTGCTGAACACCTCCAGTTTCCGGATCTGCCCATCCGAAGAAATCACAGCCATCCTGAACCTGACAGAAGCAACAGAAATATATGAAGAAATCCCAAATTTTCAGACCCACAATAGTAGAATAGGAAGAACACGTTACCTCATAGTATACACAACCCCAAAATCTTCGTCCCGGGTTATCCTTCGTCAATGACGTTTGCAAAATCGGCCTCTCACCATGGCCACAGAGCAACTCCTTCGCATCTGAATGAAAACGTGAGGCTCTTGAGCTCTGGGCAGTCATGGACGCCGCTGTCTCTTGAACCCTAGCCGTCAACCTTCAGCAGTAGCTCTCGTCGTTCATCCTCCCTCCCCTGCACTTCACATTCATTCAATTTCATTATTTACTCCTTTTATTATTATTTATATTAATTAACATTATCAATATCTGTTAAAACGGTCGTAACGGAAGCTAACGACTATAGGGGTAAAATCGTCCGAGAGACGATTTTAAAACAAATTGAAACCTTTGAGACCATTTTGTTGCGGAAAAAAGGCAAGGGACGAAAAAAATTTTAGATCCCTACGTTGAGAACCAAAATCATACTTATCCCTAATAAAAAGGACATGCACGTAAGGAAGTTCTAATTGTTGCATTCAGATAAAGCTTTCTCTCCTTTAATTTATTTAAGTACATTGCCTTTTTTAAAATTATATTTAAAAAAAATTATGAAAATATTTTAGATTAATTATTTCACGAAGAGGTTTCTACTTATATGAAAGCAAGCGTATACCTATAAATACTGAAAGAAAAGAAAACAAAATAATATTATTATTTTCTTTGGTAGACATACATTATTTGACTATTATTTTATAAGTTGTTGGTTGCGAATCATATCTGAGCTATAGCATATAAAAAGGTATTAAATTTTCAAGTTCACATGGATTTGAATATTTAGTTGAGTCTGAATCGCGGTACTAAATAATAAACTATAAGTAGAATTCGGCTTTTAATAAATATAATATTTAGTACATTGAATAATTTATTGTTTTATTTCCGTTTTATTTATCTCTCAAAATTGTTATAAAATCTGAATTCAGAACCGAATATTTTCATGATAATTGCTTCATTATAATATTATTTGATACGTCTGTTATAATTCAGAAATAAAAAACCGAATTTTCATTGAATATAGCAATATATTTCATATTATGTAACTAATAATTCTAAATGCCAATACCAGACTATTCGAAATGCCAATTTCATTATAATATTACTTTCTTTCTTTTGCTTCCCTCTCTAATCTTGTTGCCACAAAATAATTTTGGTTGAATTTTTTGTTGACAGATTGTTGAGTTTAAAAAGTTGGTTCTCTATTTAAATCAAAACTAATGTGGTGATAAATAACACGATTATTTTTTAATTAACTAAGAGAATGCCAGAAATTTTTCGTGGGACTTATTAGTAATCAATATCTTAATATATTTAGAAAATTAATATGATAAATGATAAGTTGATAACTCTTTGAAGTATTAAAAATTTTAATTATAAGAGGCAAGGTTTTGTGCAAAATAAAAATACTTAGGCTTATATATATATATATATATATATATATATATATATATATATATATATATATATATATATATATATATATGTATATATTACTTATCTTTAAACCCTGTTTAGGAGTGAAGGGAGTGAATGTATAAATCTTTCCACCAACGATTCAATTAAACATCTTTTGCAAAATGACAAGTTCGTGTTGAATAAAAAAAAACATCAATCATTTCAAGATAAATGTAAAAAAAAAATATTACACTACTGAACTAACTTTTAATTAGTCAATATTTGTTAATTTTAAAATTTAAATTTAAAATTTAAAATTTAGATTTATAAAATAATTTTAAAAAATTACTTGACCTTAGCTTAAAAAAATTAATTACCTATTATGTATCATCGATTGTCGTGTATACACTAAATTGATATGATGATTCAAGGGTAATTTGATTTTAATGTCAAATTTCACTTTAATTTAAGTGCCCCTCTCATTGTGTGGACTTGAAGTTATAAATATACTTGGTGGCCATCGTCATCATTAATCATGTGTTAGATTATGAGAAGAGGAGCATATTTTTGGGTAGAGAATTTCAAAGATCAATAATAAAAAGGGAAAGGCATTTTTCACTTTTAAAGTTATATAGTTCCTTAATTTTGTTTTTATATAGCCAAAAAAAAAGAAGAGGAAAATTTTATAGTAGGTTATCTCTTTTATTTTTGTTTCTATATTTCTCATATCTTTTCATACAATGAAAATTTTATTTCTTCAACTTCAACTTATAATAAGAGATATAGTATGCATATATGGAACATTTGACTTATAAAAGAGATGTAAACACTACATATTTTACTTAAAATTTTAAGTGAATAGGACAGAAAAAATTATCTAATTATTGTCTACCAATAGAAGTAACAAATACTTTTTAGAGTAGATAGCAATTTTTCATCATAAAAGATTTGGATATTGACAAAAATGATCATGAAAAATTGAAACTAAAGTTATACCTATATAAGATAAATTTTGTTCGACAAAAATAAACAATCGTTAAATTTTTGTTGATAATTTCGAAATATTCCTTCCCTACTCTAAATCGATTAATCTCCTTTCTCTCCCTATAATCGTCGCCGCCTACCATACGTCCTCTGAGAAGCCTATGGTCTTGGTGTCGTTGAAGCGAAGCGATTTTCAACAAGGATAGGGTTGGTGCTATTTGCGTTGAAGAGGTGAAATAACTTGTCGGGATTACGCTCCCATTTGAGTCTGTCGAGGGCGGGGGCCAACAAGAGTTTTGATGAAGAGGTGGCGGCAGTTGATTCAGAGATAGCTGTAGATGCGGTGGCAGCTGCATCAGGAAAAAAATTGCAGAGTCTATGAGTGGATCTCAGGGAGAGAAAGTGGATGAATTGATTTAGGGTAGATAGGGACATCTATAGAATTATCAACAAAAATTTAACGATTGATTAATTTTATCGAACAAAACTTATTTTGTATGGGTATAACTTTAGTTCTAATTTTTCATGGTCAGTTTTGTCAGTGTTCGAATCTTTCATAATCAGAAATGGCTATTTACTCTATTTTCTATGTACACCTATGTAAATAATTCTCAACGAATTAACATAGCAGAAAATAAATGAAAGAAACACCATAATTCATCAATTCTTATATGGAGCTTTCTTAGGTGAAGAAAGTATAATCCGGATCTTAAAGGACTAGAGAATAAATGAAGATAACCAAAAATACTGGCCAATTCACAAATAATAGAATTTAGCAAATGAAACAAATTTGGATATATCCTTCTTGCATCCTTACTTTTTATATTGTTCTTATTTTTTTGGTTAAATTACACAGCTGATCCCTCTACTTTTACTAAAATTGTAAATTAGTCCCTACACTTTAAAAGTTTGTAATTAGGTCCCTAAACAAAATTAAATTTTGTAATTTAGTCTCCACCGTTCGAACAACGTTTGATTTAATAGAATATTCGCTAGCATATTCGCTAATTTAAATATGTGAGTTGCACGTATTTGACAATAGGGACCAATTTACAATTTTAGTGAAAGTATAGGGACCAACTGTATAACTTAACCATTTAAAAATAACCAAAAACTCTCTAGGCTACCTAAACCCACCCCACCCTCTACAGCTCTCTCACTCTTGGTTTCTCACTTTCTAAAACAGCACCCCATTCCCAACTCTCTCTGTCTATCACCTCGGTTCACTATCGCTACGCCTCTTGCCTTTGTTGTTGCATCGGATCCACCGCATCTGTGCTCATGATTCGCATCTTGCCACCTTCTTCTGTCTTGCCTCCCTCTCGCCTCTGTCATTCGGAAGGACTCGTGTTGCTGCTGCCTCCTCTCTCCCCATCCTTCAATTATTGCTTATTAGATTATAATATGTTGATTTGTTACTGTTTATATGATTATGGTAAATTAGGTTGCTATTTTTATGTTGATTTGTTGCAGTTTTCTTCTTAGACATTGGATTATTTGCTGTGAGCATGTTTGGGATTGAAATTACTCTTTTGTTATCGGTGTTCTATATTAGGATTGAAAGAGAAGAAAAAGTCATTGGACAGAAGAGATAATGGAAGAAGGGGATGCGGGCAGGCTCATGGTGGTAATAGAGGAGGGGGAGGACGATGAGGACGAGGTGGAAGAAGAAGAAGGGTGGTGTAACACCCTACCACACAAATCTTTACGCCTAGGACGTAAATCAAAGGTGTCGAGGTGCTACAACCTTTAAAAATAAAATACATATAAATATTACAAGGATGTTATATCTAGGAGCCTTGAAAAGAAGTTAAACGAAATACAAATAAGAAAGCACATCACTCACGATCGGATAAACGTAGAAAGGTAGGCAAGGTCAAACGGAAAATGATAATGCATATATAAGATCAGAGTTTCCAAAAATACAAATAACAAGCTCTAGGCTCGGCTTACGAAACAAAGGCTGACCAGAGTAACATATATTATATATATATATATATATATATATATATATATATATAAACCAAAAGTGTCCCAAACAAAAAACAAAATACATGTTTCTCAAAGTCAACCTTTAAGAGGGACAAACATACAAGATACAAGGAGGAGAATCTATTACATATATAAATATAAACAAAAATACAAAACTCCGAGTCCCAAGATAGTTCTTCGCTTCCAAGAGTCTCCAGAATGCTCACTGCGGTGCTTCGCACCTTGCATCTAAAAACAATAATATATGTATGGGATGAGACCGAAGGTTCTTAGTATGATAAAGGTGCCCGTATAGATAACATATAAGGTCCTGAGAAAGGCAGAGGTATTTCAAGAACTCTAACACTCAGAATTAAACTTAAAGGAAGAACTAAAGCAGAAATTTGGTAACTGTCTAAGGTTCTTAAGTCCTGAATCTAACCCTAACACTTGACTTTCTGTATCACTACAATTCACTTTCTGCCTCTTCCAATCCTCTAAAATACCGGTGGAACAACCCTCAGCGTCACCTCTGCCAGCATGAAGGATCTCTTAGTTGCACACACATACAAAGCATACAAGGAAAGCACAATTATGGATAGCAAGCACAACATATAGGACGAGTAGTAGTTAAGTACAGATAAGCAATTAGGCAAATCAAGATAAGAAATACTCAAACAAATCACACAAATACACATGATGCATGTTTACCCTATGGCCGATGAGCTCATTTGTCAGTTATGCAGCCAGACCTGACATATCCGGTAGCAAATCCAGATATCGTCTCTCTGTTGCGCACAAAAATCTCAGCATATCGGCTGACCATTGATGAACCATAATTTTATGGCTTATTTTGGATCAAATCGAGTGGATTTTATCAACTTTACTCACACTTATCTATACAATTTGCATATTTTTAAGATTCCTTCCTAATTTTGTGCTATGATTGAAAACTTCCTTCCTAGGCCTTAAAATCACTCATTTTTAATCCGCTTTTATTACCATTCGATGCCGTGATATGTGCGTTAAGTGATTTCAGGGTTTATAAGGCAGGAATTGCTTAGAGGATGGAAAGGAAGCATGCAAAAGTGGAAGGAACACAAAGAATTGAGGATTTGAGAAGCTGGTCCCAACGCGTATGCGTGATTGACGCGTATGCATGACCTTGCGCATAGTTCAATGACGCGTACGTGTAGCTAATGCGTAGCATGACGAGCGTCACGTGCTGCAATAAGGGGAATACGCTAGGGGCGATTTCTGGGCTGCTTTTGGCCCAGTTTCAAGCCCGAAAATGAAGACAAGAGGCTGGGGATGGAGCAGTGAAGACACAAGCAGTCATATTTGGTTTTATCATGTTCTAGGTTAGGTTTTCTAGAAGGAGAAATTATCTCTTCTCTCTAGAATTAGGGTAGAAATAGGATAATTTCTCTTAGGATTAGGTTAATTCTTATCTTGGTTTAGTTTTCTTTTTACTTTCTTGTTGTTATATCTTTGCTCTTTAGTTTATATGGTTAATTTTCCTTTTATGTCATTTTTATGTTTATGAGCACTTTTTTAATTTCCATTTTCATTAATGCAATTTGATGTTTTTTGTTTATTGTTGCTTGATTTAGTTGTTATTATCGTTTTTTTGCATTTGGTAGACTTAGATTTTATATTCTTGTTAATTTTCTATGCATTTATTTTATGCCTTCCAAGTGTTTGATAAAATGCTTGGTTTGATTTAAAATAGATTTTTGTGTTCTTGGCTTAGGTTGGTGATTTGGAGACTCTTGAATTATCAAAATAGCTTGTTGATTGGTAACTGAAGATTGCCAGTTAACTTGAACTTCACTAAATCTAGTCTTTCACTATGAGTTGACTAGGACTTGTGAACTCAAGTTGATTGTATGCACTTGACTTTCCTTCATTGTTTAGAGGTTAACTAAGTGAATGCAATTTACATTTACCATCACAATTGAGGATGATAATGAGGATAGGAATTCTAATTCTTACCTCTTGCTAAGACTTTTCTTAGTTGTTAGTTTATTTTCTTGTTATTTGCATTCCTTGTTTATCATTTAAACCCCAAAAATACTTTCCCACAACTAATAATAAGTACACTTTCCTGTAATTTCTTTGAGAGACGACCCGATGTTTAAATATTTTAGTTATTTTTATTGGTTTGCATTGTGACAAACAAATTAAACGTTGATTGAGGATCGTATGTTAGTTTAGAACTATACTTGCAACGCAATTTTATTGAGAAATTCTTTACCGACATTAAACTTCTGTCAAGTTTTTGGCGCTATTACTGGGGAATTGCAAATGTGTGCCTTATTATTGGTTACTGTATATATTATGAATATGTTTGCCTTTTGCTTCTTTGTTAGTTTTAGAACTTTGTTTGCTTATTTTTGTTAGCTTTTTCTTTTATTTTCTATTGCTATTATGAATTCTCATCCTTTTGGCTACGAGTCTGGTTACAACTATGTTGTAGAAAAAAAAAATTACAATGAGAACATGCATCAAGGATGGAATAATCAACGGTGGGAGGAGCCTCAAGCTTATGGACAACCTTCAACAACCTCCACCAATGTACTATGATCAAGAACCATACCATGATGCATACCCATCCAATGGATATGGTGGACTTCCTTATGATTATCAACAACCACCACCATACCTCTATGAACCAAGTCCTCAACATAGCTCTCAACCTACCTCACAAACCACATTTTACCAAGCATCGTCTTATGATCCATACCCCTCATACAACCAATCACCTTTACCTCATCCTTGTGACCATTATGAAAGAAAACCTATAGAATGACCCACATTCTAATATCATTACTCCCAAAACCACTTCCATATACACCATCTCCATGCTCTTATCAAGATGAACCACCTTCTTATTATGAACCCTTTCTCCCACATAATGAACCCTCCTATCCACCCCAAGCCCCAATGGACGATTCTCTCACTTCATTACCAAGACCAACGTGAAGCTCATGGGAGGACACTAGAACTCATGACTACCTTGACCGAGGTAGTAAATAATTTAGCCTCCCTACGCTAGGACACTCAAAGTACCCCCATGGCCGCATGTGGAGGATCTAACGAGGAGCGTGGCATAAAGAAGAGATTAGAAATTTATGGAAAATGAAGAATGTGACTTTGTATTAGAACAAGTGGAGAAAGCTGTAATTGTTGAAGAGGAAGAAGTGGTTGAAGACTTAGAAGATGCTGAACCTCCATGGAATCTAGAGTTGTAGAGTATTCCTCCAAGAAGCTTGAAATTGATGTTGAGGAGGATAGTGCGCAACCTCCAAGGCATGTTCCCTATGAAGAATTGGAAGGAATAGAGCAAGAGACAAGTTCCCTTGGTGATGATGATCATGAATCAAGTCCTCCTAGTGATGAATTTGCATCCGCAAGTGAACTCCTTGAGTTTGAAGAACCTTCTCCCGATGAAATTAGAAGCAATGTTGAGGTAGATTTCTCTCAACCTCCGGTTTATGATTTGAGTGATGGAGAAGAGCTGGATGAATTTGATGAGGTAAAGCTTGAAGGTGAAAAATCTTTTCAAAAGTGGAAGTCCTTCGGAAAGGTTGGACGGGAGTTGAATATGCTATGTCAAGATCGTTGGAGACTTCTATACCTAGGTTGCCATCTACTCCTTCATTTGAGTGGGTAAAACTTATCTCTCTTAGCTTTAATATCCCACTTGAGTATGGTATGCTTGAAACGGATGGCCAACTTAGGAGGCTTTGTGGAATGAAGCGTAAGAGAAGGATGTTTAATAGTTGGCATTGCAAATCAAGACTCACGAAGGTTGATATTTCAAGAGCTAGATGCAAGGATTGATTGAGTGCTACATTAAATGGGTCTAGAAGAAGAGTTTGGTACCTCATTGAGAGTTCATTTTGCTCACCACCCAAGTGGAATTACAAGGATCAATTTGAAGATGGGTGTAAAAATAAGATATAGGATCCTGAATCACAACATGAATGCCAATTTCGAGAGCTCATATCCTGTGAAGAACTTCACCTAAGCTTGGTGAAGTTGGTTAGAGATTCTAACAACCATTTGAGGAGCAAGCACCCTTAGAAGTTCAAAGATGAGTACAAGCATAAATCACCTTGACAAGGAGCTTCCCAATTATCCAACTTAAGAACAATAAATAAAAGTGTTAGGTGGGAGACACCCCACCATGGTATGATCTTCCTAGTTTGTGTTTTCTTTTACCTTATTTTTTTCTCCCTTTGTGTAAGTATGTTTGATTAGCTATTATATGAACCTGTTGAGTTTGATTAGGTTTGTTGAATGAACATTGTTTCATAGAGTTCTCATTTATGTTATTTTAGTCAATTTAAAACTTTTGATTGTTGTCTTGATTTCTACGTGTTTTTGTGGAGTCTTTTCTTGCATTAACATGCCTAGAAAGTGTTTAACCCCTTTCCCCTTGTTTTCATGTAAGAAAAAAGGGCTGTCACGCGTATGTATGACCTACGCATGCGCGTCGACGCCCAAATTTTGATGCTGCTGCTGCATGGTTAAAAAAAACAGAGAGTTATGATGGAACCATGCCGATGTTATGCGAAGACCACGATGCACCTTTATGCGTACGCGTGACCGATGTGTACGCATCGATCTCCTTTTATTTACTTCACGCGTAGCGTGACTGACGCGTACGCATCAACCCCTCATTTTGCTTTTCACGCGTGCACATGGTCGACGCATACGCGTCGCCTCCCTTCCCCCATTTCTTTCTTCTTTCTTCTTTTTTCTTTCCTTCTTTCTCCCTTCTCATTCCTTCTTTTCTCCTCTCCATCTCTTCCCCCCTCTTCTAAAAATTTTACTTCTCCCCTCCCCCTCTTTATATTTTTTTCTGCTTGTTACATGTGTTTACTTTTTTTGTTATTAATTGCATTTATTTCTATTATTTGTAGTTAGTTCTTTTTCCTTATTTTCTAAATTTGTTGTTTTAACATTGGTGTTGAATTTTCCTACTTACTGTTGAGGATTTCTTGAATCATTTTGGTGCTTTTGGACTTGTTTGATTTTGATTGGGTGATGAAATTTTTAGGTCAATGTTTAATCTCTATTGATACTTGCGTTCATTATGCATTGATATGAACACACATTGTCTTTCATGACCCATTTTTTCTTACTCATTGTTGCAATTCTTGCACCGTTGATATGCCATTCGCTTATATTGCTCTCTCACTTACATGTTGTAACTACCATGTAGTTAAGAACCCCACTCTTATTTGGCATTAGTCCCACCTATATTTTATTTGCTTTGATACCTTTGTTTTTGGGCTTAATCTTTCGTCTTTTTCTTCCCTTTCAGGCTGGCCACCGAGAAGGGAAAGGAAAAAGCTTCTAAATGGGGCAAACAACAAGTTCCTCAGCACAATCCTTTGAAGGAGCTCATCAGTTGTGACAACCCACCTTGGAGGAGCCCGACTTTCCGTACCCGCCCCTTGCTTATCTTTGAATGCACCAGGACGGTACAATCTTTAAGTATGGAGAGGTCGAGGACCGACTTCCGTGGGTAACTACTTCCTTTTTCAACACCAATTCTTAATCTTCTTTGTTAGTTAGTTGTTACATTGCATGTGGACTGCATCATAGTTAGAGTTTATACATATTCTACTACTCTCTCTTGTTAGGACTACTTGGTCGAAGTGATGATTTCTTTTCCAAGAAACTATTCTAGGACATTTCACTAATTTGAATAAATTTTTTTTTGTCGAACTTGCTTGAAGAAATTTATTTTGGAACATGGTTTTAGAGCTAGAACACACAAGCCCAGTGAGATTTTGAGCCTATTTGATTGGTTGCATCTTATCAACCAATTATTTTGTTCTGGTGTGTGTTATTCTCTCTAAGATTGTGATCTTTGTCTTGCTTAATTCTATATCTCTATTGTTTGATATGTGAATGCGTCTATGTGATTGAGGCCTTTGTTTCACTAAGCTCACATACCCAAATGGCCTTATCCTTGTTATCAATCCTTTGCAAACCAATGTTGATCCTTTTTAACCCCATTTGTTCTTTATTTTAGCACATCACTAACTTTAAGGGGAAAACAATGAATGTCCTTAATTGAATCCTTGGTTAGCTTAGACTAGTAAAAGTGTACATGAATTAAGTATGGGGAAATTGAGTTTGGTAACATTTGGTTTGGGAATTGGGTATTGTATATCTTCGTGAAAATATGAAAAAGATATTTGAGTACATGTTCGTGCATTCAATACCTTAATCATATGCATTGATCTTTCGTATTTATATAATCCACTATATATATAAAAAGAATAAAAAGAAAAAAGAAGAAAAACAAAAGAAAAAAACAAAAATAAAAGAAAAATAAAATGAAGAAAAAGAAAAAGAGAAAAAGAAAGCAATAAAAAGGGGACAAAATGCCCCAAAGTAAGTGGTGATAGCAATGCATATATATTGTGCTCAAATTTGGGATGCACGAATATGTGGCAAAAGATAGTCAATGGGTAATTAAGTTTTACATTTTTATTCCATGGATTGTCTTAGGTTAGCTGGGAAGTTCAGGTTAATCAAGGATTCAGATTTCAGTCCACTTGACCAAATACAATCCTACCTTGACCTTAACCCCATTACAACCCTTGAAAAGACCTCTTGATATTTGTATTCATGCATTGAATATATGTTGATTGGTAAAAGAAAAGCAAGCCTTGGAAAGCAAGATTAGTAGAGAATTGAGAGAATCGACCCTCAAACACTAGAGAGATTAGAGTGCAAACATTTTCGGTGAGGGTTCGATGCTCAATTTCTTGTTCCCGACTTTCACGAGCTTTCTTCTTGCAAGTCTATTTGTACCTCATTTTGTGATTTGAATTAGTGTAATTCTTTAATCATCATACTATTTCAACCCTACTTGTTCATATATGTTCTTGGGGATTGATTTACTTTTAACCAAGTAGGTAGAAGCATTTTGCATTGAGTTGCATATAGATAGGTTGCATGTAATAAGTCCTACCCTTTTCCTTCACTCTTTTGGTTCCCTTGAGTTTAGCATGAGGACATACTAATGTTTAAGTGTGGGGAGATTTGATGAACCATTATTTTATTGCTTATTTTGGATCGAATCAAGTAGATTTTATCAATTTTACTCTCACTTATCCATATAAGTTGCATATTTTTAAGATTCCTTTCAAATTTTGTGCTATGATTGAAAACATACTTCCTAGGCCTTAAAATCACTAATTTTTAATCCGCTTTTATTACCATTCGATGCCGTGATATGTGCGTTAAGTGATTTTAGTGTTTATAATGCAAGAATGGCTTAGAGGATGGAAAGGAAGCATGCAAAAGTAGAAGAAACACAGAATTGAGAATTTGAGAAGCTGGTCTCGACGCGTACGCATGGCTGACGTGTGAACATGACCAAGTACAGAGTCCACAGGACGCGTATACGTGACTGACGCGTACGCGTGACCTTGCGCATAGTTCAACGATGCGTACGCGTGGCTGATGCGTACGCATGATGAGCGTCACGTGTTGCAATAAGGAAAATATGCTGGGGACGATTTTTGGTCTGCTTTTAGCTTAGTTTCAAGCCCGAAAATGAAGACAAGAGGCTGGGGATGGAGCAGTGAAGACACAAGCAGTCATATTTGGTTTTAGCATGTTCTAGGTTAGGTTTTCTAGAGGGAGAATCTCTCTCTTCTTTCTAGAATTAGGGTAGAAATAGGATAATTTCTCTTAGGATGGGTTTAATTCTTGCCTTGGTTTAGTTTTTCTTTTACTTTCTTGTTGCTACATATTTGCTCTTTAGTTTATATGGTTAATTTTCCTTTTATGTCATTTTTATGTTTATGAGCACTTTGTTAATTTCCATTTTCATTAATGTAATTTGACGTTTCTTTGTTTATTGTTGCTTGATTTAGTTGTTATTATCATTTTCTTACATTTGGTAGACATAGATTTTATATTCTTGTTAATTTTCTATGCATTTATTTTATGCCTTCCAATTGTTTGATAACATGCTTGGTTGGGTTTTAGATTTTTGTGTTCTTGGCTTGGGTTGGTGATTTGGAGACTCTTGAATTATTAAAATCTCTTGTTGATTGGTAATTGAAGATAATTGCCGGTTAGCTTGAACTTCACTAAATCTAGTCTTTCACTATGAGTTGACTAGGACTTGTGAACTCAACTTGATTGTATGCACTTGACTTTTCTTCATTGGTTAGAGGTTAACTAAGTGAAGGCAATTTACATTTATCATCACAATTGAGGATGATAATGAGGATAAGAATTCCAATTCTTACCTCTTGCTAAGATTTTCTTAGTTGTTAGTTTATTTTCTTGTTATTTGCATTCTTTGTTCATCATTCAAACCCCCAAAAATACTTTCCCACAACCAATAATAAGTACACTTTCCTGCAATTTCTTTGAGAGATGACCCGAGATTTAAATACTTCGGTAATTTTTATTGGTTTGCATTATGACAAACAAATTAAACGTTGACTGAGGATTGTATGTTGACGATCGGATTTTTGACGGTTTAGAATTTCACAAATGAATTCTCGTTGAAAGTATAGTTTCTAAACCAACAATAATCCTCTCATACAAAAGATTGTTTGTCACAAGTAACAAACCCCTAATTTTATAAACCGAAGTATTCAAACCTCGGGTCGTTCTCCCTTGGAATTACAATAAAGTGTCTTGTTATTGGTTATGAGTTATTTTGGGGTTTTGGATAAGAAACATGAAAGATAAATGGCAAGAAAGTAAACTAATGGCTAAAAAGGTCTTGGCAAGGGTTGGTGGTCAAGGATCTCTATCCTAATCACTAACCACAATATGAGAATTGGCAAGGATTAATCTCATTAAATCATCCTCTAACTAGTAGTAAAGGAAAGTCAAATGAGCTATATCAATCCTAGTCCATAAGTCCTAACTCTCCACTAATTCAATTAGTGAGAACTAGAGTCAATGGCTCCCAATCATCAATCACTTGGACATTAGTAACTCAAGAGGTCCTAAGTTACCTTTCCAAGCCAAGAGTATAAAATCCTACTCTAAAATCCAACCAAGCATTTCATCAAATACTTGGAAGGCATAAAAGGAAAACATAGTAAATCAACAACAAGAACAAAATCTAACAACAATTATTGAAAGGAATTAACAACACAAATCAAAAGAAACACAATTATTATGATTTACCTTGAATTGATTTGAAAGAGAAAGGAAGGAACAAAAGTGGATCTACAATCAAAGTATAAGAACAACATAAAGGAAATTACAACACAAGAATAGAGGGAGATGAATGTAACAACAAAGAATTGAAAGGTAGAAGTAGAAGAAAGCAAAGAGTAAAACCTAGATCTAAGAACTAATCCTAATCCTAATCCTAATTCTAGAGAGAAGTGAGAGCTTCTCTCTCTAGAAACTAATTCTAACTACTAAACTAAACTAATGGTAACTAACATATGGTAAAGTATGTTCATTCTCCCTTCAATCCTTGGCTTAAATATCATTAGAAATGAGTTGGATTGGGCCCACAAGGCTTGTAAATTCGCTAGCCACGAGTTTGCATGAAGTGATCACGTGCACCAACGGCGCGTGCGCGTACTTTGCGCGTGCGCGCCACCATACGTGTAGCAACTATGGCAAATATTATATCGTTTCGAAGCCCCGGATGTTAGCTTTCTAACCCAACTGGAACCGCATCATTTGGACCTCTGTAGCTCAAGTTATGGTCATTTAAGTGCGAAGAGGTCGGCTTGACAGCTTTCCGGTTCTTTCATTTCTTCATGAGTTCTCCAACTTTTCATGCTTTCTTTCTTCATTCCCTTGATCCAATCTTTGCCTCCTAAACCTGAAATCACTTAACAAACATATCAAGGCATCTAATGGAATCAAGGTGAATTAGATTTAGCTATTTTAAGTCCTAAAAAGCATGTTTTCACTCTTAAGCACAATTAAAGGAGAATATACAAAACCATGCTATTTCATTGAATAAATGTGGGTAAAGGTTATAAAATCCCCTAAAATCAATACAAGATAAACCGTCAAAATGGGGTTTGTCATATGTCAGTTTAGAACTATACTTGCAACGCGATTTATTGAAAAATTCCTTATCGACATTAATCCTCCATTAACCGTTAGAGGAAGAATGCCCTATCACCATTAGAGGGAACACGTGTCTTGTCACTGTTAGAGGGAATATGTGCCCTATCACCATTAGATGGAATAAGTGCCCTATCACTCTTACAAAAAGAGAGAAACCATAGACATATTCATCATCATTCATCCCCACCTCTCATTATCATGCTCATTCTCAGCATATCTTGTTCAAAACTCATTCATCATCCCTTCATCAACCCACGTGTCACAATTACTAACCCAGAGCAAGTAGATAACATCACTATATCTTACCTAGAGTCTGATGGGAGGAAAAATGCCAGTTAAGAATTTCTAAAAATTATTTTCTAAAATAGCATTGTAAGCACAGTCTTAACCGACAAAATTCCCACTATTAATTTAGAAGTGTGTCACAATTAAGAATAAATAACCGGGAGTAGAATCCCGAGTCATTTCCCAAAGAGTTAACACAATGATGCAAATTATTGATCAGAAATTTTCTAAATATTTTTAAGGTTGAGAACAGAAAAATTAAATAAGCAGAAATTAAAGCAATGAATAATGACAAGAGATGTTATGTATTTGAAATAAAAGCCCTTGGCTAGGAGAAAATTAATTGGAGTTTCTATCCTTGTTGATTTTTTCAGGTATAATGGTAAAAGTTTATTACTTCCACTTAGTTATCCTCTAACTAATGAAGGAAAGTCAAGTAGGTAGCACTATATCTGGTTCACAAGTCCTGGTCACTTCCTAGGGAAGGACTAAAGTTAGTGAAAACGAGTTAGACAACAATTTCCAATTACCAATTAATACATGAGTATTACAACTCAAGGGTTTTCAATTAATCAACTCCAAAGCCAAGTTGGAATATCTACTCCATTAACATGAATGCCTTTTTCACAAACATGTAAAAGGAGTAAATAAAAGACATGGTAATTTTGGAAAATTAATTAAATTAAAATTGGCATAAACAATTAATTAAAAGGGATTAAACAAGTAGCATAATCAAATGTGAAAATAATTCATTGCATTAATAGAATTCAAAATAACAATATCCAAATATGAGAACAAAACAATTAAATAAAAAGAGTAATTGAGTTATTGGGAAAGCAAACTAAAGAGATGATGACTTCAATAGAAGGTAGTAGCAGCTCTCCCAAATCCAATCCAAAAGCAAAACTAAGAAATGCTAAGAACCCTAGGAGAAGTAGTGTTTCACTCTCTAGAATTCAAAAACTAAACAAAACTAAAGTGAAAAATGAAAGTATGTCCAGTCTCAACTACACCTCTGCCTCTAGTATGCGTTTTTGGGCTTTAAACTGGGTCTAAATCAGCCCAGAAATTGCCCCCAGCGAGTTCTGATAAGTGCAGTACATGACGCTCTGTCACGCGTACGCGTCGCTGGGCTTTTGCACTTGTCACGCGTACGCGTCGGTCATGCATACGCGTTGCTGTAAGATGTGCCATTTCACGTGCACGCGTCAGCCGTCCGTGCACGTCGCTCCTCGCTTTTAATCTCTTTGGTTTCTTGTGTTTCCTCCACTTTGACATGGTTCCTCTTCATCTTTTAAGCCATTCATGTCCTATAAACCTGAAAATACTTAACAAACACATCACGGCATCGAATGGTAATAGAGAAAAAATTAAAAATTAACAATTTTAAGGCTTAGGAAGCAAGTTTTCAATCATAACTCAAAATTAGGAAGGAAATGAAAAACATGCGATTTACATGAATAAGTGTATGAATGATTGATAAAATCCACTCAAATTAGTATAAGATAAACCATAAAATAGTGGTTTATCAATCTCCCCACACTTAAATATTAGCATGTCCTCATGCTAAGCTTAAGGAAACCAAAAGAGTGACGGAGAAAAAGTGAGACATATGCAATGCAACCTGTCTATATGAATGCAACTACATGCTAAGATGCTTCTACTAACTTGGTTAAAAGTAAACAAATTCTCCAAAACAAATACAAACTGGATTCCACTAATTCAAATCACAAAATAAAGTACAAGTAAACTTGTAAAAAGAAAGCTCATGAAAGCCAGGAACACAGAATCGAGCATCAAACCACTGGAAGTGTATACACTCTAATCACGCAAGTGTTTAAGGTTCGATTCTCTCGGTTCTCTATTAATTTTGCTTTCTAAGGCTTGCTTTTCTTCTACCAATCAACACAATTTAATGCACAAATACACATATCAAGAGGTCTTTTTAAGGGTTGTAATGGGGTTAGGGTCAAGGTAGGAATGTATTTGGTTAAGTGGACTAAAATCCAAATCCTTAATTAACATAAACTTCTCACCTAACCTAAGACCTTCCAAGCCATTACAATGCAATACCTACTACCCATTGATTATTTTTGTCACAAATTCATGCACCCTAATGTCCTTTGAATACAAATCATATGCATTAATTATTTCACTTGGGGTATTTTATCCCCTTTTTATTTATTTGCCCTTTTCTTTTCTTTTTCTGATATTTTTTTCTTTTTTTTTCAGTGAGTTAATGCATATGATTAATGTGCTAGATGCATAAACAAGTGTTCAAACTGTTTTCACATTTTCATATAAGAATATAAAATACCTAATTTCCTAAACATGTATTCCCCAATTTAATTTCCCCACACTTAATTCATGTGCACCTCACTAGTCTAAGCTAATCAAGGATTCAAATTAGGGACATTTACTGTTTTATGCTTAGAGTTAATGATTGTGATAAAATAAAGAATAAATGGGGTAAAATGGCTCAAAATTGGTTTGCAAGGGGAATGATAGGGTAAGGCCATATAGGTATGTGAGCTAAATGAAACAAGGCCTCAATCACATAAGTGCATGCATACATGAAACCATAAAAATATAGAATCAAGCAAGATATAGATCACAATTTAAGAGAGAACAACACACACCAAAATAAAATATTGTTTGATAAAAATACAACCAATCAAGTAGGCTCAAAATCTCACTGATTTTTGTGTGTTCGAGCTCTAAAACCATGTTCTAAATTAAGTATCTTCAAACAAGTTCAAAAAAATTATTAATTCAACTTAGTGAAATGCTATAAAATAGTGTCTTGAAAAAGAATTTATCACTCAACCAAGTTGTACCTAAATGCGAGTAACTACTACTCATGCAAGTTATCCTATCTAACAAAAGAAAAATGAAATATTGGTGTTGAGAGAGAAATGTTACCTTCAGAAGTCAGTTACCGACCTCTCCACACTTAAAGATTGGCACGGCCCTCCGTACCATCAGTTATGAGCAACATGGGGTTGGGATCATCACTTCCACTGTCCGGTTCGTCATGGCTCTCCATGCTGTCAGGCGAAGTGGAGTTCGGGGTATCTGTCTCTTCTTGAGGTGGGTGAGTGCTAACAATCAGCTCCTTCAAGTAGTTGTATCAGCGCTTGTTACGGCGCTCTATTTGCTCAATCCGCCGGTCTTGCCGGTCCAACCTCTCAAGGATCTGAAGTAGCAACTAATTGGTGGAAGGTGCCTGTGGTGTGGATGATGGTAGAGTGAAAGAGGAAGGGGCGTCGAAGGACGGGCCTTCAGTCTGGCTTGCGAAAGGTACTGGAGGTCAGATATACTTCCCATTCGGGACATACTCATCATCCCTAGGAATCATGGCCTTCATATCCCCAGCCCGATAGGAGACTCCAACTGCAGATACCAAGTCTGTAACCAATGCCGGGAAAGGTAGGTTGCCCGCGATCTGCACTCGTCCCATAGCCTGTCAGATGAGACGTGGCAAGTTGAGGGGTTGCTCTGTGAGATTGCACCAGATGAGAACGGCCATGTCAGCAGTGAAGGTGGACTCATGAGTGCTCGAAAAGATGTAGTGGGGCATAATCTGTGCCCACACGTGAGCCTCTAAGGTGAGTGCTTGGGCGGAGATGCCCTTGGGTCGAGTCTGGTGTTGTCCATAAATCCAGTTGCTGTCAGGTAGGGCGATGACACCAAGGATGCTGTCCCAGTCAAACTGGTATGTCTGGTGCTCAAGCTAGGCCACTTAATAGGCATCCAACCCTTCTGGGCTACGTGAAAGATCCAATACTCTCTGAATGGCACCTTTGGAGACAAGGACTTGCTTTTGGCAAATATAGACAGACTGTAAGGTAGGCGAGTGAGAGTTGGAGTAGAATTCAACTCCCTAAGATAGATTGGCTTCTCGCGGCTGCCTTCTTAAGAATCCCCACTGTCTCCTTTCAATGCGAGGCACCACAAAGTCAACGAAATGTGTCGGAAGGATGAGCCGGCGCTCATTATTGTAGTTTCTCTCTGCTAAGACAGGGAACATCCGCTTACACTAACGGTTAGTGAACCGTGCGGAATCCCGTGCAGAAAATGCCTTCTCCGCTTCATCCACTCGGATGGTCCTCTTCACATGTTTAGTAGGCGGCTTGACCTTTGTGGAGGGTTGCGTCTTAGCCGGTGCTCTTTTAGTTTCCCTCTTCACTGGTGACTTGTCATAAGCCTTCTCTTTTTATTTCTTGGTGGCCATCCTGAGGAAGGAAGAAAGAGAAGAATTGTCAAATACAGAGAGCTAAACACCAGAAGTAAGAAAGTCTAAGTGATAATGAATGCCAAAAGGAAAGAGAATGTCTTAAATACATGGTAGCTACAACATACAGGTAAGACATCAAGTAAAATCATAAAGGCATATCATAACAATTAGATTCAAGAGGGATAAAGGCATGCAAGTAACAAGCATGAGAAGAGTAGCTCAAGCATCAATATCAATACTAATAGTCACATGTAACAAAATTATGAGCACTTTTATGATGACAATTAATGAATAATAAACTCAATACACATGGATTGCAAGGGTTATGAAAAAGAGGCATTAAAGTGCAAGAATAAAATAGAATTTAAATCAAAATATCATGAGAGCTTTTTCACAAACACTTAGGGTGCAAATTAAAAATAGGGAGTAAGGTAATCAATCCAAGTGTATATAAGAGCCAAAATAAAATGTCAATTGTCAAAGCACACCTCATAACATAAACAAGCTAGAATATAGCAAAATAATCACCCAAATAAAGCTCCAACACCAACATAAAAATGCAAGATAAAAGAATAAAAAAGAAATTATAAATAACAAAGCTAATAAGCAATTAAAAATAAATAAAATAGTCAGGTACAAAAACAAAAAGAAGAGTTAAAGAGTAGAAGAGAGGAAGAAAAGAAACCTTAGAAAGAAGATGAAAATAGGAAGGTAATTGGGAGTAAGTGTAAGAGAAGAGGAGTGGTAAGAGAAGAAGAAAAGAAAAGGAAATTGTAGTTGCCGGCGTTGGTGGTCGCCGGAGGTAGTCCACCGGTGGTGGTGAGAGAAGGGAAGAAGAAGGAAGTAAGAAGGAAGAGAGATAAATAATGAAGAGAAAGAAGGAGAATTAGGATTAGAGAAAGAAGAGGAGAAGGAAAGAAAGAAAATATGGGCGGTGCGCTGAGTTAAGTGACGTGGCGCTTATGATGCGCACGCGTCGTAAGCCAAAATCCAGGTGACGCATAAGCATTGGTTATGCGTACACGTGACCACTCGTCGCGCCACATGCACAATTCCAGCATCATTTCTGCACAACTCTCTATTCAAATCACCAATTTACGCTGATTTGTATACCACGCATACGCGTGCATTGTTAAAAATGCAGGTGACACGTACGCGGATGTCACGCGTACGCATGGGGTGGGCTATGCGCCAGGCACCCCTCCTGCACAATTCCAGCGTAACTCTCTGTTCATTTTTCAAAAGTGCGAACCTACACATGACGCGTGCGCGTCATCAACGCTTATGCGTCGTATGCACGTTTTTTTTAATCAAATGTGAAAATATAAAGCAAAATAAAGGTAACCATATAGAACTGAAAATTAACACTGATATAAGTAAAATAGAACTAATAAAAAGGGAAGATCATACCATGGTGGGTTGCCTCCCACCTACCACTTTTCTTTAACGTCCTTAAGTTGGACGGTCCATAAGCTCAGTCTTCTTCTTTTGCTGGATCTTTCAAGAGGAAAATCTCCAACTCCTTGTTAGTCTTCATCTTCACACCATGATACAGCTTCAAACAGTGGCAATTGACCTTGAAGATGGAGGGGCTTGAGGGGTGACTTAGGTGGACAACTCCATACGTTTCCACCTTCTCCACCACGTAGGGTCCATCCCACCTTGACCTCAACTTGCCCGGCATTAACCTCAGCCTTGAGTTGTAGAGAAGGACTTGATCCCCAGCTCTAAACTCTCTTCTCTTGATGTTCTTGTCATGCACCGCCCTCACCTTTTCCTTGTAGAGCCTTGAGTTCTCATATGCCTCTAATCGAAGGCACTCCAATTCCTGTAGTTGCAACTTCCTTTCAATTCTGGCTCCTCCCAATCCTAAGTTGCATTCTCTCACAGCCCAATAAGCTTTTTGTTCCACCTCTACCGGAAGGTGACAAGCCTTTCTGTAGACTAAGCAGAACGGACTCATGCCGATGAGTGTCTTGTAAGCTGTTTGATAAGCCCAAAGCGCATCTGCAAGTCTAGTGCTCCAATCCCTTCTATGAGGTTTGACAACCTTCTCCAGTATGTGCTTGATCTCTCTATTGGACACCTCGGCTTGGCCATTTGTTTGAGGATGGTAAGTCGTCGCCACCTTGTGAATGATGCCATCTTTCTTCAGTAAACCTGTCATTCTTCTGTTACAAAAGTGAGAGCCTTGATCACTTACGATTGCTCGTGGTGATCCAAAGAGACAAATAATATTATTCCTAACAAAAGAAACAACAACGTTAGCATCATCAGTACGGATAGAAATTGCTTCCACCCATTTAGAAACATAATCAACAGCTCACAAGATGTATAAGAAACCATTTGAGTTTGGAAATGGACACATGAAGTCAATGCCCCAAACATCGAAAATTTCACAAAATAACATAAGTTGTTGGGGCATCTCATTCCTCTTGGATATATTTCCAAACCTCTGGCATTGGTGGCAAGAGTCACAGAAAATATTAGCATCCTTAAAAAGAGTGGACCACCAAAATCCGCAGTCCAAGATTTTTCTAGTGGTCCTTTGGGGACCAAAGTGTCCACCACTCTTAGAAGAGTGGCAAGCCTCTAAAATTGACTGGATTTCGGAATGTGGCACATATCTTCTAATTATTCGGTCAGCACCACATCTCCACAAATATGGGTCATCCCATATGTAATACCTGGACTCGCTTTTAAGCTTGTCCTTTTGATGCTTAGTAAAATTTGGAGGAAAGGTACGAATAACCAAATAATTAGCTATGGGTGCATACCAAGGAACCACCTCAGATATTGCTTGTAAGCTATCAAGTGGAAATGCATCATTGATAGGAGTGGAGTCACTTTTAATGTGTTCTAGGCGACTCAAATGGTCTGCCACTAAAATTTGGGAGCCACTCCTATCTTTGATCTCTAAATCAAATTCTTGCAACAACAATATCCAACAGATTAACCTTGGTTTGGACTCTTTCTTAGCTAACAAATACTTCAAGGCCGCATGGTCTGAATATACTACCACCTTAGTTCCAAGTAAATAAGCTCTGAATTTATCCAAAGCAAAAACAAAAGCTAACAGTTCTTTTTCAGTGGTAGTATAATTAAACTGGGCACTATCTAGAGTTTTAGAAGCATAAGCAATAATGTATGGATCCTTACCTTCGCGTTGAGCCAACGCTGCTCCTATTGCATAATTTGATGCGTCGCACATGATCTCGAACGGCCTACTCCAGTCAGGCCCTCTTACAATAGGAGCTTGTGTCAAGGAAATCTTCAGCTTGTCAAATGCCTCCATGCAATCTTCACTCAAATCAAATTCTACGTCCTTCTGCAGTAGATGAGATAAAGGTAATGCAACCTTACTGAAGTCCTAGATAAAACGCCGGTAGAAACCTGCATGACCAAGAAAAGAACGGACTTCCTTCACGGAGGAGGGGTAAGGTAAACCAGAAATAACATCTACCTTTGCAGGATCAACAGATATACCAATATTAGAAACAACATGGCCTAGAACAATACCTTGCTTGACCATAAAATGACATTTTTCAAAATTAAGCACAAGGTTTAAACTAACACATTTTTCTAATACTCTAGCTAGATTATCCAAACAAAGGTCAAAGAAATCACCATAAACACTAAAGTCATCCATAAAAACTCCCATACAGTGCTCAAGAAGATCTGAGAAGATACTCATTATGCATCTTTGAAATGTAGCCAGTGCATTACACAAGTCAAAAGACATTCTCTTATATGCATACGTTCCAAGGGGCATGTAAAAGTTGTTTTCTTCTGATCTTCTAGAGCAATATGGATCTGAAAATAACCAATATAACCATCTAGAAAACAATAGTGCGATTTACCTGACAGGCGATCAAGCATTTGATCGATGAAAGGTAATGGGTAGTCATCCTTGCGAATGGCCTGGTTCAAGCTCCTGTAGCCAATGCACATCCTCCAGGAATTCTGCACTCTTGTAACCATGAGTTCCCCATTCTCATTCTTCACTGTTGTGACATAAGACTTCTTTGGAACCACCTGTACTAGACTAACACATTCACTATCTGAGATTGGATAGATGAGGTTGACGGATAGGCCTCACTCCCTCCTCTAGAAAAATGCGGTGCTCATAGACTTAAGGGCTTATACCTACTATGTCCGCCAAACTCCACCCAATAGCATTCTTATTTCTTCTCAGCACACTAAGCAGATGCTCCTCTTGTTGGGAAGTAAGTTCCTTTGCAATAATAATTGGGAGCTATTGATTATCTTCAAGATAAGCATACTTTAGGTGAGGTGGAAGTTTCTTCGACTCTATTTTTAGCTCATGGATTGGCACTTGATCATCCGGAACCACTGGAGGTGGCAAGGTGTCTTCAGTATACTCAGAGGGCTTCCCCACACTTGCACCTTGAACCATGTTCTTCTCATCAATTGCCTCTTGATGAACTTCAGCCACAGTCTCATCAATAATATCACACTGGAAGATAGAGTGACCTTCCGGTGGATGCTTCATAACTTTATCAAGGTTGAAGCTCACTGCTTTTCCATCTATCTCAAAGGAATAGGTACTCGAGAAGGCATCCAACTTAAACTGCGATTAGGTTATAGGGCTAATAAACATAACCCTAAAAAATCGAAATCAAAAACTGTAATTCTAAGTCATAATTTGAAGATGTATATTTAATTTTTTTTAATAAAAAATTGTTAATTTTATTAGAATATAATTATTATTTTTTTATTGTTGTATATCTATCTATTTAGTCAATATATTTAGAGCGGCTTTTAAATAATATTATTAAAGGATTAATTTTTTTTCTTACAATTAGTATTTTGTTTCGAAATAAAATTAATTATTAATTCATTATTCACTATTATTTACTATTACTTCATTCCTTATTTACTCGATAACTAAAGCACAAAAAACTAGTGACACCACAAAACATCATACATTTACGGTGATAAAAATTGGTTTTATTGATTTATTCCAACAACTCAATTTTTCTTAAATAATAACCTCATTTTTTATTGATGAGAGAAATATTACACTTGTAACGATTATTATCAAAACAACAAATGGATTAAAAATTATTTTACTATTTTTTTTACATGAAATTTTTTTACTCTTTCTTTTTGGATTGGAATTTTTTTTACTCTTAATTGTATATATATATTCTACTTGAATATATATATATTTTTTATTAATGAATAAATATATAGTTTATTTAACCATCTAATTTGAACATATTAAAAAAATGACACAAAAAAATCTCTCTTTAGTAGTATAAGCCGATAAAAATACAATTGAATATCTTCCATCAAAAAGGGCTGGTTAAAAAAAAAAGCCTACTAGGGTCCACTAATCCTTGAACCTCTTACATCAGCACCCTAACCAATATTAAATTTACTAAACTAAACCAAACGAACTACATCATACCGATTTGTAATTACATTAAATTATGAATTAGATATAACACAAATAATACTCCATGTACGGAGCTAATTTCCACCACACAATTATAATATTTCTACACGGTCCTTAGAAAATCGGATGCAAATTTTTCCACCATAGACATTCCTTCTTATAGATTGTATTTGTTTATAAAGATAGAACATTGAGACATAGATACAAAAACACAAAATTATATTTGATCAATGAAATATAGATAGAAGCATAGAGGTAATATATCTAGAGATATTAAATTAGTGTATTTTATATTCATCCTGATAAAAAGAACACCAAGACACTAACAAAAAATACGACTTTTTTAATTTTTTATTATTTTTGTTAATTTTTTATCATTATATTTTTTTATATTATATTTTTCTTAAATTTTTGAAATGAAAAAAATGAGAATAGATTTTCATAATTTTTCTTTTTATTACCAAATAAAATATAAAAACACAAAATTTTATATCTCTATTTTTTATATCTTATTTTCAGTATCTTATCTTATTCTATTCTAAAAAACAAACGCAATCATATATACTAAAGTTCCCATAACCTTGTTTGGCAAGATACTTTCACCGGTTGAAAATTAGTTTGACTAATCCTATTAATTTTGGACAAAAGAAATCAATCTTTAAATTTTTTTTGTTTGCATTAGGGTATCTATTAGACCGTAAATCCAATGACTAATCCTACGGATAGGTAAAGTGGGTGACCTCCCAATCAAACAAACTCCATTCTTATCTTTCAGTGAATATTGAATCCGGGAGAGATGGTTAAGGGACACAGACCCTCATTCATCAGCGTTTGATTTATGTCTTCGTTGAGACAGAGATACAGAGACATAGACATTAAAGACATGGATATAAATTATTAGTATATGTGTATTGTATTTGATAAAATATTAAATAAGACACAATAAAATTAGAACCTTTTATATTTTGTAATAATTAATAAAAGATAAAAATATAAAAAATTAATGAGGGATAAAAGTTTAAAAAATGATAAAGAATAAAAATGTAAAAATTAATTGTGTAAAAATTAATAAAGAATAAAAGTGTAAAAAATTATATCAATTGATTGTGTCTTTGTGTCTCAATATATTGGAAGTACACTAAATACATGTATTCTGTGTGCATTTGGGTTCCGTTTGGTTGATGTATATAATGAGATATAGACATAAAGACATAGACATTAAAGACATGGATATAAAATATTTGTGCCTATGTATTGTATTTGGTAAAAATAAAAAATAAGACACATATATTTTAAAAAGACTGAATTACCCTTCATTCTACCACAAGTTTTACTATTATACTATACATCCATTATCTCAAACACTACATGTCATCACCATTGAATTTTTATTTCTTTTAATATTTTTTATTTCTTCTAATATCATCTTAAATTATCATTCAAATATTAAATATATATATTTTTTGAAAAAATAAAAAACTAAAACTGAGAATTTATCAAAGATTAATCAAAATTTAAATAAATAAAAAATTAAATGTACAATTTTTTTTGAAGAAAATAAAATTTAAAAGAGGAAGAGAAAAAAGAAAGGTTTGGGGAGATAAGAGGACAAATTTTAAAGTTTCAATAAGGATAAAAGAGTAAAAAATTAGTGTCTCACAAGTTGTGTTTTAGTGTCTCACCAAATTGGAGGTACACAAATTTAATGTCTCCGTGTCTATCCGTGTCCTCCCGTGATCTTCGAAAATCTGTGTCTCACCAAACCAAACAGCAGACATGTGTCACCGTGTACCACTGTGTCTTTGTCTCAGTATCTATGTCTCTCAAACCAAACGCTGCCTTGTGTACTAATGTATTCATCAAGATTTGTGTCTCAACAAACAAACAATGAACATGTACTAACGTATTTGTGTCTCTGCGTCTATGTCTTTCAAACCAAACGTTAATAATCTTCAATGTTTATTAAATTGGATTTTATTTATGGACCAAGCCCAAGCAAGGACCCAAATTCTAAAAGCATGTTTATTGGGTTGGGTCATGGTATGGAATTTACAACCACAAACTAACCGACAAGTTTACTGGGTCGTACCAAATAATACTTCAAGTGAGTTAGGGTTGATCCCATAAGAATTGATAGATTAAGCAACAATGATGAAGTGATTTACTTAGTTAAGCAAACAGAAAATGGTATTTAAGAGTTCAAAAGCATGAAACATTAACTTCAGTAAATCAGAAAGCAAGCAGTAAACGGTTTGTGAAATATATATGGAGAAACAGTTAAGGCTTCGGAGTTATCTATTTTTCGGATTGACTTTTCTTACTAACTATTTTAATCATGCAAGATTTAATTCATGACAAACTATATGTGACTAAATCCTAATTTCTTAGACTTTTTTAGTCTCCTCTAAAATTCATCAACCACCAATTCCTTGGTCACTTAATTCCATTTAGAGGGTGAAGTTCAATTCTAGTTTATATGCCACAGAAATCCTAATTACCCAAATATAAGAGAATTATATGTCACGTATCCCGTTAAGTCCAGATAATTAGAAATTTAGGAGAAGATGTTTTCAAGTTGTTGTTCAAGTAAAGAACTTTTCTAAGTTATACAAGAACTCAATTAGAACAAGGGTGATACTTCGGTTCCATCCAAATTCATAAGATAAAGAACGAAACAATTCTTGAATTATAAATCAGTACATGAATTAAAATAGAAAAATAATAATATCAATCCATACAATAGATAGAGCTCCTAACCTTAACAGTGGAGGTTTAGTTGCTCATGGTTCAAAGAGAAAACTAGGATTTGTAAAACTGTAAATTGCGGAATGAGGTAGAAGAGAAGAAAGTAGCCCGAAGAGCTGATTCTTTTCCCTTTTATATCTAATCCTAATTAATATAAAATATATTTTCTAAAACCAAAATAATATCTTATCCTATTTTAAAATAAAATACAAATTCAATCAAAATTAATTTAGCTTCATGCGCAACTTTGTATGAGTGCCTGGAGATCACTTGGGGTATTAGGATCCACGCTGAACTTGGAATTTTTTAAGTATAGCGTGGATGAGACAGTGCTTCCTTTGTTTCTCCTTTGAATCCACGCTGAACTTGGATTCAGCGTGCGTTGGACTCCTTTGGTGTGTTAGACTCCACGCTGAATTTGAGAAAGCTCAAGTTTAACGTGGAGGAGGCCGAGAATACTGGAGAAGAAGTGTGCACTATTATACATTGTTGGAAAATCCTGGAAGTTAGCTTTCCAATGCTGTTGAAATCACGTCAATTGAACCTCTATAACTCAAGTTATTCCTGTTTGATTGCAAAGAGGTCGGGGTTGACAGCATCATTCGCTTTCTTCCTATTTTGCTACAAAACTCCGTCAAATCCATCCAAATGCTACCTAAAATAAACGGAAATGCACAAAACTCAAAGTAGCATCCATAGTGGCTAAAAGATATTTAATTCTTGATTAAACTCAACAAATTAAATACAAATTTACTAGAAAAAGATAGAGAATATACTAACACATCAATCCAAACAAAAAGATCAGAAAGTAAATGGAAAAGTTTGATCCAATCTTTATAAATGTATCCAAAAGCCAAAAATACATATTCTAGACATTTAGTTAAAGTAGAAAAAGAAAAAAACAGACTATATCTCAAATTAATTTGTATATTATCAAATTATTTGATACTAAATTATAATGATAAGTTAGATTGTAAAAATAAGAGATTAATTTATTTTTCTATTTTACTAAAACTTAATTTATTTAATATTCTAAAGTATTAGAGACCCATTACAACAGCACATGCATTACTGATTCTAACGACGTTGCCATGTTCCATGACAAAGTGAACAACAATTTTCATGGTTATTAACAAGCCACGCTTCTTCAACATTTTTCAGTTCAAGCTTTGATTTGATGCAGTTGTCAACCCAGAACTATTTCATGGCATCGTCACGCGCCACGCGAGTCTTATCACTCACCCGAAGGCCCTTTTCTTCTTCTTCTTCTCTCAAATTTGATGCTGGGGTTTCCATGGTTCAGGGAGCTTCCAGAGGAATTGGCCTTGAATTTGTGAGTTCTTTACTCTTTCTACATTCCCCATATTCTCAAAATTTTACCTTTTTATTATCTTACTATTTTGCTCCCTTTATGTTATTGATAATTCTGTTCTTATAATATTGTGTTGCTATTTAAATCATAGTTTTAGTATTACTTGTGAGAATTGGAGTTGTTTTACTTTTACCATATGTATAAGAGTTCTGGGTTTAGAAATTGTTTTTGTATAAAAAATTATAACTCATCAGTGTTGTTTTCCATCAATTGCTCCCTTTGATTTGTTCTTTGCTTTTGGACCAATTTGGCCATTTCAGCATGAGAGAATTGCCCTATTTCTTTAGAATAGACAAGTCCTTCCACAATTCTCAGCTTTTTCAGGTGAATAATCTTGGCTGCATAGTAACACTGCTTTCAGTTTCTGTCTTGTACAGGTAAAACAGCTGCTAGAGAAAAATGATAAAGGGCATGTTGTTGCTACTTGCCGAAATCCTGATGCTTCAACAGGTCTTGCCCAGCTCAAAGATAAATTTGCTGAAAGTCTAAAACTTTTGCCCTTGGATTTGACTGTTGAAACTTCAATTCAGGTCATACGCATGCATATGGAACATTCAACATATCCATCCTAATCTATTATCAATGCAAAATCATTAAATCTACTTACCTTTCCCCTTAGTCCAACCTTAATGGATTAGGCTGGCATCTGGTATGTGATGGAATTTTCAGTTCCCCTATAAGCCTACTTGCTGACGGAATTATCGAATTCATATCATCTTTTAGGCACTATGGTGGCTCACTTCTAGATCTAACTAATTCCAAAACAGAATAAGTTGCTAAGCTTTGTGTTTCATTCATAAGATTTCAGGCATCTGCATCGTCAGTTAGAGAGACATACGGCCATCTAAACCTTCTCATTAATGCATCTGGCATTCTTTCCATACCTCAAGTATTACAACCAGGTAATGGTTTTTGTTTCATTCTTTGGTATTGGACTTGAAATGGAAGCTTCCTTTTGTAATCTCAGGCAAAAGCTGATTTTATAATACAGAGACATCACTCAACAAATTGGAAAAATCAGCCTTGATGCTTACGTATGAGATTAACGCCGTCGGTCCTATCTTAGTTATCAAGGTAAAAAAGAAGCACTGCAGTGGTGGCCAGTTTGAGTGCAAGGGTTGGATCTATTGGGGACAATCATCTCGGTGGTTGGCACTCGTATGGATCTTCAAAGACTGCACTCAATCAATGTAAGACTTATACTTTTTATTTTTTATTTTTTAAATTCTTAAATGATCATTGTCATGGGATTTTCAATATGATAACTCTCTTAGTCTCATCATGCATGTATGTTAAGATTCTACACAGATGTAGCAGATGAGTTGCTAGATGTAGTTCTTGTTTTTCAGTGGCCTTAAAAGTTGAATTTGAAATTTCCAAAACTCTTTGAATGGCAACCTTGATGAACTTTATATTTCTGTTGGCAGTGTCAAAGACGGCTGCGGTTGAATTTGCAAGAGAAAAGGATCCAATTGTCTGCATTTTACTGCATCCCGGCACAGTTGACACCGATCTCTCGAAGCCATTTCAGAAGAATGTTCCGAAAGAGAAGCTCTTCAGCAAAGAGTTCTCAGTGCAAAAGCTGCTAAGCATCATTGACAATGTCAAGAGTAATGACAATGGCAAGTTCTTTGCTTGGGATGGCCAAGAAATTCCTTGGTAACCCATATCAATTTTTTTTTTAAAAGATTTATTTAAGATGTAATAATGATATCAGTGACTAGTGTTGAATTCATTGATTCATTGATTATTCCTGAATATATGCTTTTGGTGAATATCAATAACACTCTTCTTGTTTCACAATAGTATAATGCACTTGGTTCATTGTTTCACTACATTAACATTGTTTAATGCTAATTCCGTTATCTTTATTTATTTTAAAAAACTTCCCTTTGGAGTAACATTTGCTTCGGTTAATTTCTTAATTGAATGAGGGGATAAAACCTTAACATGTCCGGTTATTAAGAATGTTACTTTAATATTCTGAAACAGCTTTATAGCTTTCTCTCCTATTCAACTGAATAAAGAACCGATGCATAATATTTATGCTAGATTCTATTGAAGTATTAATAAACTAAATTATGCTATTGTGTCTGCTTCTCTCCTCAACATCAACCCCATAATCCACACACACATTTTCATAAATGCTAACATGATCAATAATATTTATATGAAAGGAGGATGTGAAGGCATGAGAGAAGGAAAAAATCAAAACATGTAATTTTAGCAAAAGACTACAAATCTATAATTTCACTAAAACAGAAAGCAAAAGTCTACAACACATAAGAGTGTTCTTGAGAAGCTATATATAGAGAAATACAAAGATAATGGTAAAATATCAATGATCACGAAGTCAGCATCCATCAGATTAAGATTCAATTTCTTTAACATTAAACAATTAACATGTCAGAGTTACAAAAAAGATTACAGCTGTCGAATTATGAACATTATTATACAGAAAACAACACAGCCTTACAAGTCACTATATGGTTTAGGGAACTCTTAAAAACTTTGATGGGGAATAAAATTACACATTAAGCAAGAATATCAATTTCGTGACCACCGATATTTGTATGTTTAAAAGAGAAAACCTACCACTGATTAGAGGTATAATGTAGCTCAGAAGAAGATTATTGAAACACCCATCATAAAGCAACCTACGGATACCCACGGGCTTAATCGTTCCCCTGTTTTAGCAACAACTCAAGAAGATAAAATCACTGATTATAATCCAATCAAATATATTTTTATGCTCACTTACTTTGTAGCATTTCATTTTAGAGCTTTCTGGGCAAAATAAATATCTAACATAAAAATATATTCCTCAATACATCCCCACAATGGTAAAGCTAGGACTCAAGGATTCTACCATAATTTAGCCTTGTGAAGATCACAGGACATTAAAATGCATTTTGAAGGAGGAATGCTCCAAAATAACTAGGATTCATAGAAAAGATACATAAATATCTATAGAAGTGGTTGAGGTTGTAAAAGATGAATATTGGCACAGAAACAAAATGAGATTACAACTAAAATCCAAACCTTCTCTATTGGCATCCATCATAAAATCATAATGAATTATTATATCCCTAGATTTTCAACCAAGAAAGGTAAGTCATAAACACTCACTAAGAGTCTATATCCTTCTTGTTTAAAATATTGCAGTACATGATAAATTGACAAATGGAGAAATCTTTAGAGCATCAAGCACATGGAGCAAAGCAAAAGAAAAAATGAAAAAAAATTTACAGAACCAAAGGGAAAAGTAAAATGATAAAAATCCATGGTAAACCAAATGCAGATATGGCTTCTTCCCTACCCTTCTTTCTGCTCCAGTTATTTCCATAGCATAAACAAAGAAAACAACTAGATATTTGAAAGGACATATGAAAAATTAAAATGAAACTTCACACAGTAGTAAATCAAATAGGAGAGTGTTACCTATTCTTGCCGCCTTCCAAAAGAACCCACGAAATCTGTTGCAAAAGAACTTGTCATTAATGTCACTTGTTCAGCAAGTTCTAAACATATGCTATGAAGAAAGCAAACACATTTGCAAAATCCAAAAGATATATCCAATGATTCAAAAGAATAAAAACATAATATAACTAGGTGAAGGATTCTAAAAGAATTGTGATTGACCGAGGCGAACATGTAAATTCACATGTGAATATTATCAAACATTTGTAGAAAGAGTAAGGGTAACCGCAAACAATGGTGCCGTCATGCGCGCACCATTCATGGGGATGTTGTGATGCTAAAGGTGTATCATCACATGTTTCAATCACAACCAAGAGTCACACCATATAGTAGCCACTACTGCACTATGCAGATTAAAAATCCAAGACCCTTGTTTCCTATGGATTGATAGTTTCTTTCTTTTTACCCTTCCCGATTTTGCCTCTGTTTCTTCAAAGGCTTTTTAGGTCAAAATCGCCCTCTAAAAAGATTTAGCGACCAAATTTATAAGACTCGGATTTAGTTAAGTATATCAAAATAACGTTTAACACAGCAAGGATTGTTTGATAGGATAAATGAGTCAAGATAAGGGAACAGATCGTCCAAACGTTAGATGTTCACAAGTCATTATCATGTGAGATTTCTCACCATTGATTTTAAAAATGGGACTCAAACAAGAATGACATAAAAGAAAGAGTAAATAACCAAATTGGTCATCAAATTTTCGGATCAGACACTTTGGTCCCCAACAAATTTTTATTCACCAAAAATCCTTGAGAGTTACTCTCGTCGGACTGATTAGTCCCTCGGTCACTTTCAATCAAATTTTCAATGTGTGTTGGACAAATAGATCCCCTAGTCCCCCCTTCAAAATGACGAAAGGACAAATTTGTCTGGCGAGAGTAATTCTTAAGGACTTATAGTGGATAAATATTGGGGACCAAAGCGTCTGATTTAGAATTCCTTAAGGACCAAATTGGGTGTTTTTTTCTGAAAGAAATAATGATGAAAAAGCAAATAAGATCATTCTAAAATTAAACATGAGAGGATCCAATCCCATGGAGATGGAGAATGTGCTAGAGATGTGTTGATTTTTCACAATGATACTTTGACTTTGGGTTGATGTGGTTGGGACTGGTTCACCTATAAAAAACGTGAGGCGACAAGCAAAAGTGAAGAAGAAAACTAGTTCAAGTCCTTCTAGATCATAGGGACAAGAACCTATATAATATGTAAAGGAGGAATAAGCCAATGATGTAGAAATGTAAGAGAAGGAAGAGATCAACAAGTCTATTAGTGGTGAAATTAACATGGAAAAGTTACGTGTAGTATATTGAAGACAATTATTCCAACCCAATGAGCATGTTTAGATTTTTAAAACATAAGTTACTTTAAGTCCTAGAGACCTAAACATAACTATGTTTTGGTTCTGTAATTTGTTTACTCACTTATGCTACAGGACTTCTGTTGTAGCGACTTGTTAAATTTGCATCAGATTGATGATGATTGTGTGTTATTTATAAATGTTTGCATCTTGTGCCTTACTCTTCAATGTGATAACAATCTCACTCTCCTGTATCCTATTGCAGCATATTAGGGTTCAGCTGCTCTGTTTTAGTATTCAAGATTAATAACTATGTTGATTAAGAGAACTCTAAAATGTTCAATAAAAATAACATTAGGAAGACTAGGGAGCACATTGAGGACAAGGAACTATATTATCCCCAATTGTTTTCCATGTTTAGATGTTTAGATAAGCTCCCAAACAAGGTAAAACTGATAAAGGTTTAGAAAATGGGTGTTTTTGGTTGAAGGCTAAAAATGGGATAGAAAATTTCATGGCTGAACTAAAGCTTCTCTATTTCTCCATTCTCCTCCATCTGAAAATCAAGAGAGTATCACATATGCCAATTTAGATTTTACTAAGTAAAAGCTAGTCATCTACATCTAACATGTGGGCAAATTGAATTGCTCCAAGAAACATAGATTAATATCCTAACCCTAAAGTAAATACTATATCCTCACAACAACACACCAAAAAGCAACATTCATAACGAAAGCATATGCACTTAGATGAAGCTATGATGGATAATCAACAGTTCAACATCTCCATAAACACTACAGTAGTGCAATCTATTATATGTCTATTATATGTCTATTATCTATTACCCATCACTATCACATTTTACTAAATCCTGGATCAACAAGCAGCAACAATGAAAAGTAAAACGTGTGTATATAGATACAAATACATACCCAGTTCTTTGTTCAAGGACTGCTGGAAACTGCATCTTGAAGTAAGTGCAGGCACATATTCCAAGTAGTATCACAGTAAGGAACGAATGGAAATTGAATAGCGCGGACTGAAAACAAATGTGTAAAATGGATGCGAAAAACCAAAGCATTTGCACTCAGTAGATAAAATTAAAATTAAAATAACGGAAAAAAAAAACTCATTCAAGAATCAGAATTGAAGATCCCTTACCATCTTCACACATTAGAATTCACTATTCTTCACCTTTTCTTACGCCAACTGTAACAAAAACATAGCAAGATGTAAATCGTACAAGTAACAATTGAGTAAATCGACTCAAGAAAAGATCTGATCTATTGAATGGTTTTATTATTGATGAGGTGGCATAGAGCTTGAAAGGGAGGAGAAAAATAGAGAATACGAACAAGCAAATAAGAAAATTGGTGGGTTACGAAAATTGAAGCAAATAATAATAATCCTACGTTACAAGACAGTGGTTGATCCCTGCAAGAGAAATACACCTCTATTCTTCATTAATTTACTTAATCTCCACTTTTGTTTTCTTTCTTTGTTTCTCTTTTATGGAATATTGAATAGAACTGAATAGGATTCATTTCTCAGAGGAATTCTTATGTAGTTATGTTTGGAAACCTTTAAAATCTAGTATGCAAAATTAAATTTTAAAATTCACAAAACTATGAACAACGTCCAAACCAAAGTTGCGAGAACCGAACCAGTTACTAAACCGATGGAATGACTGATTCAATGGTACAAAGGTTCAACCGGGATTCAATCGGTGTAATTAAATATAAAATAAAATTATTAAAAATTTAATATATAATTTTAAATATTTAAAATCAATAATTTTTAAATTAATAAAATTTAAAATTTTATAATTTCACAATAAATTATCCATAATTTATAATTAAAAATTCACAAACAACTTCAATCTTTATTACTCATAAAAATCAAAATGCACTTAAATGACCAGAAAAATAATGTTCAACCACAAACAATTATTCTAATTTCATACAAATTATAAAAACAAAAAAATAACAATAAGAATTATAATGTTCTACAATAGCAATATCATATTGTTGAATAGTATTGCTTGTGATGCTCTCCTTCTCATTCTCCTACAAATTTTCAAACCACATCAATTGGGAAAATCAGTACAAAAACAAAGAATAATAACAAATAAACTAAATATTCATAATCATAAATGATATAAACCAAGAGTTATTATTATTATTATCCACTTACATTGAGAATTTCACCAACATTGAAACCAGAAACTTTGACAAACCCAGAATAAAGGGACTTGCTTGGAATTTTCAATGCAAAAAAAATTGAAACACTCTTTCCAGCATACTTCAAAGTTCAAAATAAATTTGAACAAAAAATGTACAAAAAAAGAAATGTAATTTGTGCTACCGAAAGATGAGAAATGATGAAAAACAATTTTACCATACCACCGTCAACACTTCAGAATCAGACAAAGTCAGCAACCAAAATTAACAACTCAAAATCAGAAAAACCAGCATAAACAACTCAGAATTAACCTAAACAACTCAGAATCAGAAAAAATTCTAGCATTATCAATGTTCACCAACAGCGCAGAATCAGAAAAATCAACGGCTAACAACTCAAAAATCAGAATAAATAAAATTAAGAAAATAACCAAAAGTAAATTGAGGCAGTAGTGCTTACCAGCAGCGAGGGAGGAAGGAAGGTGACGGCGCGGCGAATACTCCACAGCCGATCAGAGAGAGACGTCGCAGTGAGAGAGAGAGAGGGACAGAGAGAGCTCGAAGCCTCGAATAGAGAGAGAACTCGAAGAGAGAGATGGGCACCAACAAATCGAGCAGAGACGAAGAGGGAGAAGCCCTTCGCGGCGGCGTATCCGAGCAAGCACTCGACGAGGAGAAGAGGATCGAGAAGCGAGCAGACCTTCCACGAGCGACGACGGCACCCAATTCTATCTCTGCCGGCGGCGATAACACCGTCTATCGGAAGAGAAGAGCTCGACGATGGGATGGGGCTGGGTTCCTACCGTCGTTAGGGTTTGCCCAGAGAGAGAGAGAGAGGGACAGGGGTGGATGAGGGGTTCTGAATGTTTGATTTTTTTTAATATATATTAAAAAAACCAAACGGTTTTCGCGATTCACCGGTTAACCGCTGATTTAACCAATTTCTAAGCCAATTTTTTACTCACATCAACCGAATCGAACAGATGATTGGTTTCTGATTAACCAATTCAAACCGACTATCTGGTTAAATTTTCAGAACAATGGTCCAAACATAAATTAACAAATAACAAAAGTGCAACAATAAATATTGCATCAAGAAGACATTTTCATCAAGTTGATTTTCTCAGATGTTAAAATAATTTTTTTTTAATTGGCCATTGGTACTTTATAAGTGTTTGTTTGGTTCTATTAAATTATTAAAAAATAAAAAAAAATTATTGTGTTTAATAAAATTTTAATAATAAAAATAAAAATATTAAAAAAATTAAAAAATAATTTTTTAAAAGTTATCATTTATATTTTGTTCAAAATGATTTTTTTGTTTTAAAAAATACATATGTTTAACATAATAAATAAATAAATAAATATTTTTATATTATTATAGTCAACCATTGTTACTAAATAAAAACATTTTTAGATAAAACATCTAAATATAAAATTATTTTATTTTTCTAAAAGATATTTAAAAAAATTACTTGAAAAAAATCTTTATGTAATAACACACTCAAACAAGCCCTAAGTTGGCACGGACAATACTTGGTTGGAAAGTTTGATAATTCTGATTGTAACTACCTAACTTTTATCATGTCATGATCACACTAGAAGCTAAGTGTTACCAACTTATTTTCCTTATCTTTAACTAGTATTTACTATATGAGTCTGATTCGTTGTTAAAACGTAGTTATGTTGTGGAGTAAATATTTTTAAAAACGTTTGGTTCAATAAACAGAGAGACATATATAATTAAAATCACAAATAATAACTGATAAAGCGAATATACACAACCACACATATGTACATCTCAAAGTAGTTAACAATACTCAGTCATCCACCCCTAAAAGTAGCTAGGCAATAACTATATACATATATATACATATGACCTGCCAGGACTTGACCTATCCAAGAAATTCCTAAACTGACACCTGGGATAGCCTAGACTTTATACTCGCCTAATTCGTCTAGACTACAAAAGCGAGGGAAGGATACTCTAAGTCTTTAAAACTCGAGCCAAGCTGAACTGTCCTGAACGTCATCACAAGGCAAAATATCGTCCACTACTCCTTCGCATGATCATATGTCATCATTGGGCCGTCGACGCTTCATCCGAAAAGGAGAATAGGAGATAAGAACTTGGAAATTCTTAGTAAGGTCGAGGTTCTTAGTTGAGTTCATTAAATTTCGTTGTTTACCAGACAAGCACCATATAAACAGAGAATATGAAAAATAATAAGCAAATTGAGAATACAGGAAGCACTACATAAAAAACAATACAAAAAGCACAGATGCATTTATAAAGTATGCATAACAGAAAAGGATGTGTAAACAAGTATGATGCATGTCTAGTCCTAGTATAGGTCGTGAGCTCATACGTCGGTTCTTACCCACTCCCGACATAACCTGGCACACCTGGCCAGATATGGCATTTCCAAAGCTAAACAAAATCATGCACATTATATCAATACCTCTATAAGCGACCTTGCCTTATAGGAACAACACTCTGGCTGAGTATGCACGTCATATCTCTATAAGCGACCTTACTTTACATGAACAACAATTTGGCTGAGTATGTCTAGAAAGTAAATCAATCCACTTTTCCGTCTTTTATATCCGGCCCAACAGCCCAAACCAACAAACATTCTCCGACCCAGAGGCCCAATCAATAATCTTTAGTTTCTATAAACAATCTTTAGCTTACATATTTTGCTTTTCTCAATCTTTTAGGGCCAAGCCCACTTTTATTAATCTCATGTTTCTTTTATTTCTTATGAATAATTGACCATTTGTACCCATGATAGTTCAGAACACTGACAAATGTACCCATCTTAGAAGGAAACTAACTTTGTAACCATGAGAGATGGGCTCCGTGTGACAAAAATAGCCTGGCTTGGGTTGGCACCTGCTTCAGGTTTGTATAGTCCTACATGGCAATCCGAACCTCGCAAAGCCCAATCCACGTGGAATTTAACATTAAACAATTTAACTTTGAAGAGAAATTCGCGGGACGTTGACTATGCCCTAGCAGAGAACGTCGTTCTGTTTCCTAGCCGGAGAAGACGCCGGGAACACTCCGAAACCATCACCCTGAAGCAACGGCTTTCAACGTTGTAATTCGCAAGTTGGGAAAGGCATTTGGAGCAGTACAGAGCCATCAAAAGGAGAACATGGTAGAGGAACTTGCAAGGAATAGGCAGCGGAGCTCGAACCCTGGGATTTCGTCGCCGACGGTGTAGAGGTCACCCCCTTTGCTCGGCAGAGAGCAGAGGTATGTCATTGCCAGTGTTAATTTATTTTAAATATCACTGAGACTAGTTGGACAGATTACATTACCATATGAAATCGTGGGTGAGAGTTGGTAAATTAGTTGATTAATTGATTTAGGGTTTGTGTTAGGTGATGAAGTAGTTGATTTATGGTTTGTGTTATGGTTAGTAAAATCCACTGTTATCTTAGAATGTGTTGCTTTATTTCAGTTTCAGGAATGGCCACCATCCATATAACACTATGTATTAATCATAGAGGAAGGTTTGAGAGAGGGCCGTGTGGGAAGCTTACTTATGTTGGTGGTGAAGTCACGGAGATAGAGAGGGTTAATGTTGATACGTTGAATGGTTTTTTCGTATCTGATTTGGTGAAGGATATAGGATATACATCTGTTTCTAAATTGTTCTGGCTGGAACCTGGGAAAGGGCTTGATGATGGGTTGAGGGAGATCAAGGTTGACATGGACATAGTTAGGATGTATGAGGCAGCTGTGAAGAACAGTAACAGAGTTAATGTTTATACAGAGCATCCGGTGGATGAGCCCGTGTTAGTAGAGGAGAACAACATGACTCCATCAAAGAGGAGGGTAAAGAGGTGTGCTAAAAGGGTTCCAACTCCGAAAAAGAGTCCCAAAAGAAGGTTGATAGTAGTGGAAGATGAGGATGATGCTGATATTGTAAGTAATCTGCAAGTTGGAATGGATGACCGAAAAAGGAGTGAGGCACAGAGCAGGGAAGGGGCCTATGAAGCACATACGCAGGCTGGTTTGGATGCCCAAAAAGAGGACAATATCACTATGGAAGAGGAGACAGCAGACCCACAACAGGTTTCTCAGCCTCCCCCAACACCTGGCATACCAGATAAACCACCTTCAAGTCAGTCCCAACCTTCCCAGCCACCTATTGAACAAGATCAGCAACCAACACACCCTGCTTGTTCAGACTCAGTCCCTGCTTCTGAACCCAATGTCTCTGCACCTCTTGAACCAGAACAAATAACCCAATACACCCCTCATCCATATGGGAATCCACTCTCACAATCAACCCCTCAGACAGTCCCACCCTCTGACACCAATAGGACTCCTCATAATGATCAGAGCAATCCTTCAGAGGAGGTTCAGGGAAGGCCAAAGGTGAATAAAAGGAGATCAACTAGGAGGCCCCCCCTACAGGCCAGTCTTTCATTCCAAACCCCGATCCAGACAAGCCTCCAACCTTCTACGTCCCCGTTGATGAGGATGATTTCTCTGATGAAAATCCTGGTCATCATTGCTATGAATCAGAGGAATTGCATAGCATAGCAAGTGACGACGATACCGAACAAACTCCAGTTTTTCCTCAGAGCAATCCTGATGCTCCAGTTAACCAGGTTCGGTTAGAGGTTGGGATGGAGTTTGAAACTCTAAGCCACTTCAGGAAGGCTGTCAGAAAGTTTAATATCAATATTGGAAGGAGCATATTCTTTGCTCGATGCGATTCTACAAGATCGAAGGCTATATGCTATGATGAGGAGTGTCCTTGGCAAATATACTGTGCCAAGAGAACATTTCCAGCAAGTTTTCAGGTAAAGACATTCGTAAATGAACATACATGTAGTAGGGACAATCGATGCAAGTCAGCAGATGGAAAGTGGGTCATAGATGAGTTGGAGGAGAGGATTCGAGTGCAGCCAAACCTGACAGTTAGAGAGGCTGACCAGTACTTCAGATCCGAGTATGATGTACTAATCAATGAAAGGAAAATTTATAGATCTATGAAGAAAGCAAAAGAGCGGATTGAAGGTTCTGAGATTGCACAATATGCACGACTTCGTGATTATGGTAACCAGATACTGAAGACTAATCCAGGGTCGACAGTAAGGATCCAAACGAATCCCATGCCTGATTCAAATCCAGTTTTTCTGAGGATCTATGTTTGCTTCGAAGCGTGCAAGAAGGGGTTTGTCGGAGGATGTCGACCTTTTATAGGTTTGGATGGGACCTTCATTAGAGGATACTATGGGGGGCAGCTGCTGACTGCTATAGGACATGATGCAAATAATCATATCTATCCTATTGCCTACGCAGTTGTTGAATCTGAGAACAAAGAAAGTTGGAAGTGGTTTCTGGAGATACTCCAGGAGGATGTGGGAGATTTTCAAGCTAATGGGTTTAACTTCATGTCAGATATGCAAAAGGTACTTGTGCAAATTTACTTATAAGAATGTATGGCTAATTCAAGTGTTTAGTGACTTTGATGTTTTCTCTTAATGGTAAGCTATGGCTGATTATTTGTTCTACCTCTGGTTTAGGTATGTATTAGAAGTTATTTGTAATCTCATTGCTTACTCATTAGTAGCTTACTGATGCAAAAATTTAGCGGAATGAGACTAATATTGATGTGTTATTATTGGAATATGGTTTACTTTTACTTATGTATGGTTTGTACTGAGACTGTTTATGGGAATTTGGCATCTGGTTTAGGATGATAAAGAACTCTGTTTTGCTTTGAGAGTGATATTGAAATATGGTATATTGTGTACCTAAATGCTGAAATCTGTTTCTGGTTTGTTTGAAATCTGAGCACTGTTTACTTAAACGAATTACTGTAGGGACTAATCCCAGCCATACAAGAGATCTACCCAAATGCCAACCATAGATTCTGTGCAATGCATATATGGCAAAACTTTCGCAAGAAATGGAGTGACTTGCAGCTGAAAATGTGCATGTGGTCTTGTGCCAAGGCAACCACAACACAAGACTTCAATGCTGCCATGGAGAGACTGAAAAGCATCAATGTTGGAGCTTGGGAGTACCTGCACAAGATTAGTCCTAAACAATGGAGCAGAGCTCATTTCAGTGAATACCCTAAGTTGGACAACTACACCAACAACAACTGTGAGGTGTTTAATGCCAAGGTTAAGAAGATGAGGGGTAAGCCGATAATTACCATGTTGGAGGAAGTCAGGTGCTACGTAATGAGGATAATGGCTAGGAACAAAAAAGCTTTGGTTGGGTACAACGGGAGACTGGCACCAACCCAACAAAGCAGATTAGAGAGGGAAAAGCGAGAGAGCAACAAATGGATGCCTCTGCCTACTGGAGATGACGCAGGTAATGTGTATGAGGTGCATTGTTTGCCAACGAAGGTAAGTGTGGATCTTGGCAAAGGTACATGCAGCTGTCGACTATGGCAAATCACAGGTTTACCATGTAGACATGCATGTGCTGCACTGGCTTACCAGAACAGAAGGCCAGAAGAATATGCCCACAACTGGCTCACCATGGGTGCATACAACGCAGCCTATCAGATTACTATGCGTCCAGTTCCAAGCCAGGAGTACTGGGAGCACGAAGTTGATACCCTCCCCATTCTGCCACCACGGTATAGAAAGCCAATTGGTCGACCTACACTCAAGAGAGACAAGAGAAATGATGGCCCTAAGGAGAAGAGTGACCCTCATAGAACAACTAGGAGGATTGGGACAATTATCTGCAAGTATTGCCTCTAGGTATGGTAAACCAATTAGAGTTGCCATTCTGCCCTGTTCAATAGTTAACGATAAATGTGATTACTATTTCAAATTATGACTAATACGTTTATCATTAGGCTGGTCACAATAAGAGAAGTTGTAAAAAGCGGAAGGAAGCTGCAGGTGTAGGGAGTTCTGCCCCACAAGCACCAGCGAATGATGAGGATGAGGATTTACTGGCTGAAATGTACTATGAGGAGACCTTGGAAGCTGCACAGGCTGAACAGGAGGCCACTGAAGAAGGAAACGAATCTGCAAGAACCAACCCTCAACAAGTAAGTGCATTGTTTTAATCATTTAACTAAGCTGCCATGCAAACCTTGTGTGATGATAACTGACTTGTTCAATTATTTGCAGCAGCCTCACCCAATGCCTCCCCCACCAACTGCACAGTCACAGCCACAGCCAACCAATGCAACAACCAGAAAACAGGTTAAAAGGAGAAGTGTTAAACGCCCGCCTCCGACCGGACAAAGACAGCAGCCAAGTACACCACCTGCCAACCAGCCAGCAACAACTCCCTCCACACACAACTCTCGAACTACACCACATCCACTACAAGGTGCTAGTGCAGGAACAAGCAGCCGGTTCATGCAGTTCATGCCCACACCTAGAGTTGTGCCTCCAACAGCTACAAGTCCAGGTACATCTGATAGAATGAGAGGTCAAGCTAGAGGCCAAGGCAGGATACGGGGATCAAGCGGAGGAAGAAATGGTTTATCAAGCGGGAGTAGCAACTCCACCCCAATATCATAGACTAATACTGCAAAATTTGGAATCTGGCTTTTTTGTTGTTTTTAGGTTACACTTATGAGATACATAACTCATGTGCTTTCTGATGCATATTGTTCCTATTGCTTAGTTCTGACTTAGTAAGGCTTTTTTTGAGGGTGTAAATTCAGTGGCCACTACTTGGCTTTTTTGTCTAATATCAGAATGTTTTGAACCTCCAGCATCCATATATATATAACGAACAATTTACTTGTTAAGGCAGTTATATCCTAGCCATCTTTTGCCTCTTTCTGATATCACTATTGTTATTGTTATTGTTACAACATTTTCGTCATCCTATTTGTTCCTTACTCATATATTGAAAAGCAAAATTATCAGGTTGCTAATTTTCAGCTTACTGTTTGATCCTTAATGTTATCAGAATCAATTTAGATTGCATCAACAAGTTCAAACATTGTGTATCTACATCAATGTATCAGATGAACAGAAAACCAGTATAGATTAGGAACAATTCATATTATGCCAATATCATTCAAAAATTTTAACTATGACACAACAAAAACCTCTCTTTTTACAAGTCCTATGTTTCATGACCAAATACAACTCACAAAACAGACAAAATGCTACCCCTACTGCAACAGTCATAATCATCACTCTAATTCCCCTAATTTCACCCCTAATTTCAGCCCTAAATTTGTCTATCTTCTTAGCCATAACTGAGGATGCTTGCAGATTTTCTCCCCCTGAATTCAGAGTCAATCCATCATCAGGTGTTGCATAACAATGCTCGAACTTCCTCTTGGCTAAACATCTTGCCACGCCCTCCCATCCTTGTTCGAGTTCATCCACCCAAACAAAGTATCTGCAATCTCTTGTCTAAGAGAAAAAAAAACCCCAAATTTGTCAACTAAAACTCACAAAATGTTGTCTAAACTCAACAACAACAGCAGCTGTCCCTTACCGCCCATAGAGGACATCTGATGAACCATCTGTTAGGGTTCGTAATCGTTCCAGACTCCATCAACACAACATCTCTCCCACAGAAACATTTGCCATCGAGCTTCTTCTCCTTCATCTTCTTCGAACTTGAAGAACTGCTGCGAGTTCCAAAACTTCCATCTGAGTTAAATCTGCGTGATGCCATCGCTGGGGTTCTGAGATCACTCTGGGTTATGGTTCGAATTGCAACAAATTTTTAGATTTGGGGTTATGGTTCAAGTTGGGGAAGAGAGCTTCCTAGGGTTTTTATTTCAACCATTGCCTACGTATACAACGTTCACCTCCACGTGGATTGGGCTTTGCGAGGTTCGGATTGCCATGTAGGACTATACAAACCCGAAGCAGGTGCCAACCCAAGCCAGGCTATTTTTGTCACACGGAGCCCATCTCTCATGGTTACAAAGTTAGTTTCCTTCTAAGATGGGTACATTTGTCAGCGTTCTGAACTATCATGGGTACAAATGGTCAATTATTCTATTTCTTATTAATAACTTTTACAACATTCTTGGTCTTCTTTTAATGCCATGATTAATTATAATCCTCTCCTCGTACCTTTCCATAGATGTTTTATGAAAAAATTCCTAGAATCTATACCTTTAAGTTATCTTTTTATGTCTTTTACTATAATTACCATTATATTCTTAAAATTTTTTACGTTACTTGTCTTTTGTGTTTTCATCTCTTATTTCATTCTTTCTTACGTCTTTTTAACTTTAAATATTAATTTTTAACCCTAAGACTTTAGTTATTTATATTCTAATTCCTAAACTTTAGTTTACTAGATTTTAATCCTTTAACATTTGGATTAATTACATTTTCATCTTTGAATTTCCATCAAATTATATTTTCCTTGGTTGTTTACGAAACTCTGTCATATTGTGCTTTGGTACTTAGTGCCAATCGTGGTTACCAATGCCGCAAGTCACAACGCATGGCGCTTAGCGCCCACGTCCAGCACCCAGAGGGTTGCATGGTTGGCCCTTAGCGCCTTCGAGCGTGTGTATGGTTTGGTGACCAGCACCCAAAGAAACTAATAGTGAGGCGCCCAGCACCCAGGAATTCACAAGGCAGGGCGCCTAGCGCCCAGAGAAGCAACAAATAGGGCACCCAGTACCTAAGGAACAAAAAGGCAGGGCGTCCAATGCCTAGAATTTTAAAGGCAGGGGCATCCAATGTCCCATAATCCAGCCACCAAAATACGTTAAAACACTGCGTAAACACTCAATTTTCAAGTAACAACAGCCAACCATTTATCAAGCATCAAGAACACAATTAATTCGTAATAAATTTATCAAATCTTACCTCTTCATTTTAACTTGCAAAAACTGATTTCCTCTCGACGATTTCTAACTGGCATCCTTCATAGTTTTTCGATCAAAAACAACTTATAAATTGTCATATATATATATATATATATATATATATATATATATATATATATATATATATTGTCATGAAATCACTCATCCTAATAATATGAAAAGATCAACCCACTTTGAGTGACACATTTCCACTTCCCATAAGTCTTTCAGCATTTCTTTCACCACTAATGTTCTTCATATGCTCCCTAACTTGATCACTATTATTTTTGTTGGTAAATTTTAGACATTCAAACTTATTCTTGAACAATCCTTGGTATGCATACTTGTGAATTGAATTGTAGTATAAAGCATCAAGAACACAATTAATTCATAATAAATTTACCAAACCTTACCTCTTCGTTTTAGCTTGCAAAAACTGATTTTCTCTCGACGATTTCTAACTGGCGTCCTTCCTAGTTTTTCGATCAAAAACGACTTATAAATTATGATATATATATATATATATATATATATATATATATATATATATATATATATATATATATATATATATATATATATATATATATAACTGAATCTTCATCACAAGTTGAAGAAGAAGTTCCTCACCTTGACAAATCTATAGTACAGTTATAAAGAGGAGGAAGAGACATACACTTTAATCGGTTTAGAATCTTTGTTGAAATTTTAGAATTAAAAGGGTCGAACCTCATAAGCTCGCCAACTATGAAGTTTTTAACTTTTCTCTCTCATTATCCTTTCTCCAAGTCACGTACGAAGAAGAAAAAGAAAACAGGAGGTGCTCTCAAGGTTATATGTGAGGATTGGAAAAACAAGCAGGAGGTGATTCGAATAAGCACGACCCAAATTTCAAAGTTGATTAGTCACCCTAACTAAATTAATAAAATATATTGAGATAAGTACTAAAGCTAGATATATCATATCACTAATAACTATACTCCTAGAGTAAATATATGAGCTACTAGTATAAATAATACTAGTAATAAAAGTGCCAGCATTAATACGTGCCAGTAGATTTTTAGGCCCGGTTATTATATTATTATCATAAAATATCACTATAATAAAATATTAATATACTAAAAATATTATTATCTTAAAAAATTATCATAATAAAATATTATTATTTATTTTTCTTCATATTTGAAATCGGCTCGTCAAACGAAGTCTATCCGTGTAACTCAAATTTTGCGAATTCCTAACATATGAAGCTTGAGAAATTCGTTACTAAAAATCTATGTTGTTACACTGATCTACAAAGTAGTGATGATTGTTGGCAGAAAGCTTCCATTAAATTAAATAAAGAACAAGTAATGATTCAAAAAATTGGATCAAATAGTGACTAAACAAAGAATGGAGTGATGAGTGAAATACAAAAAATAAAAGTGATTTATGACTGTTATAAAGAAATTGTTTTTATGCAAATATTCACATTTACGAAAAACAAGAGCAGATAAGCAAATGATTTACATGAATCTCCAAAATTAAAAATTAAAAAGTTAAAATAACAGAAGCTCACCGAGACAGCGGAGAATAGCAGATGCGGCTTCAACGGAGATGGTGCCGATAGAGGCTGGGTGGTATAGAGTTTGGATGGAGTGGTGGAGGCGTGGAGCTGAGGAGGAGGAGCCTGGAGGTTTTGGCCACAGAGGAGGCGGGGATAGGTGAGGCTAGGGGCAGAGTAAGGAGGTGTGATAAACCCCAATTTGACGGTTTATCTTGTATTGAATTTAGAGTATTTTGATGACCTTTTCTCGCATTTAACCTATGAATTAGCATGGTTTTGTAATCTCTCCCATATTTGTGCTTAAGTGCAAAAACATGCTTTTTAAGCCTTATTTTGATGAATTCTAATTCCTTTTTGATTCCATAAGATGCCTTGATGTGTTTGCTAGTAATTCCAGGATTGAAATAGGCTAGGCATGGATCAAAGGGAGCAAGGAAGGAAGCATACAAGTGGAGAGAAGCATGAAAAGGCAAAGAAGTGAAATCAGCCAAGCACGCGCACGCGCACAAGGCGCTCGCGTGCACATTGCAGAATCAGCCTGGGGCACGCACGCGTACCGTGCGTGCACGCGTCGCAGTCGGCACATGACTTCATTAAAACAACACATGCCTGGCGCTTTGGAAGGGTTTCTGAACCCATTTTGGCGCCAATTGCTGATAGAAAGGAATAAAAGGATCAAGGATTGAAGGGAGAAGGAAGTAAGTTCATTACCATTAGTCATAGTTTTAGTTTTAGAGAGAGAAGCTCTCACTTCTCTCTAGAATTAGGATTAGGTTTAGGTTAATCTCTCTTCTTAGATCTAGGTTTAATTCATGCTTTGATTTGCTTTTCTTTTATCAATTCTTAATCTTCCCCTCTTCCTCTTTCTAGTTATGTGCTTTAATAATTGTAATTCTTCATTTTGTTTTGGATAGATTGTTGTTTCTTTGTTTTCTTTCAATAATACAATTTGAGGTAATTCATGATAATTGTGATTTCCTTGATTGTTGTTGTTAATTCTTTGCAATAATTGTTGTTAGATTCTATTCTTGTTCTCAATTTACTATGCTTTTCTCTTGTGCCTTCCAAGTGTTTGATGAAATGCTTGGTTGGATTTTAGTGTAGGTTTTGTTCCTCTTGGCCTAGGTAGAGTAATTAGTGACTCTTGAGTTATCTAATTCCCTTGTTGATTGACAATTAGAAGTTGCTAATTTATTTGAATGCCTCTAAAGCTAGTCTTTCCTTTAGGAGTTGATTAGGACTTGAGGAATCAAATTGATTCATCCACTTGACTTTCCTCCATGGTTAACTAAGTGGGAGTAATGGACAATTTGTCATCACAATTGAGGAGGATAAATAGGATAGGACTTCTAGTACTCATATCTTGCCAAGAGCTTTTCTAGTTGTTAGTTTATTTTCTTTGCCATTTATATTTCTTGTCTAAAATCTTAAAAACCCCAATTATAACTCACAACCAATAACAGGACACTTTATTGTAATTCCTAGGGAGAACGACCCGGGGTCCAATACTTCGGTTTATAAATTTTAGGGGTTTGTACTAGTGACAAACAACTTTTTGTATGAAAGGATTATTGTTTGGTTTAGAAACTATACTTTACAACGAGATTTCATTAGTGAAATTCTAAACCGTCAAAAATCTAATCATCAAAATGGCGCCGTTGCCGGGGATTGTAATGGTGTTATGTTATTGGTTGTTGTATATATGTGAATAGTGTGAATATCTTGCTCTTGCTTTATTTTCTAGTTTTTGTTCGTTTTATTTTACTTTTCCATTATGAATTCTCACTTTGGCTATGAGTTTGGTTCTAATTATGTTGTAAGAAATGAGAGCTTCAATGAAAATGTGTATCAAGGATGGGACAATCAAAGGTGGGAGGAGCCATATGCATATGATCAATCCTCTTGGCAACAAGCTCCACCAATGCACTATGAAGAAGAGCCATTCTATGATGCATATTACTCCAATGGCTATGGTGAATCACCTTGTGACTTTCAAGAACCACCACCATATGCCTACGAACCATATCCTCAACATAAACCTCAACCATACTCACAAGCCTCTCCACTTCAAGCACCTTCCTATGATCCATATCCACCATATGACCAATCATCCATGCCATATTCTTATGACCTTTATGAGCAAAAACCCTTAGAACCACCACAGCCCTATCAAGATTACTCCCAAGAACCACCTCAATACACACAATCTCCACAATCTTACCAAGAAGAACCACCTTCCTATTATGAACCCTCTCTCCAAAATAATGAACCTTCTTACTCACCCCAAACCCCAATAGACGATCCTCTCACTTTGTTAATTCAAGGACAAGAAGCCATGAAGCGGGATACACTTGAGTTTGTGACCAATTTAACCAAGGTGGTGCATACTTTAGCCCACCAATGTTTGAAGACTCAAGGTACTTCCGTGACCACATGTGAAAGGTTAAAAGAAGAGCAAAGCATGAAGGAGAAATTGGAAAATCCGGTGGAGAAGGAGGAGTCAAATTTTGTGTTAGAACAATTGGAGAGCCCTATGATCATTGAAGAGAAGGAAGCGGTGGTTGAAGATTTAGGAGATGTTGAAAGTCCATGGGAATGTAGTATCATGGAGAACTCTTCCAAGAAGCTTGATATTGATGTTGAAGAGGGTGCGCAACCTCCAATGCATGTCATAGTTGAAGACTTGGAAGAGGCTTATCAAGGGATGGATTCAATCATGGATGAATTTCTATCTACAATCGAATCCTCTCCCATTGGACATGGAGTTGAAACTATAGAAGAGTGTGCACAACCTCCCATACCCTTGGTGAGCGAATCGAAAGAGAGCTACCAAGAGGAAAAAGTTGGCATGGTGTATATTGAAATTGAAGAATATGAAGAGGTTGATCAAGAGATGGATTTGTTCATCAATGAATTTCTATCCAATATTGAATCACCTCCTATTGGGCAAGATAAAGTCCTTGAAGACAACACCAAGCCATGTGATAAAAGGGAAAAGGTTGAAATTGAAGAAGCTCGCAAAGAGGCGAAAATACACAAAGAAGAGCACAAGGAAGTAGACCTTGCATTGTCTAAGTGTGGGGAGGTTTCGCTTCCCAAGTCACCATCCAACACAACATTCAAGTGGATAAAACTCTTATCCCTAAGCTTTACTCTCTCACTTGAATATGGTTTGATTGAAATGGATGGACAACTTAGAGCTCTTGGTGGACTTAAAGGAAAAAGAGAATTGTGTAGTGGTTGGAAATTTGGTATAAAGCTCACTAAGGTCAAAGCTTTAAGGTATAGGGATTATAATGGGACAAGAACCACTTTGTATGGGTCTAGAAGGAAGAATTGGTGGACTAAAGAGGATTCTATGTGTCGACCGCCCTTATGTCAATCACTCGTACGAAAAAGCCATGAGACTCAACTCACGGATGGGTGTGAAGATACGATATGGGATCCCGGTTCGCTATGTGAAGACCAGCTATGGGGACTCATATCTTGGGTAGAACTTTGCCCAAGCTTGATGAAGATGGTTGGAAATTCTGTCAACCAATTGAGAAGCAATGATCCTTGGAGATTCAAGGATGAGTACAAGCATAAGCCACCATGATAATGAGTCTCTCAACATGTCCAACTTAAGGACTTAAAATAAAAGTGCTACGTGGGAGACACCCCACCATGGTAAACTCTTTCCATTCTCTTTTAATTTTGCTTAATAAGTGATTTGAGTTGCCATTGTAGGTAGATGTCTCATATAGATTTGTTTGTACAACTTAATTGTTAGCATAGTCACATGTATGTTGTGTTTAGTAGTAGATGAATAATATCAAATTGCATTTTTTTGTGAATTGTATGATGGTTGATTGAATAAAGAGTTGTGAGCAGTATAGGGAGCACCTGAGCACAATTTTTCTGCTTAAAGGGTAATATATATATAAAAAAAGGGGGTGGACGCGCGCGCACAATGTACGCGCACGCGTCCATGAGCGGATGCATCATCACCCAAATTCTAGAGAGTTGGGCCTCTCTTGGGCAAACACTATGCCCTGAACCCAACACAACTCACGCTGACGCGCACTATGTGCGTGCGCGCCGATCACGAGAACAAGGAAGTGCACGCGGACGCACACCTGCCGCTTCCGCGTCGATCTGCTGCTACAATTTCTGAGCCAATCTCCAGAGAGTTGCGCTGGATTTGGGCCAACTTTGAGCCCCCAGTCCAACTCATCTCGCGCGGACGCGCACTCGCCGCGTGCGCGCCCATATGACAAAAGGAGGAAAGAACGCGAGCGCACGCGTCGCGCTTGCGCGCTTTATGCTCCACTACCAATGTACGCGAACGCGCACTTGCCGCGTGCACGTCCCCTAGCTGATGCCGCCACTTCAGGCCGTTGTCCAGAGAGTTGGGCGTGCGTCAAGCCCACTCTAAGCCTCCAGCCCAACTCCATATACGCGTGCACGCACTGTACGCGCACGCGCACCTATATAGTTTCCCCATCCACACTTGAGCGTGCTGTATGCGCACGCATAGGTTCCTAGTTTCATCAATGTACGCGGACGCGCACGGTGCGCACCCGCGTCAATTCGAAAAGATGATAACCCTAGTGCGCGAAGAGCACTGTGCAGCAGCTCACGTCTCTTCTCCTTCCTCCTCGCCTTTTTCTCCTCCCCTTCAACTTCAGCCACCACCAGCGTCCGCATTTGCCGCCACCACACCACTAACCCCATTCGCCTTTATCACTCGCTCTCATCCTCCTATCTCCCTCCATCTCTCATCTCACCTACCCACTCCGCCCCTGCCACTCACTCACCCTTCCGCCGCTGCTCCGCGGTGACCACCGTCCACGGCGGCACGTTCTACCTTGCCAGCATAGCCCTCAGTCTCTGCTATCCCCGTCCCAATTCTACTTCCCTACTTTCCATTTCCATTTCTTCTTACTCTGCTCCCAGGTTCCTGTTTCAACTCTGCTTTCTGTTAATTTTTTTCGTTTCTGTTAGTTCTCTGTTAGTTAGTTAGATTGAAATTTTGCATGCTAGGTTAGATAGATATATCTGCTGTTAGGTAGCTAGGTCTGGATAGAGGATTCTAGGCCTGATAAGTGCTCCGTTTGTGTTCATTCTCTGTTTGATTACTTGTCTGATGAGTGCTGATTTTGATTTGCTCTATATTCAATTTTTACTACCTGGATGCTATCTCATGGCTGTTGTGATTAATTGATATTGTAATCATACTATTTGTGCTATGTTGCTATTCGGGAATGTTCAAATCTCACCTCTTACTCACTAACTTGTTTAACCTACTCACTTCATTTCTCTTTACTCGACTCATTAACCATTCTTTTGAGTTATGATGATGAATATGCCTATTCTTTAAGAATTGTATACATTGTTGGATGTATTAATTTCTTGGTTTATGTTTTCATTTATGCTTATTTGCACACCAAGTTTTCAATGCACATCATGATTGCTTGTCATTCATCTTACATCTTGAAGTTGCTATTAATTGCTATGTGCTACATGTTTAATTGCTATCATATTTATCTTTTTCAGGATGTCGAATAAAGGAAAAGCCATAGCCACTACCTCCAAGAAAAGAAAATATTCTACACCCTCTATCCCCTCCACTTACAAGAATTATGCTAAGAATCCGTTGAATGATGAAGAAAAGGAAAATCAGTTGCTACCCTCTACCGATCCAACAAAGTTTCCCAATCTTTATTGTGAGCTTCGCCTTTCCAAGTATCAGACGAAGAAGCTGAATACTGAGAAGAAATTACTCCTACCTAATGATGTGAGACGAGCCATTACTAGTCGCATCCTAGAGTTGGGTATGGACTTTGTTGATAGAGATTTGGGAGATATCAACATTTCTTGGGTTAAGGAATTCTATTGCAACTTCTTCCGTCCCACTTTGGATTCAGTTCAAGTGAGGGGTAGAGAGATTATGATCACTGAGTTAGCCATAGAGGAGGCATTGCAGTGCCGACATCTTACTGATGGCACCTGCGCTCATCAGCAGGCTGAGTTAGCTATTCACAGCATGACCTTTGACTATGAGGTGTGATGATTGGATTTTTGACGGTTTAGAATTTCTCAAATAAAATCTCGTCGAAGTATAGTTTCTAAACCAAGCAATAATCCTTTCATACAAAAAGTTATTTGTCACTAAAACAAACCCCTAAATTTATAAACCGAAGTATTCAAACCTCGGGTCGTTCTCCCTAGGAATTACAATAAAGTGTCTTGTTATTGGTTATGAGTTATTTTGGGGTTTTGATAAGAGCATGAAAGTAAATGGCAATAAAAATAAACTAACAACTATAAAAGCTCTTGGCAAGATATGAGAATTAGAAGTCCTATCCTAGTTATCCTTCTCAATTGTGATGAGAATTGTTCATTGCTACCACTTAGTTAACCCTTACTAATAAAGGAAAGTCAAGTGGATGAATTGACTTGAGCCACAAGTCCTAGCCAACTCCCAAGGAAAGACTAGCTTTAGTGCACTCCAAACCAATTAGCAATCTCTCCAATTATCAATCAACAAAGGAATTAGATAACTCAAGTGTCACTAATTACTATACCTAGGCCAAGAGGAACAAAATCTACACTAAAACTAAAAGAGACATTTCAACAAACACATAAAGTGCAATAAAAGTAAACAACATAAATTGCAAGAATTAAAGTGAGATCTAACTACAAAGACAAGAGATCAACAATAGAAAAGCAAAGAAGAACAATTATTATGAATTACCTCTTATTGAATTGAAAGAAAATGGAAGGAACAATACTAGATCTACAACAAAATACAAGAACAACATAAAGGAAATCACAACAAAAGAATGGAAGAAGAATGAATCTAACAACAAGGAATTGAGATGTAGAAGTAGAAGAAAGCAAAGATTAAAACCTAGATCTAAGAACTAATCCTAATCCTAATCCTAATTCTAGAGAGAAGTGAGAGCTTCTCTCTCTAGAAACTACTTCTAAACTAATCCTAATGAGTGTAAAAATGATTGGAATCCCTTTTCTCTTCAATCCTTAGCTTTAAATAGCATCTTTGGCGCCAAAGTTGGTTGAGATTGGGCCCCACAACCCTTCAGAATTTGTTGGCCACGTTTTCATTAAAAAAAATCATAAACCAACACCGACGCGTACGCGCACAGTATGCGTACGCGTCCATGGGGTGATTCGCAGGTGCGCGCAAGCGCCAGGTGCGCGTGCGCGTCCATGGGCGAGTTCAACTTCTTTGACTTTTCATGATTTCTCCACTTTGCATGCTTTCCCTCTTCACTCCTTTGATCCATTCCTAGCCTTTTCAATCTGAAATCACTAACAAACATATCAAGGCATCTAGTGGAATCAAAGGGGGATTAAAACCATCAAATTAAGGGTTGAAAAGCATGTTTTCACATCTAAGCACAAATAAGGAGACAATCATAAAACCATGCTAATTCAATGGATAAATGAGGGTAAAAGGTATTAAAATCTCTTAAAATCAATGCAAGATAAACTGTCAAAATGGGGTTTATCAAGGTGCTTAAGCGCGTGATTGGTTTGCCGGATGCCACTTGGGTCATGGATGCGACCAACACTAAGCCTAAAGGATGCTCTTTGCTCATCTGACTAGAGAGGCCAAGACTTGGCAGATGATATTTGCTCACTACGTCTTGCCCACCACCCACTTTTCTGAGATCCCTATGGAGATGCTACTTTTGATTGGTTGTGTTATGGAGGGAAAGGAAGTATATTTTCCTCGATTGATTCGACAGTGTATGTGGCGAGCACATATTCGTGGCCTACTTCCGTTTCCCACCTTGGTTACCAGTATGGCCGCCTTAGCTGAGGTCCCTTGGTTGGATGATGATGTGACACCACCACCCCCAGATGACGATGACAAGGAGGTTACTATTCCTTGGGGTGGTTGGGTGCACGAGAAGCCCCCGGCTAGACGCCGATCTAGGGCTAGAGCAGTGGTAGGGACAGCTGGACCTTCAGCAGCCCCATCTTCTTCTACAACAGCTCCATCTTCTTCGACAGCCCCTTCTTCAGCACCTGAGCCCACATATCTACTGGTTCAACGTCTGTTTCGGTTTCTGGAGCGCGAAAAGCGCTACATCAGGCGCCAACTGGATCGGATAGATCAGGCACTCATCTCCCTAGGCGTTGAGTTACCTCCCCTTCCAGACTCTTCAGCCTCCGATGAGCAGGATCATCAGGAGGAGGATGCTGACGCATCGACTCAGCAGGTTGCACCTCCAGCTGCACCTGCCACCACAGAGACTCCGCAGCCCCATGAGGAGCCGGTCCCACAGCCTCCGCCAGAGTAAGCACCTATCATTGTACCTTTCCCTAATCCTCCGGTTTAGCATCGAGGACGATGCTCGATCTTAAGTGTGGGGAGGTCACCGGTAGCATCATTAGAGGACCGGTGAATATTTTAGTTATGCTTTCCTAGTTATCGTACTTTGCATACCTTTGTATATATTTGATGCATTTTGAGTTTATTTCGGATACTCTTACTATTTTGGTACATTTTGGACACCTTTACTGCTTATTTTGGATTTTAGATGTTTTGGATGCTTTTGGATATTTTAGATACTTTAGATGCTAGATTCCATACTTTTAGTTGGATTTTTCTTTATATACTTTTGCATACCCTTCTTTTTAGCTTATAGTGTGATTAGAAATCATGTTTGGAATTGTTAAAACTTAGTCACCCTTTTCGCATAAAAAAAATTGGTTTTAAGTGAAAAAGAAAAGGGTAAACTAAAGAATTTTTTGAATTTTTCAATCACAACAATGCTTAGTCAAATATTGAGATTTTCCAAGAAACCACTTATAGGGCACCAACCCAATTGATTGAAGAAAAAAAAATATTTTGAGGTAACCTGCTTGAATTTCATACTTTGTGAAGCATGTATTGAATTAAGAACACAAGCTTGTGAGACTTGAGCTTATTGATGTGGTTACATTTTATAACCACTTATTTTCCATTCTTGTGTGCAATTGTTCTCTTTCTATGATTGTGATCCTTGATTTGCTTGATTCTATATGTCCATTTATTTCTTGTATTCATGCATTTGTATGATTGAGGTCACTATTTCATTAGCCCACATACCCAAATAGCCTACCTTTTACTCTCCATTGTTAGCCAGTTTTGTGCCTATGCTTAACTAACTTGTTCTCATTTTAGCTCATTACAAGTCCAAGGCGAAAAACCAATGAAAGTCCCTTGCTTGGATCTTTGATTAGTCTAGGCTAGTGAGAGAGTTTATTATTCAAAGTTGGGAAGGCTTGGGAACATTGGATGGGATAAAAAGGGTAGTACACTTCTATATTTAGGAATTGGGAACATATTCATGTATTGATTGAATGTATAAGACCTTATGCAATTGATGCCCTTGTAGAAAGTATAAAAAGAAAATAAAAAGAAGAGAAAAATAAAATGAAAAAAAAGGGAATATAGAAAAAAAAGAGAAGAAAAATAATAAAAGGGGACAAAATGCCCCAAAGTGAAGTTCAATAAAAGGGAATCAATGCATAAGTGTTACGAATCAAGAAATAAGATGCATGAATATGTAAGAAAAAGTGAAGAATGGGTAGTTAGAGTAGTTTGAATTTGTATAGATTATTATATAGTTAGGTGGGAAAGTCTATGATAATCCAAGATCTAAACTCCAGTCCACTTAACCATAAATGATCCTACCTTGACCCTAACCCCATTACAACCTAAATGAAAGATCTCATGATGAATGTATGCATGCATTGAATAGGTGTTGATTGTTAGAAGGAAATCAAATTTTGGAAAGTATGATTAGAAGGGAAGTGAGTAAATTAACCCTTAAACACTTGAGTGCATAGAGCGGATACACATCCGGTGAGGGTTCAAAAGTTCAATCACATGTGTTCACTCATATTATCTATATTCTTGCAAGCATGAATTTCTTTTGATAATTCAATACAATTGTGGTTTGGACTTGATCCCTATTGCCCTAGCTCTTGTGCCTACACATGTCTCTTGGGAATTGATATGTTTGGACTAAGCATTCCCACTTGCTTTAGATAATTGCATTTAGGTAGGTTCATATAGTTTAGTGCATTCAAATAAATGTCATACCCCTTAGTTCCTTCTTATTTTAGCATGAGGACATGCTAAGGTTTAAGTGTGGGGAGGTTGATAAACCCCAATTTGACGGTTTATCTTGTATTGAATTTAGAGTATTTTGATGATCTTTTCTCGCATTTAACCTATGAATTAGCATGGTTTTGTAATCTCTCCCGTATTTGTACTTAAGTGCAAAAACATGCTTTTTAAGCCTTATTTTGATGAATTCTAATTCCTCTTTGATTCCATAAGATGCCTTGATGTGTTTGCTAGTAATTCCAGGATTGAAATAGGCTAGGCATGGATCAAAGGGAGCAAGAAAGGAAGCATACAAGTGGAGAGAAGCATGAAAAGTCAAAGAAGTGAAATCAGCCAAGCACGCGCACGCGCACAAGGCGCTCGCGCGCACATTGCAGAATCGGCCTGGGGCACGCACGCGTACCGTGCGCGCACGCGTCGCAGTCGGCATATGACTTCATTAAAACAACACGTGCCTGTCGCTTTGGAAGGGTTTCTGAACCCATTTTGGCGCCAATTGCTGATAGAAAGGAATAAAAGGATCAAGGATTGAAGGGAGAAGGAAGTAAGTTCATTACCATTAGTCATAGTTTTAGTTTTAGAGAGAGAAGCTCTCACTTCTCTCTAGAATTAGGATTAGGTTTAGGTTAATCTCTCTTCTTAGATCTAGGTTTAATTCATGCTTTGATTCACTTTTCTTTTATCAATTCTTAATCTTCCCCTCTTCCTCTTTCTAGTTATGTGCTTTAATAATTGTAATTCTTCATTTTGTTTTGGATAGATTGTTGTTTCTTTGTTTTCTTTCAATAATGCAATTTGAGGTAATTCATGATAATTGTGATTTCCTTGATTGTTGTTGTTAATTCTTTGCAATAATTGTTGTTAGATTCTAGTCTTGTTCTCAATTTACTATGCTTTTCTCTTGTGCCTTCCAAGTGTTTGATGAAATGCTTGGTTGGATTTTAGTGTAGGTTTTGTTCCTCTTGGCCTAGGTAGAGTAATTAGTAACTCTTGAGTTATCTAATTCCCTTGTTGATTGACAATTAGAAGTTGCTAATTGATTTGAATGCCTCTAAAGCTAGTCTTTCTTTTAGGATTTGATTAGGACTTGAGGAATCAAATTGATTCATCCACTTAACTTTCCTCCATGTTTAACTAAGTGGGAGTAATGGACAATTTGTCATCACAATTGAGGAGGATAAATAGGATAGGACTTCTAGTACTCATATCTTGCCAAGAGCTTTGCTAGTTGTTAGTTTATTTTCTTTGCCATTTATATTTCTTGTCTAAAATCTTAAAAACCCCAATTATAACTCACAACCAATAACAAGACACTTTATTGCAATTCCTAGGGAGAACGACCCGAGGTCCAATACTTCGGTTTATAAATTTTAGGGGTTTGTACTAGTGACAAACAACTTTTTTTATGAAAGGATTATTGTTTGGTTTAGAAACTATACTTTACAATGAGATTTCATTAGTGAAATTCTAAACCGTCAAAAATCTAATCATCAAGGTGTGGCTGGGGAAGGAGGTAAGGTTGGCGAATCGCAACTAATGAGGCGAGGATGATCATACGGCAACGAGGAGGCGAGGCGATGATCCTCTGTGAGGAAGACTGGTCTCTCTTTGGCAGGAGTGGCAAAGAAACAAAACCCTAACATAAAATGATGCATTTATACGTTTTTATTCAATATTTATCCAAATTGATTCTTAAATAATTTCAAATCAGACCTATTAGTCCTTAACAAATTTTAGTAGTTTTGTATATCTCCAATAATTATTGATATAAGTCAAATTGTCCTCTGTTAACTTTGTTGGGAATAAGTAGTATGACCACAATCCAATCAATCACGTGTTAAATAATTTGTTATTGTTATTATATTAAAATGTTAATATAATAACGTCCTTGATTAAATTTATAGATTTATCATTGTGATAGTGATCAAAATATTGAGAGATAAATCTTTTATAATTTAATCTAAATTATTCTTGGTCATAGGATTATTAAAAAGGACATTAATAATCCGAAAAAGATCAATATATATAATTATCTTCATTGGACGAAAATTAATAAATCTCATTTATTAAATTATATATATAGATGGTACATATAGAGATATGACCATTGATCACTCTGAGAATTTCTAATGGTTATAATTACCGCATATTTGTCAATAGGATATTCTCAAGATGAATATAGTAATAGAGTTTCCTTTGACCTGTGACTATCATAGTAATTAACAATGTATTTATCATACTTTGACTCCGGACACCTAATACCCTAGGGTGCTAGTTGAATGGATATTGGGTATGATTTAAATACTTGTAGAATTAATGATTAGTCAATAAGGAATCCGTCAACTCTCGGTAAAGAGTTTGAGCTCTATGATTATAATGACTGAAATGAATAAAACCTTGGCCAAGGGGATTGAATGAATGAAGAAATGAGTTTCTTAGGTCATTCACAGTTCATTATAATAATGGTAACAAGTTAGAGTTTGACAATTAAACCATACTCTAAGGGTTAACCAAGAGCTGGAAAGATGGAAGGAATTATACTTTATTCTTCTGAGGTTCTTAGTAAAAATATATTACTTCATACTATCAAGTTATTGAGGAGTGTTGCTAGATGCCAATCTTGATTAGTAAATTTAGAATGACTAATGTAAGACCCAGAACCTTTGAAAAGTCTTATTATGATCAAGTCTCAAATCATATAGTTATTTATAGCCTTAATTTCAGAAATCATTTTATTAAAGATAATTAAGGCAAGTTTTGATTTATTGGATTTGAGATAAGTTATGATTATCATCCAATTTTACAATTATTGGATTATTTTCTATATTTAAATTATAAAGTTGACAGTTATGAAATAATAGGAATTTTACATGATTTGGATTAGATAAGTAATATTTTTAATATTAATGTTGTTATTTTGGAAAATAGAGAAATTAATTATATTATTTCTAAATTTTAGATTTGGACATTTTATTGAAAATAAAGTGTGAAATTGATGAGCAAATAGTATTTTTTTATACACTATTATTGTTAGATTAGAATTTATTTCTAATTACTACATTATACCTATTTTTGGTGAAATTACAAAAATGCCCCTAGCCCTAATTTTTGAAAATGAAACCCTAACGCTGAAACCCTAACCCATGACCCGGTTTCTCCTCACCCAACCTGGCAACAGCAACGCAGTTGCTTTCCCCCTTTCCTCAAACCTATACTACCGCAGCAGCAGTGCAAGGTGAAGGGAGGAAGAGACAAATTTGAGGGAGAAGGGAAGGAGTTCACAGCGTGTAGAGAGAGAGAGAGACGCTGTCATCCTCGTCGCCGGAATCGCGAGGAGCGTCGTCGCCGACCCGTGAAGTTGTCGCCACAGTCCGTCGTGGCCGCTGTAAGCTCATCACGTCGCGCCGCCTTGGAGTCTGCAGTCAGAGTCGTGTCGCGCAGAGGAGAGAAGAAGAGGAACTCACCGCGTCGCCGTCACCTACAGAGCTGCAAGCTGTGCCCAGTCGCCGACAGGGTCACCGCGCCGTCGTCCTTGCCAGCTCCGAACGATAAGCATGATGGAGCTCCGTTTCTGCTTCCCTAGTCTGCCGTGAGATTGAGCGTCGCTGGGAGAGAGGTGGTGTGGCGCCAAGGAAGAGGCGAGCTATTCGCACCACCATTGCCGAGCCATAGCGTCGCCGCCGCTGGGTCTCTCACTGCTGTGCGAGGCCGCCACCACTACTAGGGAACGATGCCACCAAGAAACCCCACAGTGCATCTGGTTGCCGGTAAACGGTGGTGAATGTTGGTGCTGGGTTAGCACCGCCACTGCTGCTGGCCGTTTCGAGCTGCTCCGCCGTCTCTGCCGCCGGAGAATGCAGCTTAGTCGCCAGAAAACCACTGCCAGTAAGGGTCCTTGCATTTGGTCTTCATTCCTTTCTATTCCTGGGTTTTTATCGTCATGACGTTGTTGTGTAGTCGCGGTTGTCGGAGTCTTTCATCACCGCTGCTGCTTGAGGTGGCTGACGGAGCCGCTGCCGGGTTGATATGGAACTGCGATTGCTTTATTTCGCTAGTTCAGTAAGTAAATTATGTCTGAAAAGCCTCGCGTTAGTATTCGGTTGTGTTTGGTTAATGAATATGAGTTTTGGTAACGTGGGGTCGAGTCCTGATTATTATATGCTGCGATTAGTGTTGCTGTGGTTACCACGGGAGTAGCTTGGAGCCGAGGTTGCGGTTGTTGGTGATCCCGGTTTAAGAGAGGAGGTTCCTGTGACACGTTTGGGTTATGGAATTGCATTCTAAGGTAGGGGCACTTTCCAAAAACTGTGTTTTATGTATTGGAATTATTACATATGGATAATGATGTGAGATATTGTGTATTTGGTGATTGTATCTGCCTTATGTATTATTTGATTGACTCGAATGATTATGGATGTTGGTTTGGCTGAATTGTTGTGCGGCTTTGTGAAATGTAATGTTTTGAAGTTGATTCTTTAAAGATTTGAAATATGAGTTTAATCCGTTGAGGATTGGTTTGAATTGAGTCAATTATTTTGATGATGTGAAAGATAGAATACTCTTGAAATTCAGCCTGGGTTGCTTTAATTGATTTGGTTTTGATAAATGATTTGTTGCTAAACCGATTCTTTTAAACTTTGGAAATGAGTTAAATCAGTTGATATTGAGTTGAATTTCAAATGGTTTCCTTGAGATATGCCACTGAGGCGACTGTTGGATTTAGCTTGCTTTTGAATTGATTTCTGGTTTTGAGCTGTTGAAAAGGAATGAGAAACGGTTTAGTTGGGACCCGAACCGGGTGGCAAAAGTCCAAGTTTTAGGGGAGATGCTGCCGAAATTTCTATAAAATTTGAGTCTTTATTGAAATATTGTCTGGAAAAATGATGAGTTAAAGACTTCTACTATTCTATTTGAATTATCAAGAAAAGGATGATTCATGCTTTTGAAATGAGTTATTAAAGAGGAAATTGTGATTTAGTCTTGCTTTCTAAGAAAGGCATTATATCTCTTTCAGGAGAAAGTTATTTAGATGAAACTTATGTTTTAAAGCTATTTTAAATGTGACAAGGTTATTGCCTTTGAATTTGACTTGAGGGTTTCAATTAGAAGAGTTTCAATGACTTTGAAAGAACCTAAATGTCTATTGACAAGTTTCATTTTGAAATGTTTTGAGAAAGGTTTTAAGTACTCTTTAAATTCTGAATTCTTGCAAGACTAAAACAATTTTGAACAGTTGAAACGCTTTAGAATTTATCATGGGGGATTGAAGCTGGTTTTGCCTAAGTAAAGGAAACGGCTTTGAAAGAAGTAAATGATTACGTGACTTGGTTTGGCTTAGACCCTATTTTATTACTCAAATCGGAAAGCCAAGGTTTTAATGATTTTAAATGAATTTGGCGAAATGAGTTATATTATTCTCCCCTAAAGACTTGGAACTCTGCCGAGAAATTTTGTTATAAAATCTCATTGTTGGATGGATGATTTTGAATGTTTCAAAATGAATCTTTAACTTTCCATGGTTATGGAAGTTTTGAAAAGAGGATGTCGAGAGTTGCATTGTTTTCAAAGGGGAATTTACCTTGAGTAAAAGTGGCTTATGAGCTTGAGATGATTTGAGAAACGAGATTTCTAAAAGCCAAGGCTGAAAAGAGTTGAAACTTGATTTTAAAGTGAAACGATTTGAGAAAAAGTGATTTATGGCTTAAATGCCGATTTTACGAATTGATGATGTTGAATGTGGAAGTGCTGTTTTGTTGTGAGCCGAAATGGCTGTGTATGTTATGAATATTGGCTGGTTCTAGATTGAACCGTGAGCCAGAATGACTGTGTATGCTATGAATATTGGCTGGTTCTGGACTGAACCGTGAGCCAGATGGCTGAGATGGATGTTGATCCATGGATGAGAATGAATGCATGTATATACTGAATTATTGATAATTGAGATTTGCACTTCCACTATTGGAGATAAGAGTTTTCCTGGGAGAAAGCAGTGTCTAGCCACCACGTACTCCAGGTTGAGACTCGAAGCTCTTTTGACCCTATGTCGTAAGTGTGGCCGGGCACTGTGAAAGTCCCGGATGAGCTCGCCCCCGTAAATATTCACCAGTGAAGGTGATGGATATAGATCATGATTATGATCAAGTTTATGATGAGTATAACTCGAGTTGGGGATGCGCGACAGAGGGACAGTCCAATGGTTAGCTACTAGGACTTGTCGGGTTGGCTCTATAACTGACAGATGATATCATCAGCCACTAGGGACAGGCATGCATCATATGCATCTATGTGACATTGTTTGGGTGTGCATATTGTACTTGGTTTACCTATGTGATTACTTGTGATTGCTTGCTACTTGTTCTACTTGCTGTAACTGTTTGTTTGTGCTTGAACTTCCTATCTGTGTTTGCAACTGGGACTCTGTTGGTTTGTGGTGATTGGTTGTTGGATTGGATTGTTTGGGCCTGGGACCGGGGTTGAATTGAGATGGACCGATGGTTGATTCCGGTTTTATGTTTCTGGTTTGGAAAACTATGAAAGGCTATTTTGGTTCAGTATAGATAAACCTTTTTTAAAGGCTTTTGATGATTAAGGGTTGAACGGTTCCTCTTTCAGAAAAGATTTCCGACTATACTTTTATTGTAAACTGTTGTTTTTGAAAAGAGGCATAAGACGGTTATTAATCACTGGTGCGGTTTATCTTCACGTATCCTATTACAGTAATTCCCAAAAACCCTCTACTGAGAACCCTTTCGAGGATGATGTTATCACCCCCCTACATTTTTCCCCTTTCAGGATGTGGGCGCAGAAGTCACGAAGAGTTTATTTAATTGTTGTTGAGATGTTCTGCATTGCTTTAGATTATTATTTGTTGTACCCTCGCCTTTATCTTGAGATATTCTGTAAGAGGGATAGGAATTGTATTGGATACTGCTTGTGATATTATTTATAAATATATGTATCTATATGGATGTATCCTTTATGAGTTTTTGTAAGTTATATGGTATCTATGGATGTACGTTGTCGAACGAAAGTATTCTTGGGAGCGGTATTGCGGTTTAAAGTTTTAAACAGGCTCATATTTTAATACTAAATAGTATAAGTGTCGTAGTAATGTCCGAGCTATCAGAGTTGCGCAGCCGGAAGCGTGAGCTTTGGTAGTTAGGGTGTTACAACTAATTTACTACCTGCTTAGTATTGAATCTATGGGGTCACACACTAACGAGTATTCTAATCTTTTTTGTAAGATTATTTAATTATTATTTTGATTTGATCAAATAAATAATTATATTAATTCAAATAAAATATTATTATTTTTTTGCTAGCACCAAGAATATAATAATAGTATGATAATTGAGAATATTAAATGAGATTTGAGAATAATTAGTTATTCTATTTCTAAATTTGAATGAGATCCTAACTGATTATGTTTTCAAATTGAGTTATGATATGATTCATAAATTTGAAGGATTCAGATTTAGAATTTCAAGATATGATTTAAATTTGAATTAAGATTTAAATTTAAAATTAATAACAAATCTCATATTATATATATGTACGTCAAGAGTACAGGAAACATAGAGAATAACAAGAGTTTTTATTCCCTTACCTCTACACACATAAATGTATGTGAGCCTAATTCTTGGAGAAAAATTTTATGGTGTGCAAAAAGTTGCAAAGAGGTTCTCAATTTAGATCAAATATCCATTGGTTAAAGAGTTGACAGCAAAGACTGGTTTCAGTGTGGATACGCATAGTGTCTTCGTACCATCGAAGGAGAAAAAGATTTTTATTAGCGTACTCAGGAATTTAGATCTGATCTATTATATATTTATTATTGGAATAAAGTTTAAGCACAAAATAGATCTTTAGGATTATTTTTTTTCTTCTGCTGCATGTTATGACCACATGGTAATCCTTTAGTGGTATCAGAACTTTGACTTTTTTGTATTTAAATCTTTATTCCTTTTTCTTAAAACTTGTGAATTAATAAGATTAATTCAAATTTTTTCAAGCAGGTGATGTAATTATTTCATTGAGATGGTTTTCTTATAAATTAATAGTTAATTTATTTTAATTTTGATTATTTAATTGTGATTAAATTATCATTGTTTTAATATAAAAGTTATATTTATAATCAAATCTTTTTTTAATTTTATTTATTTATTAAATTTATTGTGATTTTGACACAACAAAAAGAATAAGATGCAAAATATTTTTTGTTTATTTCTTATATATATATAAGTGTATATATAAAGATGAAATTTGATTTGATAATTTTTTAAGGTTAAACATTAGTACATGAAAAATCAAATTTTGATTTGATTGATGTGTTTTCAACAATATAATTTTAAAAATAAGTTTTTCTAATGTTCTTGATTAAAGAACGGCCTCACAACCAGGAGTTTTATTTCAAGATAATAATCAGTATATACATTTGATGTATTAAGGATTTAATTTTTATATTTTGCCTAGATAATTTGGGAGTATAAAATTTAATCTATGAGTATTGATGAAAAATTCTCTAACAATTGAGATAAATCCTAAAAGTTAGGAGATTGCCAAACAAATAAATTTATCTCTTGTTTACAAGAAGCAACCTGACAATTAGGACACTTGTACTCAAAGATAGAATTTATTTATGCATATGATGATGTATAAGGACGGAAAATTAATTTTATGCTTGAACCTAGACTACCTAGGGGTAGAAAATATGATTCAGTTAAATAATTGTCTGATAACTAAATAATTATTTGGGATTATAATTGTATGGGATACAATTTAATCGTATTTATTTGGAATAGGTATGAATAACAACTTGACAACCAAGATACTCATTCATGATTCTAAATAATTTTAACAGAAATATAGATTTTTTAATTTACTTTCATATTTTAAATTTTTTAAATATGTCCACCTTTTGTGTGGTGTACTTGAAAGTAATATATTAAATACAATTTGAGAATTGTATTTTCAAAGGGTTATCATTGAGATGATAATCCTACTTAAATAATATCTTCCAATAAAATTGGTTATGAACTGTTAGAACTTGTAAAGTATTTGTAATATTATTTTACATGGGTTATTTTGACAATCATAAATTCGAATTTCAAAAGCATATATCCACTATTTATTACTGAACATTCTGAGAAGATGTATGGTGTCCAAAGTAAGATAGTATGACTATCAAAAATTTTATTTAAACTAGTGGGAGTATTGGACAATATATTTTAAATTAAAAACCTTTAGAAGTTAGAATGCCATTAGGAAAATGGCTTTAGCAAAAATTATTTTTGCAAGCATTTTTTGGAAATTTATTTTATTACAAATAATTTATAATTGGCCTTAATATGATTAATGTTTATGATTTTTTTTAGAAAAATTCAATGAGTATTGAGGATGCTAATCAAAATTGCTCTTAAGGATTGGTTTGACCAATAATAAAGATTTTGAGTATTTTTATTATAAGAGTTTAAAGTAAAATCTCTAATTATCTAATTGATATTTTATTGAATAAAGAATGTGATTTTCTCAATGTACAAATATTAGTACTCTATGTACCCTATTATGTTTAAAAACCATGAAATTTGATTTAGTTGAGTATCATTGTTTGTTAAATATTTGGACTACATTTTAGAAATGTTGCTAAATTAACAAATTTCTCACTAAATCAATTTTTTTACCCATATGAGATATGGAAAAAGCATAAGTTGAAATTTAAGAACATTAGCGTTTGGAGATGTCTTATTTGTGTTAAGAGATTGCATAACAATAGAATTGATATTAGATCCGATAAATGAGATTTATTGGTTACCTTACAGAAATAATGAGATTATTTTTATCATTCTTCTTATGACAAAGTGTTTGTGATAAGAGGTTAAACTCTTTTTTAGAAGAGGAATTCCATCTTGCAGAAAGAGTAGGAGTACAATTATTTTTATTAGAATTGTATACTACTCAATAGAGGATATATTTTCTCCTAAAAGTATAAAAGGTTTGATTGTCAAACTAACTTTTCGAAAAAGTAGCCTATTTGTATAATGATACAACTCTATAAAGATAGATCTAATGGTTACTTAGATTTTTTTAAATCGTGTTAAATAAGGATTGTCCTTAAAATAAAATTATGCACTATTTTAGTGGAAGATTTCATGTTTTGAGAAAACGTGATATTTATTATGCACTAAGTATATTTTACAAAAGGTCAAGCAAACATGCTCAAGAGCAAATGTGTTTAAGGTCAAAAGAGTTTTGATAAACACAAATGTGCATTGAAAAACTATTCACATGATTGATTGGCTCTAGTGCAAGTAGGAGATTATTGTAATAATAGTATGTCCAAGATCCAATCTATCATGATTGGCTCTCGTACAAGTGGGAGATTGTTGGGAATAAGTAGTATGACCACATTCCAATCAATTACGTGTCAAATAACTTGTTATTGTTATTATATTAAAATGTTAATATAATAACGTCCTTGATTAAATTTATAGATTTATCATTGTGATAGTGATAAAAATATTAAAAGATAAATCCTTTATAATTTAATCTAAATTGTTCTTGGTCATAGAATTATTAAAAAGGATATTAATAATCCGAAAAAGATCAATATATATATATATATAATGATCTTCATTGGATGAAGATTAATAGATCTCATTTATTAAACTATATATATAGATGGTACATATAGAGATATGACCATTGAACTGACTCACTCTGAGAATTTTTAATGGTTATAATTACCGCATATTTGTCAATAGGATATTCTCAAGATGAATATAGTAATAGAGTTTCTTTTGACCTGCGACTATCATAGTAATTAACAATGTATTTATCATACTTTGATTCCGGACACGTAATACCCTAGGGTGCTAGTTGAATGGATATTGGGTATGATTTAAATACTTGTAAAATTAATGATTAGTCAATAAAGAATCCGTCAACTCTCGGTAAAGAGTTTGAGCTCTATAATTATAATGACTGAAATGAATAAAACCTTGGCCAAGTGAATTGAATGAATGAAGAAATGAGTTTCTTAGGTCATTTACAGTTCATTATAATAATGGTAACAAGTTAGAGTTTGACAATTAAACCATACTCTAAGGGTTAACCAAGAGCTGGAAAGATGGAAGGAATTATAATTTATTCTTCTGAGATTCTTAGTAAAAATATATTACTTCATACTATCGGGTTGTTGAGGAGTGTTGCTAGACGCCAACTTTGATTAGTAAATTTAGAATGACTAATTTACTACCCGCTTAGTATTGAATCTATGGGGTCACACACTAACGAGTATTCTAATCTTTGTTGTAGAATTATTTCATTATTATTTTGATTTGATCAAATAAATAATTATATTAATTCAAATAAAATATTATTATATTCTTTGCTAGCACCAAGAATATAATAATAGTATGATAATTGAGAATAATTAGTTATTCTATTTCTAAATTTGAATGAGATCCTAACTGATTCTGTTTTCAAATTGAGTTATGATATGATTCATAAATTTGAAAGATTCAGATTTAGAATTTCAAGATATGATTTAAATTTGAATTGAGATTTAAATTTAAAATTAATATCAAATCTCATACTATATATATGTACGTCAAGAGTACAGGAAACGAAGAGAATAACAAGGGTTTTTATTCCCTTATCTCTACACATAAATGTATGTGAGCCTAATTCTTGGAGAAGAATTTTATGCTGTGCAAAAAGTTGCAAAGAGGTTCTCAATTTAGATCAGATATCCATTGGTCAAAGAGTTGACAGCAAAGATTGGTATCGGTGTGGATATACATAACGCCTTCGTACCATCGAAGGAGAAAAAGATTTTTACTAGCGTACTCAAGTATTTAGATCTGATCTACTATATATTTATTATTGGAATAAAGTTTAAGCACAAAATAGATCTCTAGGATTACTTTCTTTTCTTCTGCTGCGTGTTATGAATACATGGTAATCCTTCAAACTTAATGTTAAACTGTACGATAATGTCCAACGTGACATGTTAATCAAGTGAGTCCGTTACTGACACGTGTGGCTTGGAGAATAAATTAATCCCTAATTAGCCAAGTACAAAAACGAAGTCGCTTTTTGTCTATAAGCCTTGAAATATTGTGTTGTCATCATTTTCTTTGTGATATAGTCCTCATCCTTCTCTAGAAGTAGCTTTTTTCTTTCAAATATTTACAAAATTCAGTCAAAATCCCTAATTAGGAAAAGCGGTAGAAGCTCGTCATCTGCACTTCATCAACATGATAAAGATAAGATGATACTGTAAGTATTATCAATGCACTAGAAAAGGCAAAAAATTGATTTGCAAAAAGGTAAAATCCAAGATGTCATTGCGTAGCCTATGCCATAGTTGTAGAGTCTGGCAAGGAGAAAAATTCAAAGAAACTTTTCTTTGGTTTTACAATTTCAAGGTGATGAATTAAGGGTTTCATTATAATCCGAAGTAAGCCCAGACATCCTCATTCATCCTCTTCACTCTTTGTATTTGTTGTTAGAACTCAACATTAGTATTACTCTTTGCACAATCCAAACCATATTCTTCAATTGCTTGTCCGTAAATCTGTCTATAATATTTTTTTAGATGTGCCTAACACAATTTCTTCTCATCACTTGCATATTTACGAACCCAAAAAAAATTTACAATAGAGACAAAAATATATAAAGTAAAATATATGTATAATTTTTTTTGTTTTTTACAGTATACTCCAACGTAACAGATCAAGGATTTATCTTTGTAGTAGATTTGAACTCTAGTTAAAAGTCTAACATTGTCTAATAAATCATTGTAAGTAAAATTCAAATTCTTGATATTTGCTTAAACAAATGACTGATATTCTAAGACATATTCTAAATAATCCCTAATTAATTAGTATCATGAAGCTAATTATCACTATTTTTTTAGTTGATTTATTTATTTATTTTAGGAATAAGCATAATATAACAAAAAATAAATATTAACATCTATATATAATTATTAATTTTTTTATCAAAATCTTTCGTTTCTCTTGTCATTTTTTACATAAAAAATCCTACTCACTTTTTTTTCTTAATTTTTTTTATCATTTTTCAATAATATTTTTGTTTGCACATAAATCTTTTATAAATATTTTTAGCGATTTACTCTTTTTTTTTCTCTTTTTATTCTAAGAGTCAAAATATATTTTTTAGTCAATAGCCTTGAAAATTATTTTGTTTTTGTTTTGTTTTATTTTTTTTAGTTTTTCACGGTATTTTTCAACTTGGCAAGTTAAAGACTAATCTGTCACTGATCTGAACTCTATTTAAAATTTGTCATTGACTAATGAATTATTGCATGCACACAGGGATTTAAATTCCTAATACTTACTTAAATAGATAAATGAGCTATCTACCGGTCCAAGCAAATATTGTTTTATTTTTTTCTTTGTCAAAACAATATTCAAACTCCAACCAAATGTCACTAAAGAAAGAGAAAAACTCCAAGCAAATCAAATGTGAGAATTAATTTTTGTTTGTTTCTTGGACTTAGGTCTTTAGTTGAAAACAAATGAGTAATTGAATGAAGCAAATAAACTACATTAGAGTTTTTTTTGGTTTTGTTCTTTGTCAAACAACATTTAGACTTTTAGGTCCAAATAGATCAAATATGATACTTAAGAGTTTGTTTTATCTCTAGAGCTTAGTTCCTTAGTGAAAGCAAATAGGTCACTAAAAGGCAAGCAAATCGAATGTCAAATGAAAAAACAACTAACCCAAAGAAAAAAATGTTAGATATCAAATTTTTCAATATATATTTTTCTCAAGTAATTCGGTATTTTCAAATCAAATAAGTTAAACTAAAGTAGCGTTTGAAAAAGAGACAGAGATAGAGATTGAGAGATTAAAACTGAGAAATAGAGATTGAAAGACAGAAATTGAGATAAGTGTTAGTATTATGTTTGGTATAAAGTTGGAGATATAGATTACTCTAATTTAATTTAATTTGCACAAAGAATAAAATTAGAATTAATTAATTGAAATAAGAATATTTTAAATATAAAATATTATTAAAATTTCAATCTTTGTTCCAAAAAATTTTAATCTTGTGTGTCCTCACATTTTAAAGATTTTAGAGATAAAAACTAAAATTTTAGTACCAATTTTTATATCAATAAATATAATATTAAATTTTAATTTTTTAATCTCTATCTTAATACTTCAAAATAAACACTATCTAAGAGAGACCGGTCATACACTCATACTTATACAAGTCCTTTGGTAGAGGGGGCGTTGTTTTCATGCAATGAACGTGGTCACCTGTAGCAGCTCTTGGAAAGATAACATCATCACATGCAATCCATGACCCAGCATTAACTCCGTTCTACCAATTAAAGTAGGTAATACTTTATGTTGGGGTTTTTTCCAAAACAAAAGACTAGTTTTTAATAATTTTTGTATCCAATAAATGAATTTTAACAAAAAGAATTAATAAGTTAATTGTTGATCTTGTATAATATTAGATAAATTAGTATTTAATGAAAAAAAAGACAAATTTATATCATTATAACTATCGTTTTTAAATAAAAAATATAAAAACACTAATACTTTTTATTAATATTAATTAACATTTTAACAAATATTTTAATTTTATATTATTAGAATTTAAGATTTAAGATTTAAGTTTAGAATTTAATTTTTAATGTTTAGAGTTGACTAAATATTAGTAAAAAATGATAAATTTTGTTAGTAGTAAAATTTGCACTTTAAATACTCTATAGTGATAATCCAAAAAAAAATGTTAAATATAAATTTTTGATTATATTTTAAAATATAAATATTTAATATTGTTACATAACAGTCGAACTAAAAAAATATTATAAAAAAAAGTCAAAGTGTCAAACTACATGCATCAACTAATTATGTTAAATACTATTGCTAACACTTTGACAGATGTTATGAATCTACTTGCAACATTAAGCATGTTAGTTTGAAAGTTGAGTTGCTCATCCAAAGTAGTTTAATAATTTGGGATGAAGCTCCAGGTGTTCAATAAAATGTTATTTGAAACACTTGATCGGACGCTCAGAAATCTTATGTCAGTTACTGATCAACATAAGACACATCAATCATTTGGTGGTAAGGTTGTTGTTCTAGGAGGTGATTTCAAACAGATACTTTCGGTGATTTCGAAAGGGAGTAGACATGATATATTGATATCAGTTATTAACTCATCCCATCTGTGGTCGTTTTGTAAGGTTTTGAAACTGCATACGAACATGAGGCTTTTAATGTCTTCTTTAGATCAAGATGAAGGTGAAAGGAAGAGATTTGCTAATTGGATACTTGATGTTGAAAATGAAAATATTGGTTCTGCTGTTGGTGATGAATTAGAAATTGAAATTCCAAATGATCTATTGATTACAACTACTGATGACACTCTCTCTCATTTGGTAAACTTTGCATATCCAAATTTGTTGTAAAACATGTCAGATTACAGCTTACAGGTATTTTCAGAGTAGAAAAATTCTTACACCCACACACTTGAGAGTGTCGAGAAGGTAAACGATTTTGTCTTAACAATCTTTTCAGGTATTGAAAAGGAGTATTTGAGTTCTGACACAACATGTCAAGCTGATGAGAATGAAGATGTACAACAAGAGTGGTTTACACCAGAGTTCCTAAATGACATCAAGTGTTTGAGACTATCCAATCACAAGTTGACTTTGAAGCCAGGAGTCGCTGTAATACTACTATGAAACATAGACCATATTTCAGGTTTATGCAACGGGACAAGATGAATAGTTAAACGAACTTGGCAGCAATGTAATTGGAGCGACGGTAGTGACCGGTAGAAATATTGGAGATAAATTATACATTCCAAGAATGAACTTGATCCCTTCAGATTCAGGATTGCCATTTAAGTTTCAATGGAGACAATTTCCATTAATAGTATGCTTTGCAATGGCCATTAATAAGAGTTAGGGTCAATCATTATCATATGTAAGACTTTACTTGCCAAAATCAGTATTCACTCATGGACAACTTTATTTTGCTTTGTCAAGAGTTAAGAGTTTCTGTGGCCTCAGGGTTTTAATTCTAGATGAAGACGTCAATTCAAAGTCATCAACAACAAATGTCGTGTTCAAAGAAGTTTTTAATAATATTTAGGTAAGAATAATATTATTTTTATTTTAATAGCATGTTATGATTTACACTTCTGTATAAATATCTACTGTAGATATAACTAATTTATCTACAACATCATATGCTAATTGCTTTTCTAATGAAGTTAGTAAGATACTAGGTTGTCGATAAATTTTTATTAGCCTTTGGATAAAAAATTTATTGTAAAATTGACATACTATTATTACAGTTATATATGTTCTTATTTTTTTCATGTCTTCTTCCTTATAATTCAAGAATATTATAGACTTCAAAATCTTCTATTTGCTTTTTAATTTGAATAAAGATAAAACAGCATATTAAGTATGTTTATTATGTAATGACGATGATTATGTTATACTAAACTCAAAAAATTTCTGATGATAAAATATTATTTTAATTTAACATGTCAAATTTAAATATAAGTCCGTACATTGCACGTATTTAACACTAATCTGTATGATAAATTGCCTGTAAAATTGTTTTAGAATATTTAAAATGGTAAAAAATTTGAAAAACGTTTAAAAGGGTAAATATAATTTTTATCTATTAAAAAAAAATCCTAATTTGAGACATGATTGTTTTGAAAATTAATTTGATAGTGACAAAGACTATTCTAACTGTGAAGTGTTGGGTGTTAAGTGTTAACCCCCCCAAATTTAAACTTTGCAATTAAATTCGGTTTCCTGCTTCGGCTCAATTCCACTTCCACCCGGTAACACTCACACACAAGGAAAGAGAAGAAGAAAGTGAGAAATAAGAATAACCAAATCTCGTCATCTCCCTCCACATTTCTTTCTCTCTCTCTCTCTCTCTCTGCTGTCCTTGTGTGCGTCCTCCGAACTAGTCGTTCCTTCCGGTCTAAACCTCATTACTCATTACCTCTCTGTCTCTCACATTAAACAGATCCTCACAACCCAAAAAAAACAACCAGTTCTTCTTCTTCTTTTTTCTTTTTTCATTTTTTGTTAATTAATTTTTTTTCGCTCTAAAAGAATTCCATTTCTCAATGAACAAACCCTCCAGCACCATCTCTTCTTCTTCTTCTTCTCTGGTACGTTATTTCTTCTCTCAAACCCTAATCCCGCATCTCACATTTCTCACATGCTCATTTTGCCTTTCAATGCTTCCTCAATCTGATTTATTTTTCTCTCTCTAAGGATTTTTCTGTAATTTTTAATCCTTTTATGTGTTGTTGGAGTGAAGATCTCAGCTGGAGATTATGTTCTTTGCGATTGCTTTGTGCTAATTTTTTGTTTTTGGCGTTTATTTTTGGGATTGTGAAGCTGTTAAATAAGAATGCGTTGATTAATTTGCTCGCTGTGAACATGTTTTTGTAACGAGAGAAAAAATAACCGAAAAATCAGCATTTTCTCCTTTCATTTGATTATTTATACCATGAAAAATGGACAATGTCGAAATTGTTTTGGTTACTTTTCAAATTTTGTCTTAATCTTTCTATTGTGAAGATTTGTCACGGATGTCTTTGCCTTTTCCAATTTAAATTACTATAATTTTTTATTGTGTTAATTGGAAAACCCTTTTCTCCTCTTTGGTTGGGGAAAAAATGTTGAAAACTAAGAGAGAATAATTTGAATTCTTTCTCTTAAAAAACAAAAAGAGAGCATTGCAAATCCAATGCCTACCGAATTGCTTTATGTTAGGTTTGCTTACAAGGTACTTTTCCTTTTGTTGTATGTTTAGAATATTTATACGCAAAAAGAGAATATTGATGCAGTTTACGTTTTGCATGTAAAACAAGTTTGAAGTCATTGTTTTATTTATTATTTATTTGTTTGATTGATATAAAGAAATTCCCAATAAATAGAGTCACTAAATTTTTATTAGTATTTTCAACACGCTACTTACCTTTCTTGGGTAAATTAAACGAAATGAAACTGAAGAATGGTTGGACTTTTAGTTGATTGCAGCATGGTCTAATCACATGCATTTTTTTTTTTAATTTAAAAATTCTGAACTGGTAGCGCCATTTTTCTTTACCACTACTTTGCTAATTTTATTTGTTTCCTGATTTTGATCATCGTTAAATATAGTTGGGATCATTTAGCATCTAAGTTTTCACAGTGAATTTGAATGATGGATGTTGCTGAGCTTGAAGAAAATCTTTTTGCAGCAAGTGATGCCAAGGTATGATGACATGTCTGAAATTATTGTGGGATAACTGTTAGAAATTCTTCCTTTAATCCTTTACTTTGCTAATATTGATAAATTTGTATTCATTCGTCAATTGTAATTGCTCCATAATTCCTGTAGTACTTAATATTCAAGTATAATTATCGAGTCTTTTTTTTTCAGGTAAAGTATGCTTCTTGTTCCTAATGTTTACAATTTTCTTCAAAAATCCCACTAACATTTAATTTCATTCAATTTTGTCGCTAACGTTTTCGATTTATGTCAAAATTACCCATGGACGTTAACACCATCTAAAACGTTAGGGACAAAATTTAAAATGTCCAAGGGTAACTTTATCAAAATGGTTAGGGACAAAATTGAATGAATAAAAAACGATGAGGACAAAATTGAATGAAGTTAAACGTTAGGGATATTTTTGAAGAAAATTGCAAGCATTAAGGACAAAAAGTGTTCTTTACCCTTTTTTTTCATATATATACATATATTTATTTATATATGTATACACATTAGTTGCATATTTTCCTTTTCCTATTCTTTTTTTTTGAAGTAAAAGTAACTGTCCTCTGTTTGAACCACATTGAATTATTTTCTTTTACACAATTAACACTACTGCTTTTTAAAGAAGGTTTAGAATTGCTGCAAAAAAAAAACATAAGAGAGTAAATTTTATGTATAGTTCTCTTGCTCTGGTTTTTTGGGATATTTTTCCAATTCTTTCATTTTTTTTAATTGTTAAATTCTCTATTTTCAGCTGACAATGAGTGTTTGGTATCTTGTGCAGTTACATGGAGAAATGTGCAGGACTCTTTCTGCAATATATTGTAAAATATTGACAATATTTCCTTCTCTAGAAGCAGCTAAGCCTAGGAGCAAATCTGGAATACAGGCATTATGTTCACTGCATGTAGCTTTAGAGAAGTCGAAGAATGTTCTTCAGCACTGCTCAGAGTGTAGTAAACTTTACCTGGTACAATTTTCGTTATTATTGTATAGTTTTCAATTCTATTTTCCTAGTGTACCATTATGTAGGGTGGATTTAGTTACCTTAGCCCTTTCAACAAGTTATTTATAGCCCATTAGGTTATCTGATTTGGAATACTACTTGTGGAACATCTTGCATATAATATCACTTATGACACAGGCGATAACTGGCGACGCCGTACTTCAAAAATTTGAAAAGGCTAAGTCTGCACTTGTTGACAGTCTTAAACTGGTGGAAGATATTGTTCCTCAATCTATTGGGTGTCAGGTGATAATCTTCAACGATATGGATGTATAGCTTGCTTTTCCATGTTTCAGTTTCTCTTGTTCTATTATGTGGAGGCTCTTACACAGCCTTGCTACTTGCTTTCTGAATGAGTGAGGGGCGGTCTATTTTTTATGTTTCATTTATTTCCAAAATAACTCAATGCCACCTTGTTTGCTATATTCTAAACTCAGCTCTGTACACTGAATCCTGATCATAATGGACAACCCCCCCCCCCCCCCCCCCCGGGTCCCCCTCCTTTTTTAATCATACTTGACATTTGATTTATTTTTGAGCAGGTTGAGAAAATTGTGGATGAACTTGCAAGTACGGTTTTTGCAATTGACCCCTTAGAAAAACAAGTTGGCGACGATTTAATTGCATTGCTTCAGCAGGGAAGGAAGCTTGACAACTCTAATGACAGTAGTGAACTTGAATGTTTTCATCAGGCTGCTACTAGACTTGGAATTACATCTTCAAGAGCAGCTCTTACTGAACGAAGAGCTCTCAAAAAACTCATTGAAAGGGCTCAGGCTGAGGAAGACAAGCGGAAGGAATCAATTATTGCATATCTTTTACACCTCATGAGGAAATATTCTAAGTTGTTTAGAAGTGAATTCTCAGATGATAATGATTCTCAGGGCTCCCAACCCTGTTCACCTACCGTTAATGGATATGTTGAGGATGGTGTTCAGACTCAAGCGTTTGATAGAGTATTTTCAAAACTTAGTTCCATTAACTTAAAGCCGAATAATAGAAAATCAGGCCAGATGCCCCTTCCCCCTGAAGAGTTGAGGTGTCCGATATCTCTGCAACTCATGAGTGATCCTGTTATAATTGCTTCAGGTCAAACATACGAAAGGGCTTGTATAGAAAAATGGTTCAGTGATGGGCATAACACCTGCCCAAAGACTCAACAGAAACTTCCACATCTTTTATTGACTCCTAATTACAATGTCAAGAATCTTGTGGCTAGTTGGTGTGCACAGAATGGAATTCCTATTCCTGAAGGCCCTCCCGAATCTCTTGATTTTAACTATTGGAGATTGGCTTTATCAGATACCGATTCCACAAATTCAAAATCTGTTAACAGTGTAAATTCTTGCAAGTTGAAAGGTGCGAAAGTGGTTCCAGTAGAAGAGAGCAGCATGTCAGAGCAAACCGGGGTAGCTGGAGCTGAAAGTGTGTCTACACAAGAGGACGATAATGAACAGTATCTTAGTTTTCTGAAAGTCTTAACAGAAGGGAACGACTTACAGGGGAAGTGTAAGGTTGTACAAAGGTTAAGGATGTTGCTAAGGGATGATGAGGACGCCAGGACATTTATGGGTGCTAATGGATTTGTTGAAGCACTTATGCAGTTTCTCCAATCAGCTTTGCGTGAAGGAAATGCGATGGATCAAGAAAATGGAGCTATGGCCCTGTTCAACCTTGCTGTGAACAATGACAGGTGTGTATTATTGTATGTATGTATTATTATTTGTAGTTTTCGTAGTTTTTAACCATAAGGTAAAACTGCTTTTCCATTTTATTAAAAGACTTAAACAACATTTGGTGATTGAAAAGTGATGCTCTTGCATTTAGCTAGAACCACACTTACTTGGTTATGTTGTAGTAACAAAATATTCATAATTTAATCCCAATGATCTGATCATCATGTACCTCTTCAAGAGCTTCCATCATTTTGTGGAAAAATAAATTGCAAGTTATATGTATTTATTTTTTGAAGCCTCTCTCTTATGATGTATTAATCCCCCACTCCCCTTCTTGAAATGGACACACAGGAGAAAGAAATGAAGACAATGTGCTTACTGCTTAGTGCAACTCAAATTTGAAAATTGATTATTTTGCTTGTTAAATTTTGACATTGACATTGTTTATATAGGAAAAAATAGACAGATTTATGCTCCAATAATAATTGAGGCTGAAATTTCTGATGGTGGTGCAGAATAAATGTTCCAGATAGCAATAGTTATTACCTTTCTTTCTCCACTTTTCCAAATCATTGCATACTCACACTCATTTGTTCCTTTTTCTTTTCAACAGAAACAAGGAAATGATGATATCAGCCGGAGTCTTATCCTTGTTGGACGAAATGATCTATAAACCTACTTGCTATGGGTGTGCAACTGCCCTGTATCTAAATCTCTCTTGCCTTGAAGAAGTCAAGCCTATGATTGGTTCAGGTCAGGCTGTCCCATTCCTAGTCAAGATTCTTAAATCCAGCTCTGATGTTCAATGCAAGCTAGATTCGCTCCACACACTCTATAATCTTTCCACCGTACCCACCAACATTCCATACCTCCTTTCATCTGGAATCATTGTTGGCTTGCAATCCCAGCTTGTAGGCCAGGGTGATAGTGTGTGGACGGAAAAATGCATAGCTGTATTGATAAATTTGGCGGTTTCTCAATTGGGTAGAGAGGAAATTGTGTCATCTCCAGGAATCATAAGCACATTGGCGTCAATACTCGACACTGGTGAGCTCCTAGAGCAAGAGCAAGCCGTCGCATGTCTCCTAATTTTGTGTAACCGAAGCAAGAAATGTTGCGAGATGGTCCTTCAAGAAGGGGTCATCCCTGCCTTGGTCTCAATATCGGTGAATGGGACGTCAAGAGGCAGAGAAAAATCTCAAAAGCTGTTGATGCTCTTCCGAGAGCAACGACAAGAAGAGCATTCCCCATCCAAGCCACAAGGCCGACCAGAAACCAGCAATTCATCTATGCCTAAGCCTGAGATGAAACCACTATGCAAGTCTACATCTAGGAGAAAGGTGGGGAAGGCTTTAAGCTTTCTGTGGAAAAGCAAGAGCTATTCTGTTTACCAGTGTTAGGTCTCAGTGCAAATCTTTCGATGCCTAGCTTCTACTAGCCCTGGTTTTTATCCTAAGCTCAAGTCCTGTTCCATTGGGTGCTCTGACTGGTTTTTCCAACGCGTAGAGGAGATGTACATGCATGTGTAATTTTGTGGCTTCTGATAATTCTTCAGTTTCTTTCCTCATTGTAATATCAGTCAATTCTTAGTATTAGATATTTATTTAATTTTTGGTAATATATAATAGGTGTTCCACGTCTTAAATTTACTTTTGAAAGGTCGAGTTAGAAACACACAGAAATGTTTCTCTATCTTAATAGTTGGAGATTATTACCCCTTTTCAAACCACAGCTGCCAGTGTTTAGATTGCCATTGTCAGCTACTGGACCGTTGCTGGAAAGTCATTGGCGGCCATTGGTGCATGTTCGATGTACGGCAATGTGGTACGTACTTTTGTCCTTGAATTGTGTTTCTACTTTACGGAAGTGCTCGAGAATTCTGTTTCAAGACAAATAATATTTAGTCTACTTGTTCGTGTTTACATTTTACACTATTGAACATGTTTTTGTCCAAGGACATGAACCAAACAAAGCATGGAGATGTTTTGTTTATACACCCAAAATTGAGGTAATCATTAACACCTAATCCAAATTATGAGTAGATTAGCGTTTTGGGTGTTAAAAAATGGGTATTAGAGCAAGTATAGATGCAATATACAAGTGGTGTTGCAAGAACTTTTATCTATTATTACAAAGTAGATAGTTAGGAAGGTATGGCTACTCCATCCTATGTTGGGGAGTAACATTAGCCATCCCATTTGAAATAGCAAAATGGCCCCTTGCTTTTAGTATGTAGGGCTTATATAATTTTTATTTACAAATTGACCTCTTGACCTATTGAACCTTCTATTGTATTCTTTTGAAGCGTAAGTCTTCCAAATTGGATAGCTGGCCAAACCCTTCATGTAAGTTCCATTCAATTCATTGCTATCGAGTCCTAATACTTGAAGAGAAGAAAATTGAGAAAGGTTTGTCATCATACTAGTAATTTGATTCCTTCCCAAATCCAAAGTAGGCAATGTTTTGTGAATGCAAGGAGAAAATGCATGAACGAGCTCGTGGATTCCCATGGTCAACTTATTGTTAGATAGGTCTAGTTCACTCAAAGTTCTACCACGTACTTGGCCTTGAAGGAAGTTATTTGCAAGATATAACTGCTGTACTAAATTTATGAAGACATTGATCAATCACTACATTTAATTTTTCACAATATGTGCACCAGGATTGTACTCAACAATGCCTCTGATCACCAACCCTTTTTCCCTTGTTTCCCTTTACCTCCTTTCTTGGTTCCTTTACTAGACATTCCAGAGCCATGATCTTGATCTTGATGTTGACGGTGCTGAATTTAGCAAATGCCTCACATGATCACATCGAGTATGCCATTTTTAAAGAGTAAGAGAAAAGGACAAATAGGTCCTGACCTTTTGTACCGCGGACATTTTCGTCGTCCCTAACTATTGAAAAATACTTTAAAGTTCTTGACTTTTCACAAAACTTGAACGGATCAGTCTTTCCGTCCAAGACCCAACGGAAAAGTTTGACGTGGCTCCCGTAATGCTTGTCATGCGTACGTGTGGGTCACGCGTACGCGCCGCCAGACTTCCCTTTCGCGTACGCGTCGACATGAATTCAACAAATCTTCATTTCTACCCACGTGTACGAATCGCCATGAATTTAACAAATCCTCATTTTTTCATGAATTCTCCACTTTGCATGGCTTTTTTTCCCATTTCTTTTACCTTCAAAACTTTGAATCACTCAAACAAACATATTAAGACATCGAATGAGAGAAAAGTAAATTAAATTTAGTCCTAACCCCATTACAACCCTTGAAAAGACCTCTTGATATATGTATCCATGCATTGAATATATGTTGATTGGTAGAAAAAGAGCAAGTCTTAAAAAGCAAGATTAGTAGAGAATTGAGAGAATCGACCTTCAAACACTAAAGAGATTAAAGTGCAAACACTTCCGGTGAGGATTTGATGTTCAATCCCTTGTTTTTTGCTTTCACGAGCTTTCTTCTTGTAAGTATATTTATACTTCATTTTGAGATTTGAATGAGTGGAATTCATAAATTATCATACTATCTTAGCCCTACTTAGACATGCTAATGTCTAAGTGTGGGAACGTTGATGAACTACAATTTTATGGTTTCTATTGTATTGAATTTGGTGGATTTTATCAACTTTTTCTACATTTATTTACTAAAATAACATGGTTTTGTGAATTTCTCCTAAGTGTGCTTAATGATTGAAAACATGTTTTTTAGGCTATTAAATTGCTAAATTTAATTTACTTTTCTTCCATTCGATGCCTTGATATGTTTGTTTGAGTGATTTAAAGTTTTGAAGGTAAGAATGGCTTGAAAGAAATGGAAAAAAAAAAGCATGTAAAGTGGAGAATTCATGAAGAAATGAGGATTTGTTGACTTCATGGCGATGCGTACGCGTGAGCCACGTCAGACTTTTCCGTTAGGTCTGACGGATGATGCATTTGGACGGAGGGACTGATCCGTCTAAGTTTTGTGAAGGTCAGATACTTAAAAGTAATTTTCAATGGTCAGAGACGAAAATGTCCGCAGAACAAAAAGTCAGAGACCTATTTATCCTTTTTTTAAAGAGTAATGTTAGAAAGCTATTTTTTCTTGTCAAGATTATCCAATTTTTTAAAAGTTATTTTATTTATTTTAAATTCTAGATTCTAAATTATAAATCCTTAATTCTAAATATAAATCCTAAAATAAAGTTAGTTGATATTGGCTAACTAAAAATTGGCTTCTTATATTTTCTATTTCTAAAGCAGCCTGTCATATTAGACGGGCATGCTGGTCCATACAGAGCATATCATTCTATTTACATCTAAACGAGATTAGGACTAAATCTGGAAAGATTCCATCTTAATTCTTGTACCTCTTTGGTTAAAAGTTTTGTGCGTTAAAGTCTCTTCCAAGTATTCCCACATTCGGTTTATACTTCATAGTTCATAGGATGATATCCGACTAGAATTATGCATCCATGTTATTTTTTCTAACAACTTTTAGGCGGATATTAGGACTGGAAGTGAGTCAAGCCAGCTCATGAGCCAGCTCGAGTTCGACTCGTTAACAGCTCGATAAGCTAAGCTCGTGAGCTGGTGAGCTAAGCTTGAGCCTGGAATTGAGCTCATAAATTAAATGAGCCGAGCTTGAGCTTGGATAAGCTCAGCTCATTAGCTCGTGAGCTGGCTCGATTATATATATATATATATATATATATATATATATATATATATATATATATATATATATATATATATATTATAACAATCTTAATCATTTAATATTTATATTTATTTTTTACATATAATTTTAATATAGGACATAAATAAAAAATTTATATTTTATTGATACATAAACAATATAAAAAATTGATCTTTTTAAATATTTTTTAAAACATATAAGTTATAATTTACTGATATAGAATTATAGATTATGTATTTATGTTTCTTTTATTTGAGCTACCTCGTGAGCTCGAGCCAGCTCGTGAGCTTTCGGTGAGCCGAGCTTGAGCTTAAGAAATATGCTCGATTGTTAATGAGTCGAGCCGTGAGCCAAGCTCAATTTTCGTGAGCCGAGCTTGAGCTTGGTCTAACTCGGCTCAGCTCGGCTCACTTCCAGCCCTAGCGGATATAGAAAAAAAAAAGAAAATAAAAAAAGTGAAATTATTTATGCGTTATTTGGATGAAGAGAAAATGAATGAAAAGAAAATAGGAAAATTTTTTTTTTGTTTGAATAGAAAGAAAAATAAGAAAAAAGAAAATTATAATAGTATAAAATTATATTAATATTTTTATAACAAAATAAAGTATAAATATTTTTATTTATTTATATTTTATTACATTTTATAAATATTTAAAATATTATAATTTTATATATTTAATTTAAATTATTTATTTAATACATATATAATATTTAAATATGAATCTTTATTATAATAATATATTAAAACTATTAAAACTAAATTTATATTAATAATAATACAATTATGGATAATATTGTAAATACACAAAAAAATAATTTTTATCTCCTTGTTTTCTTGCTTGTTGTGAATGGAAAATTTTTTTGGTGAGACCCACAAAAAAATTTTCTTTCTTCCCATTTTTTTGGAATCCAAACAAAGAAAAATAACATTTTCCATTCATTTTCCTTCCATCTTTTTTCTTTTCTCTTATTTTTTCTTAAACCAAACATAGTGTTAAATTCATTTTAAGCATAAGTATATTAGCAAAGAATAAAGTTAAACACGTCTACACTTAATTATATTTAAGTGTGTCTAAAGAATTTTTTTTTTATTAAAACACAATTGAAAATGTGAAATGTCATATAAATATGATATTTGAAATATATTTAATATGTAACGCGACAACTCAACAATGTGTCTGTTAACAAATTAAAATTATGTTCCTGTTTTTGTGGCATAATGAATAAATTAAAAAAAAACGAAAAAAAATGAAAAGGTGAGAGAAGGGGGAACCGTATTCGATTCTCTAGTGAGAATTTCATGTCACAGCTCAACCACAAGGAAACTAAGATGATAGAGATAAGGAGCGTTTGGAGGAAGTGCCCACGAACTCCATTCTTGAAGCTCAAAACGCAATAGCACCAAACAGGTGTTAGCTCGGGGGTTCTAGTGATGCCGCAATCAGAAAAGTCGTTCAGTAACAAACTTCCAATAATCTGTATGTCGTGCCTTTTTTAATTTTTAGTGCTATATATTATTATGTTTTTATTTTTATATGCTTGAGTAACTTTTGAGTTTACAAGACATAACTAGTTTTCTTGTAAAACCATCGCTTGTTTAACATGGGTCTTTGGAACGCCTTGCTTGTACTGAATTCGTTCAACGAATTCAATTCAATTCTCTGGCTTGAAATTATATTTTGAGAATTCAGTTGTAAATTGGTCAAGAAGGCAGTTCATTTCATGGCTATTGCAAATCATGTAATTTAATTCAATTTTATAATTTAGTTTTTTGAGTTCTATCTCCTTTTCTTTTCTTTTTATTTCCTTTTTTTTTCATTCTAAACACCCTAGTGATGTTTTGGCATGCTAACTCTTGATGGCAAGGTGGGCAAAAGAAAAGTTATATCACAAAGTACAAATACTTGATGTGTTATTATTTGATTGAGTTTATTTATATGGTTGGCTTGGATGTGGGGTATAAGTGTTTGGGATAAGGTTATTGGTAAAATACATAGGAAGTTGGACCCTTAGAGCCTAGGCTAAGTAGTATATTTCTGCTTATGTTTTATTTTTCCAAATAGTATTGTTCGGACTTTGTTTTCCCATCAATAATGCTCTGTTTTATTTTGGTTATTCATCTTACTAATATAACATAGGAAGAATTTTAAGTGTAACAAGTACAGCGGTATTTCAACTATTTTAATCGTTGATTTTAATTATAAAAAATATATATAACATATATTAATGATTAAAATTACTAAAACATTAGTGTTCTATGTACATTTAAATTTTTTTTTATAATATATATTTCGTTCTTAAAATTTTGGATCGAAATCATCTTTGATCTTTTCATTTTTTTTATTCTCAATATTATAAAAAGTTATAAAATCATCTTTTTCAATGTTATTTTTTAGATCAAATTATCCTAATAATAATAAAAAACAAAACAAAACCTTCCCCACCCGCAGAGATTTGAGAAATCATTATGGAATCTAGGAGGAGTTTTTCATTCAACTCGAAAGAGATGTTTTATAAATTTTTTCAATCATCAATATACAGTCCATTCATTCATTTCTATAAATTATTTCTCTTACTCATTTGAATCCTCACACAAATTATTATACAATTATTCTTCTTCTTCGTTACGTAATCAGAACCATCAGACATTCTTCAAGAAAGAGAAGAAGCTCTTCGACGTCGTTCTGCACACTTGTGCTCCCTCCAATGGTCCCAGGGTTGGCGTTCTAGTTTATCACTTTGTTCCCAAGGGTTTGGTTGCTCCTTCAGAAGTGAAGTGACATCCATAATTCCATGTTTGATTTTCTTGGAAAAATTTAACATCATCGCCATACTAGTAGAGGTTGACCAAGGTCAAGTATAGGATGAAACTGACAATGAAATTAGGGATAGAAAAAAGGGTAGTTTGAGAATTTTAAAAGTGTTTCAGTATTTAAGTAGTTTTGTCCATAGAATTCTATCTTTTATGCGTACAAAAGTCAATTTTATTTTTTCATACTTAAATTTGTTAATGTTTAAAACATTGTTGGGTAAAATAGTAGTTTAATATATGTGTGCGCACGTGTGTTACTATGATGATTGCAAAATTAAGGTAGTTACAATAGTACCTTAGAAAATGGTATTATCATTTCTGTTTTTATGCCATTCCATATATAATTTTTTTTGCATTGTATATTTAGATGAATTTGTAAAATAACTTTTGCTTATTATAGGTTAATTATTTTGATTTAACATAATTTTTGGACAATATATTTGCCTATATTTACAGGGATTCCAGGGGATGGCAGATGTTTGTTTAGGTCTGTAGTGTATGGTGCATGCCTTAGAAGAAGGGAGCCATCTCCAAGTCTCAATAGGCAAAAAGAACTTGCAGATGACCTTAGAGCCAAAGTAATCTTTCACCTTAATTAATTTATTAAGTAACTTATGAATATTGTTAAGGTAATTATATTTTATTCTATGCAATCTAAGATCATCTCCAATGAAGTGTTTTTAGAATATCACTTTTGATACTTTTAAGAAATGAATTGATTTAGAATTAAAATATGAATTGGAGTTGATTTATGAAATGAAACCGATATCACTTTAGAAAAATAATATCATCTTAATGGAGAACCAATAAAATTTTGCCACTCGTATAATTATGTTTTTAAAATAATAAAATTCTTATTCAAATAATACTATGCATTGGAAAAGCAAATTTCACCTTTAATTTTAAGTTACTATTTATAAGAGACTAAGCTTTCTGCCTTGCGACTGGCCTCTCTCACTCAAGATAAGGTCAGTTAGATCCAATAAATCCCTTCCCTTTCTCTGATCAATAAGTCCTCCGATCCCTTTCTTTCATCGACGTATGATGCCACAAATATTCTTGTAGAACCCAAAATAAAATAAAATTAGAACTAGCATTAGAAATGCTCTAAAAATTAATTAAAATTTAATAAGATGGTTGGTGCATGGATGAAATAAAGATTAATCACTCAATGACCAAGAGTTAATAATTATGGTAAATTAAATTAATATTTTATCATAATTAAATTATGTCACACATAACACTCTTCTATATTTATAAAATTATTACATCGAATTTCTCTAAAAATAAATTATGCTAATAGTAAAATTATGTCCATGTAATTTAACTTAATAATAATTATGTCACATATGAGAAAACAATTATCAATATTAAAATGATGGCACTAGCTAGTACTTTTTATACTTTAGTTATCAATATATATATTAAATAGAGTAATGTCAATTATACATTTAAATTAAATTATGATTTATTTGAAAGATCCAACGAATTTTAAAATTAAAAATTAAAAAATAAAAGAAATGTGTCAGAGTCACAGTTTAATCAATAATTATAAATTTTATATCTAACGATGAAACAATTCTAATGCACAAAATAATACTTTTATTTAAATAATATTATTTTTTTATAGAATATTTTATAATTAGGAATAATAATATTATTCAAATCCACAAAGCTCTAACTTGTCTTACCTAATCAGAACGGATAATTATCTGATCCATATAAAATTATTAATATTATTGTTTGATATTGTATTATTCTTAAATTTGCGATTTAATTTATATTATGTATATAATTATAGTTGTGGTTATATAAATTTTAAAATTTAATTTTATTTATTAAATTTTAATAATTAATAAAAACAGGTAGAGACGCGATGGGTACTTACAAAGATATATTAGGATATAGATTTTACTAATAGTGGGAGAGGCAAAACAGGTTTTATACAGACTGTTATAGAACAAAACAGAATTTGATAAGACAAAAATTTGCCTCCACCCATCCGATTGCCACCCTATATATTTATAGTTGATCTTGAGTTGGAATTAAGTATACAGTGTTTAATGTAATTTATAATAATGCATATACATAGGTTTCTTGAGGATGACTTTGACACCTACACAGGACAAATGCGAAAGCCTCACGTTTGGGGAGGAGAACCTGAACTTCTTATGTCCTCGCATGTTTTACAGTTAAGACAATTTTATTGTTAGCAAAATAATTTATAATTTATGTGTCTATTTTATTGCCATGAATTTGTTATTGATATTTTATTTTTATTTATATTTTTAAAATTAACTTTCATACTTATTATTATTATTATTATTATTATTATTATTATTATTATTATTATTATTATTATTATTATGATAATGGAAAAGATCTATAAAAATTAGGAGTAATTTGAGAATAACATATAATAGGATAGTGACAATATTCACTTTCTAATTTATAATGACTCTAATATTAATATTTCATTTTCTTTTCTAGTTAAATATTTATCTTTTAACATACTTATTTTTTCCTATTTTATGCTAAAATTATATGAGGATAAAATATGCTTTTATTTCTAATATATGTATAAGCAAACTATAAGTGATGGTAATTGGTAAGGTAGAATTATATGTTGATGTAATTGATATATGTGTTGTGGTTATAGGATGCCTATAACAGTGGTGATGGAGGATAAGAAATCCAAGAATCTTAAAGTAATAGCTGAATATGGTCAAGAGTATGGTAAGGATAACCCAATTCGTGTTATCTATCACGGATATGGCCATTATGATGCCTTCAACAATTCCAGTAACACTACATATTCGCAGAAATGATTACAACTTTGATAAGCTGCATATATCATATGTATGTGATTAGTGAATTATTAAGATCCCTGTTATATATCTATCCCATCACTAGTGCCATTATATATATATATATATATTTTTTATAAAACTTAATTTTACCGATTAATAGTTAAATTCCAATAACTTATTTTGCTGTAAAAAATAAAAATCAATAAGATTATATTTCAGTAACTCATATTTATATACATTTTAAATTTTTATATTATCATTAATTTTGTTACGTGCAGTGATATGAGGAGAGAAACGACGGTTTAGAAATTTAGCAAAACAATCTCTTCGTCGGTAGCATAGTCCGAACCGACAAGTAACCCTCCTAATCAAAGTTTAAAATTCAAATAATAAAAATAACCGAGAGTCTTTTAACATCGTGTCGTTCTCCTTAAGACAATGCAATTAAGGTGTCAACATTTTCGGTTGTGAGAAAAATTCGAGGTTTTGAAATCAAAGAACGAAAGATTAAAAGAACTAAGTAATAAAAGAACTAAAGAACATGATCAAAAAGGTATTTAATGCAATTAAAAGAAAGGAAGATCAAAACTAATGAAAATGCTATAAATGTGTAAAAGAGCCTTGACTTGGGAATGAGAGTTAAGAAATCCTATCATCATCATAACCACAACTATGGTAACTATGATGAGTCAATCTCGCTTCGTCTACCCCTAACATTGAGGAGTAAGTCAATCAAGCATAATTGACCTTAACCCATAAATCCTAGCTAACTCACCAATCACTTGGTGAAAAGCTAGCCTCAATAGAAATAAGAGTCAACTAACTACTCAAGAAACATTCAACCAAACAAATATAAAGCATGGAACATTAAATTCATCAATAAAAACTTCAAGAAACTAAAATTGCAATTATAAACAAAGTAATTTGAACCAAAAGACAAAATAGCAAAAGTAATGTAATTAAAGAGAAATTAAAGAGTACTTACAAAATGCTACAATAGAAATGGAAAATGAAATAAAACCCTAAGAGAGTATTCTATCTACACGACTCCTACTCCTGCTATGGAAAATGTAAAAATGAGCTCTAAGTCCTAATCTAAAACCCCATGCTTTGATATGGCTTCATTTCCCTTTGACATAGCATCTCCATTTAGCTTCTATCCTTCCAAAATTGGGCCAAAAGGACCCAAAATCGAAAATCATATGTTTCATTAATGAATCCACGTGCAGGGACCTGTGCGTACGCATAAAGGGTTGTGCGCACGCACATAAGTTGATTTCCATCTTGTGCGCACGCACACATGCTTGTTCTTACGCACACTTGACTGTGTGTGCTTCTCCTTGTTTTCTTCATGTGTTCTCCCTTGTTCATGCTTTCTTCCACTTTTTCCTAGCCAATCTTGTCTATAGGACCTAAAATCACTCAACAAACATGTCACAACATCGAATGGCATAAAAGTGGAATTAAAATCGTCAGTTTAAGCACAAAAATGCATGTTTTCACATTTAGGTTCAATCTAGGGACAAAACACAAAAGTATACTATTTAAATGGATAAGTGTGAGTTTATGTGATACAATCCACTCAAATCAAGTCAAAATATCTTATCAAATAGGGACTCATCAATTTTCACTCACTTAAACAATAGTATGTCCTCATGCTAACTCAAACAAGGAGAAAGATCAAAGGGGTAATGATTTATTAAATGCAAGTACACTATATATACTATAGTTATCCTATGAGTTTGGTGAAAATAAACAAACAAATCTTCAAGCAAGAATATGAACATATAGGGCTAAACAATGAAGTAACTCAAATTCCAAGAATTGATTTGAATTTCAAAATGAAGCACTTGCAAGAATACATGATAAGAAATGTGAAAACATAGAATTGAGTGATCGAACATCCCGAATGTGTATGCACTCTATCGCTCGATGTTTAAGGTTTTAATCACTCAAGTCTCTTCTAATCATGCTTTCAATGATTTGCTTTTCATCTAACCATCAACAATGTATGATGTATGAATGCAAGTATCATGAATACTTCATAGGGTTGTAATAGGGTTAGGGTTAAAGTGGGATAAATATGGCTAAGTGGACTAGGAAGATTGAATCCTTGATCAGTTTAAGTACCCACTCAACCTATATCAATCCAATAACAAAAGATGAAACCTAACCTTCCATCATTTTCTTTCTCACACATTCATGTATATGCTTTCCATTCATAACACATATGCATTATTTATTTGCTCCCTTTTAAGGGTGACTTCTGTCCCACTCTCTCTCTCTCTCTCTCTCTCTCTCTCTCTCTCTCTCTCTCTCTCTCTCTCTCTCTTTCTCTCTCTCTCTCTCTCTCAAAGCAAGAAACTAAAATGCATATGGTTTAAAAATTCTATACATGAATGCAACCACTTTAAAATTTTCAAAGCGTACCCGAAATACTTTCAATCTTTTCTACCAAAGTTCTTCCAAAATTCCCCTACACTTAAATAAAACACACTTCTCAACCTAAGCTAATCAATTACAATCAAGACAAATCATGGTTTTTCGCTTAAGGTTGTAATGTGCTAAAATCAAACAATGGGATAAATAAAGAATCAAGCAATGGAGGTTAACAATGGTAGTTACAAGGGTATGTCTATGTGGTAAGTGAGTTCAAAACAAAGATAGCCTCAATCATGCTCAATGCATTCAAACATCAACTATTGGAAATAAAGAATCAAGCACAATCAAGATTACAATCATAGAAGAAATATAGCATACAATGAACAAAATTTGCGGTTATAAGGTATAATTACTCATTATAGGCTCAAATCTCACAAGGTATTTTGTTCTTAACTCATTTCTATGTTTCACAAAAATAGTTTAAGCAAGTTAGAAGGATTTTCCAAATCAATTAATTGGTATGCCCTCAAAATAAAATTCTTGAAAATTCTTGTTGTTTTTCACCAAAGTTATTTCCTATATGTATGTATATTGTGATGGATGCAAAAAATTTTCAAAATTCTTAGTTCTTTTCTAATTGTCACATTCAAAAACCAAAATGTACAATTAGGATCAAAATCAAACTAAGTGCTAAGCTATTCACATCATCCAATCACAATCAAAATATGTAGATATCGATTAACTAAAAGTGTAATATCTATATACCAAAATAAAGATGCAATGTTAAATATATAAACATACTAACATATATGCAACTACTAAAGTACTAACTTCTAGTGCATAAGGTAAAATACTCTAAATCCGTAAAAGCATAATAAAAAGTAAAGTAACTAAATGCTAAAGTGTTTAGGAGAGAATTTTTACACAAAAAAATAGTAGATCCTCCCCCACACTTAAATGCTGCATGGTCTTCCGTGCCAAAAAATTGGATCGGGGGTCTAACTCTGCGGTGGTGCTGTAGTGGCTGGTAAATGATGATGTCATGGGTCGGTCCTGTGGTGGTCTCAGCTGCTTGCTGCTGGACTGGCTAGTCAGCTGCCTCAACTGCTGTGTCCTCAGCTGCTACCTCTGCTGCTTCTGCCTCTGCCACCAGCCGCTCAGTCTCATGCTCTGGCTTTGGCTCAGACTCAGGTGTAGCTACAGGAGGTGGACCGGGGTCTCGACCATCCTGTCTGGCTGCCAATCACTGAAAGCGGAGCTCACAATGGCGCTCGTGGCAGCGAAGCTCCTTTAGAAGGTCCTGAACGAGCTCATATAATGGCCGTGGTGCAGGGGCAGGTGCATGGGCAGGTGCTGAAGGTGCTGATGATGATGAAGGCTCAATGGTCTTCCTCTTCTTTAGCGGCGGTCCCTTATACTCTCCACGAGGCAGAAATGGATGGGTGCTGATGAGGGTAGACATCCAGTCTCTGGTCTCCGCTCAACCCCAGATAGGGTGGCCAGTCTCGTGATCATCGATGGGAAGGCGATGTTATACTTTTGGTTCGTATACACCTTCCACATCGACTCTCTGATAAAGGGCAGAATATAAATCCTCTTACCTTCCAGAATAGCCCATAGAAGAACTGCCACTCTGACTCTATTGTGTGTAGCATGCATGCTTGGCAGGATATAATCGGCAATGATCTACTGCCAGATCCTCGCCTCAGGATGTAGATCTGAGCATGCAATTCTGAGGGGTACCACTTTCTCTCCCCTGCTATACTCCCACCTGGCCTCAGGTAGGCCAATCTACTCCAAAACTGCGTCTAACCTGATTTTTCCTTGGATTAGATCTGCAGCTATCTTAATATAATCATTCTCGCTCTCTAGAATGTGCAGAATCTGGAGGAGTGCCTCTAAAGCATGGTTGGAAGTGTCCAACTGCACTCCTCTAAGGAAAACTGACTCGGCGCCCTCGTTGGGTAAATTTTCATAGAATTCCTTGACCATGTGTTCATTGACTTCCACTGGGTCGAATTCTATGAATTTCTATCCATAGTAGTCCAGGCGGTTTGTGATAGCCTCAACATATTTATATGGTAAATTCAGCTTCCTTTCATAATGGAAGGTCTTCTTTTCCACTTTTCTATACTGCTCTTGGGCCTTCTCATTGAAGAAAGTATCAGCCTGGTTACTTGGCGGGATAGGGACAGGAGCCTTGGAATAAGTTTTCTCTTTTCCCTTACGACACATCTTGAAAAAGGAGATAAAACGGAATACAGCTTAGGAGAAACAGATATTTAACATAAAAAGCAAAAGAGGGAATAGTCAAAATGCAACATTTAGAGCCATATAATAATTATCACTTAATTGAGGAAAACCGGTTGGAAGAGGTAATATGTTCAAAAGAAAACATGGTTATCCACAATCAAAAAACCTAAGTAATAATTAAGTGATAAACAAAGAACAATTAAGCTTAAGTAACAGAGAATGAGAGTGAATTGATTTAGAATTTGGTTATTACAATTATATTTTGAAAGTATGAGATTTGATAAAAATTTGCAATAAGGCAATAACCCAATTCAACATAAAAGTGGAAACTTATTCATGGCAAAAGTGAGGTAATCATATAGATATAATCCTTGTTCGAAAAGCAATAGATTTGATTAAAATCAACTTCAATTGCTCAAAAATATTTCGAGGAACAAGTAATTGTATATATGATCATTGCTAATCAGAAACACATGAATAAGTGATATATTCAACTCACTAAGGTAACATGATATGCACAAAGTAGATAACGCCAATTGGATAGTCAATTGATTAATCAAAGTGGGAATCGTAGAACTACATTGGTGTTCAAATCACATTAATGACTATTGTGCATAATAAAAATTCAATATCAATCATCATCCAAGATCATAGAAAACTGCACAAGATGAGTTATAATGCCTACAACAACAACAACAACAACAACAACAACAACAACAACAAAGTCTTGTCCTACTAGGTGGGGTTAGCTACATAAATCAAGCGACGCCATTGTGCTCTGTCATGTATCATTTTTACGGAGAGACCGTTTACATGTAGATCTCGTTTGACCACCTCATGGATGGTCCTCTTAGGTCTTCCTCAGCCTTTTGCCCCTTGTCCATCTTCCATCTCATCCACCCTCCTGATTGGGTGTTCTATCGGTCTTATTCTCACATGTCCAAACCACCTGAGATGCGATTCAACCATCTTTTCCACAATGGGTGCTACTCTAACTCTCTCACTTATATCTTCATTCCTTATTTTATTCAATTACGTATGACCACTCATCCATCTCAACATCTTCATCTCTGCCACACTCATCTTATGTTCGTGCTCCCCTTTGGCAGCCTAACACTCCGTACCAAAAAGCATAGTTGGTCTTATAGTGGTGCGATAGAATTTACCTTTAAGTTTTAAAGTCACTTTTTTGTCGCATATAAAACCAGATGCAATCTGCCATTTTGACCAACCTGCTTGGATCCTATGATTTACATCCTGTTCAATCTCTCCATTATCCTGTATGATGCACCCAAGATACTTAAAACTTTTAACTTTTCGTAAGAAGTTTTCTCCAATCTTCACCTCTTTATTAGGGTTTTCCCTTCTCAGACTGAACTTACATTCCATATATTCTGTCTTTCTACGGCTTATGCGCAGACCATACACTTATAGGGCTTCTCTCCATAAGTCCAACTTCTCATTTAAGTCTTCTCTTAACTCTCCCATAAAGACGATATCATCAGCAAAAAGCATGCACCATGGCACAGGTTCTTGGATGTGCTCTGTGAGTATTTCCAATACTAATGTGAAAAGGTATGGACTTAAGGATGATTCCTGGTGTAATCCTATACCAATAGGAAATTCCTCTGTCACACCACCTTGAGTCTTCACACTAGTTATGGCCCCATCATACATGTCTTTAATTGCACAAATATATGTGATCCTTACTCTCTTTTTTTCTAAAACCATCCATAAGACCTCCCTTGGCACCCTATCATACGCTTTTTCCAAATCAATAAACACCATATGTAGATCCCTTTTATTACTATGATACCTCTCCAACATCCTTCTTAGTAGGTATATCGCTTCAGTGGTAGATCTGCCTGGCATAAATCCAAATTGATTCTCTGTTACTTGTGTCTCTTTTCTCAACCTCCGTTCTATCATCCTTTCGCATAACTTCATGGTATGACTCATGAGTTTGATCCCTCTATAGTTTCTGCAACTTTGTATATCCCCCTTATTCTTGTAGATAGGTACCAAGATGCTCTTTCTCCACTCATCAGGCATCTTCTTTGACCTTAAAATCTCATTAAAAAGCTTGGTTAACCAGTTGATACCTTTTTCTCCAAGGCCCTTCCAAACCTCAATCGGGATATTATCAGGTCCTACTGCCCTGCAATTTTTCATCTACTTTAGAGCCTTTTTTACCTCGAAGTCTCGAATCCTTTGATAGTAGTCAAAGTTTTGATCTTCTTCTCTTGTGCATAATCGAGCAAGGCTTGGAAGAGTCTTCTGTCCGTCATTAAATAACTTGTAGAAGTAGCTCTTCCACCTTTCGTTAATCTTCTTCTCTTGAGCCAACACCTCTCCATCCTTATCCTTTATGCACTTAACCTGAACCAAATCTCTCGTTCTTCTTTCACGGCTCTTTGCGATTCTATATATACCTTTTTCTCCTTCTTTCGTGCCCAAAGACTGGTAGAGACCCTCATATGCTATTGTTCTTGCTTAACTTACAGCCGCTTTTGTCTCTTTCTTAGTCGCCTTATATTTTTCCAGTTATCTGCGTTGCGGCATAAAGATCATTCTTTAAAGCACTCCCTTTTTGTCTTTATCTTTTCTTGTACACTTGCATTCCACCACCAGGACTCCTTGTCTCTTGGTCTTATTCCTTTATATTCACCAAAGCTTTCTTTTACTGTTCTTCTAATAACTTCTGTCATCTCCCTCCACATCTCTTTTGCGCTTCCATTCCCATCTCACTTTGTATCTTCTCCTACTCGTCTTAGGAAGCTTCTTTCTTCCTCAGTTTTCATCTGCCACCACCTCGTCCTTGGGTTCTTCGTATGATGTCTTTTCCTCAACTTTTGCTCAACGCGAAAATCCATGATGAGCACCCTATGTTGTGTTGTCAAACTCTCTCCTGGGATAATTTTACAATTAATGCAAAATTTTCGATCGACTCTCCTCAACAAGAAGAAGTCGATTTGAGAACTTGTCATGCCACTCTTATAGGTTATAAGATGTTCATCTCTCTTTTTAAAATATATATTTGCGATGAGAAGATCAAAGGTTGAGAAAAAGTCCAAGATAGTTTTACCGTCGGCATTTATCACCCCGAAACCATAGCTTTCGTGAATACTCCCATACATAGTCATTTCTCTCCCAACATGGCCATTTAAATCTCCTCCTATGAAAATCTTATCTCCCGAAGGTATGTCTTGAACCAAACTCTCTAGGTCTTTCCAAAATCTTATCTTATGTTGTTCGTCCGAATCCACTTGCGATGCCTAAGCGCTAATCACATGGAAAACACCTCCCTCCGCCACAAGTTTGATAGAGATGATCCGATCTCCCACCCTCTTAACATCCACTACATCTTTCTTCCACTGCTTATCCACAATAATTCCAACCCCATTCTTATTCTTCACCTTTCCTATATACCAAAGTTTGAAACCAGACGTATCCAACTTTCTAGCCTTCGCACCAACCCATTTTGTTTCTTGTAGGCACATAATGTTAATCTTCCTCCTTGTCATGTTGTCCACCACCTCCATGGACTTTCCTGTTAGAGTGCTGGTGCACGAAATTGTGATCATCAACAATGGCACCAAAAACTTGGTAGCGCTCTCAACGTGAATCACACTTAGTCACAACTCCGCACAACTAACCAGCAAGTGTATTTGGTCGTCCAAGTAATACCTTACGTGAGTAAGGGTCGATCCCACGGAGATTGTTGGTATGAAGCAAGCTATGGTCATCTTGTAAATCTCATTTAGGCGGATAATAAATGTTATGGAGTTTTCGAATAGTAAATAAAGCAGAAAATAAAGATAAAGTTACTCATGTAATCCAATGGTGGGAATTTCAGATAAGTGTATAGAGATGCTTGTCCCTGTTGGATCTCTGCTTTCCTACTGCCTTCCTTCAATCCTTGTTATAACTTTCCATGGCAAGCTGTATGTAGGGCATCACCGTTGTCAATGGCTACATCCCATCCTCTCAGTGAAAAAGGTCCAAATGCTCTGTCACAGCATGGCTAATCATCTGTCGGTTCTCGATCATGTTGGAATAGAATCCCTTGATTCTTTTGCGTTTGTCATCACGCCCAACAATCGCGAGTTTGAAACTTATCACAGTCATTCAATTCCTGAATCCTACTCGAAATACCACAGACAAGGTTTAGATTTTCCGGATTCTCATGAATGCCGTCATCAATCTAGCTTATACCACGAAGATTCTGATTAAGGAATCCAAGAGATATGCGCCCGGTCTAAGGTAGAACGGAAGTGGTTGTCAGTCACGCGTTCATAGGTGAGAATGATGATGAGTGTCACGGATCATCACATTCATCATGTTGAAGTGCAACGAATATCTTAGAATAAGAACAAGCGGAATTGAATAGAAAATAGTAGTAATTGCATTGAAACTTGAGGTACAGCAGAGCTCCACACCCTTAATCTATGGTGTGTAGAATCTCCACCATTGAAAATACATAAGTGATGAAGGTTCAGGCATGGCCGAATGGCCAGCCCCCAAAATGTGATCATAGGATCAAAAATACAATCAAAGACCTTCCAATCAAAAGACACCGAATACAATAGTAAAAAGTCCTATTTATACTAGACTAGCTACTAGGGTTTACAGAAGTAAGTAATTGATGCAGAAATCTACTTCCGGGGTCCACTTGGTGTGTGCTTGGGCTGAGCTTGAGCTTTACATGAGGTGAGGCTTCTATTGGAGTTGAACGCTAAGTTGTAACGTGTTTTTGGCGTTCAACTCTAGTTTGTGACGTGTTTCGGCGTTTGACTCCAGAATGCAGCATGGAACTTGTGTTGAGCACTAGTTTACGTCATCTAATCACGAATAAAGTATGGACTGTTATATATTGCTGGAAAGATCTGGATGTCTACTTTCCAACGCCATTGAGAGCATGACATTTGGAGTTCTGTAGCTCCAGAAAATTCATTTCGAGTGCAGGGAGGTCAGAATCCAACAACATCAGCAGTCCTTTGTCAGCCTTTTATCAGAGTTTTGCTCAGGTCCCTCAATTTCAGCCAGAAATTACCTGAAATCACAGAAAAACACACAAACTCATAGTAAAGTCTAGAAATGTGAATTTAGCATAAAAACTAATGAAAACATCCCTAAAAGTAACTATATCCTACTAAAAACTACCTAAAAATAATGCCAAAAAGCGTATAAATTATCCGCTCATCACAACACCAAACTTAAATTGTTGCTTGTCCCCAAGCAAATGAAAATCAATTAGGATAAAAAGAAGAGAATATACTATAAATCCCAAAATATCAATGAATATTAATTCTAATTAGATGAGCGGGACTTGTATCTTTTTGCTTCTGAACAGTTTTGGCATCTCACTTTCTCCTTTGAAGTTTAGAATGATTGGCATCTATAGGAACTTAGAATTTCAGATAGTGTTATTGATTCTCCTAGTTAAGTTTGTTGATTCTTGAACACAGCTACTTTTATGAGTCTTGGTCGTGGCCCTAAGCACTTTGTTTTCCAGTATTACCACCGGATACATAAATGCCACAGAAACATAGCTGGGTGAACCTTTTCAGATTGTGACTCAGCTTTGCTAAAGTCCCCAGTTAGAGATATCCATAGTTCTTAAGCACACTCTTTTTGCTTTGGATCACGACTTTAACCACTCAGTCTCAAGCTTTTCACTTGGACTTGCATGCCACAAGCACATGGTTAGGGACAGCTTGATTAGCAGCTTAGGCCTGGATTTTATTTTCTTGGGCCCTCCTATCCATTGATGCTCAAAGCCTTGGATCTTTTTTTACCCTTGCCTTTTGGTTTTAAGGGCTATTGGCTTTTTCTGCTTGCTTTTTTCTTTTTCTTTCTAAATTTTTTTTTCGCCATTTTTTTTCTTCGCAAGCTTTTACTTTTTCACTGCTTTTTCTTGCTTCAAGAATCAATTTCATGATTTTTCAGATTATCAATAGCATTTCTCTTTGTTCATCATTCTTTCAAGAGCCAACAATTTTAACATTCATAAACAACAAGATAAAAAAATATGCACTGTTCAAGCATTCATTCAGAAAACAAAAAGTATTGTCACCACATCAATATAATTAAACTAAATTCAAGGATAATTTCAAAATTCATGTACTTCTTGTTCTTTTGAATTAGAAACATTTTTCATTTAAGAGAGGTGAAGGATTCATGAAATTATTCATAGCCTTAAGACATAGTTACTCAATACTAATGATCATGAGGTAGAGACACAAAACATAAACACATATATAGCATAAAAATTGAAAAACAGAGATAAGAACAAGGAAGTTAAGGAATGAGTCCACCTTAGTGAGGGTGGCGCCTTTTTGAATGACTAATGGTGCCTTTTGAGCTCCTTTATGTCTCTTCCTTGCTTCTGTTGCTTGATCCCTAGTGATTTTGGTGCTCTTATCTTTAGTTGCTCCCAATAGTTGTGTGGAGGAAAATGTATCCCCTGAGGTATCTTAGGGATTTCTTGATGAGGGAATTCCTCATGCTCTCTTGATGTGCAGTCAAATGCTCTTCTACTGAGGTGTGGACCCTTGAGATGAATCTTTCCATCTTCCATGACTCGGAGGTGGAAAAATTTTTTGTCTTCCCTTTTCTCTTTTTTTTTGAGGTTTCTCTGGCCTTAGGTGCCATCAATGGTTATGGAAAAACAAAAAAGCTATGCTTTTACCACACCAAACTTAGAATGTTGCTCGCCCTCGAGCAAAGAAGAAAGAATGGAAGGAGAAGAAAATATGGAGGAGAGGGAGAGATGTGTATGTTTCGGCCATATGGGTGGGATTGGGTGTGGAAGAGATGGATGGATGTGAGTGGTGAAGAGGTGATGGGGAAGAGAGATTGAGGTGATTGGTGAAGAAGAGAGAAGGTGAGTAGAGGTAGGTGGGGATCCTGTGGGGTCCACAGATCTTGAGGTGTCAAGAATTTTCATCCCTGCACTAATGAGGCGTGTAAAATGCCCTCTGCATGCAATCCTGGCGTTTAACGCCAGATTGATGCTTGTTTCTGGCGTTAAACGCCAGCTCTAAGCTTGTTCTGGGCGTTCAACGCCCATCTGCAGCATGTTTCTGGCGTTGAACGCCAGCTTTCCTCAGTGTGCAATCCTGGCATTTAAACGCCAGGTTGCTGCATGTTTCTGGCATTCAGCGCCAGATCCATGCTCTGTTCTGGCGTTGAACGCCAGCCAGATGCTCCTTACTGGCATTTAAACGCCAGTAAGTCCTTCCTCCAGGGTGTGATTTTTCTTCTGCTGTTTTTGATTCTGTTTTTAATTTTAGTATTTTTTCGTGACTCCACATGATCATGAACCTAATAAAACATAAAAGAACAATAAAAAGAAAAATAAAATTAGATAAATAAAAATTGGGTTGCCTCCCAATAAGCACTTCTTTAATGTCAATAGCTTGACAGTGGGCTCTCATGGAGCCTCACAGGTGATCAGGTCAATGTTGTAGACTTCCAACACCAAACTTAGAATTTGGCTGTGGCCTCTCAACACCAAACTTAGAGTTTGATTGTGGGGGATTTGTTTGACTCTGTACTGAGAGAAGCTTTTCATGCTTCCTCTCCATTGTTAAAGAAGAAGATCCTTGAGCCTTAAACACAAGGTAGTCCCCATTCAATTGAAGGACTAATTCTCCTCTGTTAACATCTATCACAGCTCCTGCTGTGGCAAGGAAAGGTCTTCCAAAGATGATGCATTCATCCTCCTCCTTCCTAGTGTCTAAGATTATGAAATCAGCAGGGATGTAAAGGCCTTCAACCTTTACCAACACGTCCTCTACCAATCCCTAAGCTTGTCTTACTGACTTGTTTGCCATTTGTAATGAGAATATGGCAGGCTGTACCTCAATGATCCCCAGTTTCTCCATTATAGAGAGTGGCATAAGATTTATGTCTGACCCTAGGTCATACAGAGCATTGTCAAAGGTCATGGTGCCTATGGTACAGGGTGTTAAGAATTTGCTAGGATCTTCTCTCTTTTGAGGTAAAGCTTGCTGAACCCATGTATCTAGTTCACTAATGAGCAAGGGAGGTTCACCTTCCCAAGTCTCATTACCAAACATCTTGGCATTCAGCTTCATGATGGCTCCTAGATATTGAGCAACTTTCTCTCCAGTTACATCTTCATCCTCTTCAGAAGAAAAATAGTCTTCAGAGCTCATGAATGGCAGAAGGAGGTTTAATGGGATCTCTATGGTCTCTATATGAGCCTCAGATTCCTTTAGGTCCTCAATAGGGAACTTATTCCGAGGTTTACCTGAAACTGGAGGTCGATCTCGGACGAGATCTTCTGTACTGGTCGGTGCTAACGTGTCTGGCTGGTGGAAGACGGCCGGAGCTGTCATGTCCGAATTGTTGGTCTCACTGCACTGCTGATCCCTTGTCACCGAAGGGTGGGGGGTACCTGCAAGGGACCCCGATGCTTAAGTTAGCAAGGGTATTAAAAAGGTATTGAGTAGAATCAGAGTATGAGTTATACTTGGGTGCTCCAGAGTATTTATAATGGTGAGATGTGGCCTTTTGTCGATAAGATAAGTTAGTTATCTTATCTTATCTTTTCAAGTGAGGTCATCTTATCTTCAAGGGAACCGCCCTTCTCTTTGTAAGCTTGGGCTGCCTTTAGGGTTTGGGTCGTGTTCCTTGAGTTGGGCCCTTCTTTGGGATTTTTCTGTTGCTTTGGCCGACTTCTTCGTAAAGAAGTCGGTCTGCTTGACCTAAAGAGGTCGGTCGCTTTGCTATTTGAACATCTCGGGTCGGACAACTCAACTCAGGGTATCAACAGTGCCCCTGCTTGAGCTCGGTCTTTTTTGAGGTCGAGTTCTTGACTTCGGTCCTTTTTTGACGAAGCCGAACTCAAGCATTTTGTCGATTCCTTGGTAGTAGCTTTTAATGTAGAACGTTTTCTCTAAAAATTCGCGCTTTTATATCGGCGCTTTTGGGAATGTGCGAGGGTTTAATGCCTTCATTAATTTTAGCATTAATTGCCCCGTTTCCCCTTGGCTCTTTATTTTTGATTTTGAAAACCCAGAAACGGTTTTCTCTCCTTTTGTTTTCCTTGTAACCTCTTCGCAACTTTTTCTCTTCTCTCTTCGCTCTCTGTCTTTCGCTTTTGCTTCTGTTTCCTGGCGTTTGCGGCGTCGCTTAGTGATTTTCTGGGCAACTTTCATTTCTGCACTTTTTTCGAAGCTTCTTTCGTCTCCAGGATAGCCCCTTTCGTGCTTTCTCTTTGATTTTGGCTTTGTGATGAGGTTTTGATTTTGATCCTCCCTTTTTAAGAAAGTTTAGATCTTTCTGTTTCCATTGTGCCCTAGATTTGTTGAAAGTGTGCTTTCTGGGAGTTTCTCCATCTTCTGCATGATCCTTTTTTGCTTTTGCTCGATGCTTTTAGGGCTTTGCATGTTCTTTTGTTGTTTCTGTTCCAATGCCGCTGTCTGCGTCTGTTCCTCGTTTTATTTGAAGGTTGCTTTTGTCTGTTCTTGAAAAGGTTGCATCTTTAATGGTCTCTGCTTGGCGTGTTTTGATGTTTGGGAATGCTTTTTGCTTGGTAGACTGTAATGACTTTTTTGTGTTTTTCTTTGATGAAAAACAGTTTGTTGCTTTGAATTCTTTCTGAGAAATGCTGGGGTGCAAGCTGTAGATTTTTCTTGGAAACCTTGCTTTGTTACTGCCTCCAAAGGATGCCCCAGGACTTTTGGTTTGAGTCTTGGGGTTTTCCTTTTCTTGTTTCTTCGCCTGTATCGTATTGATCGAGTTGTTTTCTCCCTTTATCCGAGATGTTGTTAGTAACCCCTATCTTCTTTTCTTACTTGTAGGATTAGTTGGCCTCATATCTTCTCAAAATAACATTGTAGAGACGTCTTCCCGAGTTCCCGAGGGAATGTCTGATTGGCTGGACTCCCTTGTTTTATTGTGTGGTTCTGTTGTGGATGCTGAATTTTGCACAGAGCTGAGGAAGCGCCATAGGATTTGTGTTAACAATGCCCGTGAGGAGGATTATGAGCTTGTTGCTCCTGATTCTGATGAGAGAGTTTGTTTTCCGACTTCCGTTGAGAGGGAGCGTCCCTTCTTTTATGCCTATGAATACTTCTTCAGTCAGTTGAATGTTACTTTTCCTTTCACTGCTTTCGAGACCGACCTATTGTGGTCGTGTAATATTGCCCCATCCCAGCTTCACCCAAATTCCTGGGGTTTTATTAAAATTTTTCAGCTTCTCTGCCGAGAATTAAATGTAACACCCTCTCAGACTCTTTTCCTTTATTTGTTTGTTTCCGCCAAGCCTGGCGGTTCTTCAAAAAAGAAAGCTTCCTGGGTTTCTTTCAGGTCCACCCAGGGCCATAAAGTTTTTGCTATGTATGATGAGTCCTTTAAGGACTTCAAGAATTACTTCTTTAGGGTTCGTGCTGTCGAGGGGGCCCGCCCCTTTTTTCTTGATGAAAATGATGAGCCTTCTTTCCCTCTAGAGTGGCAGAAGGATGTGAGAGTGTCCCGCTATACCTGGGAGATGTTTGATGATGTTGAGCGTTCCTTTGTTGTTGTTCTTGAGGATCTATGGGGGGCACCACCCTATCTTGATACAAAAAGGTTTTTGAATGACCCGTCCTTGGTTCGGACTGTTTTGGGTACTTGTCTGACTTGTTTCGACACTTGTTTCTTAATTTTTTCTTCCTTTTATTGTGATTGTAACTCTTTGCTGTGGCTGATTCTGTATTTGCAGAGATGTCAAAGAACAACGACTCCATGAGAGCCTTTAAAAAGGCAAAGAAGGCAACTGCTGCTCTGAACATCTTGGCCAAGGTGGCCGGAGAGGGATCTTCTCAGGTCCCGGTGAAGCCTCTTGTGCCGAGTTCTCCCAGGCCGAGGAAAGCAATTCCTACTCCTCGGTTTTGTCAGGTCGATCCTCCATAGACTTCTACCGTTGCTTCTGGTGCTCCTCCCTCAAAAAAGCAGAAAACATCCGAGCCCTTTAACCTGGATGCCCCGGATTTTGATGCTATCAAGTTTGTTGACCAACAAATTGCCCCCCTATGGTGGGCTTTCCATAGACGATGTGTCTCTTCTTCAACATCTGGATTTTATTACCAAAAGTAGTGTGAAGATGGCACATATGGGTGCGACTATTTTCCGAACTATTCAGGGGATCCCAATTCATGCCACAAAATCCTTCATGGAGGAGGCCAAATCAGAATTTGATCGGATCAAGGGTCTGAAGGATGAGTTGGAGGTGAAGTTGGCGAAGGTAGAGAAGGAACTAGAGGGTGAGAAGGCCATCTCTATTGCTTTGGCTGCTTCTTTGAAGTTGGCTGAGGACATGGCACTGAAGCACAATAATAGCTATGTTTAAGCTTATAGGGAGTTAATGCATCTCCGGGATGATTTGGAAACTGCTCGGGTTAATTATGCCGAGCTTCAGGGTCACCTTGTGGGCAGCGTAACTGCCGCCTCTGAGAACCTGATGGAGCAGTTCCAGATTGTTGCTCCTGATGCCGACTTGACTCTCGTTAGTCTTGACAACGTTGTGAGGGATGGTAAGATTGTCCCTGATAACCAGGATGATGATGATGCTGACCCTCCCCCAGTGTCTTCTGTCAAAGTGTCGACCTCCTCGGTTCCTCCTGTTACGTCTGACCCGAATTGCCCGATTCTGAACCGAGATGATGGAACTGTAGATGCTGTGCCTATTCAGACTTGCCCTCCTTCTCCCCGTACTGATGGTGCCGGGAAGGCTCCAAATCTTGGTTGACCTCCTTTTATTTGAGTATTTTGTGTAAATAGCCCAGTTTGTGGGCTTTTGAACTGTTTATTGTTTTGTTTAACTGCTGACACTTTTTTAGTTGTCTGCTTGGCAACTTTTTACTTTGAAAAACAAAAGTAGCGCTTCGAGGTAGATTTCGGTGGCCTTTTGAAGCTTTATCATACTATGCTTTTATTGTGCTTTTAGCATGGTATCTCTTCTGGTTTTGGAATATTGCTGCTTGACTTCTTTGGGTTGCTTTCTTACTTGTTGTTCGTAGCTTGGATTCCTTTGAGGCCGTGACTGTGTGGGTCCGATTTGTTTCTCGGTTTTTCTCGCTCTGGCTTGTATTTTTAACGCCTCATAACCGATTTCTTCATATTGGTCCCCTTCTAAGTTGTTATTGTAATCCTCTTTCTTGGACCTTTGTTAGGTCTCTTTCAGGGATTACTTTTACAACTTGTTTTGTAGGAGACCGACTTCGTTAGGTCGTTCTCTTCTAAGTTATTTTTGTAATCCTTTTTCTTGGACTTTTGTTAGGTCTCTTTCAGGGATTACTTTTACAACTTGTCTTGTAGGAGACCGACTTTGTTAGGTCAATCTCTTCTAAGTTGTTTTTGTAATCATCTTTCTTGGACCTTTGTTAGGTCTCTTTCAGGGATTACTTTTACAACTTGTCTTGTAGGAGATCGACTTCGTTAGGTCGTTCTCTTCTAAGTTGTTTTTGTAATCCTCTTTCTTGGACCTTTGTTAGGTCTCTTTCAGGGATTACTTTTACAACTTGTCTTGTAGGAGACCGACTTCGTTAGGTCGATCTCTTCTAAGTTGTCTCTTCTTTTCTTATGTGTGTCTCTTTGGTTGATTTCGAGTTTTGCGCGCAGCTTAGGCAGTTTCATAGGGACTGTAGTAATCCTGGTGATGAAAAGAACTATGAACTTGTCCCCCCTCCTCTGAAGAGAGAGTCTGCTTCTCTACTCGGGTTGTTGACGATCGCCCTTTCTTTTATGTTTACGACTTTTTCTTTGGTCAGCTGGGTATCACCCTTCCTTTTACTAAATTTGAGGCCGACCTGTTATGGTCCTGCAATGTTGCCCCCTCTCAACTTCACCCTAATTCCTGGGGTTTCATAAAGATTTTTCAATTGCTGTGCAATGGTTTTGGTATCCCTTCTTCCCAATCTTTCTTTTTCTATCTGTTTGTCCTGACTAAGCCCGGAGTGGTTAAAAAGAAGGCAGCTTGGGTCTCCTTCGCTCTACCCAGGAAAAGAAGGTCTTTTCCATGTTTGACGAGTCATTCCGTGATTTTAAAAACTATTTTTTCAAGGTCCGAGCTGTTAACGGAGCTCGGCCCTTCTTTCTGGATGAAAATGACGAGCCTGCTTTTCCCTTGGAATGGCAAAAGGATGTGAGGGTATCCCGATATATGTGGGAAATATTGGATGAGGCTGAGCGAGCCTTTGTGACTGTCTTGGAAGAACACTGGGGTCAACCTCACCATCTCAACACAAAGAAATTTCTAACCAATCACTCTCTTCTTCAAACTGAGCTGGGTATTTTGTGTTTCCTTTTTTATCTGTTGTGTATTACTCGCAACTGTCTTCTCCGACTTGTAGCTTAATTTCTGTTTTATTTGCAGAGGCAATGAAGAATAATGAATTCATGAAAGCTTTTAAAAGAGCACAAAGGGCGACTGCTGCCAAAAACATCTCGGCCAAGGCGGCTGGGGAAGGATCCTCCCAAGCGCACGTGAAGCTGTCTGTGCCGAGTTCCCCTGGGGTGAAGAAGGTAATCCCTACTCCCCGAGTTCGTCTGGTGGATCCTCACCCCACCTCTGCTGCTCCTTCTGTTGCTCCTCCCATAAAAAACAAAAAACAGCTGAGCCTTTCGACCTCAATGCTCCTGATTTTAATGCCATTGAATTTGTGGATCAGCAAATCGGTCCCTATGGTACCCTCTCAATGGACGATGTGTCCATCCTTCATCATTTGGAATTTATGGCTCAAAATCACGTACAGATGGCGTATATGGCGGCTGCTATATGCCGGACTGCTCAGAATCTTCCTCTCCATGCTACCAAGGCATTTCTGGAGGAGGCAAAGCAGGAGTTTGACCGAATAAAGGGGCTGAAGGAGGAACTTGAATTAAAGGTGACCAAGTTGGAGAAGGATCTAGAGAATGAGAAGGCGAGTTCCCTTTCACTGGCAGCTTCTTTGAAGTTGGCCGAGGACATAGCCCTGATGCATAAGGAGAGTTACGTTACGACTTATCGGGAGGTGATGCGTCTGAGGGGGGAGTTGGACAATGCCCAGGAAGATTATTCTGAGCTCCAAGGTCATCTTGTTGGTAGTGTGACTGCTGCTTACGAGAACTTGAAGGAGCAAGTTCGAGTCATTGCTCCCGAGGCCGATCTCGCCCTTTTCAGCCTGGACAACGTTGTCAGGGATGGCAAGATTGTCCCTGATGACGAGGGTGATGATGATGCTGATCCTCCCCTTGTGTCCTCTACCAAAGTATCGACCTCTTCTGCTCCTTCGGTTGCACCTGATTTGGATTGTCAGGTTCTGAACCGGGAGGATGGGACTATAGATGCTGTGCCTATTCAGACTCGCCCTCCTTCTCCTTGTCCTGATGCTACCAAGAAGGCTCCTGATGCTTGCTGATCTCTCTCTGGATATTTGTGTAGTTGGCCCGGCTTGTTTGCTCTTAATTTTTTTTATTTGTTGACATTATCTAGTTGCTTGCTTTAGCAGCTTTTACTTTGAAAAACAAAGAGTAGCTCGCTATCCTTTTAAGGTTAGGTTTTGATGGCCTCCGAGGCTTTATAACTTGTTATCTCTTCTGTTTTTTGAGAATGTTTGGAACCTAGCAGCTCAACCTCTCTGGATTGCTTTGTACGTATTGCTTATAGCTTGGATCCTTTGAAGTTGTGTCTGTGTGGGTCCGACTTGTTTCTCGGTTTTCTCGCTTTTGTACGTATTTTTGGCGCTTCGTAACCGATTCCTTTGCGTTGGTCCCCTTCTAAGTTATTTCTGTAATCCTCTTTCTTGGACCTTTGTCAGGTCTCTTTTAGGGATTACTTTTATAACTTTGTTTTGTAGGAAACCGACTTTGTTAGGTCGATCTCTTTCTAAGTTATTTCTGTAATCCTTTTTCTTGGACCTTTGTCAGGTCTCTTTCAGGGATTACTTTTATAACTTTGTTTTGTAGGAAATCGACTTCGTTAGGTCGATCTCTTTCTAAGTTATTTTTGTAATCCTCTTTCTTGGACCTTTGTCAGGTCTCTTTCAGGGATTACTTTTATAACTTTGTTTTGTAGGAAATCGACTTCGTTAGGTCAATCTCTTCTTAAGTTAAAGTAATCCTCTTTAATAGGGTTGGCCAGACCTCTTTCCAGGGTTTACTTGTAACTTGGGTTGACTTGGTCCGACTTCTGAACATCGGCCAGTCTTTAAGTTATTATGTTTGCTATCCGTAAGACCTCGTCAGGTTCTTTTTTGGATTGCTTTCGATACCTTCTTACATTATTCTGTGTTCATCTTTGCCGATTTGTAGAAAGTGGTTGGCATCTTTAGATCGTCTTTTGGGTGAATCGCGTTTTCACCTTTATCGGACGGTTATCTTTGTCGTGATCGTGCAGTGAAATTGTTTTTCACTTTCTGCCGATCTGTCGCTTTATAATCGGACGATGAATACTTCAGATTAATGCGTCTTGAAATCTTGTAGGATATCTAAATAAACTTTATTCAAAGAAAAGTGCGAATATATACATGTGGAAATTTTTTCATCCTTTTAAGTCGGATAGTGTCTAGGTCTCCATCTGGTGCCTCATTAAAAAACCTTTTCAGGAAAAAGAGTGCATCCAATAATGAGATCCTTTACCTTTTCTAGCTGTAGTACCTTCTTAGGTTGCAGGCGTGCCATGATCTGGGAAGCTCTCGTCCATCGAGTTCGGACAGTCTGTAGTAGCCCTTCCCAAGTACCTCTATAACTCGGTAGGGTCCTTTCCAGTTTGCTGCCAGCTTTCCTTCTCCTGGTCGAGTTGTTCCAATATCATTTCGGATTAGGATAAGATTGTTCTCTGCAAAACTTCTCGGTACTACCCTTTGATTATATCTGGAAGCCATTCGACGCTTTAGAGCTTCCTCTCTGATCCGAGCTCTTTCATGGATTTCAGGTAGTAGGTCGAGCTCTTCCCTCTGAAGTTGGGAGTTTGCTCCCTCATTATAATGAACTACTCTAGGTGGTCTTTCCTCAATCTCTACTGGAATCATTGCCTCTATTCCATATGCTAACCGGAAGGGGGATTCCTTTGTGGTGGAATGTGGCGTCGTTCGATATATCCATAGGACCTGTGGAAGCTCTTCTGCCCAGGCTCCCTTTGCATCTTGTAGTCTCCATTTTAACCCGGCCAATATGACTTTATTGGCAGCTTCGGCCTGTCCATTGGCCTGTGGATGTTCGACAGAGGTGTATTGGTGCTTTATATTCAAGTCGGCTACTAGTTTTCTGAAGCCTGTATCTGTGAATTGAGTGCCATTGTCTGTGGTTATTGAATATGGAACTCCGAACCTTGTGACAATGTTTCTATATAGGAATTTTCGGCTTCTTTGGGCGGTGGCGTTGGCTAGGGGTTCTGCCTCGATCCACTTTGTAAAGTAATCTACCCCTACTATGAGAAATTTAACTTGTCCCGATCCCTGGGGAAAGGGGCCGAGAAGATCGAGTCCCCATTTTGCAAACGGCCAAGGTGAAGTCACGCTAATGAGCTCTTCTGGCAGGGCGATGTGGAAGTTGGCATGTTTCTGACATGGTGGACATGTCTTTACAAATTCTGTGGCCTCTTTCTGTAATGTTGGCCAATAGAACCCTGCCCGGAGTACTTTTTTGGCGAGGGCCCGTGCTTCGAGATGATTACCACAAATGCTGCGGTGTACTTCTTCTAACACTTCCTTTGTGTGGGAGGTCGGCACGCATTTTAATAATAGTACTGAGATCCCTCTTTTGTACAGGATGTTTTTTATGATGGTGTAGTACTGTGCCTCCCTTTGCCTCCTTTTCTTCTGCGAGGAGTGCTCCTATTTTGAGGTAGTTGATTATGGGGGTCATCCATCCTTGGTCCTGGTTTACTATGGCTAGGACTTTTTCCTCTTTCGAGATTGACGGGTTCTGTAACATTTCCTGGATGAGGCTTCTATTGTTGCCCCCTGGTTTGGTGCTGGCTAGTTTCGAGAGTGCGTCAGCTCAGGCATTTTGTTCGCGGGGTATGTGGCAGATCTTATATTCCCCGATTTGTCCGGGCTGTTCCTTGGTCTTATCCAAATACTTTTTCATGGTGGGATCTTTGGCTTGGTAGCTCCCTGTTATTTGTGATGTGACCACTTGTGAATCGCTGTAAATGTTGAGTTTTTGAGCTCCCACCTCTTCAGCCAGCTTCAAACCAGCTAACAATGCTTCATATTCTGCCTGATTGTTTGAGGCCGGGAACCCGAACTTGAGAGAGAGCTCGACTTGGGTTCCTTGGTTGCTTTCTATTATTACGCCTGCGCTGCTTCCAGTTTTATTTGAAGAACCGTCCACATAGAGATTCCATTCTGTGACAGTTTCCAGGACATCTGTAAATTCTGCGATAAAGTCGGCCAGATATTGTGATTTGATGGCCATCCGAGCTTCATATTGGAGGTCAAACTCTGACAGCTCGACTGCCCATTGTAGAATTTTGCCTGCTAAATCTGTTTTCTGCAATATTCCTTTTAGGGGTTGGTTAGTTCGAACCTTAATGGTGTGAGCCTGGAAGTAAGGGTGGAGTCATCGGGATGTTAAAATGAGAGTATAGGCAAATTTTTCTATTTTTTGGTAGTTCAGCTCGGATCCCTGTAGTGCTTTGCTGATGAAGTAGACGGGTTGTTGTCCATTCTCGTCTTCTCTGACTAGTGCTGAGGCTATTGCCCGGCTTCCTACTGCGAGATACAATATGAGTGGTTCTCCTTCTCGTGGTTGAGATAGGATAGGTGGCCGTCCTAAGAACTTCTTAAAGTCTTGGAAGGCTTGCTCACATTCTGTTGTCCATTCAAACTGTTTTCCCTTTCTTAAAGTAGCATAGAAGGGGAGAGATCTTATCGCAGCTCCTGCTAGGAATCGGGATAGAGCGGCCAATCTCCCATTGAGTTGATGTACTTCTTTGACACTGGTTGGGCTCTTCATGTTGAGTATGACCTGACATTTGTCTGGATTTGCTTCAATTCCTCTTTGTGTGAGCATGAAACCTAAGAATTTGCCCGCTTCTACTGCAAAAGTGCATTTCGCGGGATTGAGTCGCATGTCATGCTTTCTTATGGTGTCGAACACTAGGGCCAGGTCGGACAATAATGTCTCTTCACTTTGTGTTTTTATTAGCATGTCGTTCACGTAGACTTCCATGACCTTTTCGATGTGATCCGAGAAGACTTTATTCATTAGCCTTTGAAAAGTAGCTCCTGCGTTCTTGAGACCGAAAGGCATCACAATGTAGCAGTAGTTTGCTTTCGGCGTTAAGAACAAGGTCTTTTCTTGATCTGGTGGGTACATGGGGATTTGGTTGTACCCCGAGTAAGCGTCCATAAATGAGAGATATCTATATCCAGAGAAAGCATCTACCAGGGCGTTAATACTTGGGAGTGGGTATGGATCTTTTGGACAGGCTTTGTTGAGATCGGTGTCATCGGTGCACATTCGCCACTTCCCATTTGATTTTTTCACCAAGACGACGTTGGCTAGCCATAGTGGGTATTTGACTTCTCTTATGAATCCTGCTTCCAGTAGTGCCTGTACTTGTTCTTCCACAGCCTGGGATCGTTCTGGCTCAAGTTTTCTTCGTCTCTGCTGTACCGGCCGAGATCCTGGGTAGACCGCCAACCTATGACTCATTAGTTTAGGGTCTATTCCTGGCATGTCTGCGGCTTTCCACGCGAAGAGATCAACATTATCTCGTAAGAATTGTATTAGTAATCCCTTTGAATCTTCTCTTAGGATTGTGCCGATATTGGTTGTTTTTTTCGACGTATCCCCGATTTGAATCTTCTCTATCACGCCTTCTGGTTGTGGACGAAGCTCTTCTCGTCGTTGGACTCCGCCCAGCTCGATGGTGTGGAACTCTTCTCGCCCGCCTCTTAGGTTTAGGCTTTCGTTATAACAGCGACGTGCCATCTTTTGATCTGCTTTTATCGTGGCTATTCCTTTCGTAGTGGGGAATTTCATACATAGATGTGGGGTCGAGACTATTGTGCCAAGTTGGTTGAGTGTTGTCTGACCTATGAGAGCATTGTAAGCTGAACTTACATCGACCACGATGTAGTCTATTCTGAGGGTTCTGGATTGGTTCCCTTTTCCGAAGGTTGTATATAGTGGTATGTATCCTAGTGGTTGAACCGAGGTATCTCCTAGTCCGAACAGACTATTTGGGTATGCTTTAAGCTCTTTTTCTTCTAAGCCGAGTTTATCGAAGGCTGTTTTGAATAAGATGTCGGCGGAACTCCCTTGGTCTATTAAGGTGCGGTGTAGATTGGCATTTGCCAATATGATGGTGATGACCATGGGATCGTCGTGTCCTGAGATGATGCCGGAGGCGTCCTCTTTAGTGAATGTTATTGCCGGGATGTTGAGTGCTTCCTCCTTTCCCTCGATATGATATACTTCTTTGAGATATCTTTTGTGAGATGATTTGGAAATCCCACCTCCTACGAATCCGCCATGTATCATGTGGACATGTCTCTCTGGTGTCCGAGGAGATCGTTCAGTTCGTTCGGTATCTTCATCCCTTCGTCTCTTTCTTTGATCATCATCTCGGGTGGCCAGAAATCGATCTAATTTTCCTTCTCTCACCAATTTTTCTATGATATTTTTTAAGTCGAAGCATTCGTTTGTGGAGTGTCCACGGACTCGATGATATTCACAATATTCCTTCCGGTTTCCTCCTCCCTTTTTGCCTTTGAGTGGCCATGCTGGGGGGATTTTTTCTGTATGACAGACTTCTTTGTATATCTCGACCAAGGATGCCCTGAGAGAAGTGTAATTATGGTATTTTTTGATTTTCTCCCCTTGTCGATCTTCTTTTCTCTTGGATTCTTTGTCTTTGTCTCGGTAGGAGGTCCCCAGTTTTGAGGTCTCTCCTAACCAAGCGTTTTCTTCCATGTTGATATATTTTTCTGCTCGTTCCTGTACTTTGTCTAAGGAAGTCGAGTACTTTTTTGATATAGACTAGCTAAAAGGTCCCTCTCGTAGGCCGTTGATGAGTCCCATGATGGCGGCTTCTGTTGGTAAGTTTTGTATGTCCATGCACGTTTTGTTGAATCTTTCCATGTAGTTGCAGAGGCTCTCCCGATCTCCTTGTTTGATCCCTAGTAAGTTGGGGGCGTGCTTGGCCTTATCTTTCTGAATGGAGAATCTGGCTAGGAATTTTTTAGCTAGGTCATCAAAGCTTGAGATGGACTTTGGGGGTAGATTGTCGAACCATCGGATTGCTGTCTTTGTGAGAGTTGTTGGAAAGACTTTACAGCGAACAGCATTTGGGGCGTCGGTAAGGTACATTCTGCTTCTGAAGTTGCTGAGGTGGTGGTTGGGGTCCGTGGTACCATCATACAGAGTCATATCCGGGAGTTTGAAGTCTATTGGAATTTTGGTTTTCATGATTTTCCTGGTGAACGGGTCTTGCTCTTTGCATGAATTTTCTTCTAGATTGGCCCGGGGGGCTTTTAATTTAAGATCGGCTTCCAGTTGCTGTAGTTTTTCTTCCAATTCTCGACGTCGCCGCACCTTTCTTTGTAGATCTTTTCCGATTTCCCGTTGTTGTTGAGTTTCTTTTTCAAGTTGTTTTAGGCGGTCTAGGAGCGCTTCTATTGCCCCCGAATTTGGTGAGTTTTTGTTGGTTTCCAGGGTATCTTGTAGCGTGACATCCGCGTTCTTGTGCGGTGTTCTATCTTCTAGACCTGAATCGTGGTCATTGTCATGGTCGTCCGCCATGGTGATGGGATGACTTCCAGGTTCCCCGGCAACGGCGCCAATGTTTCGAGTGTTACCTGAAACTGTAGGTCGATCTCGGACGAGATCTTTAGTGCTGGTCAGAGCCGACGTGTCCGGCAGGTGTATAGCGGCCGGAGCTAGTGTGTCCGACTCGTAGGACTGAAAGTGCTGCTGATCCTTCGTCCCCGGAGGGTGGGGGGTACCTGCAAGGGACTCCGATGCTTACGTTAGCAAGGGTATTAAGCAGGTATTGAGTAGGATCAGAATATGAGTTATACCCGAGTACTCCAGTGTATTTATAATGGTGTAGAGTGACCTTTTTGGATAAGATAAGTTAGTTATCTTATCTTATCTTATCTTTTGAATGAGGTCATCTTATCTTCAAGGGAACCACCCTTCTCTTGTAGGCTTGGGCTGCCTTAGGATCTGAGGCGTGCTCCTCTATTTGGGCCCTTTGTTTGGGCTTTCTCGTGACTTGGCCGAGCGCTTTGAGAAGAGGTCGGATTGATCTGACCTGAAAAGGTCGGTCACTTTGTCTGAAGAACATCCTGGGTCGGGTAGCTCGACCCAGGGTATGAACAGCACCCAATTCACAAATGCAGGCTTCAGAAAACTAGTAGTCGACTTGAACATAAAACATCAGTTCACCTCCGTCGAACATCCCCAAGCCAATGGACAAGGCGAAGCAGCCAACAAAGTCATATTGGCCGGGCTGAAACGGAGACTACAAGAAGCAAAGCAAGCTTGGGCCGAGGAACTTCCACAAGTCCTTTGGGCATATCGAACAACTCCACATTCCACTACAAACGAATCACCATTTCGATTAACATACGGAGTGGAGGCAATGATTCCAATAGAAGTTGAGAAAGGGTCTCCCCGAGTAGTACACTACAATGAACAAACCAACTCTCAACTTCAAAGAGAAGAGCTCGACCTACTTCCGGAAATTCAAGAGAGAGCTCGGATCAGAGAAGAAGCACTAAAGCGGCGAATGGCTTCCAGATATAATCAAAAGGTAGTACCAAGAGGTTTCGCTGAGAATGATCTCATCTTAATCCGAAATGACATCAGAACAACTCGACCCGGAGAAGGAAAGCTGGCAGCTAACTGGAAAGGACCCTACCGAGTCACAGAAGTACTTGGGAAGGGCTACTACAGACTGTCCGAACTCGAGGGACGAGAACTCCCCAGATCATGGCACGCCTGTAACCTAGGAAGGTACTATAGTTAGATAAAGGTCTCATCACAAGGTGCACTCTTTTTCCTGAAAAGGTTTTTTAATGAGGCATCAAGATTGAGATTTAATCCGACTTAAGGGTATGAAAAACTCCCACCTGTATATATTTGCACTTTCTTTAAATAAAATACATTTCAGATATTCTACAAGTTCTCAAGACGCATTAATCTGAAGCATTCATCGTCCGATTATAAAGCAACGGATCGAACAGAAAGTGAAGAACAAATTCACTATACGATCTCGACAGGAATGATCGACCGACAAAGGTGAAAACGCGATTCACCTAAAGGTCGATTAAACCAGGACAACCATCATCTACAAATCGGCAAAGATGAACACAGAATAATGCAAGAAGTTATCGAAAGTGATCCCAAAAAGAACCAGATGAGGTCTTATGGATTGCTATATAATAACTTAAAAAGACTGGCTGACACTAAAAAGTCAGACCAAGTCAACCCAAGTTATCAGCGAATCCCTGGAAAGAGGTCTGGCCAACCCTATTAAAGAGGAATTGCTATAACTTAGAAGAGATCGACCTAACGAAGTCGGTCTCCTACAAAGACAAGTTGTAAAAGTAATCCCTAAAAGAGACCTAACAAAGGTCCAAGAAAGAGGATTAAAAAACAACTTAGAAGAGATCGACCTAACGAAGTTGGTCTCCTACAAAGACAAGTTGTAAAAGTAATCCCTGAAAGAGACCTAACAAAGGTCCAAGAAAGAGGATTACAAAAACAACTTAGAAGAGATCGACCTAACGAAGTCGGTCTCCTACAAAGACAAGTTGTAAAAGTAACCCCTGAAAGAGACCTAACAAAGGTCCAAGAAAGAGGATTACAAAAACAACTTAGAAGAGATCGACCTAACGAAGTCGGTCTCCTACAAAGACAAGTTGTAAAAGTAACCCCTGAAAGAGACCTAACAAAGGTCCAAGAAAGAGGATTACAAAAACAACTTAGAAGAGATCGACCTAACAAAGTCGGTCTCCTACAAAGACAAGTTGTAAAAGTAATCCCTGAAAGAGACCTAACAAAGGTCCAAGAAAGAGGATTACAAAAACAACTTAGAAGAGATCGACCTAACGAAGTCGGTCTCCTACAAAGACAAGTTGTAAAAGTAATCCCTGAAAGAGACCTAACATAGGTCCAAGAGAGAGGATTACAAAAACAACTTAGAAGAGATCGACCTAACGAAGTCGGTCTCCTACAAAGACAAGTTATAAAAGTAATCCCTTAAAGAGACCTGACAAAGGTCCAGGAAAGAGGATTACAAAAATAACTTAGAAGGGGACCAACACAAAGAAATTGGTTATAAGGCGCTAAAAATACAAACAAAAGCGAAGAAACCGAGAAACAAGTCGGACCCCCTACAGTCACGATCTCAAAAGGATCCAAGCTACAAACAATAAATACGAAAGCAATCTAAAGAGGCCAAGCAGCAAGATTCCAACAGATACCATGCTAAAGCACAATGAAAGCATAGTATGATAAAGCTTCAAGAGGCCACCAAAATCAACCTCAGAGAAACCATTTTGTTTTCAAAATAAAGTTGCTAAAAATAGCAACTGGAGTATCAATAGTCAAATAAAACATCATTCACAAAAAAGAGTTCAAAGCCCACAAACCGGGCTATTTACATAAATACTTAAAGGAGATCAACCAAGATCTGGAGCCTTCCTGGCAGCATCAGTACAGGGAGAAGGAGGGCAAGTCTGAATAGGCACAGCATCTACAGTTCCATCATCCTGGTTCAGAATCTGGCAATCCGGATTGGACGTAACGGGAGGAACTGAGGTGGTCGATACTTTAAGAGAAGGCCCTGGGGGAGGGTCAGCATCATCATCATCATGGTCATCAGGGACAATCTTACCATCCCTCACAATATTGTCCAGGCTGATGAGAGTCAAGTCGGCATCAGGAGCAACAATCCGGAACTGCTCAATCAGGTTCTCGGAGGCAGCAGTTACGCTGCCCACAAGGTGACCCTGAAGCTCACCATAATTAACCCGAGCAGTTTCCAAATCTTCCAGAGATGCATCAATTCCCTATAAGCCAAGACATAGCTATCCTTATGCTTCAGTGCCATGTCTTCAGCCAACTTCAAAGAAGTAGCCAAGGCAATAGAGCTGGCCTTCTCACCTTCCAGCTCCTTCTCCACCTTCGCCAGCTTCACCTCCAACTCATCCTTCAGACCCTTGATCTGATCAAATTCTGACTTGGCCTCCTCCATGAAGGACTTTGTGGCATGAATCGGGATCCCCTGAACTATTCGAAAAATAGCCGCACCCATATGAGCCATCTTCACACTACTTTTGGTAATAAAATCCAGATGCTGAAGAAGAGACACGTCGTCCATGGAAAGCCCACCATATGGGGCAATTTGTTGGTCAACAAACTCGATAGCATCAAAGTCCGGGGCATCCAGGTTAAAGGGCTCGGATGTTTTTTGCTTTTTTAAGGGAGGGACACTAGAAGCAACGGCAGAAGTCTGAGGAGGATCGACCTGATGAAATCGAGGAGTAGGAATTACTTTCTTCGGCCCGAGAGAACTCGACACAGGAGGCTTCACTGGGATCTGAGAAGACCCCTCGCTGACCACTTTGGCCAAGATGTTCAAAGCAGTAGTTGCTTTCTTTGCCCTTTTAAAAGCCTTTTATGGAGTCATTATTCTTTGACATCTCTACAAATACAGAAATAGCCACAACAAAGAAAGACGGTCACAAACAAGAGGAAGAAGAAATTAAAGAAACAAGTATAAGAGACAAGTCAGACAAATACCTAAAACAGTCTGAACCAAGGATGGGTCATTCAAAAACCTTTTTGTATCAAGATGGGGCGGTTTCCCCCATAGATCCTCAAGAACAACAACAAAAGCACGCTCAACATCATCAAGCATCTCCCAAGTATAACGAGACACTCTCACATCCCTCTGCCACTCTAGAGGGAAAGAAGGCTCATCATTTTCGTCAAGAAAAAAGGGGCGGGCCCCCTCGACAGCGTGAACCTTAAAGAAGTAATTCTTGAAGTCCTTAAAGGACTCATCATACATAGCAAAAACTTTGTGGCCCCGGGCGGACCTGAAGGAAACCCAAGAAGCTTTCTTTTTTGAAGAACCGCCAGGCTTGGCGGAAACATACAAATAAAGTAAAAGAGTCTGGGAAGGTGTTACATCTAATTCACAGCAGAGAAGTTGAAAAATTTTAATAAAACCCCAGGAATTGGGGTGAAGCTGGGATGGAGCAATATTACACGACCACAGCAGGTCGGTCTCAAAAGCAGTAAAAGGAAAAGTAACGTTCAACTGGCTGAAGAAGTATTCATAGGCATAGAAGAAGGGACGCTCCCTCTCAATGGAAGTCGGAAAACAAACTCTCTCATCAGAATCATGAGCAATAAGCTCGTAATCCTCTTCACGGGCATTGTTACCACAAATCCTATGGCGCTTCCTCAGCTCTGTGCAAAACTCAGCATCCACAACAGAAACACACAACAAAACAAGGGAGTCCAGCCAATTGGACATCCCCTCAGGAACTCTGGAAGACATCTCTACAATGTTATTGCGAGAAGACATGAGGCCAACTAACCCTACAAGTAAGAAAAAAGATGGGGTTACCACAAACATCTCGGACGAAGGGAGAAAATAACTCGGTCAACACTTCTCAGGCGATGGAACAAAGAAAAGGAAAACTCCAAGACTCAAACCAAAAGTCCTGGGGCATCCTTTGGAGGCAGTAACAAAGCAAGGTTTCCAGAAATCAATCTACATCCCAGCATATCTCAAAAAGAAATCCAAAAAATAGCAAAACACCTTTCTGCAAGGAGAAATACCAAAAATCGTTGCACTCTTCCAAACACGCCAAGCAGAGACCATTAAAGGTGCAACCTTTTTTCAAAAATTAGGAAAAAAGGAAATCTTCAAACAAAGTGAGGAATAAGACGCAGATTTTTATCAAGTATCAGGCAAGAAAAAACCACAAACGACAATAAAACCCTAGAAAGCTTCAACGGAAAAGCCAAGACAATGCATAAAAGAAAGACAGGAAGAACATGTTACAGTGACAAGAAAATACAAGACTTCAAAAGATTCAAACTTTCAAACATGCAAAATCGAAGCTTCACCAAAAATTGAAAACGAAGCTACAAGAAAGCCAGTACTTACCAGGAAAAGAACAGCAAGCTTCGAGGAAATTGAAGATGGAGACGAAATCCGGGACGCCCTCTCACAAGCAAAAACATGAACAAAGAGCAATGTCGTAGAAGAGAAAACACAAAAACTACGAACTCCAAGAGAAAGCAGAAGTGCAAACGAAAGAACAGAAAGCAAAGAAAGTAGAGAAAAGAATTTATGAAAAGGCTAAAGGAGAAAAACCGTTTCTGGATTTTCAAAATCAAAGTAAAAGAACCAAAGGGAAACGGGGCAATTAATGCTCAAATTAAAGAGGGCATTAAACCCTCGCACGTTCCCAAAAAAGCGCCGATATAAAAGCGCGCGTCTTTTAGAAGAAACGTTCTACATTCAAAGCTGCTACAAAGGAGTCGACAAAATGCTTGAGTTCGACTTCACCAAAGAAAGACCGAAGTCAAGGACTCGATCTCAAAAAGAAGACCGAGCTCAAGCAGGGGCACTGTTCATATCCTGGGTCGAGCTGTCCGACCCAATATGTTCTACAGACAAAGCGACCGACCTCTTCAGGTCAGGACAATCCGACCTCCTCTCAAAGAGCTCGGCCAAGTCACGAGAAAGCCCAAACAAAGGGCCCAAATAGAGGAACACGCCCCAGACCCTAAGGCAGCCCAAGCCTACAAGAGAAGGGCAGTTCCCTTGAAGATAAGATGACCTCACTTAAAGATAAAGATAAGATAAGATAACTAACTTATCTTATCCAAAAAGGTCACTCCACACCATTATAAATACACTGGAGCACCCAGGTATAACTCATACTCTGATTCTACTCAATACCTGCTTAATACCCTTGCTAACTTAAGCATCGGAGTCCCTTGCAGGTACCCCCCACCCTCCGGGGACAAAGGATCAGCAGCACTTTTAGTCCCGTAAGTCAGACACACCAGCTCCGGCCGCAATACACCTGCCGGACACGTCGGTTCCGACCAACACAGAAGATCTCGACCGAGATCGACCTACAGTTTCAGGTAACCCTCGGAACAGGGTCGTCGTGTCCCGAGATGATTCCAGATGCGTCTTCTTTGGTAAACGTGATTGTTGGGATGTCTGGCGCCTCCTTTTTTCTTTCGACATGGTATATTTCTTTGTGGTGTCGCTTGCGAGATGACTTGGAGATTCCTCCTCTCGCAAATCTGCCGTGTATCACGTGGACGTTTCTCTCTGGTGAGCGAGGTGATCGTTCAGACCGTCCGATATCTTCATCCCTTCTTCTTTTTCTTCGCTCTTCATCCCGATTGGCCAAAAACTAATCTAGTTTTCCTTCTCTTACTAATTTTTCTATGACATTTTTCAAGTCGAAGCATTCGTTGGTGGAATATCCTTGAACTCGATGATACTCACAGTATTTCTTCCGATTCCCTCCTCCTCTTTTGCCTTTGAGTAGCCGAGCTGGGGGTATTTTTTCCGTATGGCAGACTTCTTTGTAAACATCTACCAAGGATACCTGAGAGGGGTGTAGTTATGATATTTTTTGATTTTCTCCCCGGAGTGATCTTCCTTTCTCTTGGATTCTTTATCTTTATCTCGGTAGGTAGAACCAAACCTCGAGGCTTCCCCAAGTCGAGAATTCTCCTCCATGTTGATGTATTTCTGTGCCCGTTCTTGTACTTCATCCAGGGATGCAGGGTACTTCTTTGATATAGATTGGCTAAACGGTCCTTCTCGTAGGCCATTTATGAGGCCCATAATGGCAGTTTCTATTGGTAGACTTTGTATGTCCATGCATGTTTTGTTGAATCTTTCCATGTAGTTAGGAAGACTCTCCCGATCTCCTTGCTTGATTCCTAGTAGGCTGGGGGCGTGTTTAGCCTTATCTTTTTGTATGGAAAATCTGGCCAGGAACTTTTTGGCCAGGTCGTCGAAGCTTGAGATGGACTTCGGAGGTAGGCTGTCGAACCATCTAATGGCTGTCTTGGTAAGAGTTGTTGGAAAGGCCTTGCAGCGAACTGCATCTGAGGCATCAGTGAGGTACATTCTACTTCTAAAATTGCTGAGATGATGGTTGGGGTCTGATGTGCCGTCATACAAAGTCATATCCGGAAGTTTTAAGTCTTTTGGGATTTTGGTCTTCATAATTTCCCTGGTGAAAGGATCTTGATCCTTGCGAGAGCTATCCTCTGGAGTGGATTTAGTAGCTTTAGTTTTAAGATCGGCTTCGAGTTTTAGAAGTTTATCTTCTAATTCTCGGCGTCGCCTTATCTCCCGATGCAGATCCTCTTCTTTTTCACGTTGATGTTGGGCTTCATTCTCAACTTGCTTTAATCGATCTTGAAGCGCCTCTATCACTCCTGAATTTGATGAATTTTTGTCCCCGTTGGGCTTCGGAGTATTTTTGAGTGTAACATCCGCGTTCTTGTGCGGCGTTCTATCTTCCAAATCTGAATCGTGGTTGTTGTCATGGTTGTCCGCCATGGTGATGGGATGACTTCCAGGTTCCCCGGCAACGGCGCCAATGTTCCGAGGGTTACCTGAAACTGGAGGTCGATCTCGGACGAGATCTTCTGTACTGGTCGGTGCTAACGTGTCCGGCTGGTGGAAGGCGGCCGGAGCTGTCGTGTGCAAAATTGTTGGTCTGACTGCACTGCTGATCCCTTGTCACCGAAGGGTGGGGGGTGCCTGCAAGGGACTCCGATGCTTAAGTTAGCAAGGGTATTAAACAGGTATTGAGTAGAATCAGAGTATGAGTTATACTTGGGTGCTCCAGAGTATTTATAATGGTGAGATGTGGCCTTCTGTGGATAAGATAAGTTATTTATCTTATCTTATCTTTTCAAGTGAGGTCATCTTATCTTCAAGGGAACCACCCTTCTCTCTGTAAGCTTGGGCTGCCTTTAGGGTTTGGGTCGTGTTTCTTGAGTTGGGCCCTTCTTTGGGCTTTTCCTGTCGCTTTGGCTGACTTCTTCGTAAAGAATTCGGTCTGCTTGACCTAAAGAGGTCGGTCGCTTTGCTATTTGAACATCCCGGGTCGGACAACTCGACCCAGGGTATGAACAGAACTCCTTCTTGCTTGAGAGACGTCCTATGAGGTCTTCCTCATTGGGATTCACGTCCTCTCCTTCCTCTCTAGGTTCGGCCATATTGATTATATCAATGGCCTTGCACTCTCTTTTTGGATTTTCTTCAGTATTGCTTGGGAGAGTACTAGGAGGAGTTTCAATGATTTTCTTACTCAACTGGCCCACTTGTGCCTCCAGATTTCTGATGGAGGACCTTGTTTCACTCATGAAACTTAAAGTGGCCTTAGACAGATCAGAGACTAAATTTGCTATGTTAGAGGTACTATGTTCATAATTCTCTGTCTGTTGCTGAGAAGATGATGGATAAGGCTTGATATTGCTGAGCCTATTTCTTCCACCATTATTAAAGCCTTGTTGAGGCTTTTGTTGATCCTTCAATGAGAAATTTGGATGATTTCTCCATGATGAATTATAGGTGTTTCCATAAGGTTCACCCATATAATTTACTTCTGCTATTGCAGGGTTCTCAGGATTATAAGCTTCTTCTTCAGAAGATGCCTCTTTAGTACTGTTGGATGTATTTTGCCATCCATTCAGACTTTGAGAAATCATGTTGACTTGCTGAGTCAACATTTTGTTCTGAGCCAAAATGGCATTCAGAGCATCAATTTCAAGAACTCTCTTCCTTTGAGGCGTCCCATTATTCACAGAATTCCTCTCAGAAGTGTACATGAACTGGTTATTTGCAACCATGTCAATAAGTTCTTGAGCTTCTGCAGGCGTTTTCTTTAGGTGAATGGATCCACCTAGAGAATGGTCCAATGACATCTTAGAGAACTCAGATAGACCATAATAGAATATATCTATCATGGTCGATTCTGAAAACATGTCAGAAGGACATCTTTTGGTCATCTGTTTGTATCTTTCCCAAGCTTCATAGAGGGATTCACCATCTTTTTGTTTGAAGGTCTGAACATCCACTCTAAGCTTGCTCAGCTTTTGAGGAGGAAAGAACTTAGCCAAGAAGGCCGTGACCAGCTTATCCCAAGAGTCCAGGCTATCTTTAGGTTGAGAGTCCAACCATGCTCTAGCTCTGTCTCTTACAGCAAAAGGGAAAAGCATGAGCCTGTAGACTTCAGAATCTACTCCATTAGTCTTAACAGTCTCACAGATCTACAAGAACTCAGTTAAAAACTGGTAGGGATCTTCTAATGGAAGTCCATGAAACTTGTAGTTCTGTTGCATTAGAGCAACTAGTTGAGGTTTCAGCTCAAAATTATTTGCTTCAATGGCAGAAATTGAGATGCTTCTTCCATCAAACTTGGAAGTAGGTGTAGTATAATCACCAAGCATCCTTCTTGCATTATTGTTGTTGGGTTCGGCTGCCATCTCCTTTTCTTGTTCAAAAATTTCAGCAAGGTTGTCTTTGGATTGTTGTAATTTAGCTTCTCTTAGTTTCCTCTTCAAAGTCCTTTCAGGTTCTGGATCAGCTTCAACAAGAATGCCTTTTTCCTTGTTCCTGCTCATATGAAAGAGAAGAGAACAGAAAAAGAAGAGGGATCCTCTATGTCACAGTAAAGAGGTTCCTTATTATTAGTAGAAGAAGAAAGGGGATAAAGAAAGGAGAATCCAAACACAAGGGTGAGGATAATGGCAGTGATTTGAGATGAAGAAAAGTGTTAGTAAATGAATGAATAAATAGAATAATATGAGAGAGGGAGAAATTTTCGAAAATAAATTTTAAAAAGGAGTTAAATGATTTTCGAAAAATAAAGATAAGAAATAAAATTAAAATTAAAATTTAAAACAATTAATTAATTAAAGAAAAAAATTTCGAAAAAGAGGGAGGTATTTTCGGAAATTAGAGAGAGAAAAGTTGTTAGGTGGTTTTGAAAAAGATAAGAAACAAACAAAAAGTTAATTAGTTAGTTGAAAAAGATTTGAAAATCAAATTTGAAAAGATAAGAAGATAAGAAGTTAGAAAAGATATTTTAAAATCAAATTTTTGAAAAAGATAAAATTTTAAAAAAGATATGATATAAAAGATAAGATAAGGTAGATTTAATTTTTTAAAATTAAAATTAATTACTTGACTAACAAGAAACTAAAAGATATGATTCTAGAATTTAAAGGTTGAACCTTTCTTAACAAGAAAGTAACAAACTTCAAATTTTTGAATCAATCACATTACTTATTAATTAAGTTTCGAAAATTTTGAAATAAAATTAAGAAAAGATTTTGAAAATAATTTTTGAAATGTTCGAAAATCATAAAAAATGAAAAAGATTTGAAAGTTGAAAAAGATTTTGAAAAGATAAGATTTTTAAAATTGAAAATTTGACTTGACTTACAAGAAACAACTAAATTTAAAAAAATTTTGACTAAGTCAACCCAAATTTTCGAAATTTTGAGAGAAAAAAAGGAAAATATATTTTTTTATTTTTGAATTTTTTATTATGAGAGAGAAAAACAACAAAAATGACTCACAAAATAAAAATTATGAATCAAAACACATGATGCATGCAAGAACACTATGAATGTCAAGATGAACACCAAGAACACTTTGAAGATCATGATGAACATCAAGAACATATTTTTTGAAAAATTTTTTATGCAAAGAAAACATGCAAGACACCAAACTTAGAAATCTTTAATGCTTAGACAATATGAATGCAAAGATGCACATGGAAAACAATAAAAGATACAAAACAAGAAAACATCAAGATCAAACAAGAAGACTTACCAAGAACAACTTGAAGATCATGAAGAACACTATGAATGCATGAATTTTCGAAAAATGCAAGGACAAGATAAATATGCAATTGACACCAAATTTAAAACATAACAGAAAACTCAAACAAGAACACAAAATATTTTTGGTTTTTATGATTTTATGATTTTTTTTGTATTTTCTTTTATTTTTTCGAAAAAACATATAGGAAAAGAAATTAAGAGATTCAAAAATTTTTAATAAGAATTCCAGGAATCTTTCAATGTTAGTCTAAAGCTCCAATCCAAGAGTTGGGCATGGCTTAATAGCCAGCCAGCTTTAGAAGATATAAATCAAGCATGCAACAGCTGATATTTTATCCAACTCCATATACATACCCGTTATGTTGACAAGTGGAAGCCTCAATCCAAAAGGATTTGGATATGGCTTTACAGCCAGTCAGGCTTCAACATGTTACTATGAAACTCTAGAATTCATTCTTAAAAATTTTGGAATAATTTTTGAAAACAAAGGGAAAAATTTTGAAAAATATTTTTGAAAACTTTTTGAAAAATAAAAAGAAAATTACCTAATTTGAGCAACAAGATGAACCGTCAGTTGTCCAAACTCGAACAATCCCCGGCAACGGCGCCAAAAACTTGGTGCACGAAATTGTGATCACCAACAATGGCGCCAAAAACTTGGTAGCGCTCTCAACGTGAATCACACTTAGTCACAACTCCGCACAACTAACCAGCAAGTGCACTGGGTCGTCCAAGTAATACCTTACGTGAGTAAGGGTCGATCCCACGGAGATTGTTGGTATGAAGTAAGCTATGGTCATCTTGTAAATCTCAGTTTGGCGGATAATAAATGTTATGGAGTTTTCGAATAGTAAATAAAGCAGAAAATAAAGATAGAGTTACTCATGTAATCCAATGGTGGGAATTTTAGATAAGTGTATGGAGATGCCTATCCCTGTTGGATCTCTGCTTTCCTACTGCCTTCCTTCAATCCTTCTTATTCCTTTCCATGGCAAGCTGTATGTAGGGCATCATTGTTGTCAATGGCTACATCCCATCCTCTCAGTGAAAAAGGTCCAAATGCTCTGTCACGGCACGACTAATCATCTGTCGGTTTTCGATCATGTTGGAATAGAATCCCTTGATTCTTTTGCGTTTGTCATCACGCCCAACAATCGCGAGTTTGAAGCTCGTCACAGTCATTCAATCCCTGAATCCTACTCGGAATACCACAGACAAGGTTTAGACTTTCCGGATTCTCATGAATGCCGCCATCAATCTAGCTTATACCACGAAGATTCTGATTAAGGAATCCAAGAGATATGCGCCCGGTCTAAGGTAGAACGGAAGTGGTTGTCAGTCACGCGTTCATAGGTGAGAATGATGATGAGTGTCACGGATCATCACATTCATCATGTTGAAGTGCAACAAATATCTTAGAATAAGAACAAGCAGAATTGAATAGAAAATAGTAGTAATTGCATTGAAACTTGAGGTACAGCAGAGCTCTACACCCTTAATCTATGGTGTGTAGAAACTCCACCATTGAAAATACATAAGTGATGAAGGTTCAGGCATGGCCGAATGACCAGCCCCCAAAACGTGATCACAGGATCAAAAATACAATCAAAGACCTTCCAATCAAAAGACACCGAATACAATAGTAAAAAGTCCTATTTATACTAGACTAGCTACTAGGGTTTACAGAAGTAAGTAATTGATGCAGAAATCTACTTCCGAGGCCCACTTGGTATGTGCTTGGGCAGCTTGAGCTTTACACGAGGTGAGGCTTCTATTGGAGTTGAACGCCAAGTTGTAACGTGTTTTTGGCATTCAACTCTGGTTCGTGATGTGTTTCTGGCGTTTGACTCCAGAATGCAGCATGGAACTGGCGTTGAGCACCAGTTTACATTGTCTAATCACGAATAAAGTATGAACTACTATATATTGCTGGAAAGCTCTGGATGTCTACTTTCCAACGCCGTTGAGAGAGCGCTATTTGGAGTTCTGTAGCTCTAGAAAATTTATTTCGAGTGCAGGGAGGTCAGAATCCAACAACATCAGCAGTCCTTTGTCAGTCTTTTACCAGAGTTTTGCTCAGGTCCCTCAATTTCAGCCAGAAATTACCTGAAATCACAGAAAAACACACAAACTCATAGTAAAGTCCAGAAATGTGAATTTAGCATAAAAACTAATGAAAACATCCCTAAAAGTAACTATATCCTACTAAAAACTACCTAAAGACAATGCCAAAAAGCGTATAAATTATCCGCTCATCAAGTGCCTAGGTTCTATGTCCCAAATCTCAACCTTCTGTCCCTCTGACCTTTACCTTTTACTTTGTGAACTATCTTATTTATCCTCATCCATTCACAAAATGCGAGAACCCTTGCTTATTTAACACTACATTCGGGCACCGATGTAGTAGCTCTTGCTAATTTGACACCATACTCGAGCCATACAGCGCGTTGCTTCTGAGCAACGACCTAGCTTTAGCGCAACAATGTCTTTGATTCATGTCATAGGGATTCGACCATATTTTTATGTTGGTTGTCGAAGACCTAACACAACCCTCCTCCTTTATCCGGTCTTGGGACCGGCTATGTACCGCAAGTGTAACATAGACAGACTTATGAGTTATAAAGCCTATGCTTATCAGACATAAAATTTAAATAAAAAATATTCATTGAGGTATTTCATCGAACATGTAATGTGCATGTAAACAAAGCAGAGAAACTAGTTCAATTCTAGCATTAATCAACCCAGAAAATAGCCAACCAACAAATATATTCAATCCATAAACACAATGTAACTAACCTAACTAAGCTAAACCTAATCTAAGTTATTAGAACTCAGAATTAAAAATAGGAAAAAATAATGAAAACCAAAAGAAACAGGGGACAGTGGTAGAACCTGCATTGGTGAGAAAGAGAGAATGAAGGGGAAACGGAAGGGAGGTGGTGATGCACGGCAGCCCAGAATTTCGCTGCCGGAATGGTGCTTCTGGAGCTCCTGGTTGGAAGTGAACAGGGAAGGGTACGGGACAAGGGCTGTTGGCGTGGGAAGAGAAAAGAGAGGAGGGAGAGGGGTGGTTGTGGTGGTCGCCGGCGTTACTGGTCGGCGGTGGTGGGACGAAGGTGGTCAGGGTAGTTAGGGTGGGGTAGGTTCAGAGAAGAAAAGAAGAAGAAAGGGGTAGAGTGGGGTCTAAAGCGTGATACAGTTCCCTTTTTCGAATTAACGTTCGAAAAGGAACTCATGCGTATGCACACTAGGGAAAAGAAGGGGTTGTGTGTGCGCAAAGGGTGGTGTACGTGCACACAAATGAACGGCGATGACAGAGTGAGCTTGCAATGACAGTGAGAGACGGAACTACCGGCAAAGATAGAGAGAGATTAAGCAAATAAAATGATTCCAAATCACAACAAACAAAATTCAAAATCCAGCTAACAAAAATCATGAACAAAATTAAGTAATTAACCAAACTAAATGATTCCTAGTCATAGAAGAAAAGATATAATATGACATCACAAAGGTGATGAACATTGTAACGAAGACACCAAAAGTAACTAGAATATGAAATCAGAAATTTCAAAACCACCAATCACAAGAATGAACAGCACAAAACTCAGTCTAGAATACATAAATATATAAATACTACCAAAATAGAGAAAAGGAGAAGACCTACCTGACGGCAACGTGGGAAGCACGAACAGAGGAGACGGTGACAGAGGCAAGGTGGCGGTGACGGAGGCATGGTGAACATAGAGAGTGCGCTCGAACAGAGGAGACGACGTCAAGCTCCTGCAACGGCACTAAGCTTCCACACGGGACGGGGCTGCGGGGTTGAGGTGGTTGCGGGCGGCGGGGCTGGGTCAATGGGTGGCTAGGGCTTGAGTTGTTGATTTCTTCCAATTTTAGAGAGGATAGGGGTGGGAGCGTGGATGGCCAAATGGGGGCTGCGGTGCGCTGATTGGGTAGAAGATTTATGGTTTTTTTTAATGTAAAATGGTGCCGTTTTGAAGTTGTTGCCAAACCGGAAACTCCTTAAAAACTGATTGGTTCAACCGATTCACTGGTTAACCGCTGGTTTGACCAGTTCTCTGATCGGTTTTCTACAAGCAGGTTTATGTGGTCAACCGAATCGGCTTGGTCAGTGGTTCTCAGTTAATCCAGTTGAACCGATCAGTCCGGTTTGGTTTTTAGAGCAATGTATTTTACCCTCTTAACAAGAACCTGTGTCACGGTTAAAATATTTCAGTATCAAAATTAAGAAATTTCTTGTTATGGTTAAAAAATTTTGGTACTATTTTTCTGAATACTACACAATTCAAAACTCTCTATCTTTCTCTTCTTCTTCTTCTTCTTCATCATCACCTTAATTTTTTTCTTCATCTTCTTGTTTCACTTATTCATAATTTTTCTTGTTTCACTCTCTTAACAAGAAAAAAAAAAGAAAAATTAAACAAAGAAAAACAATAAATAAAAAATGTTGCAATAACCAGGAGGAAGAGAAAAACAACGCAACAACAAAATAATGACGATAAAGAGGAAACATGCAAAGAAAAAAATGCGAAAAAAAACATGAAAAAAAAACGTGAAAAAGAAGTGTTTGATTCACATGCACGTGATGTGAATAAATTTTGTTAGGTGTAAACCAACTTGATTAAACGTTGTTGACAAAACTACTTGAATGTGTAACGGGACCGATATAATCCCGCTAATCAACCTTCACTCTTCCTAGGAATATAAATAGAAACATCACTATTCCTTCGTGATAAGATGAGACACTGGGTGCAAATGAGGCTTGACACAAAATGGTAGATTTATCGGCCTCCATGAAGGGTTCGAAATATGGATTTATTCCATGTAGTGAAATTTAGGAACCCATATAGTGTGTGTGGGTACGTGAATTTGTGATGTAATGCTCAAAATTAAAGACTCTCCGATCTATCTTACCAAAAATGAAAAAATGAGATACTGGGTCAACTTTGATGGTGGCTTGTGAATTTGGATTTATTCCATGTAGTCGTTAAATTAGTTTTTTTTTTTGTAAAGATCTGCTATCTGAATCAACAAAACAGACAGTATTGTGAACAACAAAGAGAAAGAATTGTAATTTCATCCACAAGCGGGATTAATTACACCTTTAAGAAACTCCGGTCAGTTGAAGCCTTGAAAATAGGCAAAGGGTTCGATGGTCATTTGGACTATTAAATGGTCCAATAACAAAACATGTTTTTTAAGTTTTTTAATAATTGTCAAATAGTCCTTATGTAATTTTAATTACAAATTAATTTTTTATATATTATTTAATTATAAAACCTACTTTCTATTTTATAAATTATTATTTTATTATTCATCTATCATGTTTATTAACAATTAGAAACAAAAACAATAACAAAATAGATTTCCCATTAATCTTTGACTTCCATAAATATTTTGGTAACAGGCCTGCTACACATACAAGCTTTTTTGGCTTACAAGTTGGCCCAAGCCCAACAAAAAGTACGCGCACTACACTCCCCCACAATCGAGCGTAAACACACACGCCTTACTCAACCGTTTCATTTTTCCAAAGCGCGCTCATTATGAAAGACTCTTCTTCTTCTTCCTCAATCAATACCCAAACTGTCGAGATTCAAGCCACATTCGAAACCAGCTACAATTCTGAAGAAACCATCCAACTCCTCGCAAAAAGTAGAAGAAATCAAGAAGAAAACATACAAATCTCCATTAAAAAATGCCAAAAAGAACGAATAAATATTATTCAAAGTACTGTTTTACTGTTCTTCTAGGTTTTTCACATTTCTATTTCTGATTTTTAAATTGAAGCACTATATCGTCCGTATTTCTCTCTCTGTTTTATTGTTCTTGGTTTAGATCTCATATTACTGTGATGATAAAACTGTTCTTCATTTACGCTATTTTACGTACTTCCAATGAATGGTTAAACATGTGTTTTGATCTGTTTTGGTATATTTTTTGTGCATGTTTACATGTTTTTAAGTAGGTTTGTATACATATAAACTCTGTATTGAATGTCAGGTGAAATGATTTTTGGGTGTATGTGGCGGATTTTTGGGTGTATATGTTGGACTTCGAATGTGACTGTTGCTTCTAGTGGCATTTTGAACTTAAATATCTTTCTGAACTCATATAATGTCATGTAATCCAAAAAAATGTAGAGGTGTATGGGACTGATATAACATTAACAGTATTGAAGTCTAGCTGGTGCTGTTCTAATTGTGCTTGACCTTGTACTGTCATTTTTTGCATGTTTAGTTGAGTTGAATATGATTTTAAACTCATTTTATTTCGTTTAATTGAAAAAACAAAATGTGTATAGGACTGGATTTAGGTGTACGTGGCAGATATTTGGGTGTACATGACTGGTATATGAGTGTATGTCACTGATATTTGGGTGTATTTTTTTATCTATTGACAGTATCTCTTTTTTATTACAGTAAAAATAAAAACCAAGAACCAAGGTAGAAAAAAATATAATGTAAGCACATCTTAGAACAAGTTAATTTTTCTTAATACAAATATAAATTATTTAAATTAACCAAAGACTTGAAGTGTGCCACTAGACTATTGAGTGAAAAATTTGAAAAAATGAACGAGACAAAGAAAAAATGAACGAGACAAAGAAAGTAATCATTCGTGAATTAGGTTTTGATGGACTCATGCACATCCCACCAATGAATATGCCTCACAAACTATTAAAAGAGTTGGATAACTCCTTTAAATTGGTCAAAAACACATTGGAAACAAGCTAGGATTCCTTTAAAGTTAAACCCAAAATAATAGGGACTGTCCTTGGCCTCAATGCATCAGGTAACTGATTATAGAAAACCTCTATACTTTCATTCTCTGTAATATATTCTTCGTAATCTTATTCTGATCTCATGTAATCAAGCAATAAATTTAGGTGTATATGAGTGATATTTGGGTGTATTTCAAGTAATTTGTAGTGTAAATTATTTTCTTTTTTGTAGGAGATCTATTTCCTGATAAAGTGATTTATAAGAAACTTTCTAAAGAGAACAAACTGATTTTTAGAAAGTTCCAGGGAAAGACTCTAAAGAATCTGACCGATGACATGATGAGTATTGGTGTTGAAAACGAACAAGATCGCCTGATGTTCTAGAGGATTTTCATCCTCTATATTTAGATGGAATTCTTGTTGCCAACAACAATAAACAAAATCTCTCCTGTGTACCTAGCTCCAATTTTTAAGATGGACAAAATAACGGAGGGCAACTGGGGACCCCATGTGCTGAATTTCATCATCAAAGGCATAACTGATTACCGTCTGAAAAAGAAAAAAATCAATCGACAGCTGCCTCTTTGCCTTGATGATAATCTATTTTTATTTCGCAAAAAACAAAGACAAGAAAGGAGAAGAAAACCCTGGACTGCCCTGGGTTAGCAACTCGAATAGAGAGCAGTCGGTTGAAAGGATGGGAGCAGAAATAGACGGACATATGGTAAGTGAACAAAATACCTTCTCTAATTGGGTGCATTTTATTTATGTAGATGCTGTAAACTGACACTTCTACTGTTTCAGGGCATCGTAAAGAAGGTTGAAACAAAAAAGAAATTGAAAGAAATGAAAAAAAAAAGAAAAGAAAGAAAAAACAAAAAAAAACAAGGCAAGTTCATCATCTGAGAGTGATACATCAAAAACTAAAGTTGATTTTTTCTCTGAGTCTGAGTCTGAGGAAGACTCAGAGGAACCAAGAAGGAAACAACCCACCAGAACGGCCAAAAAGTAAGTAATATTTTTGGGTGTATTTTGTCACTTTTAGGGTGTTTTTTACTAATGATTGTTTGCCTTTTCTAGAGGATTCCAATTCAGAAAGTGAATCGAATGATGAGTAAGATTCTGAAATTATCATCGCTTTCTTTTCCATTTATTTTCAAAATTTGATGAATTAACAGAGTGTTTCTCATTAACTTTCAGAAGTGAAGAATTATCACCAATAAAAAAACAAAAAACAAAGAAAAAAAATTTAGACTACACCAAAAAAGTAAGCACTGCTTTGCAGAGTATTTTTTCATCAATTTTATTTTATTTTTCTGATTCATACTTTTTTTATATTTAAGGCACAATCCAAAAAGAGAAAGCACGTTGTTGAGGATTCATCTCCTAAACAAACTCAATCCTATGATGGGTAAGATAATTTGTAAAGCTATATTACCATTTATCATCAAAATTATATTTGTTAACATGTTCTTTTATGCATGTACTATCAGATCTGAACTTGGAACTGAAGTATTACAAGAATTCTTAAGGGAATCAAAAAAGAAAAAAAACAAATGAAAAAGCTACTGCACATGGGTTTGTTATATTTGGGTGTATATTACCAATTTTAAGGTGTTTTGGTCGCTGATAATTGTTTTTGGTTTCCTAGGAAGAAAGGAGCTTGGCTGCGATCGACAGAAGGTCACAATGACTCATCCGAAATTACTTGATAAAATCTCGATATCCTGATTTAAGTGTATAGTATTTTTACTGAATGATGTTTATTCTATGCTTAGAATACAAGAGGTGAACTTAGAAAGTGAGAATGATCCTTTGTTTCAAGGACAAACAGATCAAAGCAGCTTAAACAAACCGGCGGATAGCATGTAATTTTTGTTTCTAATACCGGTTGCTTTTATTTTTTTACCTTCTGCTTCTAATTCTGTATATATTTTTTTAGAAAAAAAGCTCTTTAGTATTTTATTCAAGAAAAAAAAGGCAGGAAAAAAAAAGCAAAAAATGCAACTACGTAAGTTCTCAAAAAACAAAGCCTGTGTTTCTTTTCAATGCTTCAGGTGTATTTTGACTTTATTTGGGTGTATTTCAGGTTGAGTCTGGTAGAAGAATCAGCCAGTGACCTAACTTAACAGAAGATGATGGTTGTGCGGATGGAGAAACATTCGCAACCTGAACCGTTTTCAATGTGAGTTTTACAACTAAATTTCAACCTTCTAATAATGAATTTTAAGGGACTTTCTTAACTTTTTATTTTTGTCTTGTTTAGAGTTCCGATTCAAGTTTATCTGCCTCTGTCCTAGACAACAGCAACAAGCCCTGTGCCAGCAATTGAATCATTCCCCGCAAAGTCTCTGAGAGAGAAAATTAGTGAAGAAAGAAAAAAAGGTAAGGAATAATATTCGGGTGTATTTGGTTATTATTTGGGTGTATATTTTTCTTATTTCATGTTTGGGTGTATTCGATTATTATTTGGGTGTATATTTTCCTTATTTGGGTGTATATCTTCAGAATTAATCTATAACTGATTTTTTTATAATTGATTCATTTTATCTAACCCTGCAGCACTCCACAACCCCCGAAACTTGATGAAAGCACACCCATGGTTCAACCAGCTCCATCTAAAATGTAAGTTCATCACAATATAACTTGGTTTTCGATATCATTTGTCAATTCTTATTCTTATAGTACGTTATATGTCAACACACAGTAATCCAGCCCCAGACGACGCTGTTGCACTAATGATGATGGCCCGGACAGCATCCTACATACCTAAAGAAGGTCTGATGCCATCATTCAGCCTTGGCTTGACTGATTCAAGCTAAAAAGAAACACTGATGCAAGAAGGGCAGGGGCAACCAGGACCTCAGAAGGTAAAAAGTCCTGAAACTTCAAAACTAATCGAACAATTAGAGGAGCTGGTGGAAAAAATTGTAAACAGTGGGGTGAAGAAAGCATTGGATTATGCAGAGGGTAAAAGTTCGCCAATTGAAAAGCAGTCTGCCGAAGAAATTTTTGAAAAGTATAAAACTCCTGGGAGGAGCAAGGAAATGTCGGCTGAAATGAAAGAGAAGTGCTACATGTGGGCCACACGTGTGAAGACATACGGAGATGGAACCACTAATGAGTATGAACCGGTGTGCACCCTCAAAGCCCAAGAATGATTCATTTTGTCAAAAGTCCACTTTGCATCTCTAAAAGCTTCTATAAATATAGAAGCTGGGGTAATATTAGAATAAGATTAATGATTTTATCATGAAATGTAACTGCAATGTTGATTGATGTAAAATTAATTTGGGTTTTCTTTTAGATTGTCATTACTATGTGCCTGATCCTAAACCAACAAAACATTAAAATATTTTAAGAAGAAATATACTATCTCCCCCCTGATATTGTGGTCAGGTGTACTTTAATAAAATTTGGGTGTATTTGTGTAATCTTTTTGGTGTATTAAATATTTCATTTGGTGTTTCACAAATGTTGCAGAATATGGCCATTGGAAATCATCCAGAAGGGGAATTCTTACTGCCTAAATCCAAAAAGTCATTTAAGGTCGAAGACTACCCAATGTTTACATCCTTTTTGGACCTAAAAAAATTAGCATCACATCCATATGTAAGTTTTTATTTATAAAACTTCTTATTATAATTCTTTGGTTATGTGCCAATTAAATTAAAACATTGTTCAATGTGGACATTCTTCAAATTTTTGTACCTGTTTGTTATTCTGAGCATTGGTGGATATGGGAGGCTGACGTAAGAAAGAAAAAATTTTATATACTTGACCCGTATCACAAGGAGTGTCCCTCCAAAGCTAGAATGAAGCTAAATACATTTGTTGTAAGTTGTTTTTATTTTTTGTGTTTTAGTATTTGGGTGTATTTCTGTTCAAAATAAGGTGTAGTTTGTGATTCTTTGGGTGTATTCCTTTATTAAATTTATTCTTATATTTTGTTTTGTCTTTTGTTTTTAGGGATATGTGATTTCGAGAATGAGGGTATATGCCGGGGGCACCTCTCAGGAAAAAAAATCATGAAATTGAACCATACATTGACATCTCAGGTCAAAAAATAATGTATAAATTTTTCACTCTGAAAATTAATCTTTCCTATTTTAATTTGCTAATTTATTTTTTGTTTTTCTTCTATGATTGTGCTTATATGTAATGAAATGGCTTGAAATAATTCAATCTGAAAACATTAAAAGGGGGAAGTATGAGTGGGACAATTGGACTCAGGTAATTGTGTTTAAAACTATATAACTCTCTATTACTTTAGTAAATTAACATAGTAGATTGAAAATAATATTCTTTTAAACTGTAGGAGGAAGTGGACCATTTTAGAGTAGAATTTGCTTCCCGAATTCTATTTCATGAAATGAATCAAGACAGAGATGAAGCCATTAGGAAAAGTGAAGCAGTGAGATTGTCCAAGCCATCTTCACTGTTGTTGAGTCCATATTGTCAGATAGATTCTGATGATATTTACAGTGATTTATCTAAGTGTTATTTATTCTTACAATAGTTTGAACACTTCTTGTAAAATTTTGTGAATATTTTATCCAATTTTATTATAAATTTTTTTGCATAAATAAACTGTCTCTGCTGTATTCAAAAGATCTAAATTACAGGTTCTAAAAAAATGAAGGAAAATAACACCAAACCTACTAATACGCCCAATTACTTTAATAATACACCCAAATAAAACTGGTATACACCCAAAATGAGTCCTCGCATATTTCAATTGAAAAACCAACAAAGATGTATGGGAATTCAGAAATTTGAATTGTTAACCTCTTTAGGATATGATTGTATATGTATACTAAATCTAAAACAAAAATATAACCAAAACACTAATTTCTAATATAAACAGTAGCATCTGAAAAATATAAAAAAATTATATTTTACATCCAAAAAATTGAAATTTACACCCAAATAGTTTCACTATATACCCAAAATTCTATCCCTTACCGTTGAATCCCTAAAACCCTAAACCCTAAACCCTTAAACCCTAAAACCATAAATCCCTAAACCCTAAACTCTAAAACCCTAAAATCCTAAAACCTAAACCCTAAACTCTAAACCCCTAAAATCTAAACCCTAAACCTTAAAACCTAAAACCCTAAAACCTAAACCCTAAACACTAAACTCCCTAAACCCTAAACCCTAACCCTAAACCCTAAAACCCTAAACCTTAAAACCATAAACCATAAACCCTAAACCCTAAAAACTAAATAAAATACTAATTTCTAACATAAACAACAGCATCTGAAAAATATGAAAAAAATGAATTTTACACCCAAATAGTTTCACTAAACACCCAAAATTCTATCCCCTGCTGTTGGATACCTAAACCCCTAAACCCTAAATCCTAAACCCTTAAACTCTAAAACCCTAAACCCCTAAACTCTAAACCATAAAACCCTAAAATCTAAACCATAAACCCCTAAACTCCTAAAACCTAAACCCTAAACCCTAAAACCCTAAACCTTAAAACCCTAAACCATAAATCCTAAATCCTAAAATCCTAAAACCTAAACCATAAACCCTAAAACCTAAACCCTAAACCCTAAACCCCTAAAACCTATACCCTAAATTCTAAACTCCTAAACCATAAACATAAATCCCTAAACCCTAAACCCTAATGTTAAACCCTAAAACCCTAAACCTTAAAACCATAAAGCCTAAACCCTAAACCGTAAACCCTAAAAAGTAAACAGAACACTAATTTCTAACATAAACAGCAGCATCTGAAAAATATAAAAAAATTGAATTTTACACCAAAAAATTGAATTTTACACCTAAATAATTTTACTTTACACCCAAAATTCTATCCCCTGTTGTTGGATACCTAAACCCGTAAAACCCTAAAACCTAAACCATAAACCCTAAACTCTAAACCCCTAAACCCCTAATCCCTAATCCCTAATCCTAAACCCTTAAACCCTAAAATCCTAAACCCTAAACCCTAAATCCCTAAATCCTAAAATCCTAAAACCCTAAAACCTAACCCTAAACCCTAACCCCTAAACACTAAAAGCTAAATATAACACTAATTTCTAACATAAACAACAGCATCTGATAAATATAAAATTAAAATGTCAAACACAAGAATATTCAGAAATACACCCAAAAAGCTAAGCGTTACACCAATATCCTATAACTATACACCTAAAAATCTATCTTCTGCTGCTGGATCCCTGAACTGATAATTCATAACATGCCCATGATATTAGGTGAAATTTGGATGCACCACTGATACAACATAAAAAAGGGTTACGTTAACCGGAAAAAATAAACTCGCATATTAGCAAAACTATTAACAAGAAAATTAAACTCAATTAACACCTATTTAAATAACATCACTTTTACCTCGTTAAGAGCTTTCATTTTCTTCTTCTTTGAGGCATTTGCAATCTGTTTGTCCAACTTTGAACCTAGCCTATTTTTGAGACATCCTCTTGTTCTCACCCTTTGAGGGCATTGAAGCTCGTTAGCAGATTCGAAGTTAGCATCTTTGTGAGATAACGAACATGTCCCCTTCCTTTTTTCTTTTAGTTCTTCCATCTCAACCATGACTTTATCGTAGGCGCGGTGCAAACTGACAGTGAACTCCTTTGATTCTGATGCAAATTCGCATATATTTTACGAACGAAACACCAATTCATCAAACCTCTTGCTTCTCTGCTCCAACAGTGGTTCGTCGTGGCTGCTATTGATGTGTGTGTGTCTCCTTTTTATGTTCTTACTCCATCGATCCAAAATGTATCTCAATGAGACTTTGGTTACTCGTTCAAAGCTTAACACGCTTAGAGAGTGACGGCACAATATCCCTCTTGACTTGAATAATAAGCACTGGCATTTTACTTGGGCTGCTACCGAGTCATACGTATCTGCAAACTGATTGAATGTTGAGCTGGAAACTTGTTCTGCAACTTCGTATACCAAATAGCCTAAAGCGGAATTCGTTAATCTTGTGATGTAATTCGCCTTCCATCTGAATTGTGTTTGGACTTTCCTGAACTTTTGGTGAGTGTAGACATATTGAAACTGGGCTTCTATGGAAGATTTTGTTGCACATGGTATGACAGTGTGAAAATCTGCAGCATCAGATTCTCTCTCTCTTTGTTCCTTACTTCCGAGACAATTATTGTATTGTTTGACAAATTAGATAAGTGAGCTGTTCCGGGTAATGAACTTGTTAAAAAATGAATGCATACTCTCACTCCTTTTGTGCTTCTCATCTCGGCCCAGAAGTGGTAATCCAGATAAATTAGAACCCATATATGACGGTCTTCATAAAGATTTGCAAAATACACCCATATCGGACTATGATACCCCAAAAAATGAAATTTACACCTCTGCTACAGATTTTAAATGTCATTACCTGAAAGCCACTTGTTGTCCACAAGACCATACTTCAGCAAAAAATCATCCCAGTTCCTATCAAATGATTTTTCGGTATGAGAGTTCCAAACAACTTGGCTCATTTCTTGTTTGATTTCTGTGTGTCCCTTGTATCCATTTAATTTGCTTGAAATCTTCTTCGTGATGTGCCAAATACACCAACGATGAATTGTTGTAGGCATACAAGCCTCTATAGCCTTTTTCATCGATGCGCATTGATTAGTGAGAATCCCTTTCGGAGCATTTTCTCTCTTGCAACGAAGCCAACATTGAAATAACCATTTGAATGATTTAATATCTTCATTTTTCATCAAAGCGCATCCAAGAAGTGTTGACTGACCGTGGTGATTCACCCCGATAAAAGAACCACAAACCAGATTATACCTGAAACAGATTACGACAAAATAGAAGTAAAATCATTACATACACCCAAATAATGATTTTATACACCCAAAAAATCCAATATATACCTCTGCAGAAGATTCATAAAACAACACACAAAACAGAATTAAAATCATTAAATACACCCAAATAATGATTTTATACACCCAAAAACATCTAATATATCTCTCTACAACAGAGTCATAAAACATCATTAATTCAGCATCATAAACAAGAACATAATATTACCTGTTTGTATTGTAGGTGGTGTCGAATGAAATAACATCTCCAAAATAATCAAAGGCAGATCTGCTCCTTGCGTCGACCCAAAAAGGAAGCTTAATCGACTGATCGTCTTCGAGTTCGAGCTCGAAAAAGAAATGCTGATTCTTTTCTTTCATTCTTAATAAGTATTTTCCGAATTCTTTTGCATCTTCTAGTTCCGAAATATTCCGCACTTCTCTCGTGATGTAATTCCTCGCGTCTTTTTCGATAAAATTTAACTCGCCGTGATCCTCGGCTGCTGCAACAAATGATTGGTAAGCTTGGTCTGATACCGGCTTCTTTGTTATTCTCTATTGTACGACAGACGGACATGCTTAGTTCCCTGTGCTCTTTGAGCATCTCGGCTTGATTTGGACAGCAAGGATGTGAATGACGCAACATGACCTTTAAAATCATCCAAGCACCAACATTCTTCAATGTCTGTATATAAATTCTTGCAGGACAATTTAAACCACCAATGGAATTTGTCTTCTCAGTCGGAGATATTTTTTATTTCCATTTTCCTTCTCTATTACATGTAATCAATTGATTCTTTATTTTGTTTCCCTTCTTATTTGTGCTCCGAACTCTTGTAGAAAAACTTGCAGCCTTCGCATAGTCCTTGTAGAATTTTGCAGAATCTTCAAGGGTGTTAAAAGTCATTCTGGCCTTGGGAACAAACAGGTTATCAACAACACAAAAGGACTGCAAAATACACCAAAAAATACACCATGTTAAAAACAAGCATATACTATAGAATTTATGTACGTTATAAAAAATAACAATTCAACTAAAAACAAGCATAAACTGTATCAAAAACAATTCAACTAAAACAATAAAACAATTCACCATCTGTCAGATGAAAAACCATAAACTGTAAATACACTCAAACTTTCCTAAAATACACCCTAATATTCCTTATCTACACACGAACGACAACAACTCAACTAAAATAATAAGAAAAGCCATAAACTGTAAATACAGCCAAACTTCCCTAAAATATACCCAAATAATTCTGATCTACACCCGAATGTCTGGTATAAAATACACAAAATTAATCAAAACTAGTACATTAGATTCAATTCACAGTCAATGTTCACGCATTAATTTCACAGTCAATGTTCACACATTATTCAACTACATAATCATAAACGACTAACTACATCAAATTCAGATTCAATAATTAACTGAAACTAAATCACACCTCAGGAACTTCATTCGATTCAAATTCAAAATCCACTTCGCTCTGGTTCAGCTGACAATCTGAAGTTGAATCATCCATTATCTTTAAAATGATTTCACATCTTGATTTCAGAAACCATGAAAATCGAGAAAAATGAAGCAAGAAAACAGAGAGAGAAACGCACGTAAATGACAAAGGAGAAAGCAGTGAGAAACGCACGTAAACGACGAATGAGAAGGCAAAGAGAAACGCACGAACGAGATCGAACAAAGAAGGCAAGAAATTCGAAAAAGAAAACGAAATCCTTTGAAAAAAGGAAGTTATATATTCGCGTGTTAATTGATTTAAAAGTCTGTTAAGGAGGAGCATCAAACACATATGCCATAAGAAGCACGTTTGAGGGTAAAGGACTTGTAACACTTGTAAGTGTTAATCGCTTATATGCTGAGATTATTTCTTTTGGTAATGCAAATTAATGAGGTTTTTTATTGCTTAATCAGTTACATCCATAAAAGGAAAATCGTGTTTATTGATAATTCAATCGATTGGAAGTATAACTAAGTTACATCTATAAAAGCTAGGAAAATCGTGATTATGGGTAATTCAATCTATTGGAAGTACAACCAAAACCAAGTGGGAATTAAGTAAAATGCTTCAAAGGCAACATCTTTGCGGGAAAAAGAGAGAAAATAAAGAGAAAAGAATATTCGATAAACTTTAACAAGACACAGAGACGTGAATAACAAATAACATGAATATAACTATATAAGTGATGAACAAATGAAAGCTCAACTGTCATGAAAAATGTTGCAACTGTGTATTAACCTCCTTTTTTTATTTGAGAAAATATTTAGTTTGGTCCCTGAAGTTACACTCGAGTCTTAATTTAGTCCTTGACATTTCAATTGTCTCTATTTAGTCCCTAAACTTTATAAATTTTAATCGTCTTTGTCCCTGCGGTGGTTTCCACCACAGAGTCATTACCGGAGAGATGAGGTGTATAACAGAATGTCACGCTGGTCACCACTGAAACGGCGTCGTTTTTGTTTGGTGCTCAAACAACCCAAAACAACGTCGTATCATGTTATATGAGATTGAAAACGTTTTAGTTAAACAAGTAACACCATATTCTCCCCCATAATAGCACTGTGCTTCGTCTTTCTCTTCTCTTCAATGGCGCTGCAAGTCTGACTTATCAGATTCGTTGAAGTCGTGATTCTCTTCTCTTCAACCACTTCACATTGCACCGGTCATCTTCTCTTCACCTACGTTGACTAAGTTCGAGGTAAGCAAAATATTGAATAAAAAAACTTCTATACCCATGATAATGCTTTGCTTTTTTGCTTAATTTTTTGTTCTTTTTCTTTTTATGCATTCTAGCTAAATGTATTTTGTATTGCATGTTAGTATATGTTAATTTTTGTGCTTATTCTATGTTAGGGTTTATGTTTTCAGTGAATATCGTTTAATTTCTTGAGTTATTGGTTAGATGTTCGATTATTCCCTGTTTCTATACCATTAATTTAATTTTAAATATTTTAGGGAATCCTGTATTTTGGGTTAGGGTTTTAACATGGGTGTGTTTGTCTGATAATCAATGGATTAAGAACTAAAAAGATAAAATCAGATTGTCATATGCAATATGTTACATTTGATTCTTCCTCTGTTTTATTTAGAAGAGATGTGCAGTTTCATCAAAATTTTAATCTCATTAAGTCAATTGCTTATTGCATCTTGTAACATGGAATAATTGATCTAATTTTCTAAATGAACTCGTTTTGGTCTGTTGTCGTCTCATAACAACAATGCAATTTATGTTTTAGCAAGTCTAACTGAAAAGAGAAAAAATATTTTGAGGATAACTTTATGTACTCGTTATGTACTCTTATTATAATTAACTATCATAAATATTAAACTAATTAAAAAATAATTTAAGTAACACAAACCTTGTCATGATATGGTAAATAGTAGTCAAATTACATTATTTTGCGTTATTACATCTCTCTTTCTTCAATTCAATTGAATCATTAAATAAATATTGAGATAAATTTTGTTAGTTTCTTATATTTACAATTGAAATTACAGTGGTGAAATGATATTTTTTATGATATTTTTTAATTTTTCTGTGTGCAGATGGAACATCAATTCATTAAAATTATATATCACTATAGAGGATCATTTGTTAAAAATAAAGATGGAAGCTTGACATACTACAAGGAACAAATTTTAGAGTTACCTGTGTTAGATACAGATACATTAGATGTTTTTTTAGTCAGAGACTACTACAAACACCTTGGGTATGATAAGGTCGAGCAATGCAGGTGGTTGGTTCTTAACATGCCCTTGACAACTGGTTTGAGGACCTTAACTAATGATGATGAGATGCTAAAAATGTGCTTCTATGCTGGAAAAAACAACGGAGTTGCTCATGTGTATTATGAGCATGGAGTCTTTGAACCGGAATATGTTAAGGAACAACAATCATCTAAGGGAAAAGAACTGATGTATCCACCCCTGCCACAAGTACCCACCCTTGCCCCAAATCTAACTCCCACACAAATACTCACCTCTACTCCAAAGCCAACTCCCATCCTAATACCCACCTCTGCCCCAAGTCTGACACCCACCTCTTTTCCAAAATTAATTCCTACCTCAATATTCACTTCTACCCAAACTGAAACTCCAAACACAGTAACTGAAGTTAGGCCCAAATCCAAGCCTAATTGCAACCCTGCTGTTCCTACCATTGTTGCTCCAATTATGAGTCTTGCCCATGCTATTCCACCTATTGATGTACCATCTCAAGTTGGTGAATACCAAGAAATTCAGCATGAAGGTCAGGCTGAGGTTGAACTTGGCATGAGCCAACCAATTATGTCTCAGAATGAAGATTCTCTACAGGTAATGGTATATTTTAAATTATACTTTAACTTTAACCACTATGCGAATTTATTTTTTGTCCAAATTTCACTATCTTCATACTTTTTATAGATGGAGACTAGTCTAGTGCAACATAATGCAAGGCCCCCAAAGCTTACAACCAAAAGAATGGTGTCCCAACCATCTAGTACTCCACCAGCAACCAATGTACTAGTCGATCCAATACAAGGTGCATCTTCAGGAACAGCCACACGACTAGCTAGTTTCATGAAATTTGTCCCTACTCCCGGATTCAAACCTCCAAGAAAAAAGAATTAAATTGTTGATCATTCTGCCTTTGGAAGCTTTATATGTAATAGCGTACTTTTGGATTAGTTACCTTTTGGATTAATTACCTTGTTTCTCTAAGTTTGGATAACTTTGTAATGATGACTTTTGGTTAGTTATACTTAGAATGGTTCTTTTTGGATAATTTACTTTGTTTTGTTTGTGTGTTGCATCACACTAAATTTTTTAGTTGTGTTTGAATTCAGTATCAATCTGGATGTTTTATTAATGAATTATAAAGAATTTGGATGATGTTTTTTATCTGAAATTGTTATATTTTATTTTGAGTTGTTTGATTCATATTAACACAGGGACAATTTTTATTCATTGAGACTTAAAATAAAAATAGATACAACAATGCATATAACAACATACGTTAATTTTTCTTCAAAATATTCCTCCAATTTGAATCAAAACTATCAAAATTTGACTATTTACCAAAAAGCATCAGGTCAATCTTCACCATTTCCATAATAACATAGCAACTACAAGCAAATTTATTACAACCAACAAAGCCCCTCCCAATTTCAAAGCCCTAACATCAGATTCCAAACTTCCAATCTTCCAAGCAAAGTTCGTCCTCCATTCTTCATCATTTTCATTTTTTGGTACTACTCTGCCTCTTAGTTCTCCTTCTTTATAGAATTCATTAGCCCAAACAAACAACACACACCACCTTTTACCAACACTCTGCAAACAGATTCAGCGGAGATGGAGAAAGAATCAGATACTACAAGCTTTAGAAGAAGTTAAGAATAATCTTGCACTTATATTGTAGTTTGGACACCCAAAAAAGAGTCTTCCTGGATTTGCATCTATTCCTGACCATCTCAGAACGGGTCTACACCCACACCCACACCACTCTGAAAATAGTTCTTCTCTACTTCGAGTGGTTCTCCAACCTCTATTAGAGCGTTGATTGTTGGAACTCCCAACGGATTTACTGGCGCTACCCATCATGGACTTCATAAAAACGTCTCCCAAAAGAAAAGTAAGAATCGACGAAGAAGTTAAGGGGCTTTAAATGAATTTGGGGATTAGGGATTTAGATAGTTCCTAGAGACCAAATTGATGCAAAAGTTTCAAATGCCACGTAATATATCCGTTAGACGTCCAGCGTGGCATTTTGTTGTACACCTCATCTCTCCGGTAATGACTCTGTGGTGGAAACCACCGCAGGAACTAAAATGATTAAAATTTATAAAGTTTAGGAACTAAATAGAGACAATTGAAACGTTAAGGACTAAATTGAAACTCGAATGTAACTTCAAAGACCAAATTAAATATTTTCTCTTTTTTTTTTTATTTGGTGCACTTACTACTTTTAATATCAAACGCCATTTGGCTTTTTTATAACTAACAGAAAATATCTTTTATACTCTAAAAAGGTGCATTAAAAAAAATACTAAACGTCATTTCTCATTTTTATAACTAACAAACATTTCTTCTGGAAATTCCTGTAAGATATTCCATGCGTATATCACCGTGGATTAATTTCTCTTTCATTCTTATATAGCAGGGAATGATTACAAACAGCCTATGACAAACAAAATTTTCACTTACATTAACTGGTAGGGAGACACAAAGGTTACTAGAGTAATACAAAATTTACATGCCTTAATAACTGATTAAAGAGAAGGGCAACAAACCTAAGAAACCTTAAAACGACGTCTATAACAGAGACCTAACATAATTCCATCAATATATATGGTGCCAGCTTAAAAAAGTTCACGACACTCCAATGTCAAAGTAGAATTTTACATAAGCAAGAACAAGAAAGGGTATCATATAATATCATATGCTTCTTTTTGTATCAATAACATTGTGCTAATTGCGACTTCTGCACTTTTCCATGGCTCTAGGTGCTGCAAGAATCAGAATATAGACAAGTGTGACAATTTAATTAGTACACTATGCATCGCATTTATGTTAGTGGAATGCAACAGTGTTATACATTAAAACCATGATTCTATATTCCAATTTGGATAGTGTTGATGAGTTTTCACAATTCAACAGGTAGATGCAAACTGAAGGAAAGTAGAGATTGCAAAAGAATTTGGCCCTACCTAACCCAATTGCTTCGGAACTCTTCATTATCCTCAACCTCTTGCAAGAGTCAGTGAACATCCTGAAGCAAGCAACAACGATGAGATAATTCCTTTAGGAAATAATCACCAATATCATATTTCTAAAAACTACGAGGGTATGACTGTAACTGACATTCTCCTAAAAATCAAAGCAGAAAAGATGTACTTACTCCCAAGGAACATCACCAACTAGCATCCAATCACCATCCTTGTCTTCATAGGTGAGCACGTATTCCGAGCCGTGGAGGAGATCCCTCAATTTGCTTTCGCTTGAATTATCTCGGCTAGAAACCCCATGAGAGCCGCATTGACCTGAACTTGTTAATAAAACATCATTAGAAGCTGTAACAAAAATGAAGATGGCAGTTACATAATTCAAATACAATTAACCATATAAGGAACCTCCCCAGTAGAGAATTATTAAAAAGTAATCATAGCACTCTTAGTGAAGCCAACTAGCTTGATCCTTTGTAATGAAAATATTAGTGTACTTAGGCGATATTACACTTACACACGACTTAATTCCCTTCATTTATACAAGTATACACTAACCTTGCATACAAATTCAATCTTCAAACAGACTAATTTACCGAAATACTTATGATCTTAATTCTGTAATGATAAACATAAGAAAAGGAGTGATATTGTGTAGAGAAGAACTCACCGAGAGTAAAACAACTAAACATCTTTTCGAGTGCTGAAGAGAGGTCCCTATAGGAAGCATAATTGTTGAGATCCATTTTCCTCAAGTATGGGGCGCCATCCATGCTGACTTTGACATAAAGGCAACCAGGCTTGGGTTCTGCATCAGCTTCATTCTTTTGAGGAGGCTGAGTTGCCATTGAGTTCTTCCTGAATGAACGGATTGGTGGCCATCCAACAACTTGTGCCCTGATTCACATACATAACAATAATAATCAATCAATTATATTATAGCATTATCATTATCATTATGATATGTGTTGTAATTGCAAGTTCAAAACAGCATAGTTAGCTAATAAATTGTTGACTATAGCAGGAAAAATGAACATAGGAGGGTTTCAACTTTCAAGTTTCAAGTTTTCAACCAACTAACTAATTTGTAAACTTTTCCAAGCATGCCAAATTAGTAAAACATGAAAGGGGCAAATAAAATAGAGAAGAGGGTAGGATAGTACTTTGCAGCAGGAGCAGGAATAGGCTTTGAAGGTTGTGGAAGTGGAAGAGGGTCATTGTTGGTATTGTCAGAGGGAGGAGAGAACAAGGAAGCATCTTTGCCCAAAGCCAAGTCAGATCCAGCTTTTCCATTCCCAGAAAGAACCCACTTGCCATCAATGGCGTCCGAGAAACCCCTCTTTGCCCCCAAACTAGTACTCTTCACCGGTGACTCTGACCCTGGCAACCCAAGCCTCAACTCAGTTGCTTTCAGGTTCAACCCAATGCTTTCTTCCATTTCACCAACCTCTCCCAACCCTACATACCCCTTTTCTGCAGACATCAACCCAACTCTTCTCTTTTGTTCGTAGCAGCGAGATTCTGAGACAAGCTTTTTGTGCTTGTGTGTGTAGAGACTAGAGAGCTTTGGAGTTCTTTCTCTCTCTGTTTTGTACGTAAAACTCACTGCACTCTGTTTGGTTTATTTATGTTTGTGTTTGCGCTGTTGAGTGTAAACCGTAAACTACAATAACTGCGACTTAACTAGTTGTATTTTTAAAATAGAATTGTAAAATAATAAATTGAGAACACAATTATCATTATTATTGTTATTATATATAAGAACGAGGATGTGGTTTACAAAAGAGAATAAGGAACTGTTTCTGCTTTTTACTTTTTCTTTTTTATAAATATAAAAATTCTTTGTTCTAAACTCTCTTCTTTTTTGTGTTTTTTTAAGGTTTAGTTAATATATGCTTTTAAAACATAAGTTAAGCTTACTATTAGTTTATAATAAATTTTTTTATTAATAACTTTAACATACATGTGTCATAGTTAAACTTTTTTTTCATTAGATTTGAGTGAATCTTTTTGTGGCCAATCACTCCGACAACCCACAGAAAGTACCCGGCATACTTTCTTTATTTTATTTTTTAACAATTAATGCCAATAATCCATTCATTAAGATGAATTTGCTTGGTCTAGGGCTTCATATTTTGCGCCAATGCACTAAATAAATTAACAAGAAAAAACACATAGTTTTGCTTGTTAATTTATTATAAACCGTTCAACACTCGATCAGAATTTTGCTTGTATAATATACGTTGTGGCTGATTCTGATAATAAATAAATAAAATAAAAATATTTGCAAGACAATAAAAATTAGTCTAAATTAGCTTAAAATTATTTTATGTTATTTTTATTAATTATTTTTAAAATAAATACATAAAATAAATATATAATTTTAGATGTTATATACATATAATTATAAATATTAAATAAAATAAAATAATTTTAAGTTATTATCTCTTTATAATTTACTATAAATAAAATAACTTGTCAAAAAATAATTAATGCAACACATAACTATTAACTTTGTTATGAATTTAAGAATATGTTGTTATAGTTATAGAATAAAATAGACAGAATAATAAACTTGCAAAACAAATACAACGTGTGTTTAGATTAAAGTTTATAAATGTGAGTTTGTAGCAAATTAATTTTACAAATGTGATTTTAATAAAAAAGTGAATTAATGTTAACGTGATTTATATTTGATAATTTTGTATTAAAATCGATTAGAAAAAGTATAGGTAGATTTAGGTGTGCGGATGGTTATCCTAATATTAAGATTTAGGTAGGTAATTTGGGAGTGTAGTGCATTTTTATTTTATTAAACCAATTTTAGAGTTTATTGTTCACATTGTTCATAAAAGTCATTGTTTATCTAGCAAAATCGAATGGATTATAATAAAATGAGGAGGTAAATATCAAATTAGTGTTTCGAAAGATTTTGGCACTTGACAAAATAGTATCTAACTTTTGTTATTGACAAAATAATTTTCGAAAGATTTTAAAAATTAAAAAAACCACAAAGGATAACGTCACTGTAGATAAAAAATGTTGATGTGAAAAAAATATTAAAAAAAATATTTGTTTGTAAAGCATAGTTATAAAAAAAATTCAAGAATTCTGATGATTGTTCTTAATATTCTCTTATTACAAATAAGATTGAATAATAAAATTGATAGAAAAATAATTTTTTAATTATTTTTTTAATTTAACAATTAAAAACAAAAGTTATAATTTGTTGCTTTTGATGAATGAGAGTTACTCAATCATATTTACGTTTAGAAAACATAAAATAGCCAAATAAAAAAATTTGACAATCAAAAAGATTGGAGGTACTTTTTGTATTTTCAACGTTAAATCAAACACACTCTATGATAGTTGGAGATGGAAGGAGAGGAGAATGGGGGTGGAAACTGGAAAGAGGGAGCAAGGAATCGTAGAAAATGATGGAACGAAGTGTCTCACTATAAAAGCCAAAAAATTAATTCATGTGGTTCATAAAAAGAAAATCAGTGTCCATAACACAACACGAGCTCAAGAATCCAGATTTTCTTGGCTTATATGTTGTTCTCTCTGCTTTTCTGGATTCTCGAGCAAATAAAAAAAAAGCTACACTTCAATTGGAGACAGCAAGATCCAACACAATCACCCTAACAATTTGGAATTACTAACCACACAGAGCATGGGCTGGAGCTGAAGTCACTCCTATTTCTTTTTCCAAACATGCTAAGATAAATACTAAAATTAATTAATATAGAATATATATTAAAATATAAAATTTATATTAAAAATAAATTAAATTATATATATAATAATTAATTTAGTAGTTAATTTTTAATATAAATATAGTATTTTATTTTTTTAATCAATAATATTCAATTCGAGTTTTACTTATTAAAAGTTTATAGTAAAAATGTGTTGAAAGGAACATGTTTCTTGTGAAATATGAAGTATTTGAATATAAATGTCTCAAATAATTGGATGTTTAAATTGTTTGAATAATTTCTTTTTTTTTTACAGAACTTTAAAGTGAATAATAATTTGTTTCGGAAAAAGTAGGAAGTGAGTTCTTTAAAAACTTATTTATTATTAGAGTGAATAAATAAATCAACAATTTTGGGATTTTATTTTTGTTACAATTTTACAAAAAAAAGTAATTAATCTAATTAAAAAAGAGTATATTGATATAAAATATAATAAATAATTAAAATTTATTTAATTTACAATGAGGATAATATTTTTTAGAGTAATTACCCAAATAAGTTTCTAAGAATTTTAAAAGCGACCATTTTAATCTCCAAGAAAAATCAATACATAAAAACATCTTTGAAGTTTTACTCCGGTAGATAAATCAGTCTCTAGTCTATTTTTCGCTTGAGTAATTACCCAAATCAGTCCCCAAAAATTTTGAAATCGGACATTTTAGTCGATTTTTTTATTTTTATAAATTAAATAAATATAATAATTACCGAAATAAATAATTTAAAAAATATTACTTTTACTTTTCCTAACACTTGAAATAAGTGAAAGTATACATAAGTGCATAATTAAACTGCCCACTATTAATACGATTATTTTTTTTCTAACTATCCATTATTAATACTATTGCTTATTTCATTCAATTAAAACTTTAAAATTCTAATGATAATAATTAAAATTAAACATTCATTCCTATGTTTATAAAAACTTTTTTATATTTTTATCTCTTTTCCAATAATATTTTTTGTACAAAAATAATTCAAAATAATTAAAATTAATATTTGCATTATTGTTTATGTCCATTTTTTGTATATTATCATAATATAAAAATATTTTGTTTTATCTTTTTTTATTTTAAAAACAATTTAAAAGTAGTTGAGCAGAATTTACGGTAGAATAGAAGTGAGAGATACGAAAATAGAAGAAGCTGTTGAGAATGGAATGCAACTTCTCAGGATGAATAAAGGGTTAATGTATTATTTTAAATGGACATTTTATTTTTTTTATTATTTAAAATGTATTGTTTGTCTTTTTTATTATTTAAAATCGTCTATCCTTTCTATTATTTGAAATGTTTTATTTTTAAGAGTTTGGTCCAATTTAAATTATTAATATTTTTTATTATTTTCAAAAATTATATTTAATTATTTATATATACATATATCTCGTTTACACTGAAAGTGAGATAATTTTTCATGTAGAGATATGTGAAATTTTTCGATTTTCATATATCTTGTTTATAGTGTAAACGAGATACATGAAAAATGATCTCGTTTTCAATATAAACGAGATATATGTATATATAAATAATTAAATATAATTTTTAAAAATAATAAAAAATATTAATAATTTTAATTGGACCAAACTCTTCAAAATGAAACGTTTCAAATGATAGGAAAGATAGACGATTTTAAATAATAGAAAAGACAAATAGTGCATTTTAAATAATAGGAAAGATGAATTGTCTATTTAAAATAATACATTAACCCTTTATTCATCCTTGGATATTTATTTTGGTAAATATTTTTTAAATTATTTATTTCAGTAATTATTATAATTATTTTATTTATTAAAATAAAAAATTCTATTTTAGTCCCCAAGAAAAATTAATACACATATCAATCCTTAATATTTTTCTCTGTCAGACATAACAGTCCCTCGTCTATTTTTCGATGTAAACAAATATTATTTTCTCTATGTATTTATTTTTATTTTTAATTATATATACTTTCTCAAATTAATAATTTTGTTAATTTTACACAATTATTAAAATGAATATTAAATTTTTTGAATAAATATAAATTTAAAACTAAAAAGTATTTTTATTAATCCTAATATATTTTTTTGCCCGTAATTATATCATATTATTAATATTTTTTAAATAAATACTTACACAATATAAATATATATATAAAAACTAATTAATTATTGAGTTATTGAAATATAAAATAAATAGTAAATTTAATATACAAACAAAATTAAAAATTATAACTTTAATTATTCTATTGGTCCCTATAGTTTCACAAAATTTTTAATTAGTCCCTATCTTTTTTTCCTTTTAATTAGATTCCTGCACCAATTTTTTTTAATTGGGTTCCTATACTTTTTTTTTCTTTTAATTGAGTCCTTACACCAAATCTTTTTTTTTTAATTGGTCCCTATACAATTAAACCAATTACTAGCAAGAAGGACCTAATTGAAAAAAAATTGGTACAGGGACCCAATTAAAAAGAAAAAAAGTATAGGGAGCTAACTAAAAATTTTGCGAAATTATAAAGACCAACAGAGTAATTAAACTAAAATTATATATATTGTCACTCAATAATAATAATAATAATAATAATAATAATAACAATAATAATAATAATAATAATGTTCAATAAAGTTAATATAGATTATTCTACAAGAAACTCAAAATTAAATCCATTTGATATTTTGGCCAATTTACATAAATAAATCAAATTGATTTTTAATTTACGCAATTACAATTTTCTGAAACAGGTTACATCTTTCTGCTTTTTTTAATCTATGTAAACCGTTGTAGGGTGTAAAGATTTACAATATGCACGTAATCCGCTACAGAGTATAACGGATTACCTTGAAATGTATGCAAAGTAGAAATTCCTACATGATATCCCGATTTCTGAAAGATTTGGGTCATGCATAAACTGCTATAAGGTCTAATAGTTTATGTGAAAACAGCAGTTACCCTAATCCACTAGAGGGTGTCATGGTTTATGTGGAGCTTGGCTATAAAACCGCGATAGCCAGCAACATATTCTTCATTTGGTAGAAAGCGAAAACTTTTGTTTTGAGAGAGAAAGTTGTGGTTTGAGGGAGGGATGAGGAGGCTACGAGAGAGTTTGAAAATTTTGGAGAGGTCATATTCGAGTGGGACCATGACGGACAAAAATTGGTTGTATCGGCTCAACGGCGTTGCTCACCTTGCTGAAGGCATCACTGAAAATGTTAGTTTATTTTCTTTTAAATATTAGAATTTAGAATATAAAATTTGGTATTTAGGGTATATGAATTAGAATATGGAATGTAAGATTTATAGTTTAATATTTATAATTTAAGATTTAAAATTCAAAATTTAGACTTAAAAAATAAAAAATTGCACATTTCTCACTGATTTCAAGCACTTTATAGAGAATGATTGATCAGCTTGGGAGTGGTTTCAAAAATTATTCGGCGAGCTACCGCCGCCGACTAAGATCAAGCAGAAGACAGTCCATTTTACATGGTTCCATGAGAGGTTCGAGTGCTACTAGGTGATGCAAGTGATGATAATATTCGCATATATGCACATGCATACATCATGATGCTGTTATCCACCCAGTTGTTTGGCGACAATAATGCGAATCGGGTTCACCTTCGGTGGTTACCATTTGTAGTAAATCTTGATGAGATGGGAAGTTATAGCTCGAGTTCAGCTGCATTGGCATGGTTGTATAGATGCATGTGTCGGGTGGCCAACAAAAATGTCACCAAGTTGGCTAGTCCTCTTCAGCTACTACAGTCATGGATCTTCTGGTGGTTCTCCACGTTGAGACCGCATGGATTTGACGATTTTACTTTTCTATTAGCATTCAGGTATCGTTTAATGCACAGAGCGTATCATTTATTTGTGTCAAGTTATTAACCTTTTAGATCCCATATTAAATTTTGATTTTACATTATTATCCGTTAGGTGGATGACTTATTTACCAACATCTCATGCCAAGGAGCAATGACTTATTCAGCTTCGCCTTGCATTAGACTGATTAGGTGGTCGAGATGTAAGTTTTTGGTGTGTGGTTGGATGTTTCATTATTAGATCACCGACCTCTCTATATATAGTGTTCTAACCATAGATCCTGTTGTCCTTTTTGTGTGGGAGACTTATGCTGTGCTTGACGTACTTGTCGTGGTTCATCCAAAGATACTTATTGAGGAGTACTGTAGGTTATGGTGGGTGGTTACCAGCTTGATGTATTTTGCTATGATTGAGTGGCATCAAGTTGATAGGGTGGTCTCACAGCTCGACGACGTACAACATGTACCTGAGCCATCCCTGAATATAGACGGGCTTCATGCAAAGAATGGTAGGGGTGGAGATAGGTGGTTTCCCTCTTATTTTCAGACATGGCATCTGCATTGGATCAATAGAGTTGATTCCGTCCTGAGTATCCAAAGAGTTGCTGACCCAGGTCCATCCGCAAAGTACTTAGACTTGTGGCACCGAGTGGCGCACATGATTCTGTCACCGGATGCCGTATTCGATGATCCTAGGCCTGTCGAAATTCCGATCGATGCCTTTCACAGAGGATCCTCGCAGGCGCCTGCTAGGATGCAAGTGCCGAACGTGCCTAATAACAGGCATGTGGAGTGGTGACGACGCATTGGTACTTGGACTACTGATCGGGAGTGGCGCTGAAACTGAGGGAGAAATTAGCTGCAACATGACGAATGCAGAATGCTCGATATGCATGAGAAGGTACCCAACCACTATTAGGTGCCTCCAATGCAGCCTTGATGTCATTTTTTCTATCAGAGATCACCAGAATACCCTCTTATGGAGTCACATGTTGTCACAAGTTGGTAAGAAAAAAAGACCAGGACTCTGAATTCTCCCCTTCCACAAGTGCAAACGCAATGGACAAGATATTCGAGTTTTCATCTTACGCGCTAGCCAAAAGAAAAGTATGTCCATACTTGCCATGCAAGTGAGTACCATCGATGTTGACCAGTGGCTTGCAATGTCGAAATGCTTCAACACTAGGAGGAAATGTCCAAAAAATACTATGAAAATACACGGTAGCTGGATCAACCTGATCAACAACTTTAACCGGAGAAGTCTTCAACAAGGCAATGGTTCTTTCCATGGTAGACTGCACACCAAGTATCCAACGGGAAAACTCGCTATAAGACTCTTTTCCAGTCTCCACATATATGTGCTATTGCCTTCTGCTTTGCCAGTTAAACCTTCCTGTAAATAGGCCTGAATCCATAGATTGCTTCTGTAGCTTGTCGCAACACCTTTATCGTAACTGCAGCATCGACTCTAACCAATGGAAAGATCCTCACACAAATGACATGATAATCAAGCTGCCAATGATCATTTAAAATCGATGTAGCCAAGCAAGTGTGAGGTCCGTTGGACCTTCTAACCTCCTAGGTACCCTTTCGTTGCCGAAGTGTGATGCGAATCAACCACGTGCAATCTTTACCAAACTCCTTGCATCTCCCATGGTACTTAAAATTATCTGACTCTACTACCCTGTACTCAACTTCACAATGGATATTATAATCCTTTACACTCAACACATCTTCCTCTTTACTCTGGAAAGATTGGCCAATCTAAAATTTCGTAGGAGCGGTTCCATCATGCAATCCTTGACCCTCAAAGGTAGGATCTACGTTCGGCTGTTGGTCGATGGCTTCCAAGTTCAAGGTTGAGAAATGTGGAGGATGTTGCTGTGTGCCAAAACTTGATGGGCCATGCTGTGTAGGTGGATTGCTCAAAGTATCCTCATCAATGTCCCCAACTATGTCAACAGGCTCTTCGTCCAAATCATCCTCTCGCATCGCATTTTCAACTTGATCCGGTTCACCCTCACCTGCAAAATTAGGAATTAGACGAGGTGCACTAGCCATCCCAAGTGCAACAGATGGAGGTTCAACCAATGGAATCGCAGGTGCAACCACAGGTATCGATGTAGAAGCACCTCCCAACGAAGTCGACTGAGGATTCAGAGCTGATGTCGTAGAACTGTCGACATCATCTTCCAACTCCGCATACAACTCGTGTATTCTCACTTCTAAATAACTTTCCCGAAAATGAAACAAAACCTGCATATCTTCATCGGACCCTATCACAAATGTATCATACTTCACACCAGTTGACACAACAGTAATAGGAATCTTGTAAAACAACTTTTTCACCCACTTAATCCCACACACCCCAAGCTTTTGTAATATATTGATTTTTATCTCTGACAAAGTATTCGATGACCAGATAAAAATACTCAGTGGTTCTTTATCAGTAAACTTAACATTGTGTCTTTTACTTTTTTGACTTTTTCCAGAGCAATGCACTAGAGTTACGAAACTCTCCTCACTATCCATTATGAAAAATGACACTCTACTTCTTCACAATTGCCTTCCGCTGGTATATATAGAGAATCCACGTACACATAATCTGTTATAGGGTGCAGCGGATTACGCTACACCTTATTTTTACATAAACCGCTGGACCCTATGGCAGTTTATGCATGCCTCAGATCCTTTAGAAATCGCGACATCCTGTAGCGATTTTTGCTTTGCACACATTTCAATGTAATCCGCTACACCTTGTGGTGGATTACATGTATATTGTAAAAGATTAAAAAGAAGTACAAAGATGTAACATGTTTTAGAAAGTTGTAATTGCATAAATTCGAAACCATATTTATTTGTTTATGTAACTTGCCCTTATATTTTTATATTTAATATAATTTAGCTTGATGTGATAGCTAGAAATGAAGTGTAATCAAAGTTATTCTTCTATGATCACCAAATTATCAATTAACTCAAAAAGCTAATTGAATTTTTACTTCATAATTAGACTAACTTAACATACACATCCATGTGGCACATACATATATATTTTTTTTATTTATAACATGTGCAAAAACCATGTTAACAAAAAACAAGTGTGTCAAATTTGCATTCTCTATTAGTGAGTTACGTCGAAAAATGGATGGTGGATTGTTATGTATAATAGAGAAAAACGTTGGAGATTAATTTGTATATTAATTTTTTTTTGAGACTAAAATATCTATCTTTTAAATTTTTGGGAACTGATTTGGATAATTACTCTACCGAAAAATAGACTAAAAACTAATTTGTCTGCTGAAATAAAACTTTAAAAATGTTAATGTGTATTAATTATTTTGGAGAACTAAAATATCTACTTTTAAAATTTTTGAGAACTGATTTAAAAATTACTCTATTTTTTATTTAATAAAAGGCCTTTAAGGAGTTTTAAATTTCTTATTACTTCTTACATATTTTAGTATTAATCTTCTTGCAATAATCAAAGGAATGGGAAAGCTCCTATATGCCAAAAAAAAGGACTAGTGGGAGACAAAACGCCGTTACGTTTAGATTAATCCGCCACAAAAAAGGGTCTGGTGGGAGACAAAAAGCCGTTACGCTGAGATTAATTGTGTAAAAGTAATTAAGTGAGAAAGAACTTAACCAATCCACTAATAAAATTCCGATCCCATTTTCAATAGAAGAAAAGTGAATTTCTATGCCGTAGAAATATACAAAGGATTAAGCAACACTGGCATGCTCCGTGTCATATCGCTTGTAGTTATCCAAGATGCTTAGACTGATATCAAATTAGGTTTAATTATTTCGGTGGGTTTTATAATTTTACGAAATTTTTAATTAGATTTTTGTATTTTTTTAATTAAATTTTTATATTAATTTTTTTAATTAGGTTTTTATATTTTTTATTTGGGTCTTTGCATTAATTTTTTTAGTTGGATTCTTATAAAATTAAGTCAATTACTGATAAGAGAAACTTAATTAAAAAAAAAATTTGGTGCAGGAACCCAATTTAAAAAAATATAAAAATTTAATTAAAAATTTTGCAAAATTATAAAAACCAATAGAATAATTAAACTATTAAATTAAATAGTAGTACAGTTTCTCTATGAACCAATTAGGAGTGATATAAATTCTAACCAACTAACTAAAAAATAAGTCTGTTATAAAAAATTATTTTTTTATTATTCTAATTTTTTCAGTTTTTAAAATAAAAAATAAAAAAATTGGCTTAATTAGTCTATATTATAGTTAGTTCTCTAATTTTTTTTATAGTAGTAATGTAAAAATTTACTATCAATATCAATATAGTTAAAAATGAGCAATACAAGGTTAATCTCAAAGAGCAAACAACAAAAAGGGAAAAAAGAGAAAGACCTGTAAGAACAAACAAAGTTGAAATTTATCCTTTGGTGAAATAATAATAGTAGGGTGTACATGAGTCAGACTATATCGGGTTTGACTTAATTTAGGTCTGATCCAAAATATAAATCGGGTCTAATTTTTAGATTCTAACTCGATTTTAAACTCGATGAAACTTATGTATTTTCGGACCGGGTAAAAATCGAGTAAAAACCAGGTCTTTAGCATGTAAAAATCACCTAATCTCTAACCATTATTTCACAATTCACATAGTAAAATTCACTTAAAAAAATATAACAAGAACCAACCATTCTCTAAAATTAAAATATAATCATAATTAATATTAATATTGTCTAATAACACTAAATATTTAAATCAATATAAATAACACAATATTATGCATTTGTCTAAAGTCTTATGCATTTTAAATATAAAACATTAACTTATAATCTTATAATGACTAATAACACAAAATATTAAAGTTTACAATATTTAAATTCCACATAAAAATAGCCATCATTCATCACTAATAACACAAAATATTTATTGGGTATAATAACCGGACCACCGGACCGAATTCGAGTGATCCGAACTATGACCCGAATCCGACCCGAAATAATGACCGGATCTATTTTTTAAGATCCTTACCCGACCCTAAACCCGATAAAATCACACTAAATTAGCTCCTAGAATGTCCGAGGCCGGATCGAGTCTTTGGGCCGAGTCAGGCCATTTACACTCCTACTATATAGTATCTAAGTCGAATCTCGCCTTGTGCATGCAGCAACCCATTGGCCAGCGGCAAACCCTTAAATGGAGCTCAGTACCGCGACGGATTAGTCCTTGACCTGCCGGGTTGGGGGATACCGTGGGAAACAAAAAAAAAAAAAAAAAAAATATAGTATCTAAGTTCTTAGAGAAATTAAAAAAGATTGCAAATACATAAAAACATAACTTTTAACCCGTTTCTCTTGTATTGTGAATTCATACGTAATTTAATCGTCTTAATATAATTAAAAATTTATCTATCTTATATATTTTAAAAATATATGTTAAAATTATAAATTAAATTTTTTTTAAGTATAAAAAATTTAAATTTTAATATATTTATTTTATGTTTATTAAATAAAAACATTTTAAAATAGTAAATTTAATAGTAAATTTAATATGCAATTTAAAAATAGATATTAACTAAATTCAATAATTAATATATAATAATAATAGTTCAAAAGTCAAGGACACATGCACCAAAAAATGGAGATAGATTACATTGATTTTAATTAATACTAATAATAATGAGAGCATTTGTATATGTTGTCTCCTGACACCGTGACAAATGAGCCTCCACTTACCATATTTTTCACACAAACCACAGTTGGTTTTCAATTTTAAACAATCTTACTTCGAACTTCCTGATATACTACTATATTTTTAATTAATATTAATTGAACTATCATACAGCGAATTTACACGATTGCAGAACTAGTTAGACTATCTTTATTGAGAGGGACAGGAACCAGTATTTAATAATTAATTTTATATAAAAATAATGACTGACAATATTCAATATTGTGTTTTATATATACGTGTGTGTACAGAACATATTCTGATTTCTATTGTTATTTAAATGTAGAATGAAGTTGTAATCTAACATTATTAAGGGAGAGAGAGATAGAGAGAGATCAGGCCAAATAAACAAAAAGTTACATTTGCCAAAGGCAAGTGCTCAAAGAGGGAATGATGGCCAAGGGTCACTACGATAAATAAGATAAATATGAGTTTTAACTTTTAAACACGTACAAATTTGTAACCTTTTAAAACCATTCTAGTAAATGATTTTAGACAATAATTTTTTATAGTGTTACTATAAAATTTAATTTTTTATTATTTTATTACAACAAAATAAAATCGTTTCTTTTGACTTTTAAAGAATAATTTTATAATTATTACAATATTTTTTTATTAAGTAACAATTTTTTAATATTATTTAAATAATTATAAAAAAATACGTATAAAAACTATTTCCTAAAAATATTTAATTTATAGTACATATAAAAATTATTGTCAAAATTTATTATATTTTAAAATTATTTTATTAGATAGTTTTAGACAACAATTTTTACAGTATTGTTGTTGAAGTTTAATTTTTTATTATTTTATAATAATAAAATAAAACTATTTTCTTTGACTATTTTAAAGAACGATTTTATAATCATTACAACAATTTTTTTTTATCAAACAACATTTTTCTAATATTGTTCAAATAATTATGCAAAAAGTACGCATAAAAACCCTTCTCTAAAAATACTTAAGTTATAGTACACATAAAAATCATCTCCTAAAAATACTTAATATATAATACACATAAAATTATTCCTTTCAAATATAATATTTATTTTTAATTTTTGACAAAATAATTGTGAAAAATATCTAAATTATATTAATATTTAAAATAATTATCTAATAAAAAAATCTAATTATAATATTATATTACTTAATATATTATTATTGTTAAAAACTTTTCACTAACAAAAACCCTTACTACTTTTTTTTAATACTAAACTCATACATTATGCATTAACTTCACCTTCTTACGTAGAACGTTCTATTTAATTTCTGTCTCCCATGATTCTTATTTTTTGTTGTTTGTTTATTTTTGAGAGACTATAATGGTATAAGATCATTGTCTATCTTATTACGGTTCTAAACCGTTGCATAATAATAAAAATTATTTTTTTAAAATTGTTATAAATATTGTTGCTATTACGGTAACAAAGAACAACAATTTTTGTTGTTGTTGTTGCTTTAGATAAAAAAATCGTTGCCTATTAGCATTAGTTACGGTCGTATATATCACAGTTTAAAAACCGTTACTAAAACGTTGCCTAAAATTTCAGAAACGATTTTTCGATCTATAATAACAATTTTTTGCCATTGTAAAAACTCTTGTTTGTTGTAATAGCGCCAAGGGCCAACATCCTGTACGTTGAAAATGTTAACTCTTTAATTGTGTATACTAAATTTAAATTCGTGTATTGCAGAATTTAGATGGATATATAAATTACAAAAATAATAATATTAATATTACTTTTGATAATATTATTTTTATATAATTTTTTATAATGTATTTCATATGAATTTATAAAAAAGTATTATTATTTTTTATAAATTAATATAAAATTTAATATTACTATAAAGAATTAAAAACTAAATAATTTCAGTAGTCATCTTTATTTATTTTTTTTTGCTTTTTATTAAAGTTTTGTTCTTTTTAAACATACACTTTATTTATTATTTTTTGTCTTTTTAATTTATATAAAATATTATAAAACAAGAATAATATTATTAGATGCAATTTAAATGCATATATATATATATATATAATATTTTAATAACATAACATTTAATTTTTAATATTATGATTGTGGTTAAATAATATTAAAAAATATAAAATATTAAAATGATAAAAATGTGATATATATATATATATATATATATATATATATATATAAGAGACAAAGATAATATATATAGAAAAAAGTTAAAAAAAATTATAAAAATATACATTTAGTGTTTTAAGAAATTCATCTTTTAATACATAATGAGTTAATTGTTTAGCAAAATAAGAAAAATAGCTTTGATTATAAAAATAATTGTATAAAATATTAGCAAGAATGAAAGGGAGAAAGAATGAGAAACATAAGATATGATTATGTGAAAAAAAAGATTAAAAAATATGTAAAATAAATGTTGATTTATATAATAAATATAAGTATAAGTGAGTATAAGAATGAGAGGATGAATTTGGTGGCTATGATTTAAAAATGAGTGAATGAGAAAAAATATATTATTGTGTGTAGTTAGTAATGATAATGATAGATATATAATTAGTTATTATAATTAGTAAATAAAATGAATAGAATTATAACAGTTTCTAAAAACATTATAAATAGAAAATAAATTTGAGCGGTAATACCAAAAAAAAAAAGATAGATATCTATACAATAATAATCATATGGTAAAATTATAAAATGGTAAAATGTTAAGTTGTGAAATTCTTATTACATGAAAATAGTGGTATTAGTTTTTATATAATATAAATAGATAAATAGAGAGATAGATAGATTGTTAATTATATATTTTGTGTTGGCGAAGGTGAAGAAAAGCAATACTAACTACTAAGTTTGATAGTGGCAGTGGCAATAAGTGGGTCCAATGTGCCATGCACTTTGCCTGCAGTAAACCAAACGTGCCACTCTATGATATAAGATAAGTCTTCCCTATACCCTATGGCCCTATCAGCCCACCACCGCACTCATCAGGATTCTTTCTAATCTTTTTTACTCCACACTCACCATATCGCATTATCGTATCCTTTTTGAGCTTGGCCATCGAATATATATATACTGCACTCTCTTAGGTACTAATTCTCATTAATCATTATTAATTATTATTATTACGTTCGTATGCCTTGTTCGAATCCACGATTATTCTTATATATAGTATGTTCAAATCTGTCCTCTCTCATGCTATACAAACACATATCCATGACAAATTAGATATTTAAGCACATTCTCAATAAAATTAGATAGTATTAACTTTGTTGAAGATATATTTATTTGTTGCTAGATTCCGACAATTTTATCAGGAGCATATACATTAGTTAAAACTTTTTGAAAAATTATTAGTCATCCAAGCGTATTTTTTCTCTTTTAGAATTTCGGAGTTTTCAATTTTAGGCTACTGTGCAAATATTCTTCTTTATTTCAACATCTTAATTAAACAAGAAATTTCTTACAACATGATCAAGATTTTTCCTTCACCAAATACTAGTATACATAAACATATATATATACACTACTGTAATAGCCTCGAATAATGCTGAATTATGTTATAAAAAAATCTAATGCATTAAATCTTTCCTAAGACAAGAGCAAATGATTAAGCAGTCCACTAATGATTATTCTGACTGTTTGATCACTCTTTAACCCGTTACAAAGTTTCATGTTTTGTTTTGTTTTGAAAAAGTGGGGGGAAAAAGAGAAAGAATTTACAGCTACCAGCAAAGAGTATAGAGACTTGAACAACAAAAGTCCTAAAGTCGAAAATGTGAATTTGGGTGTCATAATCGGACCATATACTTGATGATAAGGTGTATGAGACAGCATGAATCTTTCAAACAAGACTCCCTTGGCCCCATCTTGGATTTGATTTAACATCAAGTGGAGTCCTTTAATTTTATAGTCTTAAATGGACTTTCATACTCCTATATGAATTTGACATACTGCATTTCATGACCCACCATTTCACTACCTTCCTCCACAATCAAGATGCTCTTTCACCAAATAAGAAACATATATACACATACATGAGCGTACATATGTATATATATACGTGTGTGTGTGAATGGGTGGCCTTGAATATATTTACATATTCATGGCCACAATGTGTGCAGCAGTGTTATCTGTCAAAATCTAAAAGCTAATTAGTTATAAATTGTTTAAACTGTAAGTTTGTGTATAGTTGAGAAATAGAAATGGTGCGAAAATTTTTTGTAAAATTTTATTTATGTTTATATATGTACTCTGCATTTTGACAGAAAATTTGTGTCAGATTTTGTATTATTATTTATGTCCTATTTCAACTAATAATGCAGTCAACTGTATGTTGTAATTCTGAAATTAATACAAATGGAAAGCCAGCTTTTAGCTTATAAGATTAAAGTAGGGAAAGTGAACCATTCATGTTCTGGGTAGTTCTTCATTTGGTTTTTCCACCAATAGTATCTTTAACTGGGCTATCTTTATGTTAGTAAATACTAAATACCAATCTTGGAAAGCCTTATAAGTTGTTTGTTTTTTGTGAGGGTACGAGTGGTCACAGATTTTATGCACAGATAGGGTACAAAAATTAAAAGATTGCAATGATGTTGTGCTGAAAAAGGTTCATTTTGAGAGATAAAAGTAATGATGCAGAAAATGCCAAACCATTTTGAAAAAAACTAAGTGAAACCATGAATTCCACGGTTACTGGTTACTACAAAAGAGAACAAGGACCAAACACTGGAAAAAATTGTGGTTTCTCATGTTTTGATATTTGCAATTCTTCTAAAGAGAGACTTTTACGGTAACTCTTTTTCTAACATTAAACTAAGTTATCTTTTTGTGCTACAAAACGGGACATGGACCAATATTGAATTAAAATAAATGTGAGGACTCTATTATGTAATTATTATTTTGAAAACCATAGTCCTCCATAGGGGGTGTAGCTCCTATTATTCCATAGTGTGGGCACAAAGGGGAAGATTGTAAGTCACAATTCACAAATATTCAGTGCAATCCACTTGCAAGCACTAACTAAGTCATTAGATCTAGTTTGTGCTGAATGGAATTTCCATTCATCCTTTTACTAAAGGAGCTAAGTAGTAGTGGGATATATACCCTAAACAAAAGCCTGCAACTTTTGATGTGTTCCAACTTGCATTTCAATCAGCCTGCATGGGACCCTGCATGAATTATTGGCACTCTAGGGGCCTCTATCTGCATCTCACCCTCCCTATGTACTTTGATTTAACTTGCAACTTATGCATCACCGCATGTAAAATCTCAAAATCAGATGGCTCTATATTTTCACCTGGACCCCATCACTTGGTATTTTTCATCTGAGTGAAGACAAGAGAGAAATGCTTAGCTGTTTACCAATGTAAAAAAAAAAAAATCATATTTTTGTCTCATTAGTATGATCTTATAATCAACAAGCATAAAGGTAACTTAATCCAAATGATATTCTAAACATGATTTCTTTGTTATGGACGGTGGGAAACTTGGATTAGCAAGTGGCTGCAAAGAAAAGTCTGTGGCTGGGAATATTCATTGTTCATTGATTTTATTGAAGCTTGATTTTTTTGAAAATTCTCTCTAACTTTTATTTGAACTCATCAAATTTGCTTTATAGCTTGGCTTGTAATGAAGGTACCATTGTACCATATAAAGAAAGAATGTCAGCCAACTTTTTAAGTCTTGATCATGATTCATGATTCAGATACACTGCCACTCTTGGCTGTCAAAAAAAGAGAGCTTTTTACCACAAAGCTAAGAGACCCTTTTTTGCAAAACCAATTGCTACTAGTTTTTACATGCATACAAGACATTATTTGAATCTTAGACATCATGTTGTTCCACACCATTACTTTTCTCATTCATTGTTGTTTAGTATGAGAGCCTTCTTGTTAGAATAAGAGTCTTATAGCGATGGGAGTGGTAACTATATTGAAATGATGATAAATGTTGAAACAACATATTTGGTGCATATAATATAAGTCAGAAAAGTGTGTGAAAGTAACACCAACTGTTGTAGCACTAAGTGAAAAGATGGTGTATACACACATTCACTAATTGACTCAATGCAGCAAGCATGCTAGACAGAATGAAATGTCCAAATCAGTCAACCATTGTGGCATTGAATTAGTTGAATTTCAGTGGTAAATACTAAATACCATACCCTACCATTTCCAACTAGCATCTGCAGCGGTTCATAATGTTTTTGTGCCTTTACATTGACAGCAAGAGTTTAAGTATATATAGTAGCATAGAAGAAAGGCGGCAGATAAGATCATAGAACCATAGCTTTATGTAGATTGTAGACACATTCATGAATCTGTAGTAGATAGATAAAGATTTTTTTTTTTGGAAAAAAAAAGGATGAAAAGTGACCATTATCTACAATAATTACAAACATGGGGAACCTAGCATTCAGAAACTGAAGTTAACCTTGAGTCTAGATTGCATAAATTAAGTGGAAAATCATATCACATAAGACCAAGATCTGAAGTAATGTTATACCAAACAACTTTATTTGTTCTTCATATATCAGAATGTCAAAGGTGATGAATGCAGCATCAAAAGTGAAGTTTCACCAAAGCAACTTAAACCAAATTCGGTTGATCCTCTGAAGTTAACATCCACATTTTTTTTTTATTTTCCTTGAAATGTAGCAATCATTCGGAAATCCACAACATGATTAAAATATTATATCCAAGGAGTGTAATTAAACAGCAATAGATATTCTCTGCTATTAACTATAAGGCTTTGAGTATCAGCCACTTGAAGTGCTTGGTGGAATTTGACTTTGTAGGTACAATTGACATGCATGCATTTAATTGTGAAGCTATGGTTCCAAGCATACTAACCACTCTAGATGCTATAATATATATAATCAATTAACAAGGAAGGAGTGGATGAAGAAATTGAGTGATAGGTTGAACTAATAATATTCTTTAATTTTTCCTCCAAGCTAAGGCATGCCACCACCACTAGACTAGTTACCATATCCCATAGAAAGCTTAAGATAATGACAGTGAAACAAAGAGACAGAATTATCATAAGGGCAGTTGTTAAATACTTAAATATTAAAATTTAGAAAAAGCCTAGGTAAGAATGGATAACCTGTTCTGTCAACATTTTAACAAACCAACCAATTTTATAATAAAATAAAATAAAACAAAAAAATATCTAAAATTATTGAAAATCTAACAGAAGTAAATATTCAATATCATTGAAAAGAACGCCTAAAATTTAACAAAAAATTTAAAATTTCTAAAATTTAAACATCTAAAATCCAAAAGTATTATTTATTTTTATTTATTTTTTAATATACTTTCCGAGAATAAATTTAAAACCTCTAAAATTTAAACATCTAAAATCTATATATAAGAAATATTTAAAATGATGACTTCATTTTTAATAATTTATTTTCATTTATTTTTAATTGTACATTCTTAAAAAACATCTAAAACCTCTAAAATTTAAACTTCCAAAATCCAGGTATAAGAAACAATATCCAAAATAATGCATTCTTTTCTAATAAATTTCTTTCATTTATTTATTATTATACATTCCCAGAACAAATATTCAAAATCTCTAAACAATAACACATAAAAAATAATATATCCTTTATTCAGTTTCTATAAGTAAAATAAATTTAAAAATTACTAATATTTTTTAATTCGTACATAATAAATTTAGCCAATGTATATAAAAAAAGTAAAAAATAAAAAAACTATAAATTATCCCAAATAATTACTCCAAAAGAAAACGAAATCTCCAACAAAAATTTTGTTAATTTTAGTTAGCACTTAACAGATAAATTAATAATTTAATTTTGTTAATCTAAAAAAAATATTAACAAAAAAACTAACCAATCTTACAAAAATAAAAATCAAAAACCAACTTGCCTTTTATTGAGATTCTCATTATTTTTTAAAGTAATTATTAAAAGTTGTTTAAGGTTTTTTTTTTAAATAATAAATATTATAAAAAATTTAAATACTTTTAAAATATTAATATTTTAATAATTTTAATTATTAATCTGAATTATAAAAAATATATAATATATAATATATATTAATTAAAATCAAGTTAAAATTAGATTGTTCCGTTAGCATTTGAAAATGTTCCAAACTTATATGTCGCTTAACAAGCTACGGGTAATAAAGGGCTGTCAAGGAATTGTGTTGGATATCACATTATTGTGCTGTGCACTTGGAAATAATGCAGCATATATACCAATCAAACATAACACGTGACACATGAGGGTGTAGCCTGGCTTTATGCAGCAGCCCGTGGATGGGTTATGGCCAACGTGGGTCAATAGAACAAAGTCCATTTATAACGATTCAGGGAAGTAAAGATATTTTGAGACAATAATTTCACAATGGAAGAAACCGTATTGTTATTTATGGTCTACAGCTCACGGGGGTTAATTCCATTCCATCGGTGTGAGTGTGACTGAGTGTTGGTCAACAGATGATGGTTTAAAAAGAAATGGAACACGAAAAAGCAGCGTTAGTTCATTTGAAATAGGAAAAATATAATATAGGTAGACAATAAAAATACTAAACAACGTAAATAATGTATATATGGTGGCTATGTTTGTTTGTAAGAACAGGACAGGACAAGACACTGGATATGATAAGATACTGACGGACTGAGACATAAATTTTGTGTTTTTGTATTCTATTTGGTGATAAACTAGAACAAATTATGAAAATTCAATTTATTTTTATTTTTTTATTCAAAAAATTTGAGATAAAAAATAGAGCAATAAAAAATATAATTATAAAAAATTAACAAGAATAATAAAAGAAAAAATAAAAAATAAGTTGTGTTTCTTGTTAGTGTCTCCGTGTCCTTCTTGTCAGGATGGACACAAAAGACACTAATTCAATGTCTCTGTGCATATCTCATCTGTCAAACACGATTTTGTGTCTAGTGTCCCTCTCTTTGTAAACAAACGCAACTATCGAATGTTCAATTCATTGGGTGTGTAGATAGTTATCCTAATATTAAAATTTAGATAGATAATTTAAAGTGTAGTATGTTTTTATTTTATTGGGTTAATTTTAAAATTTATTGTTTATATTATTTACAAAAATTATTATCTACCTAGCATAATCCTTTGAAATAAATCTTTCCATAACATATTGAGATATTCAAATTTTTTATAATTTAAATATCAGAAACTATCAAGAAACCTAATCAGTAAACCTAATTATTCTCCTCATAACATAATAACATAATTTTGACATTTTGTTTATATGTATTTTTTTTGTCCATAAATATTTTTTGATAGGCCAAGATTAGTTTATTATAAATTTAAACTCTATTTAAGAATTTATTATTAGTCATTAAATTATTATATATATAAGGTAAAAATCGAATTTTTTGATGCTTATTTTTTTTTGGTTATTTTAAAATTTGCTTAAGTAAATAAATGAATTGACTTAAACAATTTAAATTAATTTTTTTTTGTATTTTTATATGTTGGTTTTATATATATATATATATATATATATATATATATATATATATATATATATATATATATATATCTTAATGGGCAGCATTAATCTTGGTTTTAGATCATAAACTAGGGAATGAACCTGGCACGGAAATAAAAAAACCACCTTAATGATAAAATGGTTTATGATAACTTGGCATAAAAATAAAATAAAAGAACTTATACTTCATTATAGTAACATTTGATTGCTTTTCTTTGAAGTGTATATTTACATTCATATACTCACTTAATTAACCTTAACAGCCATGTTTGTGTCTAAAAATTGTATCTCAAAAAATTACATATCTAAAAAAATATGTAACTGTTTCGCCTGATTTTACTTTTTTTTTATCTCAATAGAAGATGTCAATTAAGTTTTTATCAAAATCTGGCGAGTAGATATGACTTCTCTTGTGAATTATTTTTATGATTTAAAGATTGTGTGCCTAATAAAAATGTAAAAATAAACAAATAAATAAATAATTATAAAAACAAGAAATAAGAAAGAATAAGTAAAACATAAAAAATAAAAAATTATAAGACTTGTATTAAAATGTACAAAAATTGATAACTGTTTAAATAAAAAAGACAGAATTTAAATAACAGAAAGAAAAAACAGAATTAAAAATGACTTAAAGAGAAATGGAATCTTCCAATATTTATATGAATTCGTGACTCTTGTTTCTGTGCGTCAGTGTGGTTAGGAATTTTTAAAGTGAGTGTGTGAATGAATGAAAGCTCCCCTAACTTTTTGAAACTAATCCTATTTACAGAGAAAAAAAAAATCCTAAACTAATTGATATAACCTTGGACTTCAAATAAACGTGCTTTTCAAGTAGTCTTGGACTTCAAGCAAACTTGGATTTCAAATAGTCTTAAATCTCAAGTAATCTTGGGCACCAAGCATAAGATAACTTGACCATCAAGTCTAACACATTCTTATTTTCTTTAACTATGGTGTGCTTCATGCATATATGATCTTCGAATTTAATTATCAAATTCTTTTGTACGTCGACCAATTGTGCCAAATTTTTGGCACAACAAAATGCCCCTTGAAGTTTTGGATGGCTTCGATATTGATGAAGCATTAAAAACGTCAAAATCACCTCTGAACTCGATCTAAAATAGTAAAATTGATATCCGTCTTCTATATCAATTTTTAAAAGTGCATCTTTTATCTTGACTGTTTGTCGACTACTTCTTTTTTTCTCTTTTACAATACGCCTAAAGTACATAATCATATTCATTTTTGACTTTCTTTATCAGGTCAGAAAGTCTAACAAATTTTCACCAGCCTTAGGAAATATATGTCTTACTTTGAGTATGTTGGGGTCAAACTGAATTTCTTGATTCACCAATGCCTTGACAACAAACTCATCAAATTCAACAAAGTTCGAGGTCAACTCGCAAGGATTTTTGCCAACCGTTGTATCTAGTATCTTGTTAGGCAATTTTAACTTGCTTTTAATAATTTCCTTCTTTGGGAATACTTTTTCTTCGATAAAGTTAAGAGATTGACACATAAAATGAGATTTGTCTTTTGTTTCGACTGCAAACACATCATTTTCGACCTTCAACTCATAATACATCACACAACCAACAAAGGCTACTATTTCTTCTTCAAAAAGTTCTCATCTTCTTGCTCTTTTTCTTTTTGTAATTGTTACGGACCCGTTCCCGGGTCCCCCCCAGTTCGGACCAACCTCCAACCCAAATAACTAGGCCCTGACCCTACCTCGCAGCCCAAACCGGCCCTACAATACTAACCGACATTCAAAATCAAATATCCCTCTTATCTTAATAAATAAGATAAGATAACTAAGCCAAGCTATATATAGGAGAGCCAGAGGCCCCTTCATGTAGGTCACTCATTCTACACACCTTATATCTCTCAGATCCATTCTGACTTGAGCGTTGAAGTGTCTTTGCAGGTACAATCCCCCACTGCTCTAATCAGACGATCTGACAACTGCCTCGACTCGCAAGTGCCCAATCCATCTCACTACCTATACTAGAGACTTCTAGTATAGTAACCTTTCGATCTGTCAGACATTGTCCACCAATTGAGAAAGGTCAATAAATTGTTGGTTAACTAGCTTCTTTCTAATTTTGAAGTCAAGTCCATTAATCAATATCTTAACAATTTCAGGTCGTGGGATCAAATTATGACACTTATTTCTCATATTTTTTAATCGAATAAGACAATCTTCCATCATCACTAAGTTGGATTTTTTTTAATTGAGAATAAATCAGAGAGTGTAACTTTTAGTTATCCTTTAAAAAATTGATCATGAAAACTCTTCTCTAATTGTTTCCATGAAGGATCGACTTAGGCTGTAAATTTAAAAACCAAGTGAAAGCATTCGCAGTAAAAGAAGAAGAAAAGTGTTCTGAGGGTTACCTGAAACATTGATTTGGGATTGAACGTGAGGTCTAGATTTCTTATGAGGTAGCGTCCGACATGTTCTTACGCCAAGGTGCCCCGGGGGGGGGGGAGGTGGTACCTGCAAGAGACTCCGATACTTAAGTCAGCAAGGGCTTTAGGCAAGTTTTAGTATACTAGAACGTAAAAAATACCTAAGGAGTGTTAGTGTATTTATAGTAGGGCTCATAACCACCTTTGTTGGAGTAGTTCCACATTTATTAATGGATAACCGTTCTCTTTATCTGGGGAGTTTGTTAGGATTTATCTTTTAGCGGAGATAGAGATAGTTAAAGAAATTTGTGGAGGAAGTTACTTGTTTGGGCAAGTAGAGTTGGGCTCCTTCATGGTGTCCAACCTCTTTAAAGAGGTCGGGTATGTGTAGAGGCCTCCTCTTTGGGTTGGGCATTTTATCCTTATTGGGCCTTGCCTTTTATGAATTAGAGCCATGGTATGAACAGTGCCCCTGCTTGAGTCCGAGCTTTAAATGAGATCAGATTCAAGCATTTCGTGACTCCAGCCTCGATGTCAGGTACGCCATCTTCAAGAGGTTGGGTACTCGACATATTTTTGAAATTTTGAAATTTTGAACGTTGTCTCTTTAAATGAAGAGCAAATGTTTGCGATAGTTTTCTTGAAATTTGCGCACGTCTTTAATAGGGGAACAAAAGGACTATTTTGCCCATTCTCTCTTATAAAATGCTCCATGTTTTTCTTCTTCTTTGGTAGCTTTGTTTGAACTATGGTTGCTTTGCTTACTAGGAACCTTTTTGAAAACTGTTTTTGCCACCGAAAACTATTTTTTGTCGTCGGATATTACTTATTAAGAACGTTTGATTGTTTCTAGAATTTGGACTGACTTGTTGGTTGCGTATGTGACTTGTTGGTTGCATTTGTGTTGCCCCCAATGGTGTCATTGTTGTCGATGCAGGAGAGATGCCATTTCTGCTTATACTTGCTTTGAAAAGATGTTTTTCAAATCGCGTTTTGCATTTTGTTTCTTTTGTCCAACTTCTTTTGAATGATGCTCGAGTTTTGTAGTGACAATTTCTTTATTGTATTTATAGGTGTAGCTTTTATGTCTCAGTTAGTCATAAAAGATATGTCGACAAAAGTCCCCCCTCTCTTTTGACTTGGGTCCTTATCGTTGTCCCGTAGTTGATAAGGAGTATTGTGAGGTGTTCTATAGACATAATAGATTATATGAGAATAGAGAGGATGAGAGGAATTACGAGATAGTGGTACCTGATTCGAGGAGAGGGTGTGTTTTCCTCCTTTAGACACCTCGGGACGCTCCTTTTTCTATGCCTATGATTGCTTTTTCTCAAAACTGGATGCCAAGCTTCCTTTTTTTATTTTAAAATAAATGTCCTTTAGGCTTGTAACGTTTCTCCCTCACAGTTTCACCCGAACTCTTGGGTTTTTTTAAAGATTTATCAGCTCTTATGTCGGGGGCTCGGTGTCCGACCTTCGGTTAAGGTCTTTTTCCATCTTTTTGTTTCGACCAAACCTGGGTCTTCGAAAGGAAAAATTTATTGGCTTTATTTTTGTGTTGTTCAAGGTAAAAAGTTTTTTTTCCATTTTTGATGAGTCCTTCCATAATTTTAAGAACTATTTTTTCAAAATCCAAGCTATAGAAGAGGTCTGTCCTTTCTTTTTGGACGAGAATGAGGAATCCTGCTTCCTTTTATACTGGCAAGAAAAATCTGTTATAACCAAGTATAGCGTAGATACCTTAGATGAACTTGAGAAGGGTATGGTAGACATATTGGAAGAGTGCTAGGGCCGGACTCCTCACTTGGACATGAAGAGATTCTTAGGGGATCCTGATCTACTCCGGTCTGAGCTAGGTAGCCTTCTTTCCTTAGCTTTTTGACTTTGGCTGTATTATTTATGATTAATGTGTTTTTTTGTTTATTTTATAGAAAAAATGGCTCTAAAATCTGCAGCAATGAAATAACTTCACCAAACTAGGAAAACTATTGTAGCTCGTGGTATTCAGGAAAAAGAGGCTAGGGGTACTTCTGCCCGACCTTTGCCTAAGAAGTCAGAATCGGATTCTTCTACTCATAAGAAGATCATTTCCACTCCGTCAAGTCAGTTGGTCTCTCCCAACCCTCCTTCATAGAGTTCGGTTGCTCTGCCTTCCCCTTCATCTTCAGGACCCCCCTAAGAAACAAAAGACTGCTGAAGAGGCGAGCATTTACGATAAAGGGTTTGAAGGGTTTGCTTGGAGTGAGAGGAATATTCTTTCCCATAGTTGCATCAGCATAGATGATGTGGCTATTCAAACTATCACAATCTTATGGCCTGCCATGGCATTTGGCTAGCAGGAGTGTGTACGTCTCTAGCCAAGGAGTCAAAAAAGACTCCCCTCTACACCACTCAGAGCTCTCTTGAGGCAGTCCGAGCTAAAGTAGAGAGGTTTAAAGAGATAAAGAAGGAGCTGGAGGAGGAGAGAAATGGGCTGCGTCTGACTTAGAAAAATCCTGGTCTCGGGTAAAGAAGGCAGAGGCGACTGCGACCATGGTAGAGGGGATATAGAAGAAAGCAGAAGAAAGCTATACTCAGGTTTTTGGGGAGAAAATTGATCTTCAGGAGGAGTTAAAAAATGCCAGAGAGGAACATGCTTCTCTTCAGGAGGATGTAGTCGAGGGAATGGACAAAATGTTTAATAACTTGAAGGCTCATGTCCAAGTCCTTGCTCCTAGGGTCGTCCTCTCCTTGTTTAGCCAAGACAATATTGTGGTTGACGGAAAGATCGTACCGGCCCCCGAGGATGATGAAGAGCCATTGCCCGACCCAAAGTCTTTAAGTACCGGGGTCGTGCAAATTTCTGAGGCCCTTGAGTCTTTCTCCGAGGTGGTAAATGCCGAGCTTCCTCTTTCACCTCCTGGTGCTATCCCGGTTGTGCTGGTTTCTGTTCATCCTCCGATCCCTCCTGCCCGAGGCGAGGATGTCATGACTGGGAAGGCCCTTAACCCTCTACTTTGGCTCCTCTTCATAGATTTTTTTAGTTTTTATTTTGTTGGATGACCCGAATTGTGGATCTTAATGAACAATTTTAATTTGTAATAGCTAGTAGTTTTTTGAATACTTTACTTTATAATAGTTGTAGTTTTAACAACTTTTCGTATACAACTTTCTAAAAAGATCATTTTCGCTCCTTAGATATTGAAGCTAGGTCTTTGTGGAAGTTGGAATTAGCTTTTATATAGTTGCTTAGTTTGGTGTTTAACCTTAGAAACTTTTTCGATGATGTTTCTTTGTTGAATTTAAGCAATGAATTCACTTATATAGATTTCCTTTTTAAGTTTTGATTTTGTGTAGTCAGACTTTGTTAAGTTACTTTTATACTTCATTTTTTTCCACCTTATAATTGAGGTTAGTTTTTACGAATGGTTTATGTAACTTTTTAGATTAATTTGTACCTTGTCGCTTCATCTTGCCGACCATAATGATTTTTGTGGTTTGTCGAGCTTAAATTAATGCTTTTTTTATAGGAAAATTTTATAGAAAAATAAAAATTTTATTGATAAATGAGAAATTCCTTTACATAAGCATACTTACTAAGAATTTGAGTACTCTTAGCCCTTGTTTTGGTGCCTCGTTAAAACCCCCTTTAAAAAAAATCCTTTTTAGGAAAAAATCTTAAGGTTGGAAAAAAGAGTACACTAGGGAACAAGGCTTACTTCCTAACTGTAGTACTTCTTTAGGTTACACGTGTGCCATGACCTCGGAAGTTCCCGTCCTTGTAGGTCAGACACTTTGTAGTAACCTTTCCCTAATACCTCGATAATCTTGTAGGGTCCTTTCCAATTTGCTGCTAGCTTCCCTTCACCCGGCTTCTAAACTCCAACGTCACTTAGAATCAATATAAGGTCATTTGTGGTGAAGCTTCTTTATATCACCTTCTGATTATACCTTAGGGCTATCCTCTACTTTAGTGCTTCCTCTTTAATCCGAGCTCGTTCTCAGACTTCTGGGAGGATGTTGAGCTCCTCCCTTTGTGCCCGAGTATTGGCCCCTTCATTGTAGAATATAACCCGAGGTGATTCTTCAATGATTTTTATGGGAATCATGGCTTCCATTCCGTAAGCAAGTTAGAATGGGATTCCCTTGTTGTGAAATGAGGGGTTGTCTGATATCCCCATAAGACTTGAGGGAGTTAGTCTATCCATGCTCCCTTTGTCTCTTGTAGTCGGCATTTCAGCCCGGCCAGTATTGCTTTGTTTGCTGCTTCAACTTGTCCATTGGCTTGAGGATGTTCCACCGACATGAATTGGTGTTTTATTTTTAAATCAACCACCATATTTCTGAAGGATAAGTCGGTAAACTGGGTTCTATTATCCTGGTGATGGAGTGTGGAACTCTAAATCTGGTGACAATGTTCTTATAGAGGAACTTCTGACTTCTTTGGGTAGTGATAGTTGCTAATGGTTCTGCCTCGATCTATTTAGTAAAGTAGTCAATCCCTACTATAAGGTATTTGACTTATCCTGGAGCTTCGAAAAATGGTCCAATGAGATCGAGTCCCCATTCTGCAAATGGCCATAGTGAGGTAACACTAATAGTTCTTCGGGAGGTGGCACATGGAAGTTGGCATGCTTTTGACAAGGCAGACACCTTTTAACAAACTCGACGGCTTCTTTTTGCAAGGTCGGTCAGAAGAAGCCGGCCCAGATCACCTTCTTTGCTAGTGATCGGGATCTCAGATGGTTTCCACATATGACGCTATGTACTTCCTCTATGACCTCTTTTGTGTTAGAGGTCGGAACGCACTTTAAGAGAGGTGTAGACATCCCTATTTTATACATTGTGGACCAATGTGTAGTTTTGTGCCTCCCTTATGAGCTTTCAGGCCTCCTTTCTATTCTTAGGGAGGATATCAAATTTGGGATAGTTGATTATAGAGGTCATCCATCCTAAATTTTGATTAGATATCGCCATTACTTCCGAATAGTCATCTCCCTTTAATATTGATGGTGCATGTAGGGTCTCCTGGATGAGGCTTCTATTGTTGTCCCCTAGCTTGGTGTTGGCCAATTTGGAGAGGGCGTAAGCTCGGGGATTACATTCCCGGGTTATATGTCAGACTTCACCTTCTAAAAACTATGCTAATTGTTCACGTGCTTCATCTAAGTATTTCTTCATGTTATGGTCTTTAGCTTGATAGGTACCGTTAATCTATGAAGTTACTACTTGAGGGTCACTGAACACTATCAGTCTTTCTGTCTCCACTTCTTTAGCCAGTTTCAAGCCAACAAATAAGGCCTTATATTCTTCTTGGTTGTTAGAAGTGGGAAACCTGAACCTTAATGAGAGTTCTATCCGAGTTCCTTGTTCGTTTTCTAGGATAACTCAGGCTCCATTGTCGGGTTTATTAGATGACCCATCTACGTATAGGCTCCATGTTGTAGGGCTTCCCTGACTTTTGGTATATTCAGCAATGAAGTTGGTGAGATATTGAGATTTGATTGTTGTTCGAGCTTCATACTTTAGGTCGAGATGATTCAGGCATAGGCTCTTTAGCAGCAGAACGCCTCCTCTTCAAAGTACTTGGCCGAGAGAGAGTATTGGGTTGGAGCCATTGGCTTGGAAGATGAAGGATACCTTGAAGTTGTTTTAGTACATGCAATTAGATCGGTGTGAGGAGGAGAGGTTGGAAGAGAAGGTGATGGTGTAAAAGGTTGATCTTTGGAGCGAGGAGAAGTTCTAGGTTTTTTAGAGACTTTGAAGATTTTGGCCTTGGGACTCTTTTGAATAATAGTTTTCTTCCTCATTGGTGTAGAATAAGGGTTTCGCACAAACAAGACACTGATGATAGTGGGAAGGAACTGAAGAGGTTGTAGAAGGAGTTATGAAGAGAGAGATTTGGTAACTTCAACAAGAATGGGGTTTCTTGAAAACTTGCAACTGCATCACTTATGACTAGACCTTGAAAAGACTTGACATCGTTCAAAAAAATTTGATTTGATTTTATTAAAAATAAAATACTGGGTAAAACAAAACTAATTTTAAAATGAAACCTTTTTCACTAAAAGATAACACATAAAGTCACACATGGATGATGTAACACTCATTGGGCCCAAAGATAATAGAATTTAAAGAAATATAACGGACCACGAGAACTCTGAACTGAAAGGTTGGCCCAGAAGATTCAGAACTTGCCATTGAGCCCAGAAATTAATATTCAGGATGATGGTTCTTCATTTGTCCAGAATTTTCTCTTCCCAGTCTGAGAGAAAAAACTTCAACAAACACATAAGCAAGTTTCAAATAAGGAATCATAACTCATAATGCTTAGATTTGTTCTTAGTTTACTAAATCTGTCCTCAGCTAGAGATTTGGTGAAAATATAAGCTAATTAATCCTCTTATTTAACAAATTGAATGTTAATATTCTCTTATTGAGTGAAATCTCACTTCAATATGTTTAGTTCTTGAGTGCAATACTGAATTTTTGGAAATATTTATAGCACTCATATTGTCACACAACAAGGGAATGTTATCAGCATTTAATTTGTAATCAGCAAGTTGAGTTTTCAACCAAAGAAGCTGAGAACAACAAGAGAAGGCAGCAATATACTTAGCCTCAGCAATGGATAAAACCATTGTGGATTTCTTCTTACTAGAGCAGACATTTAAAGACCTTCCAAGAAAATAGTGATGATCGGACTTTTGTGTGGTATAGAATTTTGCTAATGAAATCTCGTTGCAAGTATAGTTTCTAAACCAACAATAATCCTTTCGTACAAAAATTTGTTTATCACAAGTACAAACCCCTAAAATTAATAACCGAAGTATTCAAACCTCGGGTCGTCTTCTCAAAAGAATTTCAGGGTAGTGTTCTTGTTATTGGTTATGAGTTGTATATTTTGGGGTTTTGGATGAGAAACATAAAAAATAAATGGCAATGAAAATCAAATGATAAAGTGGTCTTGGCAAGGTTTGGTGGTCATAGATCTCTATCCTCATCACTAATCACATCATGATAATTGCAAGGATCAATCTCATCAAATCATCCTCTAACTAGTAAAGAAAAGTCAAATGAGCTATATCAATCCAAGTCCATAGGTCCTAACTATTCACTAATTGAATTAATGAAAGCTAGAGTCAATGGCTATCAATCATTAATCACTTGGGCATTAGCAACTCAAGAGTTCCTAAATTACCATCCCAATCCAGGAACATAAAATTCTACTCTAACATCCTTCCAAGCATTTTATCAAACACTTGGGAGGCACAAAAGAAAAGCATAGTAAATTGCAACAAGAATGGATTCTAAAAATAATTAATTACAAGGAATTAACAACAACAATCAAGGAAAATACAATTAACATGAATTACCTCAGATTGCATTAAATGAAAATAAGAAGAACAAGAGTAGATCAACTTACAAAGTGTGGAAACAAAATAGAGGAAATTGCAACTAGAGAGTAGAAGAACAAGATGTAGAAATATAGAATTGAAAGGTAGAAGTAGATGAAAGCAAAGATTAAAGCCTAGATCTATGAAATTCTAACCTAAACCTAATCCTAATTCTAGAGAGAAGAGAGAGCTTCTCTCTCTAGAAAACTAGCACTGAAACTAGATCTAAAGTCCTAAAATGTGTGTAATGAATGGAATGGTTGGAATCCCCCCTTTTCCTTCAATCCTTGGTCCTTTAAAGCATTTTGGCACCAAATTTAGTTCCAAACTGATCCCCGCAGCTTCTGTGAATTCCCTGGGCATGATTTCACTCAAAATTCACGTGCCAGCATCGACGCGTACGCGTACAGCACGCATACGCGTCCATGGGGTTTTTGCAATTCGTGCGTATGCGTCTAGTGCGCGCGCGCGTCCATAGACTTGTCCCAAATCTTTGGCTTTTCATGATTTCTCCACTTTTCATGCTTTCTGTTCATACCCTGGGTCGAGCTGTCCGAGTCGAGATGTTTAGTAGCAAAGCGACTGACCTCTTTAGGTCAAGCGGACCAACTTCTTCGTAAAAGAACTCGGCCAAATCGACAGGAAACCCAAAGTTGGGCCCAACTCAAGGAATACGACCCCGATCCAAAGGCAGCCCAAGCCTATAGAGATAAGGGCGGTTCCATGGAAGATAAGCTGACCTCGACAAAAGATAAGATAAGATGAGATAACTAATTTATCTTATCCAAAGAAGGTCACATCTCACCATTATAAATACACTGGAGCACCCAGGTATAACTCATACTCTGATACTACTCAATACCTGCTTAATACCCTTGCTAACTTAAGCATCGGAGTCCCTTGCAGGTACCCCCACCATTCGGTGACAAAGGATCAGCAGCATTCTCAGTTCCACAAGTCGGACACACCAGCTCCGGCCGCTATACACCTGGCAGACACGTCGGCTCCGACCAACACAGAAGATCTCGAACGAGATCGACCTATAGTTTCAGGTAACCATCGGAACATTGGCGCTGTTGTCGGGGAACCCGGAAGTCATCCCATCACCATGGCGGACGACCATGACAATGACCACGACTCAGATCTAGAGGATAGAACGCCGCACAAAAACGCGGACACTACACCAAAGGATACTCCTCAACTTAACAACAAAAGGATTCTCTAAACGCCGGAGCTATAGAGGCGCTTCAAGATCGATTAAAGCAACTCGAGAAAGAAGCCCAACATCAACGTGAAAAAGAAGAGGATCTACATCGGGAGATAAGGCGACGCCGGGAATTAGAAGATAAGCTTCTAAAACTCGAAGTCGATCTCAAAACCAAAGCTACTCGATCCACTCCAGAGGATAGCTCTCACAAGGATCAAGATCCATTCACCAGGAAATCATGAAGACCAAAATCCCAAAGGACTTCAAACTTCCGGATATGACTCTGTACGACGGCACTTCAGACCCCAACCATCACCTCAACAATTTCAGAAGTAGAATGTACCTTACTGACGCCTCGGATGTAGTTCGCTGCAAAGCCTTTCCAACAACTCTTACCAAGACAGCCATTAGATGCTTCGACAGCCTGCCTCCAAAGTCCATCTCGAGCTTCGACGACCTGGCCAAAAAGTTTCTGGCCAGATTTTTCATACAAAAAGATAAGGCTAAACACGCCCCCAGCCTACTAGGAATCAAGCAAGGAGATCGGAAAAGTCTTCGTAACTACATGGAAAGATTCAACAAAACATGCATGGACACACAAAGTCTACCAACAGAAGCTACCATTATGGGCCTCATAAATGGCCTACGAGAAGGACCTTTTAGCCAATCTATATCTAAGAAATACCCTGCATCCCTGGATGAAGTACAAGAACGGGCGCAGAAGTACATCAACGTGGAGGAGAATTCACGACTTGGGGAAGCCTCGAGGTTCGGTTCCGCCTACCGAGACAAAAATAAAGAATCCAAGAAAAAGAAAGATCGCTCCGGGGAGAAAATAAAAAATATCATAACTACACCCCTCTTAGGGTATCCTTGGTAGATGTTTACAAAGAAGTCTGCCATACGGAAAAAATAACCCCAGCTCAGCCACTCAAAGGCAAAAGAGGAAGAAGGGATGAAGATGTCGGACGGTCTGAGCGATCACCTCGCACACCGAAAAGACACGTCAACATGATACACGGTGGATTTGCGGGAGGAGGAATCTCCAAATCATCCCACAAGCGGCATCTCAAAGAAGTATACCATGTCGAAGGAAAGAAGGAAGCGCCAGACATCCCAGCAATTACGTTTACCAAAGAAGACGCATTCGGATTCATCCCAGGACACGAAGACCCCAAGGTCATCACTATCATACTGGCAAACGCCAACCTCCACCGTACATTAATTGACCAAGGAAGCTCCGCCGACATCTTATTCAAAACTGCCTTCGACAAGCTCGGCTTAGAAGAAAAAGAGCTAAGAGCATACCCGAACAGCCTGTTCGGACTGGGGGATACCCCAGTACAACCACTGGGATATGTATCGCTACATACAACCTTCGAAAAGGGGAACCAATCCAGAACACTCAAGATAGACTACATCGTAGTCAACGTAAGCTCAGCCTACAATGCCTTAATAGGTCGGACAACGTTAAACCAACTCGACGCAATAGTTTCAACTCCACACCTATGTATGAAATTCCCAACTGCAAAAAGGATAGCTACGATAAAAGCAGATCAAAGGATTGCGCGTCGCTGTTATAACGAAAGTTTAAACCTCAGAGGCAAAGGAGAAGAATTCTACACAATCGAACCCGGTGGAGTTCAGAGGCGAGAAGAACTCCGTCCACAGCCCGAAGGAGAAGTAGAGAAAGTTCAGATCGGAGACACCTCGAATAAGACAACTAATGTTGGCACAATCTTAAAAGGAAACGCAAAGGAATCACTCATATAGTTCCTACGAGATAATGTTGATCTCTTCGCAAGGAAAGCCGCCGACATGCCAGGCATGGATCCCGAACTAATGAGCCACAAGTTGGCAGTCTATCTGGGATCCCGGCCGGTACAACAAAGACGAAGAAGACTCGGGCCAGAACGATCTCAGGCTGTGAAAGAACAGGTGCAAGCACTGCTAGAGACAGGATTCATAAGAGAAGTTAAGTATCCACTATGGCTAGCAAATGTCGTCTTGGTAAGAAAGTCAAATGGGAAGTGACGAATGTGCACCGACTACACCGACCTCAACAAAGCCTGCCCAAAAGATCCTTATCCACTCCCAAGCATCGACGCTCTAGTAGATGCCTCATTTGGATATAAGTATCTCTCGTTTATGGATGCATACTCGGGGTACAACCAGATCCCAATGTATCCACCGGATCAAGAAAAAACCTCGTTTCTAACACCCAAAGCAAACTATTGCTACATCTTAATGCCTTTCAGCCTTAAGAATGCGGGAGCTACTTATCAAAGGCTAATGAATAAGGTCTTTTCAGACCATATCGGAAAAATCATGGAGGTCTACATGGACGACATGTTGATAAAGACACAAAGTGAAGAGACATTACTGACCGACTTGATTCAAGTGTTCGACACCATACGAAAGCATGGCATGCGACTTAACCCGGCTAAATGCACCTTCGCAGTGGAAGCAGGTAAGTTCTTGGGCTTTATGCTCACACAAAGAGGAATCGAGGCAAATCCAGATAAATGCCAGGCCATACTCAACATGAAGAGCCCAACTTGCGTCAAAGAGGTACAACAACTCAATGGGAGATTGGCGGCCTTGTCCAGATTCCTAGCAGGGTCAGCGATAAGGTCCTTCCCTTTCTATGCTACTTTAAGGAAGGGAAAGAACTTCAAGTGGACAACGAAATGTGAGCAAGCCTTCCGAGACTTCAAGGAATTCTTGGGACGGCCACCTATCCTATCTCGACCACGAGAAGGAGAACCACTCATATTGTACCTCGCAGTAGGAAGTCAGGCAATAGCCTCAGCACTAACTAGAGAAGACGAGGGTGGGAAACAACCCGTCTACTTCATTAGTAAAGCACTGTAGGGGTCAGAGCTGAACTACCAGAAAATAGAGAAGTTTGCCTACGCTCTCATACTAACATCCCGATGACTTCGCCCGTACTTCCAAGCTCATACCATTAAAGGTTCGGACCAACCAGCCCATAAAGGAGATATTGCAGAAAACAGATCTAGCAGGAAGAATCCTACAATGGGCAATCGAATTGTCCAAGTTCGTTCTCCAATACGAGGTGCGGTCAGCCATTAAGTCACAATACCTAGCCGACTTCATTGAAGAATTCACAGACACCCTGGAGATCCTCATAGAGTGGAATATATACGTGGATGGTTCCTCAAATAAAACTGGAAGCGGTGCAGGTGTGATAATCGAAAGCAACCAAGGAACCCAACTTGAGCTTTCCCTCAAATTTGGATTCCCGGCCTCGAACAAACAGGCGGAATATGAAGTGTTATTAGCTGGTTTGAAGCTGGCTAGGGAGGTTGGAGCTCAGAAACTCAACATCTACAGCGATTCACAAGTCGTTACCTCACAAATAACAGGGAGCTACCAAGCCAAAGACCCTACCATGAAAAAATATTTGGATAAAACCAAGGAACAGCTCGGACAACTCGAAGAATATAGGATCTACCACATACCCCGCGAGCAAAACGCCCGAGCTGACGCACTCTCAAAACTAGCCAGCACCAAACCAGGGGGCAACAATAGAAGCCTCATCTAGGAAATACTGCAGAACCCGTCAATATCAGAAGAAGAAAAAGTCCTAGCTATAACAGGTCGGGATCAAGGATGGATGACCCCCATAATTAACTACCTCAAAACAGAAGCGCTCCCTACAGATGAAAAGGAGGCAAAGAGGTTAAAAAGGGAGGCACAGTACTACACTATCATAAACAACACCTTATACAAAAGAGGGATCTCAGTACCATTGTTAAAATGCGTACCGACCTCCAATACAAAGGGAGTCTTGGAGGAAGTACACAACGACATTTGTGGCAATCATCTCGGAGGGCAAGCTCTCACCAAAAAGGTACTCCGGGCGGGATTCTATTGGCCAACTCTACGAAAGGAAGCTACAGAATTTGTAAAGACATGTCCACCATGTCAAAAGCATGCTAACTTTCACATCGCCCCGCCGAAAAAGCTCATCAACGTGACCTCACCCTGGCCATTTGCAAAGTGGGGACTCGATCTTCTCGGACCTTTTCCCTAGGGATCGGGACAAGTCAAATTCCTCATAGTAGGGGTAGACTATTTCACAAAATGGATCGAGGCAGAACCCCTAGCCAACGCCACTACTCAAAGAAGCCGGAAATTCCTATATAGGAACATCATTACAAAGTTCAGGGTCCCATACTCCATCACCACAGATAATGGCACCCAATTCACAGATGCAGGCTTCAGAAAACTAGTGGCCAACTTGAATATAAAACACCAGTTCACCTCCGTCGAACATCCCCAAGCCAATGGACAAGCCGAAGCGGCCAACAAAGTCATATTGGCCGGGCTGAAATGGAGACTCCCAGAAGCAAAAGGAGCTTGGGCCGAGGAACTTCCACAAGTTCTATGGGCATATCGAACAACCCCCCATTCTACTACGAACGAATCACCATTTCGATTCGCATACGGAGTGGAGGCAATGATTCCAATAGAAGTCGAGGAAGGGTCTCCCCGAGTAGTCCACTACAATGAACAAACCAACTCTCAACTTCAAAGAGAAGAGCTCGACCTACTTTAAAAAATCCAAGAAAGAGCTCGGATCAGAGAAGAAGCACTAAAGCGGCAAATAGCTTCCAGGTATAATCAAAAGGTAGTGCCAAGAGGTTTCACTGAGAACGATCTCATCTTAATCCGAAATGATATTGGAACAACTCGACCCGGAGAAGGAAAGCTGGCAGTCAACTGGAAAGGACCCTACCGAGTCAAAGAAGTACTTGGGAAGGGCTACTACAGACTGTCCGAACTCGAGGGACGGGAACTCCCTAGATCATGGCACGCCTGTAACCTAAGAAGGTACTATAGCTATGAAAGGTAAAAGATCTCATCACAAGATGCACTCTTTTTCCTGAAAAGGTTTTTTAATGAGGCATCAAGACTGGGATTTAATCCGACTTAAGGGAACGAAAACCTCCCGTATGTATATATTTGCACTTTCTTTGAATAAAATACATTTCAGATATTCTACAAATTCCCAAGACGCATTAATCTGAAGCATTCATCGTCCGATTATAAAGCAACAGATCGGCAGAAAGTGAAGAACAGATTCACTGTACGATCTCGATAGGAATGATCATTCGACAAAGGTGAAAACGCGATTCACCTAAAGGACAATCAAACCAGGACAGAAACCGCCATCTACAAATCGGCAAAGATGAACACAGAATAATGCAAGAAGTTATCGAAAGTGATCCCAAAAAAGAACCTGATGAGGTCTTATGAATTGCTATATAATAACTTAAAAAGACTGGCCGATACTAAAAAATCGGACCAAGTTAACCCAAGTTATCAGCAAATCCCTGGAAAGAGGTCTGGCCAACCCTATTAAAGAGGAATTGCTATAACTTAGAAGAGATCGACCTAACAAAGTCGGTCTCCTACAAGACAAGTTATAAAAGTAATCCCTGAAAGGGACCTAACAAAGGTCCAAGAAAGAGGATTACAAAAATAACTTAGATGAGATCGACCTAACGAAGTCGGTCGCCTATAAGACAAGTTATAAAAGTAATCCCTGAAAGAGACCTAACAAAGGTCCAAGAAAGAGGATTAAAAAAATAACTTAGAAGAGAGTGACCTAACGAAGTCGGTCTCCTACAAGACAAGTTATAAAAGTAATCCCTGAAAGAGACCTAACAAAGGTCCAAGAAATAGGATTACAAAAATAACTTAGAAGGGGACCAATGCAAATATATCGGTTATGGGGCGCTAAAAATACAAGCAAAAGTGAGAAAACCGAGAAAACAAGTCGGACCCATACAGTCACGACCTCAAAGGATCCAAGTTACAAACAATAAGTACAAAAGCAATCCAAAAAGGTCAAGCAGCAAGATTCCAACACTCTCAGAAACGAGAAGAGATACCATGTTAAAGCGCAATAGAAGCATAGTATAATAAAGCTTCATGAGGCTACCAAATTCTACCTCAGAAAGCTACTTTTGTTTTTCAAAGTAAAAGTTACCAGGAAGGCAACCAAAAAGCGTCAGCAGTTAAACAAAACAATAAAACAGTTCAAAAGACCACAAACCGGGCTATTTACACAAATACTTAAAAAGAAGATCAGCAAAGATCGGGAGCCTTCCTGGCAGCATCAGTATGGGGAGAAGGAGGGCGAGTCTGAATAGGCACAGCATCTACAGTTCCATCATCCTGGTTCAGAATCTGACAATCTGGATCAAACATAACTAGAGGAACCGAGGAGGTCGACACCTTGATAGAAGGCACTGGGGGAGGTTCAACATCATCATCGGGATCATCTGGGACAATCTCGCCATCCTTTATTACGTTATCAAGACTAACGAGAGTCAAATCGGCATCAGGAGCAACAATCCGAAACTGCTCCATCAGGTTCTCAGAGGCGGCAGTCACGCTGCCCACAAGGTGACCTTGAAGCTCAGCATAATCAACCCGAGCAGTTTCCAAATCATCCCGAAGATGCACCAACTCCCTATAAGCTGAGACATAGCTATCCTTGTGCTTCAGTGCCATGTCCTCAGCCAACTTCAAAGAAGCAGCCAAGGCAATAGAGCTGGCCTTCTCACCCTCCAGTTCCTTCTTTATCTTTGCCAACTTCACCTCCAACTCCTCCTTCAGACCCTTGATCCGATCAAATTCTGATTTGGCCTCCTCCATGAAGGATTTTGTGGCATGAATCGGGATCCCCTGAACAGTTCGGAAAATAGCCGCACCCATATGTGCCATTTTCACACTACTTTTGGTGATAAATTCCAGATGCTGAAGAAGAGACACATCATCCATGGAGAGCCCACCATAGGGGGCAATTTGCTGGTCAACAAACTCGACAGCATCCAAATCCGGGGCATACAGGTTAAAGGGCTCGGACATTTTTTGCTTTTTTAAGGGAGGAGCACCAGAAGCAGCGGCAGAAGTCTGTAGAGGATCGACCAGACGAACCTGAGGAATAGGAATTGCTTTCCTCGGCCCGGGAGAACTCGGAACAGGAGGATTCACTGGAACCTGAGAAGATCCCTCTCCGGCCACCTTGGCTGAGATGTTTTGAGCAGCAGTTAGCTTCTTTGCCTTTTTGAAGGCCTTCATGGAGTCATTGTTTTTAGACATCTCTGCAAATATAGAATCAGCCATAGTAAAGGGTTACAATCACAAGAAGAGGAAGCAAAACTAAGAAAACAAGTACAGAAATAAGTCAGACAAGTACACAAAATAGTCTGAACCAAGGACGGGTCATTCAAAAACCTTTTTGTATCAAGATGGGGTGGTTCCCCCCATAAATCCTCAAGAACAACAACAGAAGCACGCTCAACCTCGTCAAGCATCTCCCATGTATACCGAGACACTCTCACATCCTTCTGCCACTCTAGAGGGAAAGAAGGCTCATCATTTTCATCAAGAAAAAAAGGGGTGGGCCCCCTCGACAGCACGAACTCTAAAGAAGTAATTCTTAAAATCCTTAAAGGACTCATCATACATGGCGAAAACTTTATGGCCCTGGGCGGACCTGAAAGAAACCCAGGAAGCTTTCTTGTTGGAAGAACCACCAGGCTTGGCAGAAACAAACAGATAAAGGAAAAGAGTCTGAGAAGGTGTTACGCCTAACTCTTGGCAAAGTAGCTGAAAGATCTTGACAAAACCCCAGGAATTCGGGTGAAGCTGGGATGGGGCAATGTTACACGATCACAACAGGTCGGTCTCGAAAGCAGTAAAAGGAAAAGTAATGTCCAACTGACTGAAGAAATATTCATAGGCATAGAAGAAGGGATGCTCACCCTCGATGGAGGTAGGAAAACAAACCCTTTCATCAAAATCAGGAGCGACAAGCTCATAATTCCTCTCCCAGGCACTATTACCACAAATCCTATGACGCTTCCTCAGCTCTACGCAAAATTCAGCATCCACAACAGAGACACACATCAAGACAAGGGAGTCTAGCCAATCAGACATCCCCTCGGGAACTCTGGAAGACATCTCTATAATTTTATTGCGAGAAGACATGAGGCCAACTAATCCTACAATAAGAAAAGAATATGGGATTACTAAAAACATCTCAGATGAAGGACAAAACAACTCGATTAATACGACACAGGCGAGCAAACAGAAAAGGAAAACCCCAAGACTCAAACCAAAGTCCTGGGGCATCCTTTGGAGGCAGCAACAAAGCAAGGTTTTCAGAAAAAATCTACAGCTCGCATCCCAGCATCTCTCAAACAAGAAAAGAAGACTTCAAACAAACAAAGCATTTCGAAAAAGGAAAGTAGAAACACAAAAATTATCAAAGCCACTATCTTTCTACAGTCTACCAGCAAAGAGCATTCTCAACAACACCAAGCAGAAAATTGTCAAAAACACAACCTTTTGTAGACTCAAGCAAAAACCCTAAAAAGTATCAAAAGGAAGTCAAGAAAATGCACTCCAAGCAAAAAGCAAACTATAGGTATCATTATCTCCCACAAAGGTACAGCAACAAGGATCTTTTGAAATTAAGGAGCAAGAGACAGTTTTTCCAAAAATAACAGCCAGAAGCAACAATAGAACATGCAAACCCCTGGGAAACCGCAAAGAAGAAACACCAGGAATACGCGAAGAAGAAAAACACATTACAGCGACAAGAAAACACAAGATCATAAGAAAGGTTCAAAATTTTTCGACATTCAAGCAAATATCAACAATTTACCAGAGAATTAAAGACAAAGCAAACCGAAAAGAAAATGGAACCAATCTGGAAAAAAGTAGGAAGCTTCAGAAAAGTTGGAGATGGAGAGATGGAATCACCGATCACTGAACGACGCCGCAACGCAAGAAAAGCAAAATGTGGGCGAAAGACAGAGAGCGAGAGAACGAAGGGAGAAGTTACGAAGAGGAGCGAAGAAGGGAAACCATTTTCTGATTGCAAATTCAAAATAAAAGGCTACAAGGAAAAATAGGGCAATGAATACCAATTAATGAAGGTATTAAACCCTCGCACGTTCCCAAAAGCGCTGATATAAAAGCACGCGCTTGTTGAGAAAAACGTTCCACATTCAAAAAGCTTCTACAGAGGAATCGACAAAATGCTTGAGTTCGGCTTCACTAGAGAAGGACCGAATTCAAGGACTCAACCTCAAAAAAGAAGACCGAGCTCAAGCAGGGGCACTGTTCATACCCTGGGTCGAGATGTCCGAGCCGGGATGTTCAGTAGCAAAGCGACCGACCTCTTTAGGTCAAGCGGACCGACTTCTTCGTAAAAGAACTCGGCCAAATCGATAGGAAAGTCCAAAGAAGGGCCAAACTCAAGGAATACGACCCCGATCCAAAGGCAGCCCAAGCCTATAGAGATAAGGGTGGTTCCATGGAAGATAAGCTGACCTCGACAAAAGATAAGATAAGATGAGATAACTAATTTATCTTATCCAAAGAAGGTCACATCTCACCATTATAAATACACTGGAGTACCCAAGTATAACTCATACTTTGATACTACTCAATACCTGCTTAATACCCTTGCTAACTTAAGCATCGGAGTCCCTTGCAGGTACTCCCCACCCTTCCGTGACAAAGGATCAGCAGCATTCTCAGTTCCACAAGTCGGACACACCAGCTCCGGCCGCTATACACCTACCAGACACGTCGGCTCCGACCAACACATAAGATCTCGACTGAGATCGACCTATAGTTTCAGGTAACCATCGGAACACTTTCTTTTCACTCCTTTGATCTATTCCTAGTCCTTTTCAATCTGAAATCACTAGTAAACACATCAAGGCATCTAGTGGAATCAAAGGAAGATTAAAATTATCAAATCAAAGGTCTAAAAGCATGTTTTCACATTTAAGCACAAATTAGGAGACAATCATGAAACTATGCTATTTTATTGAATAAATGTGAGAAAAGGTTAACAAAATACTCTAAATTCAACACAAGATAAACCCTAAAAATGGGGTTTATCAAATAGCATATGCCTAATGTACTTCTTCTATCAACTCTATCTCCGGTACGATAAAGTCTGTGTCATAATAACCAACTGCAGAAAACTTGTTAGTCTTGGGATACCATAAACCAAAATTGGATGTGCCATGAATATATCTAATAATCCTTTTAACAGTAGAAAGATGTGACTCTTTAGGTTGTGATTGGAATCTGGAACAAATTTCAACACTTTGCACTATATCAGGTCTAGAAGATGTTAAGTACATGAGAGAACCAATCATTCCTCTATACCTAGTCTCATCAACATCTTTTTCAGTTTCACCCTTTTCTAACTTTGAGTTAGGGTGCATGGGTGTTTTCATGAGTTTGGTATTTTCCATACCAAATTTCTTAACGAGTTCCTTGGCATACTTCTCTTGATGAATAAAAATTTCATTTTTAGTTTGTTTTATTTGAAGCCTAAGAAAGAAATTAAGTTCACCCATCATACTCATGTCAAATTCACTTGTCATGAGTTTTCCAAGTTCAGCACAAAGGGTTTCATTAGGTGATCCAAAAATGATGTCATCAACATAAATTTGGACTAGAATGAAAGAATCATTTGAATTTTTAATAAATAGAGTAGTATCTGTGGTGCCTTTTTGAAATTTGTTTTTCAAGAGAAAAGAACTAAGTCTTTCATACCAAGCTCTAGGAGCTTATCTTAGGCCATAAAGAGCCTTTGAAAGTTTGAAAAATGATTTGGAAGTTCTTTATTTTCAAAACCAAGTGGTTGAGCCACATACACTTCTCTATCTATTACTCCATTCAAGAATACACATTTTACATCCATTTGAAATAATTTAAAACCACAATAAGTAGCATAAGCAAGAAGAACTCTTATGGCTTCCATTCGGACAACAGGGGTAAAAGATTCATCAAAGTCTATTCCTTCGTCTTGATCATATCTTGTGCCACCAATCTTGCTTTGTTTCTAGCTATGCTTCCATCTTCACCCAACTTGTTTTTGAAGATCCACTTGGTGCCAGTCATTTTCTTTCCATTTGGCTTTGGAATAAGTGTCCAAACTTGATTTTTTTTTCAAATTCATGAAGCTCTTCCTCCATAGCCTTTACCCAAGAGGGGTCATAAAGTGCTTCCTTGAGTTTTATGGATCTATTTGAGAGAGAAAAGCTAGGTTTGATTCTTCATTTACTTTTCTAGTGGAGGATCGAGTTTTGACACCTTGAGAGACGTCCCCAATGACAAATTCTTGTCGATAATTCTTTAAAAATCTCCACTCACGGGGTCTAGTGGACTTAGGAGCAGATTTGGTCACTGAGGATTCCAATGAACTGGTATTCTCAGGAATTTCGCCTGTTTTAGGAGACAAAACAGAATTGTCTCCTGCAGGATCTCCTACAGCAGCAATGTCAGATTCAGGTTGCCCAAAAATTTCTTTTTCATGATTTTGGGCTTCTTCTTTGTTGCCTTCAACTTGAGTTCCTACATCACAATCTTCCAAGATACTTTGAACCAAGTTAATATCACAAAAGGTAACATGTATGGACTCCTCAATGATTCTAGCATATTGATGGTAAACTCTATAAACTTTGCTAGTTGTAGAATATCCTACAAACAAACACTCATATGGCTTTAGATCAAATTTCTCTAAATTTTCTTTGTTATTCAGAAAAAAATATTTGCATCCAAAGATATGTAAATAATTCAAATTTGGTGGGTGACATTTTCAAAGTTCATAAGGAGTTTTCTTCAAAAGTTTTTTTTATGATTGTTCTATTTAAAATGTGGCAAGCAGTATTAACAGCTTCAGTTCAAAAGAATTTTGGAACATCAATTTCACATAGTATAGCTCTTGTCATTTCTTGAATGCTTCTATTTCTTCTTTCCACAACACCAATTTGTTGTGGTGTTCTTGGGCAAGAGAAATTTTGTGATACTCCAAATTTCTCACAAAAGGATTCAAAATATTGGTTTTCAAATTCTTTTCCATGATCACTTCTAATGGAAACAATCTTTAAATTTTTTTCGTTTTGAATTCTTTTGCTGGAAACTTCAAAAGCCGCAAATGCATCATTTTTATGAGCAAGAAACAAAACCCAACTAAATCTTGTGTAGTTGATGCGGATAATTTATACGCTTTTTGGCATTGTTTTTATATAGTTTTTAGTAAGTTTAAGCTACTTTTAGGGATGTTTTCACTAGTTTTTATGATAAATTCACATTTCTGGACTTTACTATGAGTTTGTGTGTTTTTCTGTGATTTCAGGTAAATTCTGACTGAAATTGAGGGATTTGAGCAAAACTCTGAAGAAGGCTGACAAAAGGACTGCTGATGCTGTTGGAATCTGACCTCCCTGCACTCGAAATGGATTTTCTGGAGCTACAGAACTCCAATTGGCGCGCTCTCAACGGCGTTGGAAAGTAGACATCCAAGGCTTTCCAGAAATATATAATAGTCCATACTTTATTCGAAGAATGACGACGTAACTTGGCGTTGAACGCCAAGTACACGCTGCTGTCTGGAGTTAAACGCCAGAAAAACGTCATTATCCGGAGTTGAACGCCCAAAACACGTCATAACTCAGAGTTCAACTCCAAGAGATGCCTCAGCTCGTGAATTAATCAAGCTCAGCCCAAGCATACACCAAGTGGGCCCCGGAAGTGGATTTATGCATCAATTACTTACTCATGTAAACCCTAGTAGCTAGTCTAGTATATATAGGACATTTATCTATTGTATTAGACATCTTTGGTCTCAGTTTTGTTTTATTCTTCATCTTAGGAGATCATTGATCATGTTTTAGGGGGCTGGCCATTCGGCCATGCCTGAACCTCTTTTGCTTATGTATTTTCAACGGTGGAGTTTCTGCACACCATAGATTAAGGGTGTGGAGCTCTGCTATACCTCAAGTATTAATGAAATTCTATTATCTTTTATTCAAATCTCTCTTATTCTTATTCCAAGATATTCATTCGTACCCAAGAACATGATGAATGTGATGATAAGTAACCCTCATTATCATTCTCACTTATGAACGCGCGTGATTGACAACCACTTCCGTTCTACATGCAACAGAGCTTGAATGTGTATCTCTTAGATTCCCCAACAGAATCTTCGTGGTATAAGCTAGATGGATGGCGGCATTTATGAGGATCCGGAAAGTCTCACCTTGTCTGTGGTATTCCGAGTAGGATCCTGGGAATCCGGAAAGTCTAACCTTGTCTGTGGTATTCCGAGTAGGATTCCGGTAATGAATGACTGTGACGTGCTTCAAACTTGTAACCTGCTGGGCGTTAGTGACAGACGCAAAAGAATCAAGGGATTCTATTCCAGTAGGAGCGGGAACCAACCGGTGATTAGCCGTACTGTGACAGAGTGCGTGAGCATTAGTTTTCACTGCGAGGATGGGATGTAGCCATCAGCCATGGGTGATGCCTCCAGACGATTAGCCGTGCGACTGACAACCGCATAGGATCATTTTCCCGAGAGGATGAAAGTAGCCACAGTTGATGGTGAACCCCTATACAAAGCTTGCCATGGAAAGGAGTAAGAAGGATTGAGTAGAAGCAGTAGGAGAGCAGGCGTCCTTGAGCCATGCAGCATCTCCATCCGCTTATCTGAAATTCCCACCAATGAATCTGCATAAGTCTTCTATCCTTTTGTTATTTCTTTTTTATTATTAATTATTCGAAAACCCATAAACCATTTTAATCTGCCTGACTGAGATTTGCAAGGTGACCATAGCTTGCTTCATGCCAACAATCTCTGTGGGATCGACCCTTACTCACGTAAGGTTTATTACTTGGACGACCCAGTACACTTGCTGGTTAGTTGAACGGAGTTGTGAATTTGACCAAGAGACACAATAGTTTTTGTGTATATGCCAAAGAGCCAATGTTGATGATCACAATTTCGTCCACCAAGTTTTTGGCGCCGTTGCCGGGGATTGTTCGAGTATGGACAACTGACGGTCCATCTTGTTGCTCAGATTAGGTAATTTTCTTTTCAAAAACTTTTTCAAAAATTTTTCTTTTCTTTTTCGTTTTTTCCAAAAATGTTTTTCGAAAAAAAAAATAATTAAAATTAATAAAAATACAAAAAAAATTAGAAAATCATAAAAATCAAAAATATTTTGTGTTTCTTGTTTGATTCTTGTGTTAATTTTAAGTTTGGTGTCAATTGCATGCTTTTAAAAATTTTTCTTGCATTTTTCGAAAATCTCATGCATTCATAGTGTTCTTCATGATCTTCAAGTTGTTCTTGATAAGTCTTCTTGTTTGATCTTGATGATTTCTTGTTTTGTGTTGTTTGTTGTTTTTCATGTGCATTTTTGCATTCATATTTTCCATGCATTAAAGATTTCTAAGTTTGGTGTCTTGCATGTTTTCTTTGCATAAAAAATTTTTCAAAAATATGTTTTTGATGTTCATCATGATCTTCAAAATGTTCTTGGTGTTCATCTTGACATTCATAGCATTCTTGCATGCATTCATTGTTTTGATCTAAAAATTTCATGCATTGAGTATTTTTGTTGTTTTTCTCTTTCATAATTAAAAATTCAAAAAATCAAAAAAATATCTTTTCCTTATTTTCCTCCAAATTTTCGAAATTTTGGGTTGACTTGGTCAAAAATTTTTAAAATTAGTTGTTTCTTACAAGTCAAGTCAAAATTTCAATTTTAAAAATCTTATCTTTTCAAAATCTTTTTCAAAAATCATATCTTTTTCAATTTTTTTAAATTTCGAAAATTTCAAAATTATTTTTTTCAAATTATTTTCAAAAATCTTTTTCTTATCTTTATATCAAATTTTCGAAAATTAGCTAACAATTAATGTGATTGGTTCAAAAATTTGAAGTTTGTTACTTTCTTGTTAAGAAAGGTTCAATCTTTAAGTTCTAGAATCTTATCTTGTAGTTTCTTGTTAGTTAAGTCAATTTTAAAATTAAATCTTTTTATCTTTTATCTTATCTTTTTCAAAATTTTATCTTTTTCAAAATTTGATTTCAAAATATCTTATCTAACTTCTTATCCTCTTATCTTTTTCAAAATTTGATTTCAAATCTTTTTCAATCAACTAACTAACTTTTTGTTTGTTTCTTATCTTTTTCAAAACCACCTAACTACTTTTCCCTCTCTAATTTTCGAAAATTCTCCCTCTCTTTTTCAAAAATTCTTTTTGTTTTAAATTTTAATTTTAATTATATTTTGTCTTTGATTTTCGAAAATTACTAACCTCTTTTTCAAAAATTATTTTCGAAAATTCTCTTCTCTTCTCTTATTCTATTACTAACACTTCTCTTCACCTCTCTTCATCTAAGAATCCAAACTTCTTATATCCCTTGTATTTGGATTCTTCACCCCTTTCTTCTTCTACTAACATAAATGAATCTCTATACTGTGACATAGAGGATTCCTCTTTCTTTTCTTGTTTTCTTCTCTTTCATATGAGCAGGAACAGGGAAAAAGGTACTCTTGTTGAAATTGATCCAGAACCTGAAAGGACTCTGAAGAGAAAATTAAGAGAAGCTAAATTACAACAATCCAGAAATAACCTTTCAGAAATTTTCGAACAGGAGAAGGAGATGGCAGCCGAAAATAATAATAATAATAATGCAAGGAGAATGCTTGGTGACTTCACAAAGCCAACGTCCAAGTTTGATGGAAGAAACATCTCCATTCCTGCCATTGGAGCCAATAACTTTGAGCTTAAGCCTCAACTAGTTGCTTTAATGCAACAAAACTGCAAGTTTTATGGACTTCCATCTGAAGATCCTTATCAGTTCTTAACTGAGTTCTTGTAGATCTGTGAGACTGTAAAGACGAATGGAGTTGATCCTGAAGTCTACAGACTCATGCTTTTCCCTTTTGCTGTAAGAGACAGAGCTAGAATATGGTTGGATTCACAACCTAAGGATAGCCTGGACTCCTGGGATAAGCTGGTCACTGCCTTCTTGGATAAATTCTTTCCTCCTCAAAAGCTGAGCAAGCTAAGAGTGGATGTTCAAACCTTCAAACAAAAAGATGGTGAATCCCTCTATGAAGCTTGGGAAAGATACAAGCAGTTGACCAAAAGATGTCCATCTGACATGTTTTCAGAATGGACCCTATTAGATATATTCTATTATGGTCTCTCTGAATTTTCGAAAATGTCATTGGACCATTCTGCAGGTGGATCTATTCACCTGAAGAGGCTCAAGAACTCATTGACATGGTTGCAAACAACCAGTTTATGTATACCTCTGAGAGGAATTCCGTGAATAATGGGATACCTCAGAAGAAAGGAGTTCTTGAAATTGATGCTCTGAATGCCATATTGGCTCAGAACAAAATGTTGACTCAACAGGTCAACATAATCTCTCAAAATCTGAATGGATTGCAACATGCATCCAACAGTACTAGAGAGGTAGCTTCTGAAGAAGCTTATGATCCTGAGAACCCTGCCATGGCAGAAGTTAATTACATGGGTGAACCTTATGGAAACACCTATAACCCATCATGGAGAAATCACCCAAATTTCTCCTGGAAGGATCAACAAAAGCCTCAACAAGGCTTTAACAATGGTGGACGCAATAGGCTGAGCAATAGTAAGCCATATCCATCATCTTCTCAGCAACAGACAGAGAATTCAGAACAAAACACTTCTAATTTAGCCAATATTGTCTCTGATCTGTCAAAGGCCACTTTCAGTTTCATGAATGAAACAAGATCCTCCATTAGAAATTTGGAGGCACAAGTGGGCCAGCTGAGTAAGAAAGTCATTGAAACTCCTCCCAGTATTCTCCCAAGCAATACAGAAGAAAATCCAAAAGGAGAGTGCAAGGCCATTGATTTACTCAATATGGCCGAATGCACAAGGGAGGAGGAGGACGAAAATCCTAGTGAGGAAGACCTCCTGGGACGTCCTTCAAGCAAGAAGGAGTTTCCTATTAAGGATCCAAAGGAATCTGAGGCTCATCTAGAGACCATAGAGATTCCATTAAATCTCCTTCTGCCATTCATGAGCTCTGAAGACTATTCTTCCTCTGAAGAGGATGAAGATGTGACTGGAGAGCAAGTTGCTCAATACTTAGGAGCTATCATGAAGCTGAATGCCAAGCTGTTTGGTAATGAGACTTGGGAAAGTGAACCTCCCTTGCTCATTAGTGAACTAGATACTTGGATTCAGAAAACTCTACCTCAAAAGAAACAAGATCCTGGCAAGTTCTTAATACCTTGTACCATTGGCACCATGAGCTTTGAAAAAGCTCTATGTGATCTGGGGTCAGGGATAAATCTTATGCCACTCTCTGTAATGGAGAAGCTGAGGATCATTGAGGTACAACCTGCCTTGTTTTCATTACAATTGGCAGATAAGTCAATAAGACAAGCCTATGGAATAGTAGAGGACGTGCTAGTAAAGGTTGAAGGCCTTTACATCCCTGCTGATTTCATAATCCTAGACACTAGGAAGGAAGATGATGAATGCATCATCCTAGGAAGACCTTTCCTAGCCACAGCAGGAGCTGTGATAGATGTCAACAGAGGAGAATTAGTCCTTCAATTGAATGGGGACTACCTTGTGTTTAAGGCACATGGCCATCCCTCTGTGACAAAAGAGAGTAAGCATGAAGAGCTTCTCTCAGTTCAAGGTCAAGAAGAGCCCACACAGTCAAACTCTAAGTTTGGTGTTGGGAGGCCACAACCAAACTCCAAGTTTGGTGTTCAAATTCCATATCCAAACTCTAAGTTTGGTGTGGAGACAACACACTAAATTGATCTGATCATCTTGTGGCTCCATGAGAGCCACTGTCAAGCTATTGACATTAAAGAAGCGCTTGTTGGGAGGCAACCCAATTTTATTTATCTAATTTTATTTTGTTTTAGTGATATTTTTGTGTTGAATTAGGTACATGATCATGAGGAGTCACGAAAAAATCAAAAAAATTAAAAACAGAGTCAAAAACAGAAGAAAAAAAATTTTCACCCTAGAGGACGCACGGGCTGGCGTTCAACGCCCGTAAGGTGCATCTGGCCGGCGTTCAACGCCAGAACAGAGCACCATTCTGGCGCTGAACGCCAGAAACAAGCAACATCCTGGCGCTGAACGCCAGGAATGTGCCCAGAGAGGAAAAACTGGCGCTGAACGCCAGTAACAAGCATCAAACTGGCGTTCAACGCGAGAAACATGCATTACATGGGCGTTGAACGCCCAAGATGTGCACCAATGGGCGTTTAAACGCCAGAATGGTGTACAAAGGCATTTTACATGCCTATTTGGTACAGGAATGATATTTCTTGACACCTCAGGATCTGTGGACCTCACAGGATCCCCACCTACCTCGCCCTCTCTCTTTCCATTCATGGTCATCCCTTCTATTTTTCATTCACCACCTACATCTATCCACTCTTTCCCATACACCCCACCTACCTTTACAATTCAACTTCTCTTTCCCACCCAATCCCACCCATATAGCCGAATCCATCTCCCCTTACTCACCTCCATTTTCTTCTTCTTCTTCTCTTCTTTCTTTTCTTGCTCGAGGGCGAGCAATATTTTAAGTTTGGTGTGGTAAAAGCATAGCTTTTTTGCTTTTCCATTACCATTAATGGCACCTAAGGCCAGAGAAACCTCAAAGGGAAGACAAAAGCTTCCACCTCTGAGTCTTGGGAGATGGAAAATATAAGCCGTCATAGCTCAGTGGTATAACATGTGGCTGCAAATCAAGAGATCCCTGAGATACCTCAGGGGATAAGTTGTCCCCACACAAATATTGGAAGCAACTAAGGGTAGAAACACCAAAATTACTAGGAATCATTCAACAGAAGCAAGGAAGAGACATAGAGGAGCTCAAAAAGCACCATTAGACCTTCAAGAAGGCGCCACCCTCACTCAGGTGGATTCATTCCTTGTTCTTTATTTCTTCCTGTTTTCGGTTTTTAATATTGTGTTTATCTATGTTTTGTGTCTTTACTTCATGATCATTAGTATGTAACCATGCCTTAAAGCTATGAATAAAATCCATTAGTCCTTCACTTCTCTTAAATGAAAAATGTTTTAATTCAAAAGAACAAGAAGTACATAAATTTCGAAATTATTATTGAATTTAATTTAATTATATTGATGTGGTGGCAATAATTTTTGTTTTCTGAATGAATGCTTGAACAGTGCATATTTTTGATCTTGTTGTTTATGAGTGTTAAAATTGTTGGCTCTTGAAAGAATGATGAACAAAGAGAAATGTTATTGATGAACTGAAAAATTCATGAATTGATTCTTGAAGCAAGAAAAAGCAGTGAAGAAGAAAGCTTGAAAAAAAATGGTGAAAAAAATTAGAAAGAAAAGAAAAAGCCAATAGCCCTTAAAAACCAAAAGGCAAGGGTAAAAAGGATCCAAGGCTTTGAGCATTAATGGATAGGAGGGCCCAAGGAAATTAAATCCAGGCCTAAGCGGCTAAATCAAGCTGTCCCTAACCATGTGCTTGTGTCATGAAGGTCCAAGTGAAAAGCTTGAGACTGAATGGTTAAAGTCGTGATCCAAAGCAAAAGAGTGTGCTTAAGAGCTCTGGACACCACTAACTGGGGACTTTAGCAAAGCTGAGTCACAATCTGAAAAGGTTCACCCAGTTATGTGTCTGTGGCATTTGTGTATCCGGTGGTAATACTGGAAGACAAAGTGCTTAGGGCCACAGCCAAGACTCATAAGTAGCTGTGTTCAAGAATCAACATGCTTAACTAGGAAAGTCAATAACACTATCCAAAATTCTAAGTTCCTAGAGATGCCAATCACTCTAAACTACAAAGGAGAAAGTGAGATGCCAAAACTGTTCAGAAGCAAAAAGCTACAAGTCCCGCTCATGTAATTAAATTAATATTCATTGATATTTTGGACTTTATAGTATATTCTCTTCTTTTTATCCTATTTGATTTTCAGTTGCTTGGGGACAAGCAACAATTTAAGTTTGGTGTTGTGATGAGCGGATAATTTATACGCTTTTTGGCATTGTTTTTATATAGTTTTTAGTAAGTTTAAGCTACTTTTAGGGATGTTTTCACTAGTTTTTATGATAAATTCACATTTCTGGACTTTACTATGAGTTTGTGTGTTTTTCTGTGATTTCAGGTAAATTCTGACTGAAATTGAGGGATTTGAGCAAAACTCTGAAGAAGGCTGACAAAAGGACTGCTGATGCTGTTGGAATCTGACCTCCCTGCACTCGAAATGGATTTTCTGGAGCTACAGAACTCCAATTGGCGCGCTCTCAACGGCGTTGGAAAGTAGACATCCAAGGCTTTCCAGCAATATATAATAGTCCATACTTTATTCGAAGAATGACGACGTAACTTGGCGTTGAACGCCAAGTACACGCTGCTGTCTGGAGTTAAACGCCAGAAAAACGTCATTATCCGGAGTTGAACGCCCAAAACACGTCATAACTCAGAGTTCAACTCCAAGAGATGCCTCAGCTCGTGAATTAATCAAGCTCAGCCCAAGCATACACCAAGTGGGCCCCGGAAGTGGATTTATGCATCAATTACTTACTCATGTAAACCCTAGTAGCTAGTCTAGTATATATAGGACATTTATCTATTGTATTAGACATCTTTGGTCTCAGTTTTGTTTTATTCTTCATCTTAGGAGATCATTGATCATGTTTTAGGGGGCTGGCCATTCGGCCATGCCTGAACCTCTTTTGCTTATGTATTTTCAACGGTGGAGTTTCTGCACACCATAGATTAAGGGTGTGGAGCTCTGCTATACCTCAAGTATTAATGAAATTCTATTATCTTTTATTCAAATCTCTCTTATTCTTATTCCAAGATATTCATTCGTACCCAAGAACATGATGAATGTGATGATAAGTAACCCTCATTATCATTCTCACTTATGAACGCGCGTGATTGACAACCACTTCCGTTCTACATGCAACAGAGCTTGAATGTGTATCTCTTAGATTCCCCAACAGAATCTTCGTGGTATAAGCTAGATGGATGGCGGCATTTATGAGGATCTGGAAAGTCTCACCTTGTCTGTGGTATTCCGAGTAGGATCCTGGAAATCCGGAAAGTCTAACCTTGTCTGTGGTATTCCGAGTAGGATTCCGGTAATGAATGACTGTGACGTGCTTCAAACTTGTAACCTGCTGGGCGTTAGTGACAGACGCAAAAGAATCAAGGGATTCTATTCCAGTAGGAGCGGGAACCAACCGGTGATTAGCCGTACTGTGACAGAGTGCGTGAGCATTAGTTTTCACTGCGAGGATGGGATGTAGCCATCAGCCATGGGTGATGCCTCCAGACGATTAGCCGTGCGACTGACAACCGCATAGGATCATTTTCCCGAGAGGATGAAAGTAGCCACAGTTGATGGTGAACCCCTATACAAAGCTTGCCATGGAAAGGAGTAAGAAGGATTGAGTAGAAGCAGTAGGAGAGCAGGCGTCCTTGAGCCATGCAGCATCTCCATCCGCTTATCTGAAATTCCCACCAATGAATCTGCATAAGTCTTCTATCCTTTTGTTATTTCTTTTTTATTATTAATTATTCGAAAACCCATAAACCATTTTAATCTGCCTGACTGAGATTTGCAAGGTGACCATAGCTTGCTTCATGCCAACAATCTCTGTGGGATCGACCCTTACTCACGTAAGGTTTATTACTTGGACGACCCAGTACACTTGCTGGTTAGTTGAACGGAGTTGTGAATTTGACCAAGAGACACAATAGTTTTTGTGTATATGCCAAAGAGCCAATATTGATGATCACAATTTCGTCCACCAGTAGTCATCCCCAATCACCAAACCATAATATATACCACCTAAGATTTGAGTTCTTGTTGGACCAAATCGATCAATATGTAGCATTTCAAGTGGCCTTTTAGTAGAGATGTCTTCCTTTGATTTAAAAGAATTCTTTGTTTGTTTACCCATTTGACAAGCATCACAAGTGATATCTTTGTCAAATTTTATCAAAGAAAAACCTCTTACTAATCTCTTCTTGACTAGCTTGTTTATTTGGAACATGCTTGCATGGCCCAATCTTTTATGCCATAGCCACTTTTCAGATCCTTTGAAGTAAAAACAAGCTAAATTTTGATCATTTAGCTCATCAAGAATGAGGTCATACACATTATCACACCGATTTGCAACAAACAATACCTCATTAGACTTTTCACTCACCACTCGACATTCTAATCTTTTGAATATCACTAAGTAACCTAAATCATACAACTGACTAATACTCAACAGATTATGCCTCAATCCATCAACTAAAAAGACATCATTAATAAATGTAGAATGATTTTTATCTACTTTTTCAACTGCTATAATTTTGCCCTTACCATCATCTCCAAAAGTCACAAACCCTCCATCATACTTGTTGAGTTTGATGAAGAATGTTGACCTTTCCGTCATGTGCCTAGAACATCCGCTATCCAAGTACCACATGTCTTTCTTCTTCTTGGATGCTAGGCAAATCTACATACATTCTCAAGTAATCTTAGGTATCCAAATTAATTTGGATCCTTTGAAGTTAATCTACCTTGGTTGCCCAAGTGCATTAAAATCACAAACAACATTGTAAGTTTGGTTTCCTACTCTTCTTTTTTTTAATAAAGCATTGTAAGTAAGAGTGACCAGTTTTCTTACAAATAAAACAATGATTTTCTGGTGCATGTTGCTGAAATTGATTTAAGTTTTGATGCTAGAAATGATAAAAAAAAGTGAAGTTTTCTAATTTTTGAAAAAGATGCATTTCTTTTTGCAAATGCACTCAGGCTAGAGTTTTTGAAAGCATAAAGGCTTCTTGAATGAGAAGTTCTTTTGTGAAATAGTGGTTTTTTTAAAGCAACCTCATTGTTTGAGACATATCCCAAACCCGACTTGTTTGATGTAGGTTCAGTTCTTGAAAATGATACAGTTTCATCAAAATAGCATTTTTTAAATTCCTTTTCATAGGTGGAAACATATTCAAGACTAGATTTGTTGATGGTGGATTTTGTTTTTTAAGAAGAGGCCATGAATTTTGTAGAAGAATTTTCAAAAATTGCACTCTCTTTTGTCACATAACCTAAACTAGATTTTTCAAACAATGGTCGTTGATTTGCAAATAATTTGTCCAAGTTACTAGAACTATGAGCAACTCTTGCTAAATTACTATTCAATCTTTTAATAATTTCATTTAGCCTTTTATTTTCAACAACAAGTTCTTGTGAGGGATCCAAAATGTGCTTTCCTTTAAGTATTTCAATTTCAGATTTCAAAAACCTATTTTCTTCAATAAGGTCCATTGCACATTCTATTTCTTTCACTTTTTCTTTTAAAAAATCATTTTTTGCCTTCAACATCTCATTTTCAAATTTACATTTATTATATTTTTTCAACAACTTTTCAGAATGATGGGTAAGATCATCTATAATGACGTGTAAATCATCCATAGATAGGTCATAGTAATTTACCTCTTCCAGTTGATCTTCACTAGCCATGAAGCAGACTTGGGCTTCGTATTCGGAGTCCTCTTCCTCATCCGAATCGTTCTCAAGATCTTCCCAAGATGCCATGAGCACTCTCTTCTTTTCTTTCTTCCCTTTTTCTTCCTTCTCGAGCTTTGGCCAGTTGTATTTAAAATGTCCAGCCTCCTTGCAATTGTGGGATATCACTTTGCTCAAGTCATTCTTGCATTCATTTGAGTTTGAGCCCTTGTACTGGCCTTTGTTCCTCATTAGCCTCCTTAGCCTTCTAGCAAAAATACAATTTTATCATCTGAAAAACTGTCACTAAACTCGCTCTCATTTGGTTCTACTTTTGATTTTAGGGCTATTCCCTTTTTCTTTGAGTCTCGTCTTGTGTGTGTGATTTCATAAGCAAGAAGTTTCTCTCTCAACTCATCATAAGTTATAGGATTTAGGTTGTTACTCTCAGTTAGGACAATGGCTTTTGTTTCCCACTCTTTTGTGAGATTTCGAAAGATTTTTCTCACTAAGGTTTGTTCAGTGTGTGTTAAGCCCAGAGCATCAAGGCTGTTGATAATGATTGAGAATCTCTCAAATATTTCATCAATACTTTCTCCATCATTCATGGTAAATGCAGCATATCAATCCTTGTTTCTTTGACCTGTTTGGTACCTTCGTGTGTAATCTGAAGTTTCTCCCAAATTTCTTTGGTCGTCTTGCATCTAGACACCTTTCGGTACTCCTCAAAGCTGATAGCACAATGCAACAAGTTTATTACTTTAGCATTAAGATCAACATTCTTTTTATCGTCATCATTCCATTCAACTTCCTCTTTTGGAATAACTACTCCATCGGCATTTGTCTTTGTAGGGATTTTAGGACCATTCTTCACTATCTTCTATATGTTGTAGTCAATTGATTGGATGAAGATCCGCATTTTTTCTTTCCAGTAGGCATAATTCTTCCCGTTGAAGAAGGGATGCCTGTTGTTTGATTGACCTTTTGTTAGAGTGTAGGCAACTGTGGTTGTGCCCAAGTTATTCGCCATTGGACCTTTGTTCCAAGCTGTGGTTCCAAGCTGTGAAGCTTGATTCTTGAGACCTTGACTCTGATACCAATTGAAGGTTACACAAGGTTTAGAGAAAGGGGTTGAATCTATGGCCTTCTTTTACTTTAATAAGTAAGCCTTTAATACCAAACTTCAAACTTGATTTATGTTTGAATTGTGCAGCGAAAAATTTAAGAGACAATTTCGTTTTGTCTCATAAATTTCAGAAAACAGAACAGCAAAGAAAGGAAGAAGTTGACACATTCATTTATCCTGGTTCAGTTGCCTTGTGTAATGCAACCTACATCTAGTCTCCACCACAATTGTGGTGAAATTTTCACTATAGTCAAAGTATTACATACACCAATTTTCTAGGATTCACACAATCCTATCTGGACACACAAGTTTCTACCTAAACTTGACCTGGTTATGCTAATACCTAAACTCTTTATACTAAGTGCTTACCCAACTTAGCAAGGGGCACCAGACAGGTACTTGATACAAGATAGAAAATACAACCAAAAGAAATCTGAAATTACTCTTGGTTTTTCTCTCAAGTGTTTCACTCAACCTTTTTTCACTCTTAGACTTTTTCTCAATTTCTCTCTTTCAGCCTTTTTTTATCTCAAAGAAAATACAAAAAGATATACATTGAAACTGAAATACAAAACAGTAAAACATGAAGGAGATGATGAATATGAAGCTTTGACTCTATGTACTGAACCCAGCTTCTGAACTCATAACCTTGTTCTTCATCTAGGCAGGGTGCTCCCTTTAGAGTAGGTGCAATACTTCCAAAACTTCAAACACAATAGTGAGGTTTCACGCACAGCTCTCTTTCTCTCAGGTTTTCTCTCTTTGAGTCCCAACCAGAAACATTTTCCCTTTTGTACCTTGTGCTGAGTCACAGTTAGGGTTTCTCTCAAGTCAACTTCTTGAACCTTAAGCTTGCATGGTTCATCCCTTCTCTTTCTTTAATCAACCACTAAATTAGGGATTTCAATTTTTGAAATATTTGTTCGACTGAAGACAACATGACAGCAGATGTGAGCTTTCTCATGATAATCCCAAATCCAAACCATCAAAAATGTGTTTTGGCTCTAAGTAACTTTGTAAGCCATTGATTCACAACAGTGGAAATCAGAACCCACTTTCTCCATTTATCCCAAATTGTCTTTGCAGAAATGTGCAGAAGAAGTGAAGAAATTAACTTGCATGTAAATGGAAATAAATCACCTTTATCATCTGACTTAGCTTAACTTGCTTTGATTAGGGCGATTAGACATTTGCCTTCTTGATTTACTTTTCTATTTCTTTCTTCTCTGGTGAATGAACCAAAATGAAAAAGGTTTATCTCTCTTTCTTCTTGAATCTGACCGAAGAAAGCTTTGTGAACGTTGGCTTTGGTTGGCTTCAACTTGAATGAATCAACTTGGGTTTGGATTGACTTGACTTTTCATTCAGTAAATGATTTCTTTGTTTTATTTCTTTGGGATTTGTTTGTGGATCAAAGAACTCATTGACAACCTTTGTTTCTTGATTCCATTGGTTTGGACTGCTGCTTCTTTAATTTTGGCCTGCAATACTAACTAAAGCAATCAAAACTAATTGGGTGTTTAACCTAATAAATCAATGTTTGTCGTCATCATTTAAATTAGTTATGTTCTTAACTCAACATTATGTTATTAAAAAAATGGCTTACTGATTAGGTCTCGCAATCATTTCCTTTTAAATTTAGAGTGCGTTTGATTTATATTTATATTTTTTGTTTTTACTTTTAATTTTTGAATTTTATAAAAAATAATAAAAACAAAAAATATTAAAAATTAAAATTAAAAATACAAACCAACCGTACCTTTACTTTGCATTTTTTTCTCTTTAAAAAAACACATATATGTTAAACCATTCAGCCAGTTTTTAGGTTAGAGGTGCACTCTAAACTATATTTTGACCTTAAATACCATGGTTTTAAAAACGAACTGTCCAATTTAAATGAGTTAATCAGAAATTTATTATCAAACCAATTCTATTCAAGATAAAAACAAACAAACAATTATAAATGAATTGATCAAAACTGAAAAAACTAATAATTTTGGTTAAACGACCTAATATTTTAGCAATTAACTATTTAAAATATAACACAAAATATATAAATATTTCCTATATAAATATATTATTTTAAATTAAACTTTATTTAAATCTTTAACTCTATTGCTTCATGACCAATTCAATTCTTATAACCTTAGTAAATACCCAATTTTTACAACTAGTGTGTTACTCTATCATCCATATGTAATTCAAGATCATTGTGAATTTTCTTTTTTTGTTAAATGTGTTATTACCTGTACGACATGGTGCTTAACAAATATTTTGAAGCAAAAAAAGGGTTACAAGTAGACCAGGGTTAGAAAAATGGAAGCCAAGCGGGCAGATACCAAAGCAACGATTAGCAAAACTGAGCTAAAAAGAATTCCTCATATTATTACCATTTTTTCTAAGAATAATTCTCCACATACAAGCATTTTTTTATACAAGTCTTTACAAGTCATTTATATTAACGCATTTCAAACTGTTACTGCACGTTTTCACTGCACCTTCTTCTTCTTCTTGTTGTACGTTCTTCTAGTTTTGAAATCCTTTGAGTATATTTTTGTAATCCTTTGAGTATTTCTATAATCATTTGGATGAATTCTTGTAACCGTTTGAATGTATTTCTATAATCCTATGAGTGTATTTCTGTAATCGTTTGAATATATTTCTAAAATTCCATTATCTTCAAATTTCGCAAGAAACTCATTTTCATGGAGAAAGAAGAAAAAGAGTCGTTCATAATGCATAATGAGTAGTGCGCTTTGAAAACAAAAAGTGATTAAATAACGTGCGTTTATTTACTCTTAAATGTGGGAGTGTAATGTGTGTGTTTTGTTGGACTTGTGCTAACTTGTAAGACTTGTAAGCCAAAAAGACTTGTATGTGTAGTAGGCCTCTTTTTTCTTTTTAATTACAAGTTCACAACAAATAAGAGGATGACTTCCGCAACAAGTGCGTATCATGAAATCCTTTCAATTATTTTGTGTTCCTGGTATAAGATGTATAAATAATCAATTCATTCTAGGGCAGCTTTGTGTAGCTCATCCCAGGTGGAGAGTTTCTCCCTAGGCTTGTTCCTTGAACTTCCAAGCCTCTTTTCTTCGGAGTCTATCTTTTCCCAATCACTGAATGAAACTATTCTCACATCTCTATCTTGTAGTAGCTGGAGAAGACCCTCTCTGCCCGGTTTTGGTAAGGCAGCTGATGAAATCAACATTCCTTTTTCAATGTCTTCTGATATACTCAAAACCTACAAATAGAAGTAAAATCAATTTTATGCTTGGTGTTATTCAACATGTTTTCATACATGCTATGAAGTATTGCAATTACCAAGTCATCATAGTGTGACTGATTTTGTTGTTATCTTACTACTACGGTCAGTTAAAGTGTCCTTAGGAATAATATGAATGGAAAACCAAGACACACGTACAGTTTCTTCAGCACAATGCAGGTTTGTGGCAACAATTCCAGTTGGTCCTCGCTTCAGCCAACCACAAACATACAAGCCCTCTTCAAGAAGTGTCGGATCCCCTGACGTGTCACTCAACACTCGACCCCTAAAATTTGGAACTATACCTGAAATGTTAGACATGTACAACCATGAGGCCCTGTCAGATGTGACACGTACACCAAGGAACAAGTTTTCCTTGACTAGTATCTGAAAGATACCAAAACGAAATGTGTACCACACGTATCGACAGAGTAGAAGTGAATGGATCCGAAGCATTAATTGTTTTTCTACCTTTCTTATGATCAAAAGGTAAGCCATCAACTGGTACTGATTTGTAACCAATGCTCTTAAGTACCAACCTACAAAATGTCAGAAGGTTGCAATGTATGCAGTGGGTACTCTCCAATTTGTTTGATAGCAATCATTTATTTGCAGAGCATAATATCAATCTCTTTCAATCTATGGAGGATATGAAGTATTGTAAGTTTGTAACCAATGGGTATTTCATTACAATGAAACCAGTAGAAAAGATTTCATGCAAAGCAAACAATTTTCACAACTAGGAACCCAAGTATTTTTATATGATTTCCTGGTTATAGGATAATACCCGCATTTTATATCTTCAAATTCTCCAGTGCCGATGGCTATCTGTTTTCCAGGGCCATCACCTGCAAAACAAAGTCAACTAATTAAATATTTAAAAGCAATTCATTGCACAACAGATAGTTTAATGGCTTAGTAAGCCTTCGAGTAAGACTTATTACCAGCATTCTAGAAGAGCCCAGCAGAAACAAAAATTACCTTTAAGAACTGTCTTTTCAAAGTGCACACCAGAAACATGGCCAGTTCTGTCTTCTGACTCTTGAAAACTATCTGGCTTTCGGAAGAAGACAAAATGAAGTTCACGTTGGTTCAAACCAGCAGTTCTGGGTTTGGCGGCGGCCTTAGATAGCAATTCATGAACTCTCCTCTTTATTCTGTTGCTTTTTAGTTCTTCCTTCAACAAGTGACAACATTAAGACATAGATAGCATCAAAAGGAATCCAAGTCTTCAAACACACTACAGCAATTATTGGGAAATAATTCTAATACCGACAACCACAAAGGTGGCAGCAAAACCCAAATGCTTTTATTTCCCTCTGATACGGAAAAATAGAGATCAATTAACAAAATGTGATGCATTGTATACCTCATCGGCTGGTGTTAAACGTAGATCCACTTCCTGTATGGATATATCAACGTTACGAATACCTATAAATAGATACCAAACCTCCAGTTAAGTCTCAGGTGGAAGAGCACAAAATGTAGTCTTTATGTTCTGAAATTGTTTAAAATCAGACTCATGATAATCTATAAATGTTATTCTTTTATTACAAGAGTTCTGCTAAGCGCGTTTTCTAAGGTGTTTTGGGTTCAGAATTTTGAAAACTGAATTGTGAAATGAACTCGTGCATGAAGGGATGCAAAAGTTACCAAGAATCTCCCGCAGTTCTTTTGCAGTGCAAGCCGCTTGGGCAGGACCACGTCTTCCGACCAAATAGACCTTCCTGCAATATTTGCTCATGTTACAGATTCGTCTCTCTCTTTTTGGGGTTTTTTTTGGGGGGGGGGGGGGGGGGGGGACTGGCAATATGAATAAACAGCCACTTCAAGTCGCAACTAGAAACCTGATAGAGCTCTCCTCCAAAGCAGCCAAAGCATAATTGGCAATATCAGTTGTTGCTAACTCTGCAGTAGGCCGTAAAAGAATGCGTGCAACATCAAGAGCAACATTTCCCTGAAATAAAATTGAACATTTTACCTTCAAAACCTTAGCTGGGACTTGATATAAAATTTATTCACCATAGGAATCCACAGGACAAAGTTACCTGACCAAGAATTACAGCTGCATCTGTGTTCTTCAGGTCTGGATCAAGATTTCGCCCATCAGGATGCCCGTTATACCACCAAACAAATTCTCTAGCTGAATATATCCCTTTCAAACTCTGAGAAGAAAAATAAAAGAGCATTGAAAAGTAAATTCAAATTATCCGCTAATGCATAACCATCACATGATAAATGAACTATAAGCAAGCACTTAAACCAAAGGAAATTACAACCAAATGCATAAAATTCTAGCAAAGTATATACTCAATTCGCAGAAAGTAAAAAAATAAAACCAGACATACTTCTCCTGGGATACCAAGACTTCTGTCACTTTCAGCACCATATGCAAGGACAACCTGCTCAAATGCATAACATGATTATTGAAAAAGATGGTGCAGGTGACAAATATCAACTACACCAACACATTGCCATGAATATAGCAAATGTAAAACCAGAACTTCACCACATGATAGAGCTTGCGTAATTCAGAGAGAGAAATGCTAGATCCAAGAGTCACATTTCCAAGAAATGAGCATTGCTCATGTTGCGCCACCCGTGAAAACTGGTTGATGACAATCTGTTGCAAGTTTTCTGGTAAAGTAAGTTCAATGGAGTTACTCTCACCAAATAATCGATAATCCGAGAGACTTCAAATTCAAATGGTGATGATGATGATGATAAAGGTAGTGATAATAGACCTTTGTTTCAGGGTGATCGGGTGCAACACCAGAGCGAACCAAGCCGAAAGGCGTGGGCAACCGGTCAATGATATCAACCTGCGCTTGTTGATGAGCCTTCAACATCTAAAAGGATAAATCATGAAGCATAAAGGATAATGGGTTTAGGGTTATGGAAATTCAAATTTCAACACTAAGTATAAATCATGAAGCATAAAGGATGGACCCTTACCTTCTCGGCAGTGTAGAATCCAGCAGGGCCACTTCCAACTACGCAGACTTTCAAAGGGTTCGAAGAAAAGCTCGACAAGCTTCTTGAAAACCATTTCCTTGCTTGCAAAATTACCACGTTTTGCATTTTATTATCGGTGAAGCACTAGTTGTAGAGCATAAACAAAAATGCTTCGATTTCTTTGTTTATATTCACGTTTATCGTCTAAAAGGGTTTCTGTTGAAGAATTGTAGAGCGACAAAATCATTAGTCAAGAGCATGGTTTTGAAATCCAAATCAGTCATTGAATCACTCTAGCTACTGATTCACTAGTTTAGAGGTTCAAACGAAATAACCGAATTAAAATAAAATATACAAAAATTATAAATAAACACACACAAACAATATAATGCATTGTCAGTGTAAAGCAGCTTTACACGTGCGTCTAATCACGTAACCCCACATCATCAAAAGTAACTACTATTTTCATTGACCACGTGAATGGTCATCCAAACGAACAGATGTGATTGTACGACTGTGTAAAACATTTTACAGTGTCAGTGCATCAAAATTAAACTCAAATAATTATATTCAAATTTAAATCTTAAAAATACACAAATTAAATGGATGACATCAACCAAAGTCTTATAATATTGTCTAAGTGCAGCACAAGAGTCAAATAACGAAAGAAATACCAAATATCATCTATGTACAACACAAGAGTCAAATAACAAAAAATTTAACAACATGTCAGCCATAATAAGAAGAACAACTAGGCAGCCATAATATATTAAAAGCTTTTTGTCTTCACTTCGGTGCTCAAATCTTGGTATTCTTAAGAGGGTCACCGTTTCACATTTCAGATGTGCATAGAGATTGAACTAACTGACGGAAAATATTAAGACAAGTAAAGGATAATACAATTACCAATATAAACTTCTTCTAGTTAAAGCACTGATGGAAACAAGAAATTTTCTCCTCTTATCTTATAATCTTCTTGTTTCTTAACAAATTTCTTTTTCTGTTAAAAGTATTGCATAAAATGAATTGCGGTCTATATGGAATTAATATGATGCACACACACTAGCAAGGTTTTACTGCTTTAAGGAACAAACTAACAGTTTATGTATCAAAATCAAAACCCCTAAATTTTGAATAATATTTCCTGGTACCACCAACTAGCAAAGCATACTGGACATAATAATAGGCTCAAACAAACAACCCGAACTCTTATTTAAACTAAAAAGATAACCAAATTGTTCTAATATCTTAGAATGAAATAGCATAGGCTTCAAAAGTGTCACACTTAGCTAGAAGCCTCTAATAAACATAAAGCAGAAATAGGAAGCAAATAAAGAAAAAGAAAAGAGAGAGTGTATTTGAACATACCGAAGGGGATGAAGAGTGTTGGGAGGTAGAATCAGGACCACAGGACCCTGGGAAGGAGAGAGAGTTTGGAGTTGGGTTTTGAAAAGATTAAGAATGTTCCGTTGTTTGGATGAAGAAGCTGTGAATGTGAAGGAATGAAACAGAGATATTAGAGGGCGTAAGAACAATGAGCGGCTGGGGAGAACACGGCTGAAGGCGACAGCGACGGCGACGGCTGAGGGAGGCGGATTGGAGTCGAAATCGCGGCTTCAAGCTCAGGGAGAAGAAGAATGACGAACGAACGGCCGGAGAGAAGAGCGGGCAGTGGCAGCTGAAGAAAAAGGCGACGATGGGCAGTTCTATGTTATATTTAGGACATGAGATGGGCCTATATTTTGATTATTTGGGCATAGATCCATTTATAGTTTATGTACTTGTCATTCTAATAGTCGAGCCCAAGAAAGAAAAGTCTTGTATTTTTTCCTTGTGCTTTGTCTCAGTTTCATTTTTAAAAAACCAAAACACCTGTTTTCGCCCGAAACTACGACCACCCACACCATTCATTCCAAAATTGAGGGAAGAGGATGGAACACAAGGAAGATTGAAGAGGTGTTTCTAGAACAAATCAAAGGAAAAATTATGTAAACTCTGTTCGGTCGTCGGTTGCCGGACAGGTCGGGTGATTATTTGAGGGGGTGACAACGCGTCAATAGTGGCCGTGCTGGGTTTGGATCTGCCGGGTAGACGAGCTCTTGCTGTGGAAGGAAAAAGGGGGGTGCCACCTGCAAAGACACTCCGATGCCCAAGTCAGCTGGTGTGCAGGTGGGGAATATGATGGGTGGAAAAGTGACGTACCTTGGGGAAAGGGCAGGTCCTTCCCCTTTTATACCGTGTCAGAGGTGGGCCCTACAAGGACAGGCCCACCTTCCTCGAAGCTTCCTCTCAGCTGCAGCGGAGAGCTGTCAGGGACGCGTGTCCGGGTCGCGTAGTGACCTGCACGTGCCCGACAGATCGGGTCGGGTTATCAGTGGGTCGGGTTAACCCGTAAGTGTCCTGGGCCAGGCCGTTACAGTGCCCCCACGCGCCGTCAATCGACCGCATGGGTCGTTGGAGGCGAGTACTTTCTCCCTCTGTTGTCGCGAGGTCGATCGTTCGTGTGGGAGACGCGCTACTCGTATGCGTGCCCGTTCGCAATTCGGGGCGTTCTTTCGTCGCCTCGTTTCTCGCGAGGGACATTAAATGCTCATTAAGGGTTGAAAAAACCCACGCGTGCAAAGACTGTTCTGCCCCCAGGCCTTTCGCGCTTCCATTAAAGCGGTTTTAAACAGTTTTACGTTTTGCTCTTCTTCTACTTGCTTTTCTGATCATACTGCCTATTCCTTCTTCCTGCGCTCTCATCACTTAGAAGTTCTTCTCATTGCACCAGTGCGCTTCGTCCTTGTCTGAATTCTCTCGATCATCCAGGTAACCATTTTTTTCCTTCTGCTTTAATGGTTGTTTGCATGTTTGTTATGAGCATTTTTCTTGTGCTTGCTCTTCCTTGTTGTTCATGGACGTATTTTCATGGATGCATTTTCTTTTTATCAACTGTGGTGTGCCATGGGGGGTTTGTGTCATTGTTTCGGTCTCGGTTTTGTTTGGTCCCCCTTGTGGTTATGGCACGTGGGGTTTCTTTGGGTTTTCCCTGGCTTCCGACCTCCCGGACTAACCGCGCGGTGCCCCCACTGTAGGTATGCCTCGTGTCGTTAGCCGAGCTTCTAGCTCCGCCGCGGGTTACGACCCGTATGCGTGGATGGTTTCCGACCTCAGGAACTCTCCCAATCAGATGGGTGAGGAGGAGCTCACGGAATTTCGCCAGGCCGAGTATCTTTTTGGGGGTACCGACGAGGAGGCGAACTATGACGTTTATGTCCCCGCCCCTCACGAGCGGCTTTATGAGATTAATTTTAATGCCCCCCGGGGTTGCCGATTGGATCTGGTTTTACAAGGCCATGTTCACTCAGGTTGGGGTTCGCATCCCCTTTTCCCCCTTTCAGATGAGCCTCCTAAATCGAATTTCGGTGGCTCCATCTCAATTACATCCGAACAGCTGGGCTTCCATCCGCTGTTTCGAGATGGTGTGCGAGTACCTAGAGCTGCCGATCTCTGTCGACGTCTTCCTTTTCTTCTTTAATCTAACGAACCCTTCGAAGGAGGGGAAACACAAGAAAGGGTTCATGTCCTTTCGGTCCGCCCAAGGCCGGAGGATCTTTGGTTTGTTCGAGGACTCCTACCACGGGTTCAAGGACAAGTACTTTAAGGTCCGCCCGGTCAAGGGTCGTCACCCTTTTTGGTTGTCTTTGGAAAAGGAGCGCCTCATCCCGACGTATTGGAGCTTCGGGGCGGGATCTAATCCTTTTATTAAGGTTATTTATAAAGGAATGTCAGCTGTGGATCGGCGGGTAGCCGACATATTGTGGGCGGTTCTTAGGAGAAACAATGTGAACCCTCATCTCCTTATGGGTAATCGGGAGGCCGCCCGAGATTATATCCGTGAGTTTCTCTTGTCGTGTGGTCGCTTGCTTAAATGTTTCATTGTTGCCTCCACTAACTTATTCATTTCTCAATTTGTTGTCTGTAGTGGGACTTTCTGCTGAGGTGACCGGCATGGATAACCTGTATCAAACTTTCCTTCAGGACGACGAGGGTGAGGAGACTGGAGGACAGCAGGCGACGGTTCCTCCAGAAATGCCTCCTCCTGAAGTCGTCGTGACCACGAAAGCCGCCACCCCGACTTCCGCATCCCCAATTCCTCCAGAGGTTCCAATTCCTGGGCACTCGTTTTCCTCACGTCGGGAGGAGGAGGAAGAGTTGTCCGTCATCCCTACTCCTAAGAGGCAGAGGTCGCAGTCTAGTTCCGAGGGGGTTTTGACTGTCATGGAAAGGAATTTTGATGCTGGGACGTTCATAGATGCCCAGCTGCTTCCGGGCACAGAGGATCATTTCCATGGCACCGACCTCTCGGGGCAGGCTCGGTGGATGTACCGCACCCTCCTTCGCGGCGCGGCCATAGCCCGAAAGGCTGAGTTTGAGCTTTCTGGTATGGCCTCGCTTCGTCGGAAGCTTGAATCTGCGGTTGATGCCAACAACAAGTACAAAACTCAAGTTAAAACGCTTCAGGATCAGTTGGTTGAAGCGGGGAATAAGCTTGACGCCGCCGAGAAAAAGACTGCTTCGGCAGAGGAGAAATTGAAGACTGCCGACGCCTCTGTGTGCCGTTTAACGGAGCAGGAGATGACATTGAGGAGCCAATTGAGCGCCGCGCAAGGTCGGGTGTCCACTCTGGAGAAAGAGCGGGACGAAGTGGTGGCGGCCGCCAAGGCTGGTCGGGAGGAGGCCGATTTGTTCAAGCAGAAGCACAAGGAGGTCAAAGAGCAGGGTAAGAATGCAATTTTCATGACTGAAGATGCCCTCAAAGCCCAAGTGAAGATTGTTTCTCCGGACTTCGATGTGTCGGCGATTGGCGTTTTCAAGACCATCAAGGATAGGAAGGTTGTTGATATGCCGAAGAAGTAATGTTTGTACTATCGAATTCTTCTTTTTGTTGAACCTTTGTACCGCGACTTTTGGTGCCCGTTAATGGGTTTATGGGATCGTTTGCCCTCATGTTTAATTTCTTGTTTTACTTGCTGTTGATTCGTTTCCGTTTACTCGTGTTTGCCGTTTGTGGCGTTCTTTTTTGTTAAGGTCGTTTATCGTGTTTTTGATCTGAGGGGCTCCCAGGGTGATCAGTCCCAGGGCCGTGTATCTTCGTTCTCATGGTGGTCGCTCAAAAAGTTAGAAATAATAACATAGGCAAATATAGCATGTGGAATTTGGACAGGTTTAATCATTGTAACAAGGACATTGAAGTGCTATTACAAAATAAATGGCTTAGGAATAAAACCTTCTTAAGTTATCTGCATTCCATGTCCTCGGGACCTCTTTGCCGTTGAGTCTTTCTAGCTTGTATGCTCCTCTACCGATTACCTCTTTGATTCGGTATGGTCCTTCCCAGTTCGCCGCTAGTTTGCCTTCTCCCGGGGTAGATGGGCCGATGTCGTTACGCCTCAAGACGAGGTCATTTTCTTCGAACTTTCTTTTGAGCGCTTTGGCATTGTAGCGTAAGGCCATTCTTTGTTTTAACGCCGCTTCCGCCAGATGGGCCATTTCCCTGGTTTCTTCTATCAGGTCCTTCTCGACAGCTTCCTCTACTCCCCGATCTCTACGGGTATCACTGCATCTGACCCGTACGTTAGTCGAAAGGGTGTTTCTTTAGTGGAGGTTTGCTCGGTTGTTCGGTAGAACCATAGAACCGAGGCGAGCTCGTCGGCCCAAGCGCCTTTCTTGCCATCCAGCCGCTTCTTGAGCCCTAGCAGGATGATCTTATTTGCGGACTCGACCTGCCCATTTGTCTGTGGGTGTTCCACCGAGGAGAATCTCTGCTTTATGCCCAGGCCGGTGAGGAATTCTGTGAATTTCTTGTCGGTGAACTGTGTCCCGTTGTCCGAGATGACGACTTCTGGGATACCAAATCGTGTTATGACTTGCCTCCACATGAATTTCCTGCAATTGGACGAGGATATACTGGCCAGTGGTTCGGCCTCTATCCATTTTGTGTAGTAGTCGATAGCGACTATAAGGTATTTGACTTGCCCCGGGCCGACGGGAAAAGGTCCTAAGAGGTCGACTCCCCATTGAGAGAACGGTCGAGAGGACGTTAACAAGCTGAGCTCAGAGGCTGGCGCACGATGGAAGTTGGCGTTTTCTTGGCACTTGACGCACTTCCTACCAAATTCCTTGGAGTCAGCCATCATCGATGGCCAATAATATCCGGCTCGGATTAACTTCCTCGCTAGGGCTTTGCCTCCTATGTGGTGGCCGCAGCATCCTTCATGGACTTTCCTGAGGACGTAATCCGTCTGGTCGGGGTGCAAGCACTTCAGTAGGGGATGATTGAACCCTTTTCTGAACAGCTGACCCTGGATGACGGCATATCTAGCAGCTTCCCTTCTGAGCTTTTTGGCATCTTTTTCGCTGTCTGGTAGCTTGCCATTTTCTAAGAAGTCGATAATGGGATCCAGCCAGGAGGGGTTTAGCTTCGAGAGGTGTAGTGTGACTGCCGGCTCTTTCATCTTTCCTTGGATTAGAGATCAGTTGCCCTCTCCCGGTTTGGTGCTAGCTAATTTTGACAAAAGATCTGCCCGTGTGTTCCTTTCTCTTGGAACGTGCTGGATCGTGATTTCTTCAAACTTTCGGCTCAAGTCCTTGACTTTTTCCAAGTATTTCTGCAATAGCGAGTCCCTAGCTTGATAGCTCCCGTTCACTTGGGAGGTAACGATTTGCGAATCGCTGCATATCTCCAACCTCGTTGCCCCAACTTCTGCTGCTAAAGTTAAGCCTCCTATGAGGGCTTCGTACTCTGCTTGGTTATTTGAAATGGGGAATTCGAACTTAATCGACTGTTCATATACGACTCCAGCTGGGCTTTCCAGGATGATCCCGGCGCCCCCGAATGCTTGGTTAGAGGCTCCGTCAACGTGGAGCTTCCACCGTGTGTTCGAGTCTTCGGCCGGATCCCCCGCTACTTCCACTAGGAAATCCGCCATCGCCTGCGCCTTGATGGCTTGCCGGGGTTCGTATCGTATGTTGTATTGGGACAGTTCAATGGACCAGGTCATCATTCTTCCCGCTAAGTCGGGTTTTTGGAGCACTTGCCGGATCCCCTGGTCCGTTCTTACGACAATCTGATGGCTTTGGAAGTATTGCTTTAACCTCCGTGAAGAGGTCAGGAGTGCCAGAGCTAGTTTTTCCAGTTTGTTGTATCTCAACTCTGCCCCTTGTAGGGCCCTGCTGACAAAATAGACTGGTTGTTGTATCCTTCCTTCTTCTCGCACCAAAACTGCGGCCAAGGCTTCTTCTGTTATGGCGAGGTAAAGGTATAATGGTTCCCCGTCCTTTGGCTTCCCGAGGACCGGGGGTGCCGCCAGGATTTCCTTGAAGTGCTGAAAGGCTTCCTCGCATGCGGGTGTCCACTCAAACGCTATTCCTTTCTTCATGAGGTTAAAGAACGGTAAGGCCTTTGTTGCCGACGGTCCGAGAAACCGTGATAATGAGGCCAGCCGTCCTGCCAACCTTTGGACGTCCTTGATTCTGCCTGGGCTCTTCATTTGGAGTATCGCTTGGCACTTCTCCGGGTTGGCTTCTACCCCTCTTTGGGTTATCATGAATCCAAGGAATTTTCCAGCTTCCATGGCGAAAGCGCACTTGAAGGGGTTCAGCCTCATGCCATGTTGTCGAAGAGACGCGAATACACTGGATAGATCATTCAGGAGGTCGTCAGGTCGTGTTGTTTTCGCAAGGATGTCGTCCACGTAGACTTCAACTGTCTTCCCTATGAGGTCGTGGAATATCCTATTCATTAACCTTTGGTATGTCGCCCCTGCATTTTTTAGGCCAAATGGCATCACCTTATAGCAGAAAGTTCCTCCCGGTGTTATGAACGCCGTCTTGTCTTCGTCTGGACGGTGCATCGGTATCTGGTTGTAACCGGAGTAAGCGTCCATGAAGCTTAGATACCGGTATCCCGCTGCAGCATCGACGAGTGCGTCTATGTTAGGGAGGGGGAAGCAATCCTTTGGACACGCTTTGTTGAGGTCAGAGTAGTCTACGCACATTCTCCACTTGCCGTTGTGCTTTTTTACCAGGACTACATTCGAGAGCCATGTCGAGTAGTCTACTTCTCGTATAAAACCTGCTTCTAGGAGACTAGCCGTCTGCTTGGCCACCTCCTCTACCCTATCCGCCGACATTTTTCTCCTCTGTTGGGCTACTGGACGCGCTTCCGCCTTGACGGCTAAATGATGTGACATGATTTTTGGGTCTATGCCCGGCATGTCGGCCGGTGTCCAGGCAAACAAGTCCCTATTGGCTCTTATCATTTTGACCAAGGGCTCCTTTAGCTCGTGCGGGAGGTTCTTGTTGACGAACGTGAATCTTTCCTCTTCGTCGCCGATTATGAATTTCTCCAGATCCCCTTCTGGTTCCGATCTGGGTTTGTCGTCTACTCTGGCATCTAGGTCGGCTAGGAACACGCCGGACGCCTCCTTGGACTTCTTTCTTAGGGAGAGGCTGGCATTGTCACAAGCGACCGCCGTCTCGAGGTCTCCTCTCACGGACCCTATAGATCCGTCATCGGTAACGAACTTCATGACTAGTAGCTTTGTATTGATTATGGCCCCGAAATCGTTGATCGTCTTCCTTCCCAGGATGATATTATAGGCGGTGGAGTCTCGGAGGATCACAAACTCGGCCATTGCCGATCTTCGGCCCTGGGATTGTCCCACTGAGATTGGCAGGGATATTACTCCGTCTGGTTTGATGAAATGGTCCCCCATCCCAATGATCCCGTGTTGGTGAGTCGTCAGATCGGCATCCCTTAATCCCAGTGCGTCGAATACGTTGCAGAACATGATGTTCGAGTCCGCCCCCGTGTCAACAAGGATGCGCTTGACGAGGCCGGTTCCCACTCTGGCCGTGATGACCATGGGCGGGTTCTCCGGGGCCTCGTCGAACCATTGGTCTTCTGGGCCGAAAGAAATGAATGGAGGCTTCTTAGGGTTTCGCGTCGATGAGGAGGAGATCGACAATATCTTTGCGTCTTTCTTGTGTGCCGATCTGGATCTTGGTGCGGCGTTTTTGGCCATTACCACGTTTATCACCGTGAGGCCGTGATCTCCACCTTCTGGCTCTTGTCGCCGCTTTACCGAACGGGTTTTGCCTTCTTCGTCTTGGTCGCGATAACGTCTCCTTGGCTCCCTGATAAGGTGGGAGAATGCTGCTAGTTTGCCTTCCCTTATCGCTTGTTCTAGTGCATCTTTTAGGTCAAAACAGTCCTGCGTTAGGTGATCGTAACCCTTGTGGTAATCGCAATAGAGGTTTTTGTTCCCTCCAGTGCGGTCCTTGAGTGGTTGGGGCTTCGGCAGGATTCCTTTCTCGGCTATTTGTTGGTAAACTTCTACGATGGGGAGCGTGAGTGGAGTGTAGTTGGTAAATTTCCCGACTCGGGGGAATGTCCTCGGTGCCTTGTTTGGCGCCTCTTCCCTGGTTTGCTCCTTCGGCCTTTCCCCGTTCCCGTGTTGCCGGGGTTGATTGTAGCTGGACTGCCGTTTGTTGGCAGCCACAACTCGGCTGACTTCCTCGTCGTTTATGTACTCTTTGGCTACCGTCTGGATCTCGTGCATCGTCCAAACCGGTTTCGTGGTGAGATGTTTTCGAAAGTTCTCGTTGAGGAGGCCGTTCGTCAGGCAAAGACTGGCCACCGAATCGGTTAGGCCGTCGATTTCCAAGCATTCATCGTTGAACCGATCCAGGAATGCACGGCTGATGTCCGAAAAGCTGTAGATCGATCCCTGCGGGAGGCCGTTAAACCACCTGATTGCGGGTCCCGCTAAAGTTACCGGGAAGGCATGGCATCTTACCTCGTCCTCTACTCCCTCCAGATTCATCCTGGCCTCGAAGGCCGTGAGGTGTTCTAGAGGGTCTTGAGTTCCGTCGTACCTCATGTCCGTTGGTTTGTCGAAGTGTTTCGGCAACTGGACATCGAGGATAGATCGGTGGAATGGGGTGGCACCCATTATTACAGGTTGTCGTGTCCTCGCGGACCTCCCGTCCCCGTCTTCGCGATCCCGTGCCGCTCGGCGGGTTAACCTGCCTCGGGAGTAGATGATCGTGTCATTTCGTCTTCTCGGGATCGAGGACTCCTCGCGCGTGCTCTCCGCTTCCATTCGGGATGCGGAGGTACGCCGCAGGCGGCTTCGGTGGGAGTCCTCCTCTTCGCTTTCAGGGGACGGGGTGTAACTGGGGTCGGTGGTTCGTCCGTCTCGCTCTCGGTCGGCCAACTGTCGTTCTAGGTTCTGGACCCTATGGCGTAGCTCCTGCATTATTATGGCGCTGTCGCCGCCCGTTCCCCCGAAGGGTCGTGTCCTCGTATGCTGTTCTGTGTGTTGTCGGGGGGACCTCCGCCGCCCCCTTAGCGATGCGACGGAGGCTGCCCCCTCCGCTCCGACTCCTCGAGCTTGGTCTCCGGGGCCCAGCGCGACTTCCATTTAAGCGTATCCCCACAGACGGCGCCAATGTTCGGTCGTCGGTTGCCGGACAGGTCGGGTGATTATTTGAGGGGGTGAAAAGGTTCACCCAATAAGAGTGTGCTTAAGAACCCTGGACACCTCTAATTGGGGACTCTAGCAAAGCTGAGTCACAATCTGAAAAGGTTCACCCAATTATGTGTTTGTGGCATGTATGTATCCGGTGGTAATACTGGAAGACAGAGTGCTTTGGGCCACAGCCAAGACTCAATAAGTAGCTATGTTCAAGAATTATCATACTTAACTAGGAGAATCAATAACACTATCTGGATTCTAAGTTCCTAAAGAAGCCAACCATTCTGAATTTCAAAGGATAGAGTGAGATGCCAAAACTGTTCAGAGGCAAAAAGCTAAAAGCCCCGCTCATCTAATTAATACTGATCTTCATAGATGTTTTTGGAATTCATTGCATATTCTCTTCTTTTTATCTTATTTGATTTTCAGTTGCTTGAGGACAAGCAACAATTTAAGTTTGGTGTTGTGATGAGCGGATAATTTGTACGCTTTTTGGCATTGTTTTTAGTATGTTTTTAGTATGATCTAGTTAGTTTTTAGTATATTTTCATTAGTTCTTAGCTAAAATTCACTTTTCTGGACTTTACTATGAGTTTGTGTGTTTTTCTGTGATTTCAGGTATTTTCTGGCTGAAATTGAGGGACCTGAGCAAAAATCTGATTCAGAGACTGAAAAGGACTGCAGATGCTGTTGGATTCTGACCTCCCTGCACTCGAAGTGGATTTTCTGGAGCTAGAGAAGCCCAATTGGCGCGCTCTCAACGGCGTTGGAAAGTAGACATCCTGGGCTTTCCAGCAATATATGATAGTCCATACTTTGCCCAAGATTTGATGGCCCAAACCGGTGTTCAAAGTCACCCTCAGAAATCCCAGCGTTAAACGCTGGAACTGGCACCAAAATGGGAGTTAAACGCCCAAACTGGCATAAAAGCTGGCGTTTAACTCCAAGAAGAGTCTCTACACGAAAATGCGTCAATGCTCAGCCCAAGCACACACCAAGTGGGCCCGGAAGTGGATTTTTATGTCATTTACTCATTCCTGTAAACCTTAGGCTACCAGTTTTCTATAAGTAGGACCTTTTACTATTGTATTTGAAATCTTTTGATCACTTTAGATCTCTAGATCATCTTTGGACGTCTAGTTCTTAGATTATTGGGAGGCTGGCCTCACGGCCATGCCTAGACCTTGTTCTTATGTATTTTCAACGGTGGAGTTTCTACACACCATAGATTAAGGTGTGGAGCTCTGCTGTACCTCGAGTATTAATGCAATTACTATTGTTCTTCCATTCAATTCCGCTTGTTCTTGTTCTAAGATATCACTTGTTCTTCAACTTGATGAATGTGATGATCCGTGACACTTATCATCATTCTCACCTATGAACGTGTGACTGACAACCACCTCCGTTCTACCTTCGATTGGGTGAATATCTCTTGGATTCCTGATTGCACGATGCATGGTTGATCGCCTGACAACCGAGTGCTCGCCTGACAACCGAGCCAACCATTCCGTGAGATCAGAGTCTTCGTGGTATAGGCTAGGACTGATGGCAGCATTCAAGAGAATCCGGAAGGTCTAACCTTGTCTGTGGTATTCTGAGTAGGATTCAATGATTGAATGACTGTGACGTGCTTCAAACTCCTAGCAGGCGGGGCGTTAGTGACAGACGCAAAAGAATCGCTGGATTCTATTCCGGCCTGACCGAGAACCGACAGATGATTAGCCATGCTGTGACAGAGCATAGGAACATTTTCACTGAGAGGATGGGAGGTAGCCACTGACAACGGTGAAACCCTACATAAGCTTGCCATGGAAAGGAGTAAGAAGGATTGGATGAAGACAGTAGGAAAGCAGAGAGACGGAAGGGAAGGCATCTCCATACGCTTGTCTGAAGTTCCTACCAATGAATTACATAAGTACCTCTATCTTTATCTTTATGTTTTTATGCGTTTATCACCTACATCCATTTGAGTTTGCCTGACTAAGATTTACAAGATGACCATAGCTTGCTTCATACTAACAATCTCCGTGGGATCGACCCTTACTCGCGTAAGGTTTATTACTTGGACGACCCAGTGCACTTGCTGGTTAGTTGTGCGAAGTTGTGTAATGCCATGGTATTGAACACCAAGTTTTTGGGGTTCATGACCGAGGATTATGAGAGTTGTGAAAAGTATTGTTCACAATTTCGCGCACCAAGTTTTTGGCGCCGTTGCCGGGGATTGTTCAAGTTTTGAGCAAGCTTTTGGTCCGGTAACATCAGTGCCAAGATCCGGCAACAGCACCAAGTTTTTGGCGCCGTTGCCGGGGATTGTTCAGTTTGGACAACTGACGGTTCATCTTGTTGCTTAGATTAGGTATTTATTTTTTTCGAAATTCTTGAAGAAGAATTCTAGAGTTTCATGATGATTTGTTGAAGTCTGGCTGGCTGAGAAGCCATGTCTAATCTCATTGGACCGAGGTTTCAACTTATCATCACAAGAGCTTGTTGATTTTTATCAATCTTGCTTTTGGAGCAGTGATCTGCTAAGGCTTGGCTGGCCATTGGCCATGTCTAGTATTTTGGACCGAAGCTTTCTTTGAAAGCTTGGCTGGCTGTGAAGCCATGTCTAATTCCTGGACCGGAGTCTTAGACTAGCATTGCACTGATTCCTGGAATTCTCATTAAGAATTTTGATATCTTTTTCCACTTAATTTTCGAAAAAGCACAAAAAAATTACAAAATCATAAAATCCAAAAATTTCTTGTTTGAGTCTAGCGTTTCATTTTAAGTTTGGTGTCAATTGCATGCAGTCATTCATGTGTCTTAAGGATCTTCAAATAATTGTTGATGATTTCTTACTCTAATCTTTGAATTCTCTTGACTTGAGTGTTTATGTGTCTCATATGCATTATCATTAGTGTTAGTAGTATACAAACTGCTAAGTTTGGTGTCTTGCATGCATTGTTATTTGATTTTAGTTGTATTTTGATTATTCCTTATTATTAAAAATCCAAAAATATTTCTAATTTGTGTCTTCTCAAGTCAATAATACAGAGAATTGAAGATTCAGAACATGCTGCAGAGGAATTATACAGAAAAAGCTGGGCGTTCAAAACGCCCAGTGAAGAAGGACAGACTGGCGTTTAAACGCCAGCCAGGGTACCTGGTTGGGCGTTTAACGCCCAAAAAGGTATAGTTTTGGGCGTTAAACGCCAGAATGTGCACCATTCTGGGCGTTTAACGCCAGGATGGCACAAGGGGGAAGATTTTGTTTTCAAATCAGATTTTTTTTCAAGTTTTCAAACTTTTTCAAAATCAAATCTTTTTCAAATGAATTTTCCAATCAAATCTTTTTCAAAATCAATTTCTTTCCATTTTCAAAGATACTTACTATCAATTAATGATTTGATTCAACATTTCAAGTATGTTGCCTTTTCTGTTGAGAAAGGTTTAATGTTTGAATCATATCTTTTCTTGTTAGTCAAGTTTTTAATTTTCAAAATCAAATCTTTTTAAAATATTTTTCAAATCATATCTTTTCAATCACATCTTTTTAAAACCAATCATATCGTCTTAACCACATCTTTTTCAAAATAGTTTTCAATCAAATCTTTTTGATTTCTAATTTCAAAATCTTTTTCAAAAAATCACTTGATTTCTTTTCCACTTTCAATTTCAAAAATTAAGTAATGTTTTTCAAAAATGTTTTCAAAATTTTTTTCACTTAATTTTCGAAAATCACTTCCCTCCTTCTCATATCCTTCTATTTATGGACTAACACTATCCCTTAATGCAAAATTCGAACTCCATCTTCTTTGATAAGTTCGAATTTTCTACTTCTGTCTTCTACTCTTCTTTTCCTCTGACACTTCAAGGAATCTCTATACTGTGACATAGAGGATTCCGCATTTTCTTGTTCCCTTCTCTTTCTTATGAGCAGGAGCAAAGACAAAAAACATTCTTGTTGAGGCTGATCCTGAACCTGAAAGGACCTTGAAGAGAAAGCTAAGAGAAGCCAAAGCACAACTCTCTTTAGAGGACCTGACCGAATTCTTCAAAGAAGAAGAACACATGGCAGCCGAAAACAACAATGCCAACAATGCAAGGAAGGTGCTGGGTGACTTTACTGCACCTACTCCCGATTTCTATGGGAGAAGCATCTCTATCCCTGCCATTAGAGCAAACAACTTTGAGCTTAAGCCTCAATTAGTTTCTCTAATGCAACAGAATTGCAAGTTCCATGGACTTCCATTGGAAGATCCTCATCAGTTTTTAGCTGAATTCTTGCAAATCTGTGACACAGTCAAGACTAATGGGGTTGACCCTGAGGTCTACAGACTTATGCTATTCCCTTTTGCTGTAAGAGACAGAGCTAGAGCATGGTTGGACTCTCAACCTAAAGAAAGCCTGGACTCTTGGGAAAAGCTAGTCAATGCCTTCTTGGCAAAGTTCTTTCCACCTCAAAAATTGAGTAAGCTTAGAGTGGAAGTCCAAACCTTCAGACAGAAGGAAGGAGAATCACTCTATGAAGCTTGGGAAAGATACAAACAATTAATCAGAAAGTGTCCCTCTGACATGCTTTCTGAATGGAGTATCATAGGTATTTTCTATGATGGTCTCTCTGAACTGTCCAAGATGTCTTTGGATAGCTCTTCTGGAGGATCTCTTCATCTGAAGAAGACGCCTACTGAAGCTCAAGAACTGATTGAAATGGTTGCAAATAACCAATTCATGTACACTTCTGAAAGAAATCCTGTGAACAATGGGACTAGTCAGAAGAAAGGAGTTCTTGAGATTGACATTCTGAATGCCATATTGGCTCAAAACAAAATATCGACTCAACAATTCAATATGATTTCTCAAAGTCTGTCTGGAATGCAAAATGCACCAAGTAGTACTAAGGAAGCTTCATCTGAGGAAGAAGCTTATGATCCTAAGAACCCTTCAATGGAAGAGGTGAATTACATGGGAGAACCCTATGGAAACACCTATAATCCTTCATGGAGGAATCATCCAAATCTTTCATGGAAGGATCAACAGAGACCTCAACAAGGTTTCAACAATAATAATGGTGGAAGAAACAGGTTTAGCAATAGCAAGCCTTTTCCATCATCTTCTCAGCAGCAGACAGAGAGTTCTAAGTAGAATAACTCTGACTTAGCAACCATGGTCTCTGATCTAATCAAAACCACTCAAAGTTTCATGACTGAAACAAGGTCCTCCATCAGAAATTTGGAAGGACAAGTGGGTCAGCTGAGCAAGAAAATTACTGAACTCCCTCCTAGTACTCTTCCAAGCAATACAGAAGATAATCCAAAAGGAGAGTGCAAGGCCATTAACATGGCCGAATTTTGGGAGGAAGAAGAGGCAGTGAACGCCACTGAGGAAGGCCTCACTGGGCGTCCACTGGCCTCCAATGAGTTCCCCAATGAGGAACCATGGGAATCTGAGGCTCAAAATGAGACCATAGAGATTCCATTGGACTTACTTCTGCCATTCATGAGCTCTGATGAGTATTCTTCCTCTGAAGAGGATGAGTATGTCACTGAAGAGCAAGTTGCTAAATACCTTGGAGCAATCATGAAGCTGAATGACAAGTTATTTGGAAATGAGACTTGGGAGGATGAACCCCCTTTGCTCACCAAGGAACTGGATGACTTGTCTAGGCAGAAACTGCCTCAAAAGAGACAGGATCCTGGGAAGTTTTCAATACCTTGTACCATAGGCACCATGACCTTCAAGAAGGCCTTGTGTGACTTAGGGTCAAGTGTAAACCTCATGCCTCTCTCTGTAATGGAGAAGTTAGGGATCTCTGAGGTACAAGCTGCAAAAATCTCACTAGAGATGGCAGACAATTCAAGAAAACAAGCCCATGGACTTGTAGAGGATGTTCTGGTTAAAGTTGAAGACCATTACATCCCTACTGATTTCATAGTCCTAGAGACTGGGAAGTGCATGGATGAATCCATCATCCTTGGCAGACCCTTCCTAGCCACAGCAAGGGCTATGATTGATGTTGATAGAGGAGAGTTGATCATTCAAGTGAATGAAGAATCCTTGGTGTTTAAGGCCCAAGGATATCCCTCTGTCATCATGGAGAGGAAGCATGAAGAGCTTCTCTCAAAACAGAGCCAAACAGAGCCCCCACAGTCAAACTCTAAGTTTGGTGTTGGGAGGCCACAACCAAACTCTAAGTTTGGTGTTGAACCCCCACATTCAAACTCTAAGTTTGGTGTTGGGAGGTTCCAACATGGCTCTGAGTATCTGTGAGGCTCCATGAGAGTCCTCTGTCAAGCTACTGACATTAAAGAAGCGCTTGTTGGGAGGCAACCCAATGTTATATTTTATCTATTTTATTTTGTTATTTTCTCTTTTTTGTAGGTTGATGATCATGAGAAGTCACAAAATCAATGAAAAAAGCAAAAACAGAATGAAAAACAGGAAGAAAAATAGCACACCCTGGAGGACGCACCTACTGGCGTTTAAACGCCAGTGAGGTTAGCTGTTGGGCGTTTAACGCCCAGTCTGGCACCATTCTGGGCGTTTAACGCCAGAAAGGGGCACCAGACTGGCGTTAAACGCCAGAAAGGGGCAAGAAGCTGGCGTTAAACGCCAGAAATGGGCACCAGCCCGGCGTTTAACGCCAGAAATGGCTAAAAACGTGATTTTGTTTGCCATTTGGTGCAGGGATGACTTTTCCTTGACACCTCAGGATCTGTGGACCCCACAGGATCCCCACCTACCGACCACTCTCTCTCTCTTCTTCACCCATTCACCAATCACCTCAACACCTCTTCCCCAAAAACCCTTCACCTATCAAATCCCATCTTTCTCTTCACCACTAACATCCATCCTTCATAAAACCCCACCTACCTCACCATTCAAATTCAAACCACTTTCCCACCCAAACCCACCCTCAAATGGCCGAACCCTACCCTTCCCCCTTCCCTATATAAACCCTCCTTCACTCCTTCATTTTCACACAACCTAAACACCATTTATCTCCCCTTTGGCCGAACACAAAGCCATTCCCTTTCTCCTCATTTCTTCTTCTTCTACTCTCTTCTTTCTTCTTTTGCTCGAGGACGAGCAACCATTTTAAGTTTGGTGTGGTAAAAGCATTGCTTTTTGTTTTTCCATAACCATTTATGGCATCCAAGGCCGGAGAAACCTCTAGAAAGAGGAAAGGGAAGGCAAAAGCTTCCACCTCCGAGTCATGGGAGATGGAAAGATTCATCTCAAGGGTGCACCAAGACCATTACTATGAGAGTTGTGGCCTTGAAGAAGGTGATCCCCGAGGTCCCTTTTTCACTCAAAAAGGGTGAATATCCGGAGATCCGACATGAGATCCGAAGAAGAGGTTGGGAAGTTCTTACCAACCCCATTCAACAAGTCGGAATCTTGATGGTTCAAGAGTACTATGCCAATGCATCGATCACCAAGAACCATGACCAAAGTGTGAACCCGAATCCAAAGAATTATCTTACTATGGTTCGGGGGAAATACTTGGATTTTAGTCCGGAAAGTGTGAGGGTGGCGTTCAACCTGCCTATGATGCAAGGAGATGAACATCCTTACACTAGAAGGGTCAACTTTGATCAAAGGTTGGGACAAGTCCTCTACCTTGGCAAGGTTAGCCTTCCCTCATCTCATTTGTCACCTCTGTTATTCAGTTGGAGTTGACATAGAGGGAGACACCCCTATTGATGAGGACAAACCCATCACTAAGAAGAGGATGGAGCACACAAGAGACCCTACTCATCCTGAGATCCCTGAGATTCCTCAAGGGATGCACTTTCCTCCACAAAACTATTGGGAGCAACTAAACACCTCCCTAGGAGAATTGAGTTCCAACATGGGACAACTAAGGGTGGAGCCTCAAGAACACTCCATCATCCTCCATGAAATTAGAGAAGATCAAAGAATCATGAGGGAGGAGCAACAAAGACAAGGAAGAGACATTGAGGAGCTCAAGCACTCCATAGGATCTTCAAGAGGAAGAAAGAGCCGCCATCACTAAGGTGGACCCGTTCCTTGATTTCCTTGTTCTTTATTCTTCTATTTTTCGAATTTTATGCTTATGTTTATCTATGTTTGTGTCTTGTGATCATTAGTGTCTTAGTGTCTATGCCTTAAAGTTATGAATGTCCTATGAATCCATCACCTCTCTTAAATAAAAAACGTGCTTAATTGAAAAAAGAAAAAGAATTGCATGAATTTTGAATTTTATAACAGTTTAATTATTTTGATGTGGTGGCATTACTTTTGTCTTCTGAATGTATGCTTAAACAGTGCATATGTATCTTGAATTTGTGGTTCATGAATGTTGGCTCTTGAAAGAATGATGAAAAAGGAGACATGTTACTGAGGATCTGAAAAATCATAAAGATGATTCTTGAAGCAAGAAAAAGCTATGAAAAAAAAATCGAAAAAAAAAAGAGAGAAAAAGAAAAGAAAACGAAAAAAAAAGAGAGAAAAGAAAGAAAAATAAAGTTGTGATCCAAGGCAATAAGAGTGTGCTTAAGAACCCTGGACACCTCTAATTGGGGACTCTAGCAAAGCTGAGTCACAATCTGAAAAGGTTCACCCAATTATGTGTCTGTGGCATGTATGTATCCGGTGGTAATACTAGAAGACAGAGTGCTTTGGGCCACAGCCAAGACTCAATAAGTAGCTATGTTCAAGAATTATCATACTTAACTAGGAGAATCAATAACACTATCTGGATTCTAAGTTCCTAAAGAAGCCAACCATTCTGAATTTCAAAGGATAGAGTGAGATGCCAAAACTGTTCAGAGGCAAAAAGCTAAAAGCCCCGCTCATCTAATTAATACTGATCTTCATAGATATTTTTGGAATTCATTGCATATTCTCTTCTTTTTATCTTATTTGATTTTCAGTTTCTTGAGGACAAGCAACAATTTAAGTTTGGTGTTGTGATGAGCGGATAATTTGTACGCTTGTTGGCATTGTTTTTAGTATGTTTTTAGTATGATCTAGTTAGTTTTTAGTATATTTTCATTAGTTCTTAGCTAAAATTCACTTTTCTGGACTTTACTATGACTTTGTGTGTTTTTCTGTGATTTCAGGTATTTTCTGGCTGAAATTGAGGGACCTGAGCAAAAATCTGATTCAGAGACTGAAAAAGGACTGCAGATGTTGTTGGATTCTGACCTCCCTGCACTCGAAGTGGATTTTCTGGAGCTATAGAAGCCCAATTGGCGCGCTCTCAACGGCGTTGAAAAGTAGACATCTTGGGCTTTCCAGCAATATATGATAGTCCATACTTTGCCCAAGATTTGATGGCCCAAACCGGCGTTCAAAGTCACCCTCAGAAATCCCAGCGTTAAACGCTGGAATTGGCACCAAAATGGGAGTTAAACGCCCAAACTGGCATAAAAGCTGGCGTTTAACTCCAAGAAGAGTCTCTACACGAAAATGCTTCAATGCTCAGCCCAAGCACACACCAAGTGGGCCCGGAAGTGGATTTTTATGTCATTTACTCATTCCTGTAAACCTTAGGCTACTAGTTTTCTATAAGTAGGACCTTTTACTATTGTATTTGAAATCTTTTGATCACTTTAGATCTCTAGATCATCTTTGGACGTCTAGTTCTTAGATTATTGGGAGGCTGGCCTCACGGCCATGCCTAGACCTTGTTCTTATGTATTTTCAACGGTGGAGTTTCTACACACCATAGATTAAGGTGTGGAGCTCTGCTGTACCTCGAGTATTAATGCAATTACTATTGTTCTTCCATTCAATTTCGCTTGTTCTTGTTCTAAGATATCACTTGTTCTTCAACTTGATGAATGTGATGATCCGTGACACTCATCATCATTCTCACCTATGAACGTGTGACTGACAACCACCTCCGTTCTACCTTCGATTGGGTGAATATCTCTTGGATTCCTGATTGCACGATGCATGGTTGATCGCCTGACAACCGAGTGCTCGCCTGACAACCGAGCCAACCATTCCGTGAGATCAGAGTCTTCGTGGTATAGGCTAGAACTGATGGCGGCATTCAAGAGAATCCGGAAGGTCTAACATTGTCTGTGGTATTCTGAGTAGGATTCAATGATTGAATGACTGTGACGTGCTTCAAACTCCTAGCCGGCGGGGCGTTAGTGACAGACGCAAAAGAATCGCTGGATTCTATTCCGGCCTGACCGAGAACCGACAGATGATTAGCCATGCTGTGACAGAGCATAGGAACATTTTCACTGAGAGGATGGGAGGTAGCCACTGACAACGGTGAAACCCTACATAAGCTTGCCATGGAAAGGAGTAAGAAGGATTGGATGAAGACAGTAGGAAAGCAGAGAGACGGAAGGGAAGGCATCTCCATACGCTTGTCTGAAGTTCCTACCAATGAATTACATAAGTACCTCTATCTTTATCTTTATGTTTTTATGCGTTTATCACCTACATCCATTTGAGTTTGCCTGACTAAGATTTACAAGATGACCATAGCTTGCTTCATACTAACAATCTCCGTGGGATCGACCCTTACTCGCGTAAGGTTTATTACTTGGACGACCCAGTGCACTTGCTGGTTAGTTGTGCGAAGTTGTGTAATGCCATGGTATTGAACACCAAGTTTTTGGGGTTCATGACCGGGGATTATGAGAGTTGTGAAAAGTATTGTTCACAATTTCGCGCACCAGAGCTCTTGCTGTGGAAGGAAAAAGGGGGGTGCCACCTGCGAAGACACTCCGACGCCCAAGTCAGCTGGTGTGCAGGTGGGGAATATGATGGGTGGAAAAGTGACGTACCTTGGGGAAAGGGCAGGTCCTTCCCCTTTTATACCGTGTCAGAGGTGGGCCCTACAAGGACAGGCCCACCTTCCTCGAAGCTTCCTCTCAGCTGCAGCGGAGAGCTGTCAGGGACGCGTGTCCGGGTCGCGTAGTGATCTGCACGTGCCCGACAGATCGAGTCGGGTTATCAGTGGGTCGGGTTGACCCGTAAGTGGCCTGGGCCAGGCCGTTACAAACTCCAATCAGTTTAATAAGAAAGGAAGATCAACTTATTTGGCCATATAAATGGGATGGTAATTATTCATATTCTGGTCCAATATTAAATTAAGTCTAAAGTGAATAGGTTCATTTTATTAAAAAAAAAGTTTAAAAGATCCTTTTTTACCCATCTGATCTAAGCATAGAGTGGGATTCTTGATCTATGCGTTCGATTCGACTTGAAAAGCAACAAAATATCAAATGTATTTATCTATATTTTTATCAAAGTTTTAAAAATAGAATCGATCATTAAACTGTTCTAACTATTGGTTCACTAATTCATTAGTTCAACCAATTTAACCGTGATTTAATCGATTTTACCGTTTTATAATAAAATAGTTATTTCATATATTTAAACGAGTAAACTTGTGTAAAACTTTCAAATTGTACACAGTGTATTTGAATGAAGCAGAGTATAGCTAAAATAGTAAAATTACAACCATGAAAAAAAAGAGATTGTTAATAAATTGTAATCATGAAGAAGAGGATGTGGTTAATAAATTATTAACAAACTCAAAAAAATTAATAATAATTAACAATAAGTCAATAATTAACTCAAAAAATTAACAAATTAAGATTAACTCAAAGAATTCTGTGACAATGTTGGTGCGATAGCATCCTCTGGTCAATGAAAAGTAGTTCAGCGATAGGGAAGGCAGTGGTAAGTGGCTACTAAGGCTAGCTATTTTCGAGTCTCTCTTCTTTGATGTGTGGGAATCGGATTATAGGTTTAGGGTTAGGTTTACTAATTGCAAAATTTGATTTCTTTTTTTAAATAAAACAATAAATCAACAATGTTTTGACGGTTAGTAGCATTTTTAGCAAAGCAGCCACACCATAAAAAATCGGACCAATTCCAACGGTTCACTAATTAACCATCAGTTCGGCCAATTTTTCATCAATTTTTTGTTAGATGATTCTTTGACACAATTGGACTGACCAGAGGACAATTCTCAGTTAATCGGATTGAACTAGTCAGTCTCGTTCAGTTTTTAAAGCCATGGTAATTATACAGTCAAAATTGGATATCATGTTGCCAAAAAGGAATCGAAAGATATGGCAAGAGATACTCTTTCAGTCAGTATAGATTTGGAAGACATTTGGAATGTCAAAGTTTCACAGAGAATCAAATGTTTATTTGGAGGGTCATCCACAATAGAATCTTGGAAAATTATAATCTATTTAATCCACAATATAATCCACTAAAAGTCTTAATTGTATTTTATGCAGGGTTGAGTATGAGGCAGTTGAACATGCTCCCTTATTATGTCTATGGACAAGAGCGGCATGGTTTGGAGGACAGAACCAATGCACACCAAACAAGGAATCAACTACAAGTTTAGGATCATGGCTAATGGAGAGATTCAAAACCATAAGAACATAGCGAGGACCGAGGAAATGAAAAGGAGATAATGGTGGCTAGAATTGCATTTATGTGTTGGAAAATTTAGAAAGAGAGGAACATAGCTATTTTTAACAAATCAAAAGTAAATCCCAAAGCAACAATCATAAAGGCAAAAATCATGGAGACATAATTCACAAAAGCAACTAAATCATGGAGACATAATTCACAAAAGCAACTAAAGCTGGCAGAGGAAACAACTCAATCAAAGGAAAGCTCTGAACATAGTAGGAGTAAGGAAGTAACCTGGAAGCCTCCACTAAGAGATTGGATGAAAGTAAACATGGATGCCGCATATCAGAAAGATTTTGCAGAAGGAGAAACTAAAACGATTATTAGAGATAGTTTTGGTAAACTCTTCACTAGGGCAGCAGAAAGAATCATTGCATCTTCAAGCTTGGCGGCAGAAGCTTATGCTATTAGAAATGCTCTAATTTTAGCAAAAAAATATACAAATAGAGCGAATTCTCATTGAATCAGATAAACTAACTTTAGTATAAGCTCTGGAATCAAAAGCCAACATCAAAGAGGTAGAGGCAATTCTTTAAGACATACATCTCTTGGCGGTAAACATACCAAAATGTGAATTTACTTGGATCCTTAGAGAAGGGAACACCCTCGCCCATCTGATAGGTGCTTGGCAGCGGAGTTGGAACCAAACTGGAGTTGGAATATATAAGGTGAACTCAAGGCGGTCTTGTCTTGTGAAGCATGTAGAGCCTTGAATTGGGGGAGCTGGTGGTGGCAGACCAAAGCGGAGAGAATATGGGATCACCAACTTTTTCTTATTGTAGATGATGCAGCGGTCACGCCTAGCGGAATGGGAGCAACCACCATCTCAGAATATTAGCCGATCAGAGGAGGCCCGAGCTAACCACCATCAACACAGTTCTTCAATCCTCGGTAGCACTTGGATTATCTTCGAGTATTTCAGACACCTGTGGTGGTGGCGACGCTCGACAAAGACGATTCAATCCCAAACAGTAGGAAACAATGATCATTCAAGCAACAGATTAGAGCAGAAGTCATCGAGGTGACAAGGAATCTGGTTTTCTTCATTCTTGGTCTCCTAGCTATCTTTGTAAGAGGATGAGGTAGCCATGGATACCATGAAGCAGTATAATAGTTGCAGGACCTCAGTAGTGACGAAGGGCAGCAACGTCGGCGTGTTTTGATGGCAGATGTCTTAGGTTCTTGAGCAGCGACGATGGCACCAAAAGTTTAATTATTGACCTTTAATGTCAGGATGGAAAAATAAGAAGAAATTGGACGTTACAACCAGAAGAGGTCACAGTAGCTGGTTATGGCAGAGATTAAGGATCGGTTCAGCCATGAAGCAATGTCAAGATAGTGTTGATGCTGACTAAAGATGAGGAAACGGGTGGGAGGGAAGATCTGTTGGGGTTGGGTGATGGGTTCCGAATCAAGTAAGCATGTTGACCTTAGGTCCTGTCCAAAAACGAAAATCCCTTTACGTGTTGATTCCTCGAACACTTTTGGCAAGGCTAGAGGTTGATTCCTGACATCAAAATGAAGTGAGTTCCTTCGTTTTGTCATCTCAAGATTAATGAAGGCATGATATATTCTTCACAAAATGAAAGTAGAGAATTCATAGGTTACTTTTAAAGGAATCTGATAGTACAAATTAGTTATTATTCAAATATTCATAGTTTTCTTTGAGAATATGTAGGAATGTAAGCATTGATGAATTTGCAGCAATAGGACTGCGAACATTCTTCTAGCAGGTTTTGATAATATTTATTTGGTGGTATCTGTGGTGGTCGCACATGCGATGGCTACCAGTGGCTACACGTTAACCAGCCAACGAAGAAAGGACACGTGCTAGAAGAGGTTGTTTTCATTAATCTATATTTAACATTTAAGCATGATAACTCCTTGGTTGTTACTATGGGGATTGGATTGTAAATAGAGAGATCCCCCATGGCTAGCAATAGCAGTTTCTCGAATGGCCATATCCCACTGAGAAAAGGATGTTGTCCGAGGATTTGTCATCGTAATGGGTTGACACTATGCTATAGAGTAGGGAGCAGTGGAACTAATGGTGCTTGTTCAAAAACAGGTAGTCCAAGGGAGTATGTTTCGGAGGTAGTCGTGGTTGGTGGTTAGAGTTGCTGCGTTAATGGAGGTGGTTCATCTATGAAATGGATCGCAAGTTCCCCTATGAGAACCAGAAGTAGCGGCATTTTCATATATAAATCGCCCGATCTAGTTGCATAACGGGGAGATGAATTAACAGCATTGCCTCAGTTAAGTCGTTTGACCTGGTTGCATAATGGGGATATAAAGACAACCGAAAGTCCATCCTAAGTAGCCAACAATGGTTGTTCTTTGTGTGAGGTTGAAGGAGACAATTTTTTCATTTAGGTGGCCTTATGTGAAATCTTTTCTCTTTCAGACGGAGCTTTTCTTTTTCTTTTTTTTTTTGGTCAGGGGACGGGACTTTGCTGAAATGTTATTTAGTACAACTTAAAAAGTGTTGTTGTAAACAATATATATAGTACATGTTTGGGTTGCTTATGGTTTTTTGGTTGTATTTAAGAATCTATTGTAGAGTAATCCATTAAGTTGATGGAAAAAAAATAGTTGGATTAATAATGGTGCTCTTGCATTTAATAAAATAAATAAAGGAAAAATATTAAAAATATTTATTTTTTTAATTAAAGGGTAGATAATACCTATATTTTCTTCTTATTAATCATGTTTATTTAATTGATTTATGTCAGATCAACTAAAAGAAGTTATACACGTGGTTTGTGTTATATATAAAACTCACAAAAAATTGAAGAAATATGTATCATATTTTAGTTTAAGAAATAAAGAAACATATTTATACAATTTTTGGTTATTTAAAATTACTCCTTTTTACACAATAATTTATGTAATTCTAGTTTTGACAAAATGACTAATTATTATAATATAATTTACAAATTTTAATTCAATTAATTTATTTGTATGCATAACAATATGATGTACATTAATATTATACTAGTTGAAATCGAATATAAAATAATCTTAATACCGAATGAAATTATAAAGATTAAAAAAAATTGAATTACATTATACTACAGTATATTACAATAATTAATATGTGGGTAGATTATATGTGTAATTAAGCGATTTGCGCTTAAAACAAATTTTGTTATTAAAAATGTTTATATTTGTTTTAAGAAATAAAAATTTTTCATTATCATTATTTTGTTGAAAGGTACTATTTAGTATTTTTAGAATTTCGATAGCACTTTAACATACAAATGTAAAGTTCAATAAAAAATAGCAAACTAGAAGAGAGGCTGGTGTTAGTGTAGCAGCGAAAAAGAAGAGTGGTAACGGCGTGGAAGAGATTAGGGTAGTTATTTGGATTTCTATCATTTCTATTTCAATATGACGGAGATATTAGGCAACGGATGTGACGGAAAGATTGGGGAAGGAGTGTGACGGAACTTCGACAATGCATGGCGGTGCAAAGCCGAGAGGTGCCACTGATGAAGGATTTGGAGGGGTTGGGTGTGGAGGCACGGGGAATGTTTTGTGAAATGATGAGGAGAATGTGTAACAAAACCTTTATTTGAATATTTTCGACGGAATATTTTAAATTACAGGCGGATTTCTGTCTTTAATGAATAATGATTTAATTAAAACAAAGTGTTTTGATGATTTGAATATAGACAGATTTTTCGTCAGCAATAATTTTCCATGAAAAAATACTAATTTTTCTGACAAAAATATCAACAAATTCTTTTTTCGTCTGTAAATTCATGGTCATTCATTTTTCTTTGTTTTCGACAAAAATTTCCTCGCAAAATTTGTCTATATTTTTGTGGGATAAAATATATTGAAAATATCCGTCTGTAATAAACAGTTTTCTGATAGTGTGTATATGTATATTTGAACTAAGAACCTCGTAGTAAAAAAATAGATCTTAAAGGATAAGACATCTAATCTTTGTACTATTCCTAACGAAACCTGTTTTTACTTTATGCATGGCTTGACTACACGTAAAGTAAATGTCTCAGAATAGGAAAAAAATTGTCCTAATTAGAAAATTCAAAAGAATTAATTATTTTTCTAGAATAATTGTAAGTTGCTCCTACATGGTACATCAATGTTTCAGTTAAAGTGACCAAAACACTTGAAAATTTTCCAATCATTTGTTACTTTAATATATTAATTAAATATAAATTTATAAAATTTTTATTATTATTTGATAAAATCATATTATTAAAGCACATAATATGTAATTTGTATATTAAGAAATAGTGTGCACAAAAAGAAATATTGGGTATATGAAGTGCATTTAAAAATATATATAAACATTGGATTAAATAGCAATAATATTTTTTTTTTGAAAAATTGATTAGTATTACTTTATGCGTTGCTTTTCAAAATGTACAGATTTACTCTTCCCAATTTTAGTGTATTTCATTTTTGGAACAAAAAAAGGAATACCAACGTAAGAATGAGTTAAGTAATGTAATTTGTCTTAAGACATAATTAGTTTTGGTGATTTTTCCTCTAAATTTTAACTTCATACATTAGATAGCAGTATCTTATTTAAATTAAATTCTATTTTCATCTTAGCAAGTGAAGGAAGCATGCATTAGCAGCTGGAAAATTTGATACGCCACTCGTTAAGACATTAATCAAGGTTAAGGAGTTTTTTTAACATAAAAGTTAGAACAAAAGGACTTGCCCAGAATGACCTAAATTAAAAAAAAAAGAATTACTTAGTAGAAAGAGATAAACCTAGAACGTTAGAAGACATAATGTAGCATATGTGGTAAAGGGACAATTGCAAAGAAGATATGCACCTCATTGGAACCTACTGCCTTTAGCTTGCCACTAGTGGCTATCTAAATCAGAGGAAACCCAGTCCGGCCCATAGCAGAGGCGGTGGAAACTCTTGTATGAGTTAGACATGTCACAGTAGCGTCTTCTGAAGTTGTCGACCTCCCATTGGAGCTCGTAGTTGAGAGTTCTTAGGTCTTCCAATATGTCATGGTTGAAGTCGTTGATGTCCGCTCTGGTTACTTCGACTAGTTTTTGGATTTGTTGTGCCTGGGGTGTTCAAAACTGATCCAATCCGAACAAAACCAATCAACCGAACCAAAAAAAATCGATAAAACGAAAACTGAAAAAACCGAAAAAAAATTTGCAGTTTTTTGTTCAGTTTGGTTCGGTTTTCAGATTTGATACTGAAAACCTGAACCGAACCGAACCGGTATATCTATATAAGTTAATTTTACAAAATATGCCCTAACCTAAACCTTAATGCATTCATGCTGCTTTTCCTTGCTCCTTTCTCGCTCACACACAAACTGCTCTCTCTCACTCAATGTCTCTCACTCACGCACACTCCTCCCTCAGTCACAATCCTCTACTCTTGTCTGCCGTCGCTGTCCAACCATTCATCAACCGCGGTTTTCGTCTCGTCGTCTGTCGATGTCCACGCTGTCTAGAAGCCGCGTCTCTTAGCATCATCGTTAGTGGCTTAGTGCCGTGGTTCTCCATCATTCTCTCCATCGTTCTAAATTTCTCAGCCTCAGGTATGATTTGTTCAATTTTTGTTCTGATTTCTTATTTAATCTGATCTTTTTTAATTTTTTTCTGTTCTGACTTCTAACTTTTTTATGTTGTAATATGATGATTTTTCTATTCGTTATGATTATTGGTTCTTGGTTCTTGGTTTTGATTTTTTATTGTTGTTATGATAATGTTCAATTTGTTATGATTATTGGTAATAACATTTATTTAGGATTTTTGTTTATGATTATGTTTTATGGCTTTGTTCTTGGTTTATTTTGATTTAGTTCTATTTTTATTAGATTTTAGGGTTTATTCTGATTTTATTCTTTTTTTGTGTGTTTATTCTAAATTCTGAATTTATTATTTTTTTTGTTGTGATTCTCGGTTAAAGGTTTTGGTTCTATTATGATTTTTTGCTATGAATTGGATATGTTTGTCTTTGGTGTGATTGTGTTTGAGGTCACTTGTAGGAGGAAGAACAGAAGTTTTTGTATCCCAAATCAAAGTCTCAATCTTCTTAGATATGTAAATGATACTGGATAATAACTCAATATCAGATATAAAGTGGGCTATTGGTTTTTATTCTTGGATAATATTCTCTTATTTATTTTTTTTCCTCTGGTAAAATTTGTTGGTTTTTATCTTTTGTTTTGACATTTGTTTTTTCTTTTAATTCTGGTTTAAGGTTGTTGCCTTGTACTACAATGATTTTACAGTTTTAATAAAGTGAACCAATGATTTTGTTTGTAAACTGGGTTTATTTGTTAAAACTTGTTATGATTCTAATTTTGAAAATAATGCAAAATCTTAGGCATGGACCCTGTTCCCCTAATTTGAAGATTGAGAATCAAGAATACCTAACATCTAGAGGCACATGTTTAGTTTATGTGCATTTATACTACTGTTTAATATTCATTTTTTCCCCTAGATATACAACTCCATTTGGTATTGTTTAGGTTATAACTCAGCTTCTAATTCCAGGTTCTTTGTTTACTTAACAATGTTTTGCTATCTTGCTAGAGAACATCAAAATATGGCTGCTTTGTTGGAAAAATTAATGGAAGCAACTTTTTTTCTTTTTGTTGTGTTGAAATTTTATGCTTTTCGATTGTTGTATTATAATTTCTTTTGTTGTTGAACTTCTTAAATCAAGATTTTTGTTAGTTATTATGTTGTGTGAATTTATTTATGACTTTGTGAAATTAAAATTGTTATTTTGTTGCATATGTTTTTGTTGAAAATAACATAGGACAGAGTTTTAGTACATGAAAAATAACTATAACAGAATACTTTTTTGAATTGAAAAACCGAACAAACTGAACCAAACCAAACCGATTTTAGTTGATTTGGTTTGGTTCGGATGGTCTCAGTAAAAAGACCAAACCAAACTGAACCGAACTACTAATATAAAATTGGATCAGATAGTTTTTTCTTAAAAAACCAAACCAAACCGCACGATGAACACACCTAGTTTTGCCACCACATCCTCCCATGCCAAGTGCTCCTGGATTATCTCCTAGCAGCACTGATGGAGCTAGTTTGTGGCCTAGAAGGGACGGCCACGAAGAATCAATGAACGGTGCCCTTGAATTTTGAGTTTCGCGTCTACATCTGGTATTGTGGCTGGGGATGACGTAGGCCATCAAAAAGTAGGCGCAGAATCGTTTGCCAGTTCTACTAAACAACAACCTAACTCCAATCACATTCAAGCACAAAGTGCATCCCTGCAATAAATTGAACATACGACATACATATATCAACAATGAGGAGATAAAAAAGAAAGTCAATACAACTTGTCGAAACTGGGCGTATTACTTATACTATCACGCAAGGGGGATGTACAACTTACCGTTGTCGTTGCGATCAACTAGGGAGAGTGCACGTATGTCATCATTCGGAGCATTTGATTGTGCATTTTGTTGGTGAATGGCGTTGTCAGATCCTTGGGGTACCTGATGTGGTCGATGGATGCTACCTCATCGATTAGGGCGGGGTTGAAAGATATGATATGGGGAAGATGGTTAGATGTGGTTCACAATGAGGTTAATGGCCAGTGGAGAAAGATGAGTTTTATGGAAGGGGGTTATCCCTTTTCATTACTCACTTTAAGCTGTGTATTGTTAATGTACAGCAATACCCAGTGATTTTCGCGAGTGTGTACCTGGTCATTTTTTTCCTATTTGAATGGACGAGTACTGGCAAATTCTTTTAATTAAATTAAATAAATATAATATTTATCGAAATGTGTAATATGTAAAAAAATTTATAATTTTAAATATGCGTACACATCTCGGGAATGTGATTAAGAAATTTTTAAAAGCGCAAATTGAGTACTATATACCCATGATATTATATAAGTTTAAAAAAAATCCCGTGTACACCCGAAATATGACACAACTAGAAAGTTGTGCATAAACTGGGTACTGAGTATCCAAAATATGGGCATAACAAATTTAATTTCAGTGTACCCGAGATACGTGTATTATTGTAACGATTTAACTATAATATTAAATACTTCTATGGTTAATTAAATATTTGATTCGAAAAAATAACAATTTAATTTTTTAAAATTAAAAAATTAACAATTTTATTCCAATTTTATTCGTATGTTAATTGTACTCGTATGGGCAAAACCTCTTGATACGACGATATATAGTGTTAGGTTTTCATGGAATGTAGTTAACAGACAATTTTTATTATTGAAGTAAAATGAAAGCATAATGTGATATTAAATATTAAGTTTAATTACTCTGTTGGTCCCTATAGTTTCGCGAAATTTTCAATTATGTCCCTATACTTTTTTCTTTTTAATTTGGTCCCTACACCAATTTTTTTTTCAATTAGGTCCATCTTCACAGTAATTGATTTAATTATATAAGGACCCAACTAAAAAAATTGGTGCAGGGACCCAAATAAAAGAAAAAAATATAGGGACCTAATTAAAAAAAAATTGGTGCAATGACTCAATTAAAAGGGAAAAAAGTATCGGAACCTAATTAAAAATTTCGCAAAACTATAGAGACCAACAGAATAATTAAACCTAAATATTTCTTTATTCATTAGTTCAAATTTTAAATCTCACAAAGCAAACAAAATTTAGAATAAATTAAAGATAGAAACGGACGTAGAATTTATGTAACATGACAACCTAGACTGATGAATGAGACCATCATGAATGACATTATTCCATTTAATAAGTAAGAAGTATTTTCTCACTCTAAGACAGCGTTTGTTTTGAGGAACTGAGATAGAGACTGAGAGACTGAGACTCAGTATTATGTTTGTTGGTTCAGAGACTGGTACTAAACTTTCTGTCTTTGTCCCCAAAATTTCAGTATTTTAGTACTTCCAAAAAGTATGGATAGAGGAGACTAAAATTTTTAGAGATGGATACTGAAATTTTAATAACATTTTATACCTAAAATACCCTTATTTCAATTAATTAATTCCAATTTTACCTTTTATGCAAATTAAATTAGAGTTTCATTCTTATTTCAATTTCTGTTTCTCACTCTGTACCAAACATAATACTGAGATTTATTTCAGTCTTTATCTCTTAGTCTCTGTCTTTCAGTCTCAGTCTTTCCGTCTGTGTCTCTCCACCAAACGCTATCTAAGGGTTCTTCATTCATGTTGAGATACCAAGGTTTTGTGCTCGATATTAAGTTGTTCTTTTGCTTGTAAGGTTTGATTAATACATGCAACTATATTGATAGTAAAAGTTTAACCATTCGTATAAGAAATAATTCTTTGCTATTGCTGATGAAGAGAGACAAAGTACTATGCACCTATACTCAAAGCTTGGATCTCTTGATGGAAATTCGATGACAATCGGAAAAATTTATGACCGAATAATAAAGGAATCCGTAGCAGTTCAAGAGCATATCAAGTCATTTACAATTGTCATTCGCCAATATCACATCAATTTATATTCTCTCCACAGTCGAATAATGCTAGTGACCGGATATTAATGTGCTACGTTGGATTATCCTAAGGGTTTTCCACACAAGAGTCTAAGGTGTTCAAAATCAATCCAATCCAAACAAAATTGACTAACCGAACCAAAAAAACTTATAATCGAACAACCAAAAACCGAAAAATTGAAAAAAAATGATTTTTTGCAGTTTTTTGTTGTTTGATTTATGGTTCTGACAAAAAAATTCCAAACTGAACCGATGTTCTTAAAAACCCTAATATAAAACTAGCCCCCCTCCACAATCCACATTACCTAAACTAGTTGCAACCATTCCAGAACCCTAACTCGAGATTCCTCTCTCTAGCGCCAAACCTCTTCCTTCTTCTCCACCATCGATGCCGTCGGACAGTTCTATCGCGGCCCTCTCCTCTCCCTTTCACTTCCTCATAGGCTTGTAGTACTTCTCTCTCCCCCTCATCCTTGACGGCTCCTTACACCACCTTTCCAACAGCACGCTGTCTCCTCCACACACAGCAGCTGCCATTATCCTTAACAAACCACAGCAGCACGCGCCAGACGTCATCATCCTGCACTTAGCTCAGCCACTCTCTATCTTCATCACAAACTCCTCAAGAATGGAGCCTCCCAGTCATGTTGGTTCAATTTTTGATTCAATTTCTATTCACCCTATTTTGCTGTTGACTTTTTGTTGTTGATTATTGTTAAACCTATGGAGTATTTGTTGTTGATTATTGTTCTTTTATTTCTTCACCGATGGATTATGTTATTCTTTTTAAATTGTAGTTGATGTGTGGAAAGCGATCCAACATAAAACTCACCGGCAAGTGTACCGGGTCGCATCAAGTAATAATAACTCACATGAGTGAGGTCGATCCCACAGGGATTGAAGGATTGAGCAATTTTAGTTTAGTGGTTGATTTAGTCAAGCGAATCAAGTTTTGGTTGAGTGGGTTGTATTTAACAGAAGCTAAATTGCTTGGAAAGTAAAGGGAGAAGGGGAATTTGCAGTAAATTAAAGGACAGGAAAATAAACTTGCTGAATCTTAAAGAACAAGAAAGTAAATGACTGAAACTTAAAGTGCAAGAAATGTAAATTACAGTAACTTAAATGGCAAGGAATGTAAATTGCTTGAATGTAAAAGGGATTTGAGGACTGGGATTGCAGAATCTAAACAAAGAGAAATTGAATTGCCACAGTTAATAGAACAGAAACTGAGTTATGAACAATTAGAGTTCAAACAGAAATTGAGATTAAAGTGCAGCAGGGTTCACAGAAGAACCAAAAGTAAATTAGGATCTCAGGACTCCAGAGACTAGGTAGCAGAGCCTAGATCTCAATTACCTTCCTAGATCCAAGTTCTCAAAGCAATTGACAAGAAATTGAAGAAGAAACAGTAAAGAGAATGTAAATGGATTCAATTATGCGGAAAAGAAACTAAAGAGCTCTTGAGTGGAGATTGAGACAGAATTTCCTCAATTCTTAACACCCAAGACTCTAAACAAGAAAATTAAAAATGCCCAAGCAAGAACGAGGAAGAAGAGAGATCAATTCTCCTCCCCAATTCTCTGAAATCTCAGTGAAGACACCAAGAGAAGTTCCAAAGTGCAAAAATAAAATTCAAAGCTCAAAGGAAGTGAAAAATTCAAAAGCTAAGCAAAAGGTCCTAATTACATCAAACTAGCTCCTATTTATACACTTTCTATTCTTGGATTTTGGGATTTGGATGGGCTTTTGATTTGGTGAAGAAATGAATTAAATGGGATTTTTAATTCAATTTTTGGCCCAAAAAGAGTAGCTTCCAGGAGGCTGCCCTGCCCTTGTGGAGGGCAGGGCAGGATTTGGTGCTTGGTGCGTGCATGGTGCGGCTTGGTGCGGTCTTGGTGCGCAGAACGCTGCCCTGCCCTCGCGGAGGGCAGGGCAGAAAAAATTGGTGCGCCAGAAACGTGCCGTGGTGCGCTGCTGGTGCTGCCAGATGATGCTGCGGTGCGCCAGAGGGGTGCCTTGGTGCGCAGGATGCTGTCCTGCCCTCGCGGAGGGCAGGGCAGAAAAAGTTGGTGCGCCAGAATTGTGATGGTGCGTGCTGGTGCTGCCAGAATCATGCCGTGGTGCGCCAGAATTGAGCCTTGGTGCGCCAGATTCATGCCACAACAAAATGCTGCCCTGCCCTCGCGGAGGGCAGGGCAGTGTTTCCAAACTGAAGTCCCACGTTCGAATCCTGGCTGCTACACACGCTTATTCATTTTCTTTGGCTTTCTTGGCACGGTGATGTAACTTAGTTCCTTGCTTCCTCATGGTCCCGTGTTCAACTCTTGTGGCAAGCATTTGGAGACATTTTCCTTTGATTTTCTCCCCTTGTGAGCCCGATACTGCCCTTGTGGAGGGCAGGGCAACATTTTCTTCTTCTTGATTCCAAGGCACAGATTTGTGCTCTGCCCTTGTAGTGGGCAGGGCAGAGTTGCCTTTTATGCCTTGTTCCCTTATGTTGCCCTCCTAGAGGGCAGTGTGCCCTTGTGGAGGGCAATGCTTGCCTCCCCCATTGCATGCGGCACACTTTTCATTCCTTTGACCACGCTTCCTTCTCCTTGGGTCACGCTTTCTTAGGCCACGCTTTTCTCTTTTATTCTTTTCTTCACCTAAAATAAACCAAAACAACCACTCCAAGTATCACTAAATTCATAAGGCTTATAAATCAATTAAAATTCAATTAAAATTAGCTTAAACCTCATGAGTTAACATTAATTTCATGGTTGTTGCTTGATTTAAAGAAGTTATGCATTTTCACTTCAAATCACTTACTTAGGATGCAAGAAAGTGTATAAAGACTAATAAAACAAGTGAAATTAGCTTGAAAAATGGGTATATGATGACTTGTCATCACAACACCAAACTTAAATCTTGCTTGTCCCCAAGCAAGCATCAAATTTAAGAGCAATTGAAATAAATTAAAAAAAAAAGAACACATATCCTTATTAGGCATATAGCAGAACTTAATTTATGGGATCTTTATGCAGACAATGATAACTCTATTATTGTTGCTGTTACATAATATACCTCTTTCCTCAAAGGCTTGCTAAACTTGCTATTAGAAGACTCACTTTTTAATTACTCCCTTGCTAACTTCTCCTGGCTTATAATGCTTAACAAGCTTATTATTCTTTTGGAGGTTTGGTGTCAAATGTTGCAGTAGTAGCCTTTGGCTTTATTTTCTTTTCTTTTGCTCAACATCTTTCCACCACAGACACATGGCTCACTAATTCTTCCTAGGATCATTGATGCCCAGCATCTCTTTGGATAACTAAATGTTCTGTATCTAAGTTGCTCTTTATTGTGGATTTTCAATTGGCCATCCCAAATCAGTTGATCTAAGTGACCGGGTTTTAAAATACCCCTTAGAATTTACTCATCCAAGCATATCTTAGTACAAGAACACCACAGGCATATGTCCTAGGGTCCAAGCTATTGGTGTCCAACCTTTATTCTTTATTTTTCTTGCCATTTTGGCTTTTTCTTCTTCCTTTTCTTTCTGTTTTTGTTCTCAAGGGCTTTTTCTTTATTGATGAGAGTCTTTATAACAGCAAGCTAACTCACACTTTAATGAAAATGATATTATGCAACAATTATTTCATGAGTTATGCATTTAATCAAACACATATACCACCACTAACTTCCATTCTTACTTATGCAACATTGGATATTTACTTTCTAATTCAAACAAATCTCTTTTATTTAGGCATGTGGGAAACAAAACAAAATTTCAAGCTAAGTGATGGATAACAAGCATTATGCAGATTTAGCATTTTTAACAAACAATTTCACTTGCAACTAGATAAACACTTTAGCAAGATATACAATGGTTTCTAGATTCAAAACATTTCACAGCAACAAGGATTAAGTTTAGATACAACCTTCGAAGTTGCAGTCCTTTGCTTCTTCCTTCTGTTGTGTTCTCTTTGAGTTAAGATGCATAATGTCTTTAATTGTTGACTCATGTCCTGCATAATTCTCAAAGTTGCTTGCTTCTCAAGCCCTTAATTATATGGTTAGTATGCATAAATGGAGTGTGGCTCTTGGAATTGTTTTGGTGTGTGAACACCAAACTTAATTGTTTGCCACTGTCTCAGATGCAACAAGTTACCCATATTTGAAACCCTGTGTCCTTGCTAAAGGTTAATGAAAATAAAACTAGAAAGCAATTAAACAGTCGAATAATGTGTTTGGTTGCTTGGAGCTAGCATCATGCAAGAGGTGAGAATGTGTTTTTAAATGATATTTTTGGTGGAACACCAAACTTAGAATCTTTCATTCTCCCTTAAATTGTTTTGGTGTGCAACACCAAACTTAGCTTCTTGCAATCCATACCAATTATTCAACATTTTTATTGAAAAATCTATGAAAGAAAACTACCTCAGGTTGGGTTGCCTCCCAACAAGCGCTCTTTTATTGTCACTAGCTTGACATCTTCTATTTTTGCTGATCATGAAAGTTGAAAATCACAGTGCCTTAGCTTGTCTTTCTTCACTGTGAACTTCCTCCCGGTTTCCTCTTTGATGACCTCTATAAATTCTTGTGGAAGGATCTTAGTCACAATGTAGTGATCAGACAACTGTGGGGATACCTTCATGGTTTGAATGTTGATCATCACTCGATGGTTTTTTTGTGGAAAAACGAATTTCCAACACACAAATCCAACCGGCAAGTATACCGGGTCGCATCAAGTAATAATAACTCAAAAGAGTGAGGTCGATCCCACAGGGATTGATGGATCAAGCAACTTTAGTGGGTGATTAGTTTAGTCAAGCTAACATTTAAGTGAGAATTGTGGCAGCAAAATGTAAATAGCAATGAACTTAAAGTGCAGAATGTAAATAGGCAGGAAGCTTAAAGAACAAGCAATGTAAATTGCAGAAACTTAAATGACAAGAAATGTAAATTGCTTGAATCTTAAATGGGTCAGGGATGTGGGTTTGCAGAAATTAATCAAGGAAAAATAAATTGCAACAAGTAGAAGAGTAGAGGATTGATTCAATGGAACTAGATCTTAACAGAAAAGTAAAAATGCCTTGAAGAATTTAGAACAGAAAAGCAATGCTTAAGTTGCAGCAAATTAAAAGTGATTGAAGATCTCAGGAGTGGAGGAGACTAGATAACAAGTCTAGATCTCAAATTCTTCCTTGATCCAACAAGAACAATTGCAAAAGAAATAAAGGAAAGCAAATTGCAGAAATCGCAGAAGAAGAAGAAATGAACAGAAAGTAGAATTCAATTATGCAGAAAACTAAAGAAGAGATCTCAAGGTGAGATTGAAACAGAAATTCTTCAATTCTTCACCCAAGATCCAAAACGAAAATGAAAACTAAGAGAGCTTTCTAATGGAGCCCCCCCTCCCCTCTGAAATGAGAGTGATGCCTTTATATAGGCTTTTCAAAGTGAAAAATGAAAATGAAATTAAAACAAATTACAAAAATGAAAATCCTAATTTAATTGATCCATGTGCCTTTGAGTCATGTTGAGTGGGCTTTGCTTGCTTTGGATTTGAGGGAAATGGGTCTTGGATGGCCTTGGTTCAATTGGTGAAGATTTGAGTTCAAAGGGAATTTGAATTGAATTTTGACCCATAGGTGTTCCCAGGAGGCTGCCCTGCCCTTGTGGAGGGCAGGGCAGAAAATGTTCGTGCGCCCTTGGTGCGTACTGGTTGGTGTGCGTGCAAGCTTGGTGTGTGAGATGCTGCCCTGCCCTTGTGGAGGGCAGGGCAATGTTGCCTTGCATGTGTGTCTTGCGCACTCACTTCCTTGGACCGTGTCATGATGCGCTCTTCACTCCCCTTAGGTGCTTGGTTCGAAACTTGGTGAAAGCACTTGAGGAGCAATTTTTCCTTGATTTTCCATGAAGAACACGACATTGCCCTGCTCTCCAAGAGGGCAGGGCAGAAAATTGAGCGCCACTTTGTTTTGGAGTGAGGCTCCAGCTTCGAGCCTTGGTGGAAGCACTTTAGTTTATTTTTACTTATTTTTGGCCCTTAAAGATGCCTCTCGTTCCTGCCTCAATTGTACGCCAAATATGGATTTCTATATATCGTTGGAAAGCTCTGAATGTCAGCTTTCCAACGCAACTGGAAGCACATCAATTGGACGTCTGTAGCTCAAGTTATAGCCCTTTGAAGGAGGCATGGTCATGCTGTGAGCGCCCAGATTTTACCTTAGCGAAATTCTTGCTTCCAACCTCAATGTGCATCACGATTCTGCCCTGCCCTTGGCAAGGGCAGGGCAGCGTGCGTGCTGGCTGCTTCCTTCCTTGATTTGGTCATGGGCCACGCTTTTAAAAGCGTGGCCTAAGGCTCCAAAGTGTACCCCAACTTCAAAGTGTACCCCAAAGCTCTTTTTTTCTCCTTTTTTTGTACTTCTTTGCTTCTTTTTCTTCTTATTTTCTACAAGATTTATAAAATTAAAATATCAAGAAAATCTTCCAATTAAGTACAAAAGAATGCAATATTTAAGCACTAATCATCAATTTCTTGTATGAAAAAGCATAGAAAAATAGGTATATGATGACTTGTCATCACAACACCAAACTTAAACCTTGCTTGTCCCCAAGCAAGAAAAGAATCATGCATTAGAAATTGACAATCCAAGGTAAGAAGAGTAGCAAGTTAATGTTCATGGCAAGCTAGTTTTCTATGCATGCTACAATTACAAAAGAGATGTAAATGATTGATGCTTCTATCTAGCTTATTTTATGAAATCTTTTTCTTATAATTCTTCCTTGAAACAAGCTTTTGATTTTTATTTTTTATTTTTTTTTAGCTTCTCCTTTTGGGTGCTTTGCCCCATGAGTAAATAACAAAGCTACGACTTCTAAATGCTTTTTTTCAAGTATTACCACTTGATACATAAGCACCACAAGCATTTAATTAGAGGACTTCGTTAAGCTCATTTTTCTTTTCTTTTCTTGACTCTCTAATCATTGATGCTCAGAGCCTTGAGCTTTGAGGGAGTGCTTTTGCACTTGAGCCTAGCCTTGACTTCTAAGTGTTTTGTTTTCAAGCATTTGGCTTGATACATAAACACCACAAGCACTTAGCAAATAAATTGCCATTGGTACTCAGAGCCTTCAGCTTTCTCATTCCTTCCCTTTTTCTTTTCTTGCTTTAATTGTATTTGCTTCTTCAAGGTTTTCATGATTTCAAAAGATTTCACAAGATGTACTAGATGAAAGACTTCAATTAAATAAAATCCAATGCAATTGAGCAACAATTAATCATACTAGCTTTCCAATACTTGTATGCACATGCTAAAATCTTCTTTAATTCCTTGTTTGTTTATGATCATGATGCTTTATTGCTTTTGAATTCACAAAGCTCAAGTTGGTAGTTATAATGCCACAGCAACATATTATAAATCAAAATTCAAGCTACGCTTATTCATACCACACATGCATACAGAGAATATAAAGACAATCATGCAATTTAAAGTGCTGGAAACAAAGGAGAGGAAAAGGAACTTTACAACCTTGTAGTTCATCTTCATTATTATTGTCCTTTTTCTCCAATTCTTCCCTTTCCCTTGCCAACTTAGAGTGCTTGCTCATCCTCAAGCAACAATTAGAACAATGGCTATGGGGCTAAGATGGATCATGAATGTCTTACACAATGAAATGTTAGTAGCACATGTGTTTTAAGCAAGCAAAAATGAAAAATAACAATCAAGGCACAAGAGACAGCGCATTTGATTGCAAGCATAAGAAGGTGTGCACAATACTTTGCATAAAGAATAAGTGGCACACCAAATTTAGTGTGACACTTTCACTTGGAATTGATGCAAGTATCTAATAGATATTGGAACCAAATTTTGTTGCATAGCAACACCAAACTTAGAATGCAATCATATGCCAATTTTATTTAAAACAAAACTAAATGAAACTGTTGTATGTTAAAGACAATCACCAAGCCAATAATCTGTCATGAATAAAGCTCTCTTGGTAATGTATTAACAAACACAGTAAATAAGCAAACTAAAATGAAAGCATTAAAAACAAAGAATTAACTAAAGTAAACAGAATAACAAAATATCAAACCAAAAGAAAATTAACACTGCAAAGACATTATAGTTATGCAGACAAGTGGTGTTGCTTGAATGAATTGCATAGAAAATAAGTGGCACACCAAACTTAAAATCTTGGTGTGTCACTTTCATTTTTGATTTGATGCAATCATCCAAAAAGATTGAAAACAATTTGTTGCAAGGCAACACCAAACTTAGAATGTAACCATATGCCAATTTATTGAATTTAAACAAAGCATAGAAAGAAATGTACCTACAGTTGGGTTACCTCCCAACAAGTGCTCTTTTAGTGTCATTAGCTTGACATGTTGCTCTTCACTTTCTTCCTCTTCTTCCAGTTTGTTAAGAGGAATGACCTCAAATGGGGAGAAGATTCAGCTATTGTCCCTTGCCTTGGCCTTTCCTCAGCAAGCTTCCTTTTGCAAATGGCTTGATTGATCTTGCTTGCTGGATTAGGGACAGAATTGGTGCTCTTGTTAGTTGCCTTCACTTCTTTGAATTCAAGACTTGTTTGCTGTGTGATTATTGGAGTTTTGTATTCATCCAGGGCCTTTTGAATTGGTGGCTCCATGAGCTTTTCCTCTATGTACTTCTCTGCTTCACTTGAGTTTAGAATGACTTCCTCACTTTCTTGCTCCTCCACTTCCTCCCTTGCACCCAACATTTGACTTAATAGTCCTTTTATGGAGGAGGTTTGTTGTTCTTCCCAAGATTTCTTCATCTCCTCTTCATATTTTTCGATCACAGATTCAAGGGAAGTTTGTGAGGGTTGTGAATGTTCATGTTCCCTTTTCATCTCAAGTGCAGTTTCATTTCAACCACCTCATTCTTCATTGAAAGTTCACTTGATGCAGTAGCCTCCTTATCTTGCCTTTCCTCTTTATCCTTCAAAAATTTGTCTTCATCCTCACTGTTGGATGGTTCTAAGTTCCTCCTTGTTTGCTCTGAGAACTCATTCATCTTCTTGAATACGATTTCTGTCCAGGATTGGGGTTGTGTGTATCTTTCCACGAGTTTTCTATGTATTTCAATGGCTTGAAGGTAATCCCAATCTGTTAGTTCAAGAGATGAAGGTTGAGAGTAATCATAATCAAGTGATGAAGAACTTTCAAATGAGAAACTGGGACGTGAGGGTGGATGCTCTTCCATTCTTTGGTGATACTTCCATCCACCATGAGGATAATGATATGAATCATTTTGTGGTGGTGGTTGGTATCCCATATGATTTTCTTGCTCATCTTGTGTCTCTGAAGCAAATCTCCATGAATTGGAGTGCTCAGAATGTGTATTCTCTTGGTGATATTCCCAGCCACCATTAGAGATTGGTGATGGTGGGTAATATCCCATAAAATTTGTTTGATCATAAGATGAGTTGAACTCCATTTGAATTTTGTAAAACACAACACCAAGGGAAATTGAAATTCATATCTCAAAGATGAATTTCTTAGTGAGGCAATAACTCAAACACCTTGGTTTCAACTTAGAACAGAGAACAAAAATAAAGAAAATGCTTGATCTAGACTTCTCACCCACTTAATCATTGTTGATCTAAATCAATCCCCGGCAACGGCGCCAAAAACTTGATGGTGTTTTTGTGGAAAAACGAATTTCCAACACACAAATCCAACCGGCAAGTATACCGGGTCGCATCAAGTAATAATAACTCACAAGAGTGAGGTCGATCCCACAGGGATTGATGGATCAAGCAACTTTAGTGGGTGATTAGTTTAGTCAAGCTAACATTTAAGTGAGAATTATGGCAGCAAAATGTAAATAGCAATGAACTTAAAGTGCAGAATGTAAATAGGCAGGAAGCTTAAAGAACAAGCAATGTAAATTGCAAAAACTTAAATGACAAGAAATGTAAATTGCTTGAATCTTAAATGGGTCAGGGATGTGGGTTTGCAGAAATTAATCAAGGAAAAATAAATTGAAACAAGTAGAAGAGTAGAGGATTGATTCAATGGAACTAGATCTTAACAAAAAAGTAAAAATGCCTTGAAGAATTTAGAACAGAAAAGCAATGCTTAAGTTGCAGCAAATTAAAAGTGATTGAAGATCTCAGGAGTGGAGGAGACTAGATAACAAGTCTAGATCTCAAATCCTTCCTTGATCCAACAAGAACAATTGCAAAAGAAATAAAGGAAAGCAAATTGCAGAAATCGCAGAAAAAGAAGAAATGAACAGAAAGTAGAATTCAATTATGCAGAAAACTAAAGAAGAGATCTCAAGGTGAGATTGAAACAGAAGTTCTTCAATTCTTCACCCAAGATCCAAAACGAAAATGAAAACTAAGAGAGCTTTCTAATGGAGCCCCCCTCCCCTCTGAAATGAGAGTGATGCCTTTATATAGGCTTTTCAAAGTGAAAAATGAAAATGAAATTAAAACAAATTACAAAAATGAAAATCCTAATTTAATTGATCCATGTGCCTTTGAGTCATGTTGAGTGGGCTTTGCTTGCTTTGGATTTGAGGGAAATGGGTCTTGGATGGCCTTGGTTCAATTGGTGAAGATTTGAGTTCAAAGGGAATTTGAATTGAATTTTGACCCATGGGTGTTCCCAGGAGGCTGCCCTGCCCTTGTGGAGGGCAGGGCAGAAAATGTTCGTGCGCCCTTGGTGCGTACTGGTTGGTGTGCGTGTGAGCTTGGTGTGTGAAGATGCTGCCCTGCCCTTGTGGAGGGCAGGGCAATGTTGCCTTGCATGTGTGTCTTGCGCACTCACTTCCTTGGACCGTGTCATGATGCGCTCTTCACTCCCCTTAGGTGCTTGGTTCGAAACTTGGTGAAAGCACTTGAGGAGCAATTTTTTCTTGATTTTCCATGAAGAGCACGACATTGCCCTGCTCTCCAAGAGGGCAGGGCAGAAAATTGAGCGCCACTTTGTTTTGGAGTGAGGCTCCAGCTTCGAGCCTTGGTGGAAGCACTTTAGTTTATTTTTGCTTATTTTTGGCCCTTAAAGATGCCTCTCGTTCCTACCTCAATTGTATGCCAAATATGGATTGCTATATATTGTTGGAAAGCTCTGAATGTCAGCTTTCTAACGCAACTGGAAGCACATCAATTGGACGTCTGTAGCTCAAGTTATAGCCCTTTGAAGGAGGCATGGTCATGCTGTGAGCGCCCAGATTTTACCTTAGCGAAATTCTTGCTTCCAACCTCAATGTGCATCACGATTCTGCCCTGCCCTTGGCAAGGGCAGGGCAGTGTGCGTGCTGGCTGATTCCTTCCTTGATTTGGTCATGGGCCACGCTTTTAAAAGCGTGGCCTAAGGCTCCAAAGTGTACCCCAACTTCAAAGTGTACCCCAAAGCTCTTTTTTTCTCCTTTTTTTGTGCTTCTTTGCTTCTTTTTCTTCTTATTTTCTACAAGATTTATAAAATTAAAATATCAAGAAAATCTTCCAATTAAGTACAAAAGAATGCAATATTTAAGCACTAATCATCAATTTCTTGTATGAAAAACATAGAAAAATAGGTATATGATGACTTGTCATCAGTAGTGATGATTTAGGGTTTGATTTTTGTTCTGTTTATTTTTTTGCTCTATTTATTTTTTGTTCTGTTTATTTTTTGTTCTGTTTATTAGGGTTTTTATTTTCTAATTCTATTTTGAATTTCTGTTTCTATAATTCTTGATGTTTTGTTTGTAGGTTTGTTGTTATAATTATACTTTTTTAATTTCTATTTGTATTATTCTATTTCCTTTATCATAAGTTGTTGATATCATTCTGAGTTTTGAAGATTTTTATGATTCTGTTATAATTTTACTGTTTTGAATGGATTTATTTTTTCAAAACTTGGAATCAACTAGCACATTTGGGGAAGGAGGTGAAAGGTAGAAGAAATGTAGAAGCTAAAATCTACCAGCACTTTAGATTCTGTTGATCCTGATTTTGTTGAATTTGTTCTCTTCTGATTTGTTTTTTTGTTCTGGTTTTATTTGTTCTTTTTTATCCAGTTTGGATCTATTTCTGATTCAGTCTCTTCTTGCTTTTTGTTGCTTTTTTATTTTTTCTGAGTCTGGTTGATTGTGGTTCTATTTGTGAATAAGTAGGACATGGTTTTTTTTAATTAATTGAAAATCGAAAACTCAAACTAAACCAAATGGATTTAATTGGTTTGGTTTGGTTCAATTAACTTTGGTAATAAAGCCAAACCAAACTGGAATGCAGAATTAATATAACATTGGATCGGATGACTTTTACTTAAATAACCGAACCAAACCGCACCGCGAACACCCTTAGTAGAGACCTGTAATAAACTCTCAGCCATAAGTAAATAAAGAAGAGACAAGCATTCACACTGTTTTATTTCCTTAGTGGTAGCTACGGAGTTTCTCAACAAATGATCGCTCCAAAGGATTTACACTACAATATGGCTATACCTATACAACCTAAGAAGAAAGTTTAGATTCCCTTTCATCCACAAAGATCATGTGATCTACCACATTTTAGGTGTGAAGTCCACCCATGAAGGTTGTGATAGCCAAACCTAACAAATCCCCATCTTCAAACCGGTACCTATATGCATTCTATCTAACTAGTATTTTCACAACTGCATTATGAGAATGTTGACTACAAAGGATACTCATGCCAAAGAATGATAGCTTTATTATGTTCTTTTCTCGAGCACTATCTATTTTTACCCATGGTGGGACATACATCAACTGATAGACCACACTAGCATCCTTGTATTGGGCCCCACATTTATTTTTTTCATTTAATATGTTGGCTTTGCATTGTAAGATAATATTTTTAGATCTGTATATCAGTACCTTTTTCGGATGGAAACAATAAATGCCTCACCTGCATTTATTTTTTTGGTTTCAAATATCAAATGCATAGCCATTATCTTCTAACTAATCTAAAAAATTAATGTCCTATTAACTGCATGTGTAATCTTGTGAAATACTTCTGTCAATATTCACTTGATAAAACTTTTGGGGGGTAATAAAACTGTATTGTGGCACCATTGAATTGGTGAAGTATGCAAAAAATTCTAACTTTTTGTCTCGAACAAATGTAATTGAACCTCAGGGATGGTTTTAGCTTGGACCAAAAATGTTGTAGGAAAAATTTATAATTTTTTTAATCTTTTGTTTCGTATTAGTTAACGCTGCACATTGTTTTGGGCTTTTTTAGTCACAATAGTCCAACCAGAATTTGCAAGCCGAACTAATTTAGAGGATGTCTTTTTTTTCTAATTCTAGGCCAGGAGAGGGTGTATCTTTTCATCAAAATGTTACTGTGTCTCTTACGGGCCATGCCCAAAATATTTCACAATAACTCTTATCTTTTCTTACCAAGGGAAACATTAAACAGTTCACTTGCATGATATTTTAGGTAGCTAATACCAAAATAAAAAGGTCTCTAAACTACTGTCTCAAACGATGGTTTCTGACTTTTAGGTCTCATGTCAAGTTAGGCCCAAATTATTGTGGTGGGTCTCAGTCTTTTTATTTTTGTAATTCTTGTGGGTCATGAGAGGGTGTCTTTCTTTAATAACTTGTAATCGTCTCTATTAAAGAGTTGGGATAATTTTTTTTTTCGTTTTGCACAAGATTATCCTATCTTTAACCTTATAACCTTATATCTTATTTTTATTCTCTTGCGTGACCCAAATAAAATGATTGAAACCCCTTAACCCCATCAACACACGATGGGGGAACTCTTTTACCTCTCCCATTGTTTAAGAAAATCTCTCCCCTATTTGAACAAACGACGTGCTTCTCGGGATGTGATGGGCTTCTGCATCGTGTCTCGTCACCACTAGCAGCCATCACGCTCAAAACTTGCAACTGTTGTGGTAGTTTTCTTTGCTGGGATTTTTGTGACCTTGTGTTTTTTAGCGATGTTGATTCGTCGTGCAAACCCCTATTCCTGCCGCACTTTTAACCACAAGGCGTTCCGCATACTAACATATTCCAATAACATTCTCAATTTTTCTGTCATGGTTATTGTGAGCAGGAATTTTAACTGCATACGCTGCCTCCCAAATGGACTTTGAACATATCAAGAACCTTGCTTTGTTGCCGGCTCCGATTGCTCCCGATGCATGTTTGTCACCCAGGACGTCTGGAGTTGCCAAACAACTTTGCTGAAGGGCCAGCGGATAAGTAAACGTCAAATTATATATTTTGTTTCATGGATTCAATCACCATGCCCTAACTTGTTAAACACATCCGTTATAATGTAACTTTGGAACACTATTTTTTTTTTTGCAGGGAGAAGAGTCACAGGAAGCTTTTGACCCAAATAGCACTACGTGTGTAGTCAAATAAGTCAACAAAATCCATGCTGAGATCGCAGAGGTGAGGTTTATCATTCATAACTATAAGCTCCTGAATGAGAAGTATATGTGCATAGTGAAAGAGGTTATTAACGAGCAAGCTATATCACCCCACATTAGAAGTAACTCTCCAAAATTGAGAAATACTACCACAACTGAAGAGAACATGGGAAAAAGAAAAGCCACCTTAAGGACCTACAAGTAGAAGAAAATAACTACCCCCATCACAACCATAGACAACTTCAACTACTTGCCAATTCTGATGCCGCTTTCTACTCCAAAAGGCAGCAAGCTCTGCTTCAAACAAGGTTCTGAAAATCGGTTCGAATCGGCCGGTCGAACCGGTTGAACCGTGAACCGATACAAAAAACGAATCGGTCAAAAGTTAAAACCACAGATTTTATAAACTGCCGTTGAACCGCTGAACCGGCTGGGAACCGGTCGGTCAAATCGAATCGTGACCCGGCTGGTTTTTTGAATTTTGCTGAAATGCTGTCGTTTTTGTGTGGAAGGAGCCCCGAACCCTAACTTCATCCCTAACTAAAATGCGTTCTTTGCCTCTCTCACACTTAGCCACTGTCCAGAGCTTCTCTCATGGAACTCCTGCTCTTCCCTCACTCCCTCACTTCCGTCCAACCACCGCCTAATACTGTCGCCGTCGCAGCTTCCAACTTTGAACAGCCATCGCCGGCTCCCTCACTCCCCTTCCTTCGCGCAGCAAACGTCACAAACTTCCTTCCCTCCATCGCGCAGCCACCGTTCAATCGTCGAAGCCTCCATCGCGCAGCCACTGTCCCGCCGCGCCAGCTCTGTTCCACCGCGCTCCCTTCAGCGGCCTCTGCTCTGTTCCGTCGCGTGGCCCTTCCCTCGAAGGTATTTTTTATTTTTGTAACTGTAATTGTGGTTTTAGTTTGTTGGTTAATCAGTTAATCTGTGATTTGTTTCTGATATTCTTGATTTCAACCTTGCTACTATTAATTTTTTATTGTGTATCACTATGCTAATTATCTATGAGATTAATGGGTTGCTGTAAGCCTGTAATATTGATATTGGAAACATAGCAAACATTGAAAATATTGCTGATGGGCAATATTATGTGCAAACATTGTATGAACCAATTGGTGTTGCTGGTCAGATTATTCCCTGGAATTTCCCTCTTCTCATGTTTGCTTGGAAGGTTAGTGGCTCTGGTTACTGGCTCTTCTTTTTAATTTTGCTCTGGTTACTAGTTCTGTTTAATTTCTGAATAGTTGGTTCTTCTTCCTTTTAATTTCTGAAAATTTTGTTCAAAATTTCATTTTAATATTTTGGGATTTTTTGTAATTGCTCTGGTTACTGTCTCTGTTTCATAATGTACCAATGTTAGTGTAATTGTTGCTGGTTGCTGTCATGTACCACTGTTCTGTTTTTATTCAACCATCTCCGTTGCATTTCAAAGTTTTAGCTCCCTCTCCCTGTTCTGTTCGAATTTCAGAACATGCTCCAGCCTAGGTAATTTATTTTTCTTTACTTGTTCTTTCTTGTATTAATTATTCAGTTATTATTTTATTTAATTGTTGTTTTTAATGATTAGTATGTTGTTCAAGTTTTTGTTTTCTTGTTGGTTTGCTGTATTTTAAAGCTTTAGTTGTTCTTGTTATTTTGATTTTCAATTCTAATTGATCTTATTAACTTGTTAATTTGATAAATTAATGTTTTAGTGCTGTTCTTAACTTTTAAATTTTAGATTGTTAAGTTGTTATGTTGTTCTTGACCTTTTGATAATTTGCTAATTTTATAAGTTGTTAAGTATATAAATTGTTCATGATGTTGATCTTAATTAATTGTTCTTGTTATTAGAAAGAGAATGGAATTGAGGTATATCAATTTACAGGTAGCTATAAATTGAAAAGAGGACACTCACTGGGCAGAACTCATTTGTTACTTCATTAAATATTTTTTTGGGTTTTTGATGCAATACCTGAGATTAAGAATTCAATGGAAGATGAGCAATATTGACTTTCTTTTCGTTTGATTGTTTGAATATGAATTCAAGATTCTGTAAAACTGACTTTTACTAGGAATCCTACAGCTTGCTCAATATGTTTCAGCTCCTCCCAGGTTGAGCCAACATACTGTGCATGACAGATTCAGGTTATAATATAAATATGGAATAGAAGAAATGATCTCAAATGGTTGATTGGTGCTCACCTCATCAATGGCCTTAATACACCATCTCTCTAATTCACCCAATTCTACCTTTACATACTCTCTATTGCTGAATGAACAACACTCAAAATGTTAGTATTCTCTATGCAGCAAATTGACATGTAATATGAAGATGGTGAATAATTGAATGGTTTGTAATTGATTATTTATTTTTTTGTTATTTGACTTTTGTGTTTGTATTTGGATGAGATTATAATATTGTAGCTGATTGTAATACTTTTAATTTGGATAATATTTTAAAGATTATTAGTCTATAATTATATTTTTGTGTGTTTATTTATATTTTAATTATTATTTTTTTATAAAACGGTTTTTTCGGTTCAACCGTGAACCTATGAACCAGTGAACCAGTAGCTAGAGCGGTTCGATGACCGGTTCGGTTTTCAGAACCTTGGCTTCAAACACAGCAACACTGAACCCGTTCTGGATCGACACCAGGCACTAAGGGGAATAAGCCTAGGGGAAAGAGGATGTTGTTTTCCAGAGCGATCTAAAATAAGGGAGAAAAAAACTTATGTCAGTAGCAGCTCTATCCCAGGGAATAATCTGACCAGCAACACCAATTGGTTCATACAATGTTTGCACATGATATTGCCCATCAGCAATGTTTTCAATGTTTGCAATGTTTCCAATATCAATATTACAGGCTTACAGCAACCCATTAATCTCATAGATAACTAGCATAGTGATACACAATAAAAAAAATTAATAGTAGCAAGGTTGAAATCAAGAATATCAGAAACAAATCACAGATTAACTAATTAACCAACAAACTAAAACCACAATTACAGTTACAAAAATAAAAAATACCTTCGAGGGAAGGGCCACGCGACGGAACAGAGTAGAGGCCGCTGAAGGGAGTGCGGTGGAACAGAGCTGGCGCGGCGGGACAGTGGCTGCGCAATGGAGGCTTCAACGATCGAACGGTGGCTGCGCGATGGAGGGAAGGAAGTTTGCGACGTTTGCTGCGCGAAGGAAGGGGAGTGAGGGAGCAGGCGGTGGCTGTTCAAAGTTGGAAGCTGCGACGGCGACGGTATTAGGCGGTGGTTGGACAGAAGTGAGGGAGTGAGGGAAGAGCAGGAGTTCCATGAGAGAAGCTCTGGACAGTGGCTGAGTGTGAGAGAGGCAAAGAACGCGTTTTAGTTAGGGATGAAGTTAGGGTTCGGGGCTCCTTCCACACAAAAACGACAGCATTTCAGCAAAATTCAAAAAACCGGCCGGGTCACGGTTCGGTTCGACCGACCGGTTCCCAGCCGGTTCAGCAGTTCAACAGCGGTTTTTAAAATCTACGGTTTTAACTTCTGACCGATTCGTTTTTTGTATCGGTTCACGGTTCAACCGGTTCGATCAGCCGGTTCGAACCGGTTTTCAGAACCTTGATCCCAGGACTTCAATATGAGGCACAACAAAACTTCCTGCAAATTTGGCATGTTGATAGAAGCTAGTGGGAGAAGGAGATTGGGAAAAAAATTCCTTGTGTAGATACCTAATGACAAGCATAGCTTAATTATAGTAACTCGGATGAACTAAAAACTTGTAATGGATTCTATGTTAATGTTAATGACAACACGCATGAATTTCATTGCAGGGTATGACACTAACTTTCTTCCCCACTAACAACATGAAGATTGTTGGGCTTGATATGTGCGTTGTTGCGTACATATTAAACACAAAGCTTGATAAAGAGTAAGCTTTAATGCATTTTGTTGTAGCCTTCCATTCATTTTTTACTTCATGTTGGACTTTATCGAAATAAATCACGCTAAATGACGTTGAAATTTACAACAAACTCCTTGTTCTGAACCCAAAAATTTTACATAACTTGTCTAAGAAAACTCTAACTCACTTATAAACTTGGATGAACTCGATGCTTAAACCACGTTTCTTTGGTTTGTTTACAGGTGCTGATTCTTCTTGCATGTATGTTGGCTCAAAACTCTACACGGATCTATTGGTTCCTTCCGGCAACCTTCTCTGTGAGTGAACCTCGTCCACTCGTTAATTTCTCAATTTATTATGTGCCTTATTAGTCAGTACATGTTGTTGTGTGTCACTTTTAGTGACTAACTTAGAAGACAAAAAATTTATGCATCACTTAAAGCATTATCCTCGAAAACTTAACTTCGATGAAGTGACCACATAGTTGATAAGGTTTACAACATGCCCATGCACTATATATTAATGTCTGGTTGAGTACATCCATCTATTTAAGTTATTTAAAAGAAATTAATGTAAGCAAAATTACTAACATGCAAAGTTGAGTTGCGAAAAATTAGTTTAAGAAATCTACCCTTAATTTACTCATGAATTAGTAACTTCGATCTGCAACATGTGTTATCGGCAGATGTTAATATTTGATTGACTTCATTTATATATTTATTTTAGTTTGAGAAATTAACCATTATAATTTAATATCATGCCAAGTTGAATGGATGGAAATTGTTTTACATAGTCAAAATTAATTTATTGTGTAAAGAAATTATATAGATCTACGAAATGCTATATGGATGACATTTCAATTTTTTCTAATTTCATTGGCGCAGTTATTGTAATTTGATGAATAACAAAACTAATTCGTTATCCATTTAACTATACTTTTGTGAAGTTTTTATTCAGAAACCAACCATTACTTAAGTGTTGACCTCCTAATGTGTACAAAATGCATAACTAGAATATAATAATTCATAATTCACTTCATTCATATACTGATTAAACTATAAACAAATTACAAATTAGTTTCAATAGCATATTAAATTTCAGCTGCCCACTCTTTGTTTTACAACAAAACCTTTTATAGAGAAATCAGACAATTACTTTGGAATTGAAAATGCAAGCTCACTTTATGTTTATATTTTATTAAGCTCATTCATGTATTTATTTATTTTACATATAAAAAAACTAAGAACACGACATTGATATAAGTTACCTTTAAAACCATAAACTTTGTATAAAAAAAGTTGTTTCATGTTAAAGACCTTAACCATTCTACAAAATCTGTTACATTCGGTATAATAATTTAGGTTACATTAGCTATCAATTTTTTTGTTAAAAAAATTACAAAATTGAAGTTAGCAGCCTGTTAAGGTCAATTTAGTAAACTTTCATTAATAGTATGAGCTTCATTTTAGTGTGTCAGTATTTGTGTAGTGTCTATAACTTTAGTCTTATATTGTGTCTAACATTACAGCAAATTACCACCAGAAAGGGGTCCATTTCGCATGCAACGTTGAAGGCCATTTGGAATGACTTTATGGGAAAAGCCAATAGGGTATGCAAAGTAAGTCTAGATACAGTTACGAAAAATTATAGACATACGAAATAGATGGAGCATGTCATGACTTGGTTGTTGATGTTTTTTTTTTTCGCAGATTTGATGTCCCATATGGTGCGACTGGCATTAGTTTATGCTTGTGGTTGACATCATTCACCAAGACCTAGGGGTGGCAACGGGGTAGGTAGGGGTGGGTTTTTGCTCTACCCGACCCTGTCCCGCCGTACAACAACCCGCATAGAACCCGCCCCGCTTCTACCCGCGGGTAGTAAAATGTTGAACGTTAACCCGCCCCGCCCCTATAATTATTAAAATTTAATAAATAAAATTAAATTTCAAAATTTATATAACCATCATCACATACATAACATAAATTAAAGTAAAAATTTAAATATGATACAATATTATTAATTATTTACTAATTATTTTACATATATTATATATATTATATATTAAAATTATACATATTATATATATAACGGGGCGGGTAGGGGCGGGTATTACCTAAACCCGACCCCTCTCTGCTAAAAACCCGCCTTGGTGCGTGGCGAGTAATTACCCGCCCCGAGCGGGTAGGAGTGGGGTGGGTACCTGCGGGTTCAGGTGGTATTGCCATCCCTACTAAGACCTGGTGTACATAGATTCGTTTTCCTCAGAAGATGAAAAACCTAAGTAGCTTTGGCAGCTTAAAAAGTGGTAAGTTCTGTCACACTTGTTAAACACTTTTTATATAATTCATTTTCTTCAAAATGATTCTAAGCATCTTTTTTTTTTTTGCGTGCTTTCATGCATCCATAGGGCTATTTCTTTGGAGGAGGTATTGGACAATGATGACTGGTATGACAACCCAAAGAAACCCAGGGTACTGTACAGTGATTATAAGATAAAAGAGCCTAAAGTGATCAAGCAAGACCTTGGAAGGTAACTCTTGAACTCCTTACACAACTTTTAAGCACAATGCTTTGGTCCTATATTTTTCTATTTGTGGGACATGCTTGCCACTTAGGCCCACTTGCTTGCATTTTCTTTAACGTATAAATATATCTTATGGTATATAAGATTTCTACAGCAGAAACCCTCCATGCGCATTACCTTATGGCATTTGTTTTTTTTAAATGATACCTAACATGCGGACCTTATGATCTATAATATAATATCTTTATTCAAATCATCACTCTTTTAGAATGGGTAAGGCAAACAGCATCTGGAATTACATTTTCTTTAATTGTCCTTAGCTTAATTTAGAATGTTGCGTTAATAATTAAAAGAAAACATAATTGGATTACTATTTGTTCCAACAATGACTGTGGCATGTACGTTGCCCAGTAGATGGTGATGTATCACCTGTGGAACTCATATGAGCCTGGGTATACCCACTTACCCTTGCACTGAGGATTTTTTTGTATAATTGTGAGAAATTATGTTAAACAAAACCCCTTTTAATTTGTAGAAAATTATTGAGTGCAGCCGTATGAGGCTCGCTGTTGACATAGAACTTAAATACCATAATGAGAAGCACATCGAGGTCTTCCAAACTGTATTATAATATTGAAGGAACTTCACCAAAGGTTTTCCACCTATAAAGTGACTTACATGTTCACACCAAATATTTTGATAATGCTTGCTTGAATTCCAAAAGGCCGGGTGATGACTACATACGGTATAATAGTATGAATACCATCTACTTTTGAAATGGGCAATGCATTTGTGGAGATTTGTTTGTACGAATGCTGTGGCTAAACTAATGTGCCTGGTTGTGTAACCTATGACACCTATAACTTACAAAGATAACATGCTCATATAATTGTTAATTTATAATTATGACTGCAAATTTTCTAAAACAAAGAATCAAATATGATGCACAATCCTATCGACAGAAATTAACACATAGTGATCATCATTAGCGATACAAGTACAGTGTCAGGAGTTACAAATGAGATTTGTCTAGACAAGCACCTTTCTTGGCCACGGCATAAAACAATCAAAGTCTCCAAAGAGTGTGCGAATGTTACACTCAACTTTTGTAAAGTAAAACTAAACCTATGCATGCTTATGTTAGACTTAGACCATATCTTTCGGACCTCTATAAATTCATCAAGAGGAATCTAGTATACCTTTAAATTACTACTTTAAGGATGATGTTGTTGTTTCTGATTACTCTTTTAGTCTCTAAAATTTTGCTTGATCTCCAAAATTTCACACATCTAAACTCGTGACGCTACTTACATAGCAACATACAATTAACGAAATAGGAGACTTTTCAAAACTTGCATCTACTATATATAGAAAGAGTTGAAATTAAATTTGAAGACTTTTTATTATATGGAATCTTGTATTCAAAGTCTTAATGATTTTCGTTACAAGTCAGTAATGCTAACCTAAAATGTAAATGTTGAGAACAATTAATTAAATAAAATTGAAATCTACTTTATGTTCATATATTAAGATACTTAAATTTTTTATCACGTCTTTTTACATATAGCCAATTCAATTGACATTTATCATAATTATACGAGTGATGTAAATTCAATTTATATAATATATATATAGTTGTTATCTTCATTCACTACAAGAAACATCACTAAAATTGACGGCTTATTCGTCGATAATATTAAATTTTGACAGCAAAATGAACGGCGGAGGTGGATAATATTAAATTTTGACAGCAAAATGAACGGCGGAGGTGGTCGCTATAAAGCTTGTCGATTTTTCAAAATTTAAATAAAATCGACACCTTACCTAGCCGTCGATAATAATTTAATAAAATCGACGGCGTTACTGTCTATAATATGAGTTTGAGAATTTTACATTCTTACTAAAATCGATAACATTGCCATCGATATTATTATATAAAATCAATGCCATTTTGTCGATATTTGATTCAATAAAAACGATAATGTTTTCGTTTATATGCTTACTAAAATTGACAACGTTGCCGTCGATATTTGATCTAATAAAATCGACACAGTTGCCGTCGATTTTATTATTTAGATACCGACAAATCCTTTGTCTATATTTGATTTTTCTTGTCTATTTTAAAATTAAAAAGCGACAACCATCAATTTTAATAGATATGTTTTAATTATTTTTTTATTTGAAAAATAGTAAACAATTAATGTAAATAAATATGGAAATAAAATTTATACAGAATATGAATAACAAGACAAATAAACTTTTAAATATAAAAATAAAATTTATACTAAATATTAGATAATAAGTTTACAAACTTATCAAAATAATAAATAATCTTCTAACATAAAGACTCAAGACACGATAAATAACTAAACTTAGACTTATATTTATTTAAATTGCAATCCACTGATAATACAAAATATTCAAAGTAAAGTAATTAACTAACCTACTCATACTCATCTAAATAATCATCTGAGTCATCAAGATCGTCAGAATCATCCTCCCTTTGAGAATTCTGTGGTTGTCCTAGTTGCTGCAGAATAGGTAGAAGTTTTCTACCTGGGACTGGGGTTGGGACTGGGGCTGGAGCTGTGCTTTTCTATCATATATCCAACTTCGATTCTGGTTTTTCATTATTATTGAATTTAATTTCCTACATATCAATGGATAATATTCACTTTTTAATTTTTTTTCAACGAAAAACCATAACAAATAAAAGTCTTATCATGAATATAATTTATACTTTACACCATGAATGGTTTACATAAACAAGCATACATAAGTAAGTATAGATAAGCATGCATAATAATTTAACAAATATAATAAAGGTAAAGATAGATTAAAACTCAATAGTTTAATAGAGATAATAAATAAATAACAAAGTAGAAAGTTAAACCTTGAATAGCTTTTCTGGAAATCTTAAACTCTACTAATACTTGTGATTGTGTAAATGGATGCCACTGCAACTTTGATAATACTTGTGATTATGTCAACCCTGGCAAAAAAATATATACAGGCACATCAACACTAAAAATAATACACAAAAGTCTTATCATAAAAAATTGAGATATAAAGTCTTATCATGAAATCTCATAATTAGTAGTAGTAGAACATTTCAAGTAAGATTCATAAAAAAAAAAAACCAAAAAATTCAATACCTTTTTTCAAGAGTTGTTTTGAATACTAATCCAACACCTTATTTTTTTGAGTTTCATGCATTTAAGGACAAAATTGAAATACATATGATAGCATATATAAGATAAGATTGAAAAAATTAATGTGTATTATGTGGTACCACTGTCCTTATTCGTATCCCTTTCAATGTTTAATTTTAGCAATGTGCTCCAATAATCATCTTCATCCAATTTATTAATTCTGTCACATAGCCATTTTCATTATTCTCCTTTTAATTATTTTTTTTTTCAATGGAGGATTTAATTGAAAAGCAAGCTAAGAGAATTATATTTGTACATGATCAATTTTTTAATTAAATTAATATTAAAATTAAAGTTAATAAAGTACTGACAATTTAATATAACAAAGTACTATCATAATAAATAAATAAATAAAATATAACTGGCCGATGTATGCACTCATATCACCAAGGAATGTAGTTTATAAATATAAAGTCCAAGTAAAATTATTTTGTGCACTAAATCCAAATTACCATATCAAAAAACCTTAAATAGTATATATGTGACATTATATTTTTGTTCAACTGTTCTACATCCATAACATAAGATATCATTAAGCCTATAATAAATGACTGATAATGTTTTGCTAATTAAATATCTTCACATCACCACTTCATAGAGTTTGGTAAAAGAACCTAATGAAGCAGGATAAAAGAAAAGCTCCACATCAGTCCAAAAGTTCCTATTCATGACTTTTTTGAACATGTTAAAAGAAATGTTATACAACTAAATGTTCGAGATGCTATAAAGCCTGATGGGTTGAACATGGGAAGCATGTTGGGGTATAGTGCTATTTTTAATGTAAATATATGGTTGTTAATTGAATACTGCAAACTGCAGTATAGAGTTGACTGCACTACCACTTCTTTGGTTTTCTTTCTTCTGTGCCTTTATCACAAAATTACTAACACAATGGGAACATATATTCTGAAATGGTTAGGTTGTTAGGCTAGCAAAACTGTATAGACTACTATTAAATCTATGTATTTATATGCAATTAAAAGTGATGAAGGGATAGTACAAACATAAACTAGCCCACTACTGTGTAGTCCTTTAGAGAAAAAAGGATATGTCATCCGTGCATACCTCTATCCATAGCCAATGAAGTTGAAAAGAACCTTTTCATGAATCACATTCGGCCTCCAAAATGATGGAAAAAGTAAAATTTTTATTATTCAATTATAGGAAAATTTTAGGTAGTAGTAAAGTGCTTTCTTCTCTTCTTCGTATGGCTTAGTAGTTTCAAAGTCATAATACAAAGCATAGTATGTTTTATATCTTCATCAATATTATGGAAGAGACACACTGCATAACAGATAGGAGCAAAAGAATAAAGCAGCTTATTTACCTGAGATATGAGGTTCTATATGCTACTCTTGGACACCAGAGAAGGTATACTCTGCTCGTACCTGAAGAAATTAAGAGGATCAACCTTGGTCTTCATAGATAAGACATGAACATTGACCACTAACCATATGGTTCTGAACAAGATTTGAGTATGCGAAAAGAGGCCGAGATCAAAGGTACTGAGAGTGCAGAGAAGATGAAAACAAAGATACCTGAGGAAGTAATGAGCATCCGTTTGCAGGCTATATTTCAAAATACATCTTCTGAAGTAGTTAAGGATAAAACTGGCAATAACACAATATTGAGAACACCCACAGAATCAGCATTGTTGGAATTTAGTTTGCTTGAAGGTGGTGATTTTGATGCACAGCGCAATACCTATAAGATAATTAAGGTTGAGCCTTTCAATTCAGTTCGGAAGAATATGTTTGTGCTTGTGAGTCTTCCTAATGGAGGGTCAGAGCTTTCTGCAAAGGAGCATCAGAAATAATATTAAGAATTTGTGACAAAATCATTGATTCTAATGGAAATGTTGTTGATCTTCCTAAAGAATAGGTAAATAAAGTTAATACTCTGAAAACTCTTTGTGTGGCTGTTAAAGATATAGATGCAACAGAAAGGGAAAACAGTATCCCTGATAATGGCTATACTCTGATAATAGTTGGTTTAAAAAGAGAGCTTGTATTAACATCTGTAATTGTAATTCAATTATATCAGACCAAACAAATTCTAATTACATCAAGTTATTCTATTTTCATCACAATTCTAGTCAAAGAGAAATGACGGCAACACAACATTTGTGCGGTTGTGCTAGCTAGCTGCCACCGCAATTCACATGTTGTAATATATGTACCGATTTCAATTATTTTTTTATCAGCAGCAACTCCTTTCAGTTACCAAAACCCTAATTCAATTCTAATAGTAGTGAAGAGAAAGCAAAGTCAACCAAGAAGACCAGGCAAGAAATTAAAGAATACCTAATATAGCTTGAAATCTGTTATTATATATGTGAATTGATGGATTGAAGCATGCAGATCCAGAGGTAGAAGTAATAGCTCTGTCGCCAAAGTTGCTAATGGCAACGAACTGTTTCGTGTGTGAGATATGCAAGAAAGGGTTCCAGAGGGACCAGAACCTACAGCTGCACCAACGAGGGCACAACCTGCCGTGGAAGCTTTGGCAGCGGGAGAAGGAGGTGGTGGTGCGGAAGAAGGTGGACGCGGGTTGAACTTTGGGGGAATTGAGTTTCTGAACTTTGGAGGCGAGAGGTGGACGCGGGTTAATGTTTTTTAGTGATTAATTAAAAAAAACAACACATATAGCATCTATTTTATACATTAAATCTACACTGTTTATTTCATTTTAGAAAGCGATCTATACCGTTTAAATTTATCGACGGTAACTTTGTCGATAATTCAAATAATAAAATAGATAACATATCCGTCGATTTTAAAATAAAAGTATTTTCAACACCTGATTAGTCGACAGTATGACGATAGTTAAGAGAGATTTAATGCATCATCAAAAAATCGACGACCAGGCTATCGATTTTATTAATTTATTTTTAATTATCTTTTTTTTTTTTAAATATCGACAGCAAGCCGTCGAAAAATATCGACGGGAGAGATATCCGTCGATTTTTTACGTCGATAAATACATTTTTTCTTGTAGTGATTTTATGTTCTTTCTTGATTGTTGAACATAAGTACATAATTTGAGTATAACTTTATCTACTTTCACATGATAATTTTATAGATATTAATAAGTTAATTGTAGTAAAAAAATAAAGGTAATGATATTGTAATTTTAAAATTAATCAAATTAATTATAAAAATTTGCCACCCTTAATGTATGAATTCTGGTTATGCCACGGTTTACATCCAAAGAAAAAAATTTATGTCTTTTTAAAAAACAAATATACATAGTGATTTTTTATCCCATAAGTATAAGCCAACCTCTGAAATTACTACCATTCGGAAGCATAATCACAAGTGCAAGCAAATTTTCGAAACTCAGTACCACTGTGATCGTAAATCACAGTTACAAGCCAATTTTTAACATCTAAAATTAAAAAAAAAAAATACCATTTAATAATCTAAACTTAGTTACTTGTACAGTTTTTGGAATCTCATTTATTATTCAATTCAGTTAAAGCAAATATTGATAAGGACTAATAGTTCAACTATATATAGAACTAATGGTCCAACTTAAGAACACTTACTACAACCTTTATTCATGGAGCAATATATTTAGTGAAACAATTATTGAAATATCATTTTCAAAAAAAGAATAAATACCTACCAAAGTCAAGCATATGCTACAGCAATCCAACCCTCTGCCGTTTATACACACCTATTCAAATCAGGCGCAAATTTTCCAATTTTACACAAGTACTGCCAAAGTAGTTACACTTAATACATTACCATTTTCTCGGTGAATTTTTTCCTAAGCCAAACTTGCTGCTATGAAAATCAACAGTAAAAGAAACATTCGCAGCATTAAAACAACCATGTGTTATAGTAAAATTTTAGTGTTTGTGCAAAGGTTTAAAGATTTTTTTCAACAGTTCAAACATTGACAAATTTAAAATAAAATTATTACTAACAATTTATCATCATCCTAACTACTTTCAAACAGCATGAAACACAGTCTTATTCACACTAGAATGTTGAATATTAAAGCATAACACTAGACCCTAGTAGATAAAGAAATTCTAAAGTTCGCTACCAAACACAAATTCACCTACATCTTCAACCTGCATACTCTATTAAAAAATATTAACGGTACCCTACACAGAAATATCCTTGATTTTAAAGCCTCACCATGAGAAACAGATGACACAGACTTCATTCTCCACAAACTGTTCCATCATCAAAGGCCTAATTTTATATAACCCTTTTACTAGAACTCTGAGATAGGCTGTTAATTGTTCCTGCTCCCTGCAAAATCAGAAAACACAAAAAAAACAGTTCTTAACCACAATAATAATGTAAAACTTTTGAAAAAACATCACAAAACATAACAAAGTAAACTATTCACAATTAAGAAACTAAAATGTACAAAACACCTTAATCAAATACTAACCTCACCATCGGGTCCTTCACCGTTTGCTGTAGAATTCCTTCGGTCGTGCCTAAGTCCATGGCACCTTCTATATCGTCTTCCCATCCTGGCGTTCATACTACCCCTGGGAGCATCCTTCGACTTCACAATAGTTGGATAAAAAATGTCACAATAGTCCTCGCCTAGTCTCGTTAATCAGACAGTTCCACCCTGCAAGCACATTGTCTCAATTTCCTTTGACAGTTTTGCTACTTGAGAAAGAGCATTCTCGTATGTGTCTCCATCCTACGCATCCAGAAAGCATATGGACATGCATGCACTCCACTAAGACCCATAACATACCGAAAATGCCTTTTTTGGATCTGCCGCTGAATCCACACCAACTGAGAATGAGGACTTGGCATCTTTACACCATCTCCAAAGTACTAGCTGGGTTGGCAACATCTCTTTCTCAAGCTCACACAAAATATATGACTACAAGGAATTTCTAGACTATTCCACAACTTGCACGAGCACTCATACTTTTCAGAACTACTATCGTACAACACAATATGAACTCGATAGGGACTTCAGAACTTCCTTAGCATAAACTTCTCAATGCTGCCATAACTCTCATTGTGAAGCATGATTAATACAGCCACTACCCAGATTTGTTTCTTAACCTTGAAGAATATCTCCCGCGTGTAAACCTTGCTTACAACATTTTTAATACTTTCCAACCATGTAGTCATCATTGGTTCATAATACAAAGATTTAAAGTTGGCCATGAACTCATTATTCCTATAATCCTTCACCACACGATCCAAGTACTCGACAAGCTCAAGAAGACAATTTCCAGATCTAATAAATTTCTTAAGGGATGACTTGATTCCCTCACATCTCGATGTTGTTCTCACTTCAGCATAAAACTTATCACACAAATAAGCATTCACCCAATGCTTCCTCTTTTCTTACATTTCTAAAATCCAATTATTATTCACTAAACCAAAGCTCTCAACCATCTCCACCCAATAGTTTTCATGCACCGCAATCTTGAATGCACCACAAAATTAGCATCCTTTATGTTAGAGACAGCATTCCGAGCAAGATGCCAACAACATAGTTGATGTGTTGCATTAGGAAACTCGCTCTGAATAGCCTCCTTCATCGATTTGTTTCCATCTGTAACCATAACCATCGGCTCCTTTTGTCTCATTATATCCAAGACACCTTAGCAACCATTTATAAGAAAGAATCTTCTCATCCTCAAGCAACTCAAACACAAATATAATAGTCAGCCTATAGTGTTTAGTACCTGAAAATATAATCAGAGACCTATTGTATAAATTCTTTCTATAGGTTGAACCAATGGCCAAGACATCACCAAAACAATCATAGTAATGTTACATCTGGTTATCACATCAAAATAGATTACCCAAGTGGTTCTCGGCATAGTGCGAGTATTATACCACAGCTAGCAAATCAAGTTCGGTCTTCCCTTTTAGATAACTAATTGTCAACACAGCATCACCCTCCACGATGTAGGAGTGTCGAACATCATCGATATAGTTATATACATCCATCTTTATAAAATACAAATTATGATATCCACTTGCAAGATCGGCAAAGAATCTGATGATTTGGGTTATTTGAAAACTTGCTTCATGCAAGCTATGAATATGGGCTTTGTTGCCATCCGACATGTTATGATGCGATGCCATTACATTCGTGAAGGCTAGTGGGGCTAACTAATGGATGTGATCCGTAACAAAAGACTTCATCTTCCACTTTCTGCACCCCTTGTCTAGATGAACCACAAACCTCGCATTACAGTTCCTTCGTATTGTTGGTTTGTATGGCCACTTTCTATCAACCCTCTCATAATATTTCTATCCCATAATCCTTGTCTATTATAGTAGAATAATTTTCTCACAACAGTACCTTCATCTTCTTTTTCTGAATCTCCCTTTCGAACCGCAAACGTAGTAACCCATGTATATTCCACATACCTTGCATATGCCTCCTCAACGGAATCGAACTTAGCCAGAGCTAATTCCTCCATAGTTACCCCTACCTCGCAGTAGTTGGACATATTTTTCTCTTTATCTGACTGCACCATTGTCGGACTAGATCCCTCTGGTTCCCCATCATCCACTACCATACCAGTTTTCTTGGTATCCAATGATGTCATATTCACTTTCTCTGTTCGCCATGACTCATCCCCTAATGTCTCAGCTTCGTCAGCCTCCAACCTCGTGCTCCATCCGTTGGTCCACTGTGCAAAAAACATTGAACTACCTTCTGAATCACTCTCTATGTCACACTACTCAATACGTGAACAAACTATAACAACCATGAACAAATGTTACTCACCATCCTCAACATCCCATAATCTTTCTTGCGAAACAAAATGCAGGGGTGGAGAGAATAAAGAACAAGGAACTCATAATCCGCTCTTACCCGTATAAGTTGCTTTGTCTTTTCCAGTCGCCGCAAGCCCACCTTGGACAGGTATCTTCTCCGACACGAGTACCCATTCACGGTTAGCACTCCGATAGCTTCGTGTGTGCTAGTAAAGAATTTTATAAAAATATAGTCGCGTTGTGAGTATAGATTCTAAACCAACAGAAAATCCCTTCGTACAAATGTTTTGGTTGTCACTAGTAACAAACCCCTAAATAAATTGATAACCGAAGTATTTAAACCTCGGGTCGTCTTCTCAAGGAATTGCAGGGAAGTATGATTTATTATTGGTTATGGAAAAGTATATTTTGGGGTTTTGAAAAGGGTTGAATAAGTAATGTAAAATAACAAGTCGTTAAAATAATAACTAATAAAGCTTTTGGCAAGGTATGAGAACTGGAGGTCCTATCCCGATTATCCTTATCAATTGTGATGAGAATTGGATTTTTCTCCCACTAAGTCAACTTCTAACTATGAAGGTAAGTCAAGTGGATGAATTAATTTTGATTCCTCAGGTCCTAGTCTTTCCTTGGGAAAGGCTAGAGTTATTGGAACTCGAATTAATTCTTGAAGAATTCCAATTTTCAGTCAACAATGAGTTTGATAACTCAAGAGTTACCAATTAATCAACCAAAGCCAAAAGAGAAGAAAATCTACTCGAATGAAAATAAATTGGATAAAGCTAGAGCATCCATAACATATAAGTCTGAAATACCTTAATTTATATTAAATAAAGAAAATCCTAACATGAATGGCTCGTAAGCCAAATAGGCAACATATGTAATACAAGCATTAAAGTATCTGAGAAATATAAAGTAAAAGGAATATTGAACCTAATGAAGAGTTGAAATCCTAAATCCTTTAAGAGGAATCCTAATCCTAAATCCTAAGAGAGAGGAGAGAACCTCTATCTCTAAAAACTACATCTAAAACCTAAAATTGAATTATGATCTGATATGAATTGATGTCCTGAGTCTCTGCATGTTTCCGGACTTTAATCTGTGTTTCTGGGCTGAAAACTGGATCAGAAACAGCCCATAAATCACTGTTTACGAATTTAGCCACGCTGATTTTCGCAGATGTGATGCGTTCGCGTGGATCACGCGTTCGCGTCGCCTAGCGGAACGGCCACTATGGCAAATTATATATCAAATCGAAGCCCCGGACGTTAGCTTTCCAACGCAAGTGGAACCGCATCGTTTGGACCTCTATAGCTCAAGTTATGACTGTTTTAATGCGAGAGGGTCAGGCTGACAGCTTTGCAGTTCCTTCAACTTCTTGTATTCCTTCCACTTTTGCATGCTTCCTTTCCATCCTCTAAGCCATTCCTGCCCTGTAATCTCTGAAATCACTTAACACAAATATCAAGGCATCGAATGGTAATAAGAGAGGATTAAACATAGCAAAATTAAGACCAAAGAAGCATGTTTTCAATCATAGCACAAAATCAGGAAGGAGAATGTAAAACCATGTAAATCATATGAATAAGTGGGCAAAGGCTTGATAAAAACCACTCAATTGAGTACAAGATAAACCATAAAATAGTGATTTATCAGTGTGATCTCAATGGTGCGCGATTTCCCACTCTTCCTCGTCCTCTCCATAACAAACAATACAATCAGAATGCCCAAGGCCTGCTGCAATGCGCTATCCTCCCAAACCCAGAAAATCTTAACTCAATTATATTTCATCCTCACTGATTATGTACTAACAATGGTGTTTTGATTTTTTTTCCCTGATCTTCTAGCAAAGAAAATTTGATTTCTAATCTAATAACCATCTAATATTTTTACCTTCAGTGTTAGCACTTTTACTGTGATTAACTCCAGCTAACTAAAAGTCATAGACCCCATGGTATCCAGGTGGCAACAACTCATTAGATGGCTCTTTGTAGCCACCATAGCCACAACAAAAAAAATAGCCACCACAGAACGTATCTATTTATTTACCTTTATCATCCTTAAATTTCACATTTGTATGAGCAATCCTTGTTAAAAATTCTTAAATTCTTTAACCTTAAAATCATTCATGTTAAATCATAAAAAAAAAGAGCTGAAAGTGCAGAAGCGTACCTGAATTTATGAACATGATTGAGAAAATTTTGTTCTTGTGGTTCTTTAATCTTCCTCAATCAAAATCTATGAAATTCTTATTTTAGGCCGATTAACGAATCTCTGATGGGACAACGGTTGCAAAATAATTTTGGTATATTGGGAACTAAAATCCTGAAACTCTATTTATACTTGATTATTGGTTCCCATTAAATCCTGAAGGCCAGTAAAATAAAATATTTGATTTTATTCTCATTTAAATCCAAATCAAAAATAATAATAAATTATTCTATTTAGTATTTATAAAAATAATTGAGATCACATATATAAGTCATATAATATAAAATAACCAATGTGATTATAACCAATTATATTTATTACTCATAAATAGATTAGAAAATTATAAACAATTATAATTTTCTAACAATTTTCGCTACGCTTCTCTGATATTTTGTGTTGTTACTGATTGAACAAGTGTTTCTAAGATAAAGGTGGTGTTAGAAAATTTCAACTACAACTCGCCGCTTCAATGTAGATTTGTGTTGCTGAAGAAGTGAGTGAGTAAGTGGCTTGATGATGGTTGGCTTTGGTACCTTAATGTCCCTAATTTAAGTTCTGCTTGGAACTTTGGGTAATGATCTTTTGATTAACTTACCTTATAGTTTATATAATATTAGTAATTATGATGTATAGACACGGTCACACTGTGACACAGACACAGGATACGATACGGGATATATTGATATGTGAATTTTAAAATTTTATAAGATACGGGAACACACATACATATAAAATATAAATTATTTTTTAGATAAATCATAATGATATTTTGATATTTTATTAATATTAAAATATAAATTATTTTTAATGTCTTATTTTAATTATATCAAGTATTTAAAGTATTTTTTATTTTAATAAATAATAATATATGCTAAATCTAAATTTATTAATTTTCAAGAATATATGTTAAGAATAAGACTAGACACGCTGACACGTACTAATATTTAAGTGTGTCTAAGTATGTTCAGAAATTTTTTTATTTTTTATTAAGACACAGTTGGACACAACAGACACACATATACGATAACTCAGCAAAATATCCATGCTTCATAGATTAGTAGTGAGGGTTTGTAGTAAGATGAGATTAGTAGTAATGCTTAGTCAATACTCACATACTTTGTCTGCTGCTCAAGGGGTTTTTTGTTTGGCTAATATTCATGAAATTTGAACTACATGTATTTAGTTTCTTAGATTCAGATTCTTCTCGAGTTCAATCATTTTTCCTATTTTATCCTATTATTAAATTTCTTTTTCTTTTTACATGTTTCCTTACTTTCCTACGATGGGAAAGAGTTAGAGGAAATGAGAACATGACAAGGCCATAGTATACTAAAATACTTGACATTTTATTTTTGAAGTTTGGCTATGGCTCTCTAGTGTTTTTTGTAAATTTTTGGCAATATAGCTTTTTATTTATGACAATATAATTTTATTTTTAAATACCGAAAAAAAATCTTATTTTTCCCTGCATATTATAGGAAGACCAGAGCGCTGTAGTTTAATTTTTCTACATTGGGCTTAAACAAAAGGGGGGTGGCTGAGAGTGAAAGCTAGCAGAAGTGGGTTTGTAAATATAATAAGTTAATTAATGCAAAGTGGACCACGTTTGGATCAAGATTTCTTGCTTTGTCAAATTGTCCTCAAGTTCTCAACCACAAATATATGTAAAGAGGTCAACCGCAAATTCAAATTTGTATATCACTGGTAAGAACACTCGTGTTTATTGTTTGGTGAGATTCTGATGCGCACGCGAAATAAATAACTAATGATTATCAAAATTTTCATTTGTGGTTTCAGGATAAGGCAGATCATAACCCTTAGCTTTAATTTTAAATTTATTTTCCATATATATCAATTCATCTTTTTTCTTAAGAATTTCTATCAACTAATTCAAAAACACTCCCAACAATTATTTATAAGTCTTATAAACTGTTTTTTAAGACTTGTAAAATATAATCGGATGACAATAAACATCTTTATATTAAAACTAATATTTTAATTATTAATTTTAATGGTTGATAGTGAAAATAAATTATACGAATATCTAATTAGAGTTATATATTTAAATGACTTTTTAAATAATAAATTTAAAAATCAGTTATTTTTAATTGTATCGGATATGACAATATATAATTAGTTACTTATATAAAATTATTTTGTACTGATAATATCTAAAAAATTAATTTAATTTTTTTTTGTTAGAAATTAAAGTTACAAATGGAAAAACATAATTTGATATTCATGATAATTAGGAGTGTTAATGAATCAGATTGTATCTGCAGATCTGCGGTAAATATCCACATCTGATCCAAAAATTGCGGATACGATCCAATCCGCAAATTGATCGGATTCGATTCGCACCTTTTACAGATCAAATCGTGGATATCTGCTCTACATCCACGTATCCGATCCGCGGATCCGTAGATTCGCACAATAACAATAATTAAAAAATAAATAAATATATATATGTTTGGTATTATATTTACTTGTTGTATGTTTTAGTTAGTAATTATTATTCATATATTGTATTATTTTATTTTTGTTATTTAGAAAGAGTTTAATTAAAAATATTTTAGGAATAAATAAGTTTAAATGTGTGAAAGAAATATTTTTATTGAATTTTTTACATAAAAATATGATTAAAAAGAGAAGGTTTAATTATGTGGATATATCCGATATCCGATTCGATTCGATTCGCACATTTACGGATCGGATCAAATTGGATCCGACACTAAAAAGTGCGAATATTATATCCGATCCGATCCAATCCGTATACACCCTAATGATAGTATGCGTGGTCACAAGTGACCTATGAATGACGTGATAATTTGTATGTTTCAAAATTTAAACCACTAATGAAATATTGCGGTTGTGACTTGCAAGAATTTTAAGAGAATAAAACGAAAAAGCAAGAGAAATAATTAGAAGAATATGTGGACCCAAACGTTGCTCTCGGGGAGAAGGAAAGATGTTTAGATAAAAGTGAGAAAGAGAAGACAGGTGTAATTTTGGCTTTTTCTTTCAATAAAATAGTATATTGTTAATTAGAGGTGTACGCAAATCAGATCGTATTAGATTGGATATAGTCAAAAATTCGATCCGATCTGCATAAATTTTATCGGATCGGATCGGATATGATATCCGTACTTTTTAGTATCGGATCGAATCGGATATCGGATATATCCGCATAATTAAACCTTTTCTTTTTAATAATATTTCTGTGTAAAAAATTCAATAAAAATATTTCTTTCATACTTTTAAACTTATTTATTCTTAAAATATTTTTAATCAAACTCTTTCTAAATAACAAAAATAAAATAATACAATATATGAATAATAATTACTAACTAAAACATATAAATAAGTAAATATAATACCAAATATATATATATATATATATATATATATATATTTTAATTATTATTATGCGGATCTGCGGATCGGATACGCGAATGTAGAGTAGATATCCGCGATCCGATCTGCAAAGGGTGTGAATCGGATCCGATCCGATCCGATCCGATCTTCTGATCAGATCGTATCCACAATTTTCGAAACAGAAGCAGATACGATCCGATCCATGAACACCCCTATTATTAATGATTATGATTTTTTATATGAATTTAATTTTAATATATTTTTGGTATATATAAATTTTATACGGATGGATATTTAATTATATATAATTATATCAAAAAATAAATTTTTAATTTATTATTTAAATATTTATAACCATGTAAAAATTATAAATTCTAATAGTAATAATAATACAAAATATTATCTCATATTAGCATTTTAGTTGTATTATAGTGTTTGTTTATATCCTAATTCAAAAATATTAAGTTAGACCAAAAAGAAAAAAAATTCACACAAAGATGACTTCTCCTATTTTTATCCGTCCTCATAAAGGTCAGGCACGACGAGAGTGAATCAGCAACTAACTCTTAAAATATCTCTCACTTATTTAAAAAAGAGATCTCAAGGGTTTCTCTAGCCATCATCAAAGGTGAAACTACTTTTAAGGTGGTTATTACTCCTACTATAAATACACTGATACCCTCAGGTATATTTCGGAACCCAATCTAAGAAAAACTGTCTCAAATCCATACTAACTTAGACATTAGAGTTTCTTGTAGATATCACTTCCCACCTCCTCACGAGGAACTCAAACGGCGGCACTTTAGCTCCAAAACAAGTCGGACATTGCCTCAGAAAGAGTCTGAACCTCACGTTCAAGACCAAATACAACTCAGTTTCAAGTAACCTTCAAAACGTTTAAAATGTTTTACCAGTTATTTATCAGTATCTTTAATTTAATTAAAATTTATATTTATTTTAGATTTTATTTTAATTATAAATATAATTTGTTCTGGCAAGATACTCTTCCATGTTATAGATCACACTACCCTTTGGGAACTCTAGCAACTTTTGACTCAGAAGTGAAGTATCCCCGTGAACTCGGACCTAAGCGTGGTATCTGCAAAAAGGACTCCGACGCTCAAGTCAGTGAAAAATATTTAAGAAATCGAGTATAATATCAGCTATTGTATTGTTTATATTTTACCCCGTTACCCTCGGCTCAGTTTGTGATTTATAGCGGCTATAGCTGAATTATTCGTCGGTTTGTTAGTCGAGATATTTGTGGCTGACTAAGTGCGAGATTTTGGAGGAGAAGTTTGTTATGATAAGGGATCAATTATTTTGAATATGTTTGGCCCTACTGAGGTATAACTTAGTTTCGCCGATGTATTAAGGATACAATACATAGCCCCTAAACTTGACTTGCCGAACTTATGTTTATCAAGTTGAGCTTTTGTCTTATAGTTATACCTCGGTTGCATATGAACACGTTAGCCCCCAAGCTCAACGTGCGCTGCTATTCTTCAAGCTTGGTCGTTAACAAAACAAATAAAATAATGATAATAATGAAAATTAAAATAGGAATTAATAATAATTCTACCTTGTGAACCTGGTTGTAATAAATTTATGTTTATTTCTCTAGGTAAGATCTGGGCCATTCTTTTCATCAGGGTATGTGAATAGTTACATTTTGAACTACCCACTAAGTTATGGATTATAGTGATGCTTTATTACTATTTCAATCTTGGAAAAAGACACAAATTTTTGACCCAAGGTATTTCTGCTTAAGTGGTGAAAATGACATGACTTCAAAAGGTTAGTTTTCTTGTCTTTGTCTGTGTCTGTTTACCTTTGACAATGGCTAGAGAAAAAGGAAAAGAAAAGGAAAAGGTGGTGGAGGTTAAAAGTGAAAACCCTTATCACTGGGTACATATTGAGGTTAAAACCCGCGCTTCTTCTTATTGCGATGATGAATCACTTTGTGAGCTTAAAGATCTGAAGTTGATTAAGGATGGGTCGGACATTGGTGTCGAACTTCTCCCTTGCAGCAGTGAGGAGAGAGTTTGTGAAATGAGGGGGGATTGTGGTTACTTCTATATGTGTACCCCTATTTTATGTGTACCCGTATTTTACTGAACTCTAGTTGGAATTCTCCTTTACTGATTTTGAATGTAAGGTTTTGACCCAGCTTAACTGCGCTCCGTCATAACTACATCCAAATTCCTGGGCACTTTTGTGGGCGTTCAAGTGTTTGATGGATTTTCTGAATTTTCCTGCTTCTTTGAATATTTTCTTTTCTTTGTTTCAATTTAAGGGGGTGCGAAAAGGTTTATAGGTTTACCTTAGCAGTTTTTCCAGTCGCTCACTTTTCCTGATTTATAAATCTTCTTTTAAGAACTTCAAATCTATGTTTGTGAAGGTTCGGTTATTAGAGACTAAATATCCTTTTTACTTGGATGGTAAATTGATATAGAGTTTTCCACTGTATTGGTGTCCGAAACCAATACAGATTCTTGAGGCTGTGGAGATAAATGAGGAAAAATATAGGTTTCTAGATTTTTTGATAGAGTGTTTTGCTAATAGTGCATGTTTTTCGATACTTGAGTTGTTAAATTTTAGTTAAGAAAATGACAAAGAAGGACTGAAGGCTTATATAGGTAATGTGTTTTTGTGTTGTTTTGTTGGTTGATTACTAGCTTATTGACATAAGGACACGTTTGTTTGTAGTGGAAGGGTGCCTAATTTAAGCACTTCTTGGCTACAGTCGTTTTTGAAAAAGAAGAGTGAAAAGGGTGGTAGTGGATTGGGGGTGGTGAAGGATAGAGGTGGGGATGCTGCTCACTCCACCGCCCGGCCTGTCCCATCCCCAAAAAGAAGAAGGGTTGAATCAAAAAAGTCTCTTGAGGTCCTATCCGAAGAGGATTATGGTGCTGATGCTAGTGGTAAGTCGGTGTTTGGGAGACAGAGAAAACTTCATGGGTTCATAGATGGAGTGAATCCTCAATCTTTCTTGAGTGAACAATATCCTATTTGTGTGAGCTTGCCGATAGGGTTTCCCATTATCCTAGAGACATGAGTTTGACACGCCGAATTGGTGTGAAAGGGATGGGGAAGTTTATCTAGGTTGGTAGTCTTTTGTTGGTCATCTTAGCTTGTGTTTTATATATACGTTCTTCATTATTTCTTTTATTAGCACTATAGATTATGGCTTCGCACTTGCTTTGTGTTGGTCGTGCTATTGAGCTTTTAGGTGCAGAGCAAAAGGTAACTTTTGAAAAGGTGGTCACTCTTGAGCGGTCTGTCAAAGAGAAAGAGGGTGTGATTATAGATGTAACCGCCAAGATGAAGGATACGGAGGAGGAGGTTTCTCAACTCTGAGATCAAATTCACTTGTTGTAGAATGAGATTAAGAAAAATGACAAGACAAAAGGTGAGATGACTTCCCGCATCCACGAACTGGAAGAAGAAGTATTAGAGATGTTTGCTGCTGGTTTTGGTCATGCTGTCAATCAATTCGCGACATTTTCACCCGAGTTTGATGGCGGGAAGCTTGACGTGACTAAGATTGTAGTTAATAGAGAGCTCGTTGATGATGAGGCAGGTGAGGAGCATGGTGAAAATGTTCCTCTTCCCTCTGGAAAAGATTGATAAGCTTGCTTGTAATTGGTTATTGACTGTATGTTTTTTTAAACTTGTTTGAGGACCAACCTGGTGTCGGTGTGTTTGTGAACTGATTTTCGATGTTTGGTGTCGGTTTGAACATATTTTGAATGTTTAATGTTTGATTGCATATCCAACTTTTTGATGTTGGTTTGGTTGAAACGATTGTAGTAGATAGATGTGTTGGCCAAAGGCCGTGATTTGATTATATGTTGGGCTGGAGGCCGTGGTTTCATTATATATTGGGCCGAAGGCCGTGATTTAATTATATGTTGGACCGGAGATCGTGATTTGATTCTATGTTGGGCCGAAGGCCATGATTTAATTATGTTTGGGCAGGAGGCTGTAATTGGATAAGTTATATGTCTTGGTAAGTTTGGTGAGAATGGTTCTTTGGTAGGTAGTAAAATCTTTTGGATATTATGCTTGATTGTCTATTGCAAATTTAAAATATGAATTTGGAGTTTGGATAAGTAATTGTTGATTTTTGAAAATGTTCATAAGATGAGTGATGATCACTGCAGTTGAAAATAACTTTCTTTTTATATATCTTCTTATGACAATTCTAAACTTCTCTGGTGAGACCATGTGGTTAGATTCTCAACCTACAGGCTTCCCTTTTCAGGATGGACGAGGTAGCTTATGGAGTTTTCTTCTGTGCATCTAGTTGTATATATAGCTAAAGTTCTCCCCTCGCTTCTATTCTTATATTTTTGTAAGAGAGACAGGAGTCGTGATTGCAATGATATATACGTATGTAACATTTGTATTTACTTGTATAAAGAGCTCTTATTATTATGTATATATATATATATAGGAAGTGCTGTGATTGGTTTGTTGAATGCGTGTTTGTAAAAAGAAAGAAAAAGTATTGTCGGCTTTTCAAAGAAAACAGCGATACGGTTTCGAGTTAAAGACTTCTATTTTATTGTTAAGTATATGGAAGTCGTTGTAATATCCTCGCTATTAGGGTGGCGCACCCGAAAGCGTGACATTTTGGTAGTAAGGGTGTTATAACTAGAGGTTGCGACTCAGCAATCTCAGCAATCTGGGGAGGACACCGCTGCCGGTGGCTTTATAACTTCAGTCATCAATCCGATGCGGTTTAGCGTGAGACCACCTCAGCGCCGTACAAGAATCGCATATACGGGCTGGGGTCATTCTTCGGCAGTAGCATCTGCACCTCCACGTTGAGCCTGTTGTCAGGAACTGCCACCAATCGAGCCGTCGACCCTAAGGAAGGTGTGGATTTGAGGCTGCAGGTGCAGGAGCTCCAACGCAGCCTTCACTAGCAGGCTCAGGAGCTGAACAATTATCAAGAGAGGTATCAGGAGATCCTCACCCATGTGAAATCTACGGATGAACTTAGGCTAGAGTGGAGGGAGTTGTTGGAGCGGTTTCAGCGTATGGAGGCTCAGAAGGAAGTGTACCAGGACCAAATGTGCGCCGCTGACATCGACCATGCTGGTGGCACAAGGACATCACCGCCTTCTACGCTGCTGACTCAGGGCCACGAGACCAACGAGGACAACAAGAACTACCTGGTTCTGTAGTTATTAGTGTTTCATTTTACTGTTTGATTGTATTTATTTGATTTACTTGACTTGTAATTTAGTTGAGCATTGTATTATTTATTTTAAAAAATAGGTTTTCATTATTTATAAATTGAACATTATTTATGTATTGAACATTAATTGTGTGAAAAATAAATTTAAATTTAAAATTAAAATTGACCATTGTTTTAAATTTTAAAAAAATTGACATTACCATCGGATTTACCATAGGAATAATCCGACGGTAACAGTACGCAAAACAACAATTTTTTGCGCCAACAATATTGTCGAAAAAATTTGCCGGTAACCAATTAGTTTTTCGAGCTGGTAATTCGTCGCAGAATCTGTCTGTAATTATCGTCAGATGAAAAGATCCAACGGTAACATTTACCGGCGAGATTTATACTACCTGATTCATTCCGACGGTAGTTTAATTATCGTCAAATTTTAATTAGTTTTCTGACGGTAAATCCGATGATACTCCGTATTTTTTTTGTAGTGTATTTTAGTCATTTCTTATATATACGGGTATTATACAGCTACCCACAAGGCGAGAACTTCTCTCCACACCCCGCTCCGTTTATTTCACAGGTTTCTGTTCCCCACGGATAAAAAAAACCTCTCCATATATATTCCTCCTAACGGGTAAATCCTTGCGAATTTCTGCCTCGCCAAGAGAAATTGTCATATATATATATAGGACAAAAATACTAGGATATATTTTAAAAAAAATTAACTATATAAATATATATTAAAAATACGTAATATATATGGTTAGGAATTGACTTTTGGAATGTAGATAATACTTTTTATTTAGCAAATTCTTTTTTAATTTTAAAAAGATGTTTATTATTATTTTGAATCAAGTTTTATCCAAGATATACACTACAAAAAAATGTTGAGTACTGTCGGATTTATCATCGAAAACAATCAGACGATATAAACCTTGCTGATGAATATTTACTGTCGGAATTTTTTCGTCCGATGGTAATTACCATCGGATTTAATGGCAGATTACCTGTTCGAAAAACTATTTAGTTATTGGCAAATTTTTCTGAAGGTATTGTTGGCGCCAAAATATATTGGTGTCCGCACTATTACCGTCGGATTATTCCCTTGGTAAATCCGACGACAAACGTCAACTTTTAAAAAAAATAAAATAAATGGTCAATTTTAATTTTTTATATAAATTTATTTTTGGTACAATTAATAATCAATTCATAAAAAAGAAAACCTATTATTTTAAATAAATAATACAATGTTCAAATAAATCAAAAGTGAAGTCCATAAAAAATACAATGAAACAATAAAACGAAGAGCTAATAACTACAGATTCAGGTAGTCCTCGTCGTCATCATCGGTCCCATGGCACTGAGAAGGCAGCACAAAAGACGGTGATGTCTGTGCAGGACCGCTGCCACCAGCAGGGATGAGGTCAACGGCACGCATATGAGACTAGTACACCTCTATAGGAGCCTCCATCCGCTAAAGCCGCTCCAGCTACTCTCTCCAATCCAGCCTGTAGTCATTCGTATCCGTCACGCGGGTGAGGATCTTCTAATACCTCTCTCGATAATCATTCAGCTCCTGCACCTGCTAGTGAAGGCTGCGTTAGAGCTCCTACGCTTGCTGGTGAAGGCTCCTGTAGCCTCAAATCCACGCCTTCTTTGGGCTCGACGGGTCGACTGGTGGCAAAGCCTGACGATGGCCTCAATGTGAAGGTGCGGAGGCTACTGGAAAAGAACGACCCCAGCTCGTATAGGTGGTTCTTGTATGGCACTGAGACGGTCTCACGCCAAACTGGATCAGGATCGACGACTGAAGCAGAGCCATCGGCGGCATCCTCCCCATTTTATTGAGATTGCTGAGTCGCGGCATCTAATCTCTGCGTGTAAGACTCCTGTGTAACACATACTATTGTGATCAGTAGGATAGCTATACAGTTAATATCTAATAATTTTATACTAGAAGATAATTTGATGTATGTTTACTCATATAATGGTCCTGAGACCGCTGATCATCAAATCTTTGTTTGTTCTCCTTCAACGTGTGGGTGTACTTGAACATCTCTGCCAATGTTGCCTTGTGATCCAACGACTTCGACTACACATGTTGCATTGAAACAATATACTAGCTTGGCCTTAGTCTTCATGAAGGTCGCTGAGCCGCCGGTATACTTGGACGACTTGGCCGATGCCCTGATAGCTCTATTAGTGAGGCGCCGACACTATAAGAAAAAAGGCCTGTTGGCACACTTTTTTCTTGCCACGCTTTTAAAGCATGCCCAAAAGTGGTCAATGGCCATGCTTTTGTGAGGGTGGCCACTGATTTGTGATTTGGCCGCGCTTTTTTTGCCACGCTTTAGAGAGAAATCGGCACGCTTTTTTTAGGGTGGCCACTGATTTGAAATTTGGCCACACTTTTTTTGCGAGAAAAACCAGCACGCTTGAAAAGCATGGCGAAATGGTTTTGTTATCGTCACATTTTTAAAGCGTGGCCATTTCCTCTAACACTTTCGGCACGCTTTAAAAGCGTGGCCATAAAGTTCTAAAAAAAATTTTCCACCCCTCTTTCTTCGAAAGACATAGTTTTACACAACAATTCCCTAACAACACTCCATCCTTTCTTCGAAACACACACTCTTCTTCCTAACAATGCCTTGAAAAGTGAAAAGCTGAGCTTATCACCCTAACGGCGGCGGCACTCTTTACTTAACATAAAGCTCATCACCAGTTCTCTTACTCTGTCCTCCAATAACACTCGTTGGTCAACCTTGTTCCAACCCTCTCTCGCAACCCCTCTGTAGGTGCCAACTCTGCTGGTGATCCCTGCATCGGTGCTCCTTCTGTCTCTCTTGTAAACCCATATCCCTCCTTCGGCAGTGACTCACTCTGGTAAGGCCTCCCTCCGCACTCACTCTCTATCGCAAACCCTCCGTCGACGCTCATTCTGTATCGTAAACCTTCAATCGTCGCTCCTCCCTCTATGGTTCAGCACCCGTCGCGTTGCTGTCTCCCTCTTTGAAGTCGTCGCACCGCCGTCTCCCTCTCCCTCACTTGTTGCACCTCCGTCAGCTACCTTCAGCGTTCGCAGCTCCGTGGTAAATTATTTGGTCAAAATTTTCCTTGATCTGATTATTTGTTTTTGAATTTGATCTTTTGTTTTAATTTTCTTGGTTCTTTATTATTTCTGATTTTTCTAAATTTTTAGTTTTTTGTTCTAATATGATATTTGGTTTAGGATTTTTTTTTTCTAAATTTTTTGACATTTGGTTCTGTTCTGCTGCAGCTGTGGTAGTGCTCAGCTACTAATATGTGGTGCTCATTTTGAGTTCATTCTTTGCTAAATCTCGTTTGGCAGAGAATACCCTTAGATTTTTTGCAAGGTGACAAATTTAGAGCAGCAGCAAATAATTACATTAGGCCTCTTCTAACTAAGGTATTCAAGTTTCTTTTCAGCTTTAAATTATGCCTCGTTTAGGCTTCTCAAAGTTGATTGTGATTTCTTTCTTTTGTATTCTCTCCAGGGAATTCCATTACAAATAAATCACAAAACCCCTCATAATACATTAAGAGTTCTTTTCTTCTTTTTGGTGACTTATTCATTTTTATAATTTATATAGGGTGGAAAAATAACCCCCCTTCAACTCTTATGTGGACTTTGTTTTTGTTGGCTCAGGTTTGTAGCTAGTTTTCATATTGGTTTTTTGACTATTTTTTCTTTCCCTTCTATTTTGGCCTATTTATGAGGATTTTTGTTGGTGCAGCATTATGACAGATGAGGCCAATATAAAGTTGCTCTTTCCAAAATTGATGAGGCCATAGAACACACACCTACTGTATGTTATTGATCTATATTCTGTCAAGGTTTGCTTTTTAATAATTTTCTAAGATTAGTTTTTTTTTTTCAAGTCCTTTTATGTTGTAAAGCTTTGTATTTTAAGTTCACTTAACAGACTATAACTACAATGTAGTTGAAGCATAAGTTTCGGTTAAGTGGGTCAACTTTTAGCATTTGTATATGGCACTAATTTACAACAGAGCTAAACTAAGTAAATTGAGACTGAATTTGGAACTAACCATGATTTCTTCAAATGCCTAGAATATTATGTGTCACTTATCTCATTTTAGATTGAAATGCTTAGTATATTATTTGTCGCTTTATAGGCTATAGCATTAACGGTGGTATCTATTGGTGTTGTTGTGGCTACGGTGACTGATCTGCAGTTCCATTTTTCGGTGCATATGCGGCATTGGCGTGGATTGTACTGAGTGTTGTAAATAAAATCCTCTGGTCTCGGCTGCAGCAGCAAGAGAACTGGACAGCTTTGTCCTGAGTAATTTTTATCATTATTACTTCCTTTTAATGCCAATATCTCTGTGCTTTCTATCTATTTATTTGCATTAAATGATTTATTTCTTTGTTTTGTCTAATTTATGCATTCATTAACAGTCTGATGTGGAAAATAATACCTATTACATTGATTTTCCTGGCTACTATGATGCCCTGCTTAGACCCTCTGGGTGTCCTCTCCTTTGATTGGAACTGTGGAAACACACCCGTGATATTTTTGGCTCGACAATTCTTGGATTCTTGCTTCAGTGGTCTGGTGCTTTAGCATTAAGGTAAGTGAATGTTCTAATTACTAAATAATTTTGTTTTAAAATAAAATTAGGATTTCAATTTCTTGTTTCCATATACCTTTGCTTCCCTTTTAATGGTACTTATTAGTGTTCGGTGAGAAGCATGCAATTCCCACGATTATGTCACAAATATCTAGTTAAACAGATTAATGAAAAGACACTAAATTATGCAAATCTCTACCACTATGACCGTCCTCAAGATCTTGGGTTGAGATACAATGGATTATTGAACCGCCAAGTAGTGTAAGTACCACTCTTTTCTTTCTTAAGCAACAATTTTGATGGTACTTGTTACTTATAAATGCATAAAATTTGGCACAAGAATGAATTTGCAGACTATGCAGAATTTTGGTTTAAGACATTTGGGGATAGAGCGAAGAACTGGATAACATTCAATGAACTAAGAGTGGTAGATGCTCTTGGCTAAGATAATGGCTTCTTTGCCTCTAGAAGGTGTTCAAAGGAATATAGGATTAGCTCACAAAATGGATCACAAAATACATTTGGAATGTTAAATTGATGGGTTGAAGTATATAGGATTAGATAAATTCAGTCTTAGGGTTATATGCATAATAGGCTACTACTTGTCTGCTTATTCAAGAAAATACAGTGTATTAGAAAGCTCACATTGGATTAAAGAACTGAACTTATTTATGGAATAATGTCTATAGCATATTGGTGTGCATCAAAATTATTCTCTTCCTATTGGTATATGCAATTTCTTATTTCTTATTTTATATTTTGTCTCAATAAAAAAATACAAATATAAAGGCACACATACACTATGATTTAAAATTATATATGAAGATTGCAAGGTTTTATTAGGAAGATTAGAAAAGAACAATAGCTTATTGAATAAACTTATAGCCACGCTTAAAAAGGGTGGCCATATTGTATAGTTGAGTCAATGACCACGCTAAAAAAATGGCAATAACCGAAAAAAACCCTTATTGGCACGCTTATTAAGCATAGCAATAACTTTTTCTATCAGCACGCTTCAAAAGCGTAGCTATATCTTCACCTATCGGCACGTTTTTTAAGGGTAGCCAAAGCCAAACTAATGGGCACGCTTTAAAAGCGTGGCGATATGTCTACTTTTTGGCATGCTTTTAAGCGTGGTAATAGATAAAAGCATGGTGAAAAATAAAGCGTGCCAATAGATCGACAAAAGCATGACGATAGAACAACCCGCACCCTGGCAGATGTGACCCTTTCAAAAGCGTGACAATAGCTCAAAAAGCATGGCAAAAAGCTATCGGCACGCTTTTTTGCACTTTTCGGCACGCTTTAAAAGCGTGGCAAAAGGCTTATTTTCTTGTAGTGCGATGCCTAAATCCCTCATCAGTCTCCCAATGAACTAACAAGGCTGTTGAGCATGCTAATGAATGGTAGGAAGCAGCATCATCGCCATAGACGGAGGCACCTAGTTGGAGTTTGGAACCATGATGAACGACTAGTTCGCTAAACCCGCAACCTATGATGTCACCGGAGTGATCAGGGTAGAGGGAGAAGATCCAGAAGTCCCGAAGGTACCGGAAGAAACCCTCCCTTTACCTTGACGACAGCTACGATCATGACCAGCATCCTGATCCGGCAAACCTCTACCTGTCGTCATGTCCAAAATAGCATACTAATTAACAGAAATTCAGAACAACAAATCAATGCTATTCAACAGTAAGTTCAACATTAAGTCAATGCTATTCAAACACATTTCAGCAAATTCAACACAAATTCAACATATTCAATACAAAATCAGCAGCATTATCTATCAATTTCGTCAATTTCCAACACTTTCAGCAATATAACACAAACTAATAATCCTAAAACTAACCTATCTTAACCTCCTAAACTCAATATACTTGGCAAATTCCACCCTATTGCATGGCATAGCCAAAGGCATAAGCACATGCTTATTAAAGCATCAATATCATCATCACAGAAACTATAGACCCATCCTAAATTTTCAATTCAACGATAAATTCAATATACTTGGCAAAAGAACAAAAATTTTACAGCAACAAAAGATTTAGCTAAGTCATTTTTTAAGCAAAACAACAACAAATTCAACCAAATTTCAGTAATTATTTAATAAAACAAATTGTCTTTTAACATCAGTTCATTCAAATTCAGCATATTCAATACAAAATCAATAGCATTATCCATCAATTCAGTCAATTTTCAACACTTTCAGCAATATAACACAAACTAATAATTCTAAAACTAACCTATCTTAACCATCTAAAATCCATTAAAATAAAAAGATTAACTTTAACTAAATTAACTAACTAAAATTAGAATAATGAAACAACTAACCAAAACATAATTTGAATCAGAAAGAAAAAGAGTCTAAAGAAACCTGGAATGCAGAGTTAGGAGATAACTAAGAAAAGGTGAAGATGAAGCAGCATTATGACGCTATCGGAGCTAGAGGAAGCAAAAGGATGGTCGCCGAAGGCTGGAAAAGTCACCGAAGGCTGGTGGGCAGCGACAGCGCGATGATGGTGGGGTGACGGTGGTTTAACGGTGCAAGGAGAAAGGAGAAGAGGGGAAGAAGGAGAAGAAGGGAGGTGTCGGCGGTGGGTTGACAACGATGGAGAGGAAGCTGTGACGGTGGTGGCGGTGGCAGATGGTGGTGAGTGAGAGAGTGGGTGAATCTGAAATGAGGGGGGAAGATGGTTCGTGATTTGAATTTACGTCATGTTACCATCGGATTTACTGTTGAAAAAATCTGACGATAAACAGTTGCGGGTCACCAAAACGCAGCGTTTAACTAATTATTGTTATCGTCGGATCCAATTTAATTTTTTTCTCCAAATATTAATTACTGGCGGATTTACCGTTAGAAACTAAAATCCTCCGGTAATTACTTAATCTTACGAATTCAACGTTGTTACCAACAATAAATCTGCCGCTATTCTGTGATGCTAAATCCAACAGTAAACTCGACAGTACTCAACATTTTTCTTATAGTGATATATTATACAAATTTGTAACAAAAATTTTAATTTTTAAATTAATTAATATATATTTTATACAAGTAGCTTATTTAATATATAGTTGATTTTTATAATAATAATAATAATAATAATAATAATAATAATAATAATAATAATAATAATAATCCGTTTGTTATAACTCAGTTTAAAAGAAACCTATGAACTTGGAATCCAAACAAAGTCAAATAACCACGTGCCAATCTAAAATCAACGCAAAAATTTTTCTGCAAATTTCTCTAAACAAACCCAAATGGATTGCTAAAACGCAGTTACTAAATAATTAGCTAAAATTCTTTAAAATAGTTACGAAAATACTAATAATCGCTCCAAAATACAATAATTTTATAAATACAACTTACTCATTAGATTAGAGGTACGTGATTAACTTTGAATATTATTTTTACGTATTACTTGACACTCTTATTGACTTGAATATTAGAGTATCGTTGCAGGTGTTTATTGCCACTGTTCTTAAAAGAGCCGACATATAACTCATCCACCCTAAAAAAAAGTGAGTTCGAACGTCGATTAAAAAGAGCTCTATTTTAGAATTGGCCACTCACTCCGGGAACAATAATAATAATATCTTTCGCTGGCCGTGCATAATGCATGTTGTTGCTCACATATTATATAAACTCAGAAATAATGATATTTTCAAATTTCTACCCATGAAAACAATATTATTGAAGGATTTGTTTATAATCTACGGACATTTAGCCTTTTGCTTGCTTGCCAACTTTATCCCTTTTCCATAATTTAGGTTATTAATAAATTTAAATAAAGATAAATCAGCCAATGAAAATGAGTTAAAATGGAATTATAATTTGTTCGTAGCTAAGGGAATGTAAACACTTGGATTTGCACATGTAATCAAACAAAACCATGTTTGGATAGGACTAATTATTGGATATACCTTGAAATACGTGCACGCAAGGCCAACTATGCCAAAGCAATTTTGTCTAGCTTGCACTACCTTTAATTCTCCAAAAACACCTGTGACACTTCCTTTATTTAAATTTTATAAAGAGATTTACGTGTAAATGTATAATAATCCAACCACTAAATCGGATCCCCACACAAATAGTTCAACTACGTACATTCTAAAGAATATAGATAAACATAATAAACATAAGCATAATTATTAGAAACAAGTGTATGTCATGAAGAACATGCAATAATTAGTGTGTAACAAGAAACATATAAAAAAGCAAAGGAAAAGAGTACTGCTCATATATAAAATTGGTGCCGAACACACCTAAAAGCAAAGGGAAAGAGAAAAAATGTCCATACAAACATAAAAGCAAGTTGAAGAATGAAGGTGACTAGTGGAACTTAAATAGGATATCACGATAGAAATAACGAAGCATAAGAATGAACATCATTATATCGCAATTTTCATGTGTGCTTGTCTTTTGTTTCTTATCTAAAAGAAGATAATTAGCTTTCTCATATTCCACTTTTATCTTTCTTTTTTTCCTAGCGCCCCTTTAATGTGATAGGGGAGGGATGATCGTAGGGCTACCTCTAATTAACTTTTGTGGTAGTATTATATATATTCTCTTCTATGCTATTGCTAGCTATAGATTAAATTTAATTTAATTAGTTGTTAACCAAATCACATTTAGGGATCGCAAGAGGCATAATGAGGAATCCAATGAAAAATTGCTAGTTATTCCGGAAGTATTACTATTACGTCTATTGTAATTGTAATTATTTTTTTTTAAAAATTAGAGGTCCTAATTTTGAAGAAAAATCACAATATAATGTCCAGTTTTATAGCAAGATTCCAAGTTTGAATATTTTCCTTTGTATGTATGTATGTATAAATCAATGTGAATGAGATAGATGCTTATGATATTGTCTAAGAGCTGAGCAAGCTGCTCATCACGCGGATTATTCAATTTTGTGTCGGCATTCGTTTTTGTGACGAAAGAAGACAAATGAACAAGGACAACCCAAGAATAATAACACGCTAATTAATGAGCATGGTGCATGGATTAAATTAAAGAAAATCCTAGTACCACAGCTAGGGTTTGTTTACTTAAGCAATCCAAAATTAATAATTAATTATAAAATTTACTATTTTTTTCCTGTCATTTGCTTTTATCGTTGTATATATATAATATATAAAAATCTAAAATATTTGGTATTAATATTTGGGAGCTACTGAGGTAAAAACGTCTAAAATATTTTTTTAAAAATATTTTTAATAATTAAAATTTAATACATATATATAATCGATTAAATTATGTTATTTTTGTCAAAAGTAGGCCAAATAAATTAATTGGACCGAAAAAAATAGTGAATAAATCTTAAACTGGTATAAATTAATATTATTTTTTATAAAAATAACTACAATCCCTTTATTATAAAAAATGACTAAAATACTTTTATTATATATGTTAATTTTGAGAATTCTAAATTTTAGCTCTTTACTTTTCTACCGTCATAGAGTTAGGATTTAGAATTTTCAAAATATATATATAATAGGAGTATTTTAGTTAATTTCTATAATAAAAATATTGCAGTCATTTTCTATAAAAATAATATTAATTTAGACTATTCAAAATTTAATACATTATTTTTTCGGTTAAATTAATTTGTCTGCTCTAATTTTGACAAAAATAACACAGTTTAATTGATTATATATGTTAAATTTTAATTATTAAAAAATATTTAAAAAAAAGACGTGTCAGACAAATGACTCCTTTAATGGATTTTTATTAAAATATAATATAAAATTCACAGCTGAACACCGAATCAAATAAAAAGTACTAAGTTAATTATAAGGAAAAAATAGTGTAATACAATAAAATTCTTAATAATAATATTCAAATATTATTGGTAAAATCAATTGTGACTGTTAAAATAGGAAAAGGGACTGTACAGATGGGAGAAAAGGTTGGTGTGGTGCGTGCGGTGGAGACTAAATAGAGAGAAAAGACATTGCACCTTCGACAAAGATTTTGCAGTTTGCAATGATAAAGCCATATCAATACCTAGCTATATAGCAATAATGCATGCCTACCTACCTTATTCTGGTCATTCCCTCATCATATCCTCATTAGTTTAATTAATACACTGTACTATTTTATCAATGCAATGTTCTTATTTGGATAATAAGAACATGGAAACCAGTGCGGAATTATAATCAATTGATTGTTTCCATGCCTTTGAGTTTTCCTAATCTTAATTGTTCGAAATTTAGAGCTCAAGAGATCAAGAGTTTACGGCAATATGAATTTTTAATTTTAATTTGTAGAAATTTAGGCCATGTATTTAATAGTTTTATTTTCATTTCTTTTCCTTTAAAAGGAAACGAAAAATGAAAGTATGTATTTGATTAGTTTTTCCCCACTATATGTTAGTCATAAAACAGTTGGTTATATATATAAGTACTTGTTCTAATATCATGTCAAAAATTATACAATTTTATTACGTTACTAACAAAATATCTATCAACTACTACTAACTATTATTTATGATTATATTTAATGAAAATGTCTTTATAAATGTGTTTCTTTTTTATAGCTGTGTCTAATAAAAATATCTTTATAAATATATCTAGTAATATATCTTCTTATATATGTGTTTAAAATATAATAATTAATTATTATTAATAATAAATTGATAGATAGTATATTGATACCCTATACTTTTTCAAAACTATATTTCTTACAAATTTAAAGAGTTAGATATATAAAGATACATGAGTAATAAATGAGTGTTGACTTGTATAGTATCATTTTTAATTAATTTTACATCTTATTGAATTGTGATTAAACAAAAAACAAAACTGAAATATTTTCAATTAGCTAGGGCCCATGTTTGCTTAAAGGTTTCAAATTAATTTCACGTCATTTACACCGTTTTGATTCTAGAATAACACCCCTAAAAAATTACTATTTGATAGAATCTTGCTTTTGTTCGCGTTTTAATTAGATTCCAATAATTTTACCGAAGAAACAAACGTTGGAATGACATGCTTTAGATTTGACCTTTTTGTTAACTTTGTACACAAATTCAAGAAAACTTAATTAAAGTATCCGAACACTTGAAGTCACTGCGAGAATAACTATATATCATCCTCACAAAATGACTAATAATGGAGTTGTTGACGGTTTTATCAAGTCATTTTTTGGTCAATGATCGAATCCTTAACCAAGTATTTTCCGTTGACCTAATTAGTTTATATATGAATTTTTTCAACGCACTAGGCATCATGGCGAGAAAAAGAAAATGGATATAGAATTGAAAGTTAACTGTGAAGCTAAGTAAAGTTGGATGCTTCATGAAAAGGTTATTCCAATATATAATAACTCAATAGAGTGTGTAATATTATTTATTGGAGTAAAGTAATAAATAAATTTTGAGAATTTATATTTTAAATATATTAGTCTCCAAAAAAAATTATTAATAAAATTTTTTATATTTATTATTTTAAAAAATTTTATTAATATTTTTTAAGAATTAATTTATCTAAAGTATAAATTATTAGAAATTTATTTATCACTTTATTTTATTTATTTATAGCAACCTTCAATGACATCTTTAAAGATACACCTAAAATAAACTACTCTCTTTTGCTATCAAACTTCAATTTCTTTCCACTTTCACCGCACCCTTTTCTACAAAAGTTCATCTACCCTCTTCCTCTTCTATATATACGTAGTTTAATTAATCTAAGTAAGACTACTACCAAGTAAGCAGTGTCATTTTCTTAATAAAATAGTACAGAATTGATTACGCATGACTTATTATAATTAGCTGTATCCCTTTCTTTTTATCTTGAATAATAATGAGCTATATTAAACTTCAACTTTTCGTATCAAAATATATATTAGCTAGACACAGACCAATAAACCCATCGAACGAAGATTACTTCCTGAAATGGTATAAGTATAAAATACATGCAATATAATGATCAATAATACCGAATCAAACACCACACGGATAAGATGGTTTAAGTGATTGGCTTGGATATGTCGAATTAAATTGCTCAAATTAAATTTTAGACGTCTCATCCTCTACTAAAGGCTCTAAATACATACACAACGTATAACTACCAAAAAAGAAAGCTTTGTAATAAAAGCCTCAAACATGCCACGTGGATACGAAGATGCAATAGAAAAAGAAATATTTTTTTAAGAGCAAATAATTATTATTAACGCACTCCTTTTTTTCCTTCAACTATATGGTATGATATTTATATTATGTGAATTTTACATTCTATATTAACCCGGCTAGCCTATCTAATGATAGAAGAGAATGAATTAAAGTAAAGTGAGTAAACAATAATTTGATGGATATGATGGTGATGAGTTGCATTTATATATAGAGTTGTTTTCTAAATTATGGGAAGTGGTAGCACCTTTTGTGTCCCACTTTAAGATAAAGCAAAAGCAAGTAGCTAGCAAGGGAGAAGGGGAAATAGAGGAAAGAAAAGAAAATAAAAGAAAAGAAAAGAGAAGGGAAAAATAAGAAGAGGAAAGGGAAGAAAGAAAGAGAAAGAGAAAGAGCAAAAAAAGAAAAGATAGAAAGAAAGACAAAAGGGTGGGTTGTGACTTGTATTGAAGAGTCGTCGATGATGATTATTGAAAGAAAGAGGAAGAGTAGCAGGGGGGAGTGTAGCAGCATAGCGTTTTAATTTCCCCCTACCCTATATAGCTTAGCATCGATGGTACAAAAGTAAGAAGCCCTTCTTTAATTTGGAGAGAACAACTACTATAGCTTTAGGGAAGAAAAGAAAGAGAGCACGGGGTAAAGGGAAATATCTTTTCTTTTTTTTTTTTTTATTTGTAAGAAACGATTAAGAGATCTTAATGAATAGAGGAGGTGGTGTGGTTGAGCAAATGATGGGTTCCGGGAACCCTAACTGCTGGAACTCTCCTTCTTCTGATTTCTTGTCATACTCCTCCACTACTAATACTCCTTCTTCATACACCAACTTTTTTCTGAATCCACCACCACCATATGTACCTCATCCTCCCACTTCTTACTGGCATGAACATGAGCATGAGCATCACAATAATACTAATCCAGAGCTTCCCGGCGACTCATGGACTCACCTAATCATGTATGTAATCAACTCTCTCGATTTCTTGCATGCATGATCCATGATCTGTCTTCTGATTATTACTTGCTATTCTTTTTTTTTTTTTTTGGATCCAGGAGTGGAGGAGTGGTGGGAGAAGAAGAGAATGGTAGAGGTATATGGCAGCATCATGCATCAGAGCTTGATGATGTGAAGCAAGAAAGGTCCGTAGAGAGCAGTTATGTGTACGGTGATGGAAGTGCAGGGAAACCTAACTGGTCTCACAATCAGATGATACTGCTTCCTCCTAATGCTTCTTCTTCTTCCAATTCTACTTCACCCAAATCATCATGTGTCACCTTCACCACCAGCATCTTGGACTTCTCCACCCAGCCCACGCTTCCTCCACCTCCACCTCCACCTCCACCTCCATCTTCCGCCGAGGTATATATATATATATACACTAACAAACACAATATTCCTTTATCTTATGTTGAACTTGTAATAATTGCTGCGCAAATTAAATTTTATTTTATGATGATAACTTTAGACTTCACTAATTAAGAAGACAATTTTCAGTTTAAGCCATTCAATTTGCCAACCGAAAAGCTTGGCCATGGGACCTCCAACTCCTTTTTTTTTTTTGTCTTAAAAAGAAATTAGAATAATTAATATCATCAACGGGTTCCATTATTCTTTCTTCATTCAAATTAAATCATACACTTGTATTTAGTATTTACTAGCTATACAATTCGTTCTGAAGAAAATTCGTGTGTTTGTATAGTGCAATAGCATCGCAGGTGGTGGAGCATCGAAGAAAGCTAGGGTTCAACAGTCGACGTCTTCGTCGACGTTCAAGGTAAAGAACAACATATGTAGCTAAGAAAAAAAAGTAAAAGAGAATTAGAAGACAGATAGATACTTCCAATCCAATTCCCTCCTGAATACAATAGAAGGAAGCACGTCATGCATGTGGCATGTGGGTGGTTACTGCAACCGAAGAATAATCAGCACAAAACAAACACAACAATATAACCAACTTTATGATTAGCATGTGCCTCCCTGCTAACTCTGATCTCCGATTCAGTTATTTCATATTTGTTCTCACCAATTTCAGGTTAGGAAGGAGAAGTTAGGTGACAGAATCGCAGCTCTCCATCAACTCGTTTCCCCATTTGGAAAGGTATGTTAACACCCTCACCTCTAGCTACCTACTTTACTCAATTCAATTTAAATACGCATAAACTTAGTTATTTATACTTTGTATTTAAGTATTTATTTTATATAATAATTAATTTAATGACTATTTTTACTGTAAATGTAGCATATATAATTCATAAAAATTAAAGACAAATTAAACCATACGTTTTGCTCTTGCAATTGCAATCTACCCCTAAGCCTCTTTTATATATCTCAATTAACTTAACAACATCTAATTTATTTTCTAGACCTGAAAAAATAGACACTTTTTAATTAGGCAGCAATACAAAGAAAAGATGGATGCATGAGAAAGTAGTAGTGGGAACAGTGTGATGATAAGTGGTATATATGTTGTTAACTTTTGCAGACTGACACTGCGTCTGTCTTATTAGAAGCTATTGGGTATATCAGATTCCTTCAGAGTCAAATTGAGGTGATGTTATGTTCCTTCTCTCTTCTTTTTTCATAACAACCACGCACGAGAGTCAGAGATGCATCATGGCACGCTGTTAAAGGTGCCCCATTTGCACGTTGCTCTTCCTTTACTAGTTATCGAAGTTCTAAAAATTCTGTATACATTGCTGCTGCATGTTCTCCTTTTCCCCCGTGGATGATGCAGGCCCTTAGCTTACCTTACTTGGTCAATGGATCACCAAACATGAAACACCAAAATCCTGTAATATCCCATTTCTCTGCTTACTTTCTTGCCACATAGATATAAAGCTAACGCTCTTTCATTTTTCTCCCTTCCCAATGTAACATAACATGATAATGCAGCTGCTTTCTGCTATACTATACTCTCTTCTTACATGTGCACCACTAGCACATGCCAATTAATATGCCTAATTATGTGCTACTAATTGACTAATTATACTGTAATTATTTGATGCTAGGTTCAAGGAGAGAAGAGTTGTTTATTCCCTGAAGATCCCGGTCAGGTATATATGCTATGCTTTTCCTTGGATCATTCACTCTTTGAGGGGTTTTTTTGCACTTGTAAAATAACCTACCATGCTTCAACTTGCATAATTCTATTATTAAATGAATAAAGTAGTAGACAAGAAAAGAGAATTTTAATGTCACCAGCTTTAGCAGATAAAATAATATTATTCTAACATATGAATCACGCACGCACAAGTTGCTTTCCTATAATATAGTACTGATTTGAAAATTGAGAATGTAAAGTTTGGAGGTTCATTATCAAATTCTCGTTGATTTTATAATAACTTTCTAGTTGCATTGTAATGTAGCTGCTGAATGAAAACTGCTTGAAGAAGAGGAAAGCAACTACTCAGCAGGAGGTAAATGTTAATAAATATTAAATAGTAGAGGAAACCACTATATATTTCGGCACCAAAAACGTTGGATTTTGACAAATGACCATCAAAAGATTAAATGACAAACTTATCCCCAAAGATATACTCATAATGGAATGTTATATGCTTGTATGTAGTATATTTTTTTTAACTATCCCTCACTGACTGTTGTTAATTAATTAGGGTTCCCAGCATCAAGAAGAAGCAAAGAAGGACCTGAGGAGTAGGGGGTTGTGTCTGGTTCCAGTGTCATGCACACTGCAAGTTGGAAGTGACAATGGAGCTGATTATTGGTCTCCTGCTTTTGGTGCTGGAGGATTTCGATAGATCCATCTAGCTGCTACTCTGATCTCTGCTATAATTTATCGGGGGTAACATATATATATATATATACAAACATATGTATATGGAACCACGTTGAGACGAAAATTCATGAATTTGTACAACATCACGAGCAGTCAATCTGCTACAAAATCTAAGGCTGATTGCTCATGATGCTATACAACATTCCTGAATAAATTGTGTACTTACCCTATTTCAACCACTAGTTGCAAACCTTTGGTAACACTACTTAATACATCATGGGAATCGAGCTGTTATTTTTATTTTCATTGATTTAGCTTATTAATTAGGCCATATATATGATTCTAGCTAGATTTTAATGTATATAGACGCAACAGTGGTATGTTAAGTAGTCATTTAAATAAAAATCGTTAGTTCTTCACCTGGCAGCACTAATTTGATAGGATATACAATTAAGAGCAGCCTATTGCTAGGATAAGTATATAGTATACTAGCTAGTAACTCAGAGAATTATTAATAACAATCTTAAAATATATCTTATAAATCTGCATCTGGATGTAAACATATGAATAAGTAACCTAGCCTGTCCATTGCAATTGTACTCACACTATCGCGTTATGATTTTCACGTAGCTAGAACGTTTTGGCATTTTTTAGTCCGAGGATAATTTATATATATAAATTTAATTTTAATGTATTTATGGTGTAAAATATTTTATACAGTTATTTAATTATATTTGTTATTTTTATGATTATTTATGTACGTACATACGCAGTGATAGACCTAAAAAATTTTAGAAGTGAGGACAAATATATATATATCTTAAAATAATTTTTTTTAACATTGCTAATTATACTAAAAATATAATGGAGATATAAAAATTAAAAAGAGGTAATGAATTTTTTTATATTTAAAATACTTTAATTTAATTTTGATATACTATCAAATTAAAAATTTTATGTATTTATTTAATTATTAAAAAAATTATATTTTATATTTATCATGTAAATAATTATCTAAAAAATAAATATAATTAAATAACTATGTAAAAATATATACATATTTTAATATATCAAAATTAATTTATATGCTTTTAAACAATTATTCTACTACTTATTATAATTTTCAAATATTAATTACCTCTCATTCAATTAGAAAGTTTAGTCGTTATAATATTTATGACATAAAATATTCTTTAATTTAAAATAGTTGTTACAAGTAAGATATTAAAATAAAAAATATTAATTAATAAATAGATACTATTTTTTTATCTTAACTAATTTTTGAAGACAAAATAAGATACAGATCATTTTATTTATATTTAAAAAACTAAAATTTTATTTGGTAATTAACTAGTTGATTAGTTCTAAAAATTATATTATCTCTGTTAATTAATTTTTTATTGAGTTATTTTATTTACTTATTTTTAATTTTAATATTAATTTAATTTAACAAAATAAATATAGTTATAAGTTAAATTTAATAAAAAATTATTTTTAACATGAATCTCAAAATAAAATTTTATAAATTTTTGTGAGACAAAAATATAATTACACTAGAACAAATATATTGATTCACATAATATTATTAACTTTTTTTTTTTACTTAGTGGGGGCAAGTTTTCCCCTTTTCATGAGCCTCCGTCAGTCCTGTAAATACGCTTCTTATATTTTTGTTCTTGTATTTGTTCTCGTTCTTATCATCGTCATCGTCATTTTTTCCTCCTCTTTTTTCATTTCTTTTTTTTGTTTGATTTTTTTCTTCCTTCTCTTTCATTATTATCATCATCATATCATTTTTTATTTTTAATTCAGTATCACACGATTAATTTAACAATAATAAAAATAACAGAAACTTTTACTGAATGACATAGAAATTTTCAGTAAATGATATAAGGAATCTTTAAAAAACTACAAATCCAAAATTTTAATTCACTAAATCAACAAAAATATATTAATTTGTTGTAAATAATACAGAAATGACTAGACCTCTAATATATGAGTTCAATATTATTCAATTAATTTAGTAATAAGAAAAGCACATCATTTAATTAAAAATGATATAGAATTTTTGAGTGAATGACACAAAAAAATTTTTAAAAGTCTAAAAGTTAAGAAATTTCATATGTCATTTTTAAAAAAAATTTGGTACTATTTTTGTTTTTAACAAATTTTAATTATTTAAGAAGTTTTTTGTGTAAAAATTTGTGTCAAAATTAAAAAATTTCTTGTGTCACAACTAAAAAATTTTAATATTATTTTATATATAAATTCTGCATAATTCAATTCCATCGCCTCTTCTTTTTTTCTTTATCTTCTCCTTCTCGTTTCACTTTTTTATAATTCTTCTTATTTCACCCTTTTAACAAGAACATATGCTACGGTTAGAAAAATTTTGTATAAAAAATAAGATGCTTTTTATATTATGGTTAAACAATTTTGGTGTTACTTTTTGGATAAATTCTACACAATTCAAAACTTTTCTTTTTCCTCTTCTTTTTTATCATCATTTTCTCATTCTTTTTCTTTTTTGTCTTCTCCTTTTTGTTTCACCTTCTCATAATTATTTTTATTTTATTCTCTTAATAAGAATAAAAAAGAAAAAATAAACAAAGATAAAAAATAAAAGATGCTATAATAACACTAAAAGGAAGAGAAGAAAAATAAATAAAAAAACGCAATAGCAACAATAACAAAAGAATAACAATGATGAAAAAATACGCGAAGAAAAAGTATCTGATTCATGTACACATTGTGTGAGTTATTTTTATTGAATTTGGGCCAATTTTAGCTAGACTTGATTGACAAAAACGTTTAAATGTGTAGCAGAATCGATGTGACAAGTAGTTATTTTTATTAGGGGTGTACATGAACCGGTTGAAGTCAGGTTTGATTTGACCCAGACCAGACCCAAAATTTATACAAGTCCTATTTGTTAGACTCTAATTTGATCCTAAACCTGATGAAACCTTTAAATTGATCAAACTCTTGATTTCCAATTCCTTGTATAGAAGGGCACAACTAACTTTGAGTGCATATTAAAGTTTCAACCATTAATGGTGACAAAGAGCTACGGAAGACATCAAATATACGTCCACCGATGCTAAATTATGATTCAGAAGCAACAGTTGAAACTAAAAAACCTAAGATGTCACAGGCTGTGAGAGAAAGAATTCTGTATTTTGAAACATTCACTTTCCACCAAGCCAATATATCAAGATTCCCATCTTCCACAGTATCCTCGGCCAAATAACCTGCATTTGCCTTCTCCCTTTTTTGTTTTTTTCCACATATTAACTCTATTTTTAGAAACACCCTTGGTACCAGATGAGACTTTAATATTATCATTTAAAATATCTCTAGATGAATTTTCACTATCCTCCTTTCTTTTATCATCTGCAACCTCTTTTTTCATAAAACTTATGCAACGTATCCAATGTGAGTTTAACAAAATCAGTCACGCTAGTAGACATTTCCTTATCATAAACATCCTCCAAATACCAATAGAGATAATCTAGTTTGTACTGAAGATCCAATACAACAGCAATAAGTAACAATGTGTTAAATTTGTCAACTAGTCTCCAATATTTATCATATTTACGTTTCATAAAGCATGCCATACTTCCTAACAATTCAGAATAATTTTGGCTTCAAGATATTAATTGAGAAAGAACAAATGCAATTTCATGAAAACATTTAATCGATGTAACATGCAGGGAATATAAGAAACGCAAAGTTATCTCGTAGAAGATTCTCAAAAACTCAATGAATAATCTAGCATGTTGCCAATCAAGTAGTGTAGGTGGACTAACTTTCTTTTTTCTCTCACTATCCTCTCCAAACCATCTAAGAAATTAGGTTCATGATCATAAAGTTTATCAAAAGTTTTTTCAAATTTCTTGGCATGTTCCAACATTAGATAGATAGAATTCCACCTAATTGGAACATCCAAGCACACAAGACTTTTAGATTCAATCAACTCAACCTCAATGCAGTATTTAAATTTTTTAGTCCTTTGAGGAAAGGACCTAACATACCTGACAGCATTTCTGATGCTTTCAATTGAAGTTTGTTTCTCTTTAATTCCTTCATTCACTATCAATTAAATTAAGAACATGCACTACTAGAAAACTACTTATTACAGACAAATATTTTCGATAGATTTTATCCCACAAAAATACAGACAGATTTTACGAGGAAATTTTTGTTGAAAACAAAAAAAATGAATTAACATAAATTACAGACGAAAAAGAAAATCTGTCGATAATTCTGTCAAAAAATTAGTTTTTTTTTGTGAAAAATAATTATCGAAAAAAAATCTGTCTGTATATAAATAAAACAAAAATGTTGTATTTTATTAAATTATTACAGACACAAAAATCTGTCTATAATTTAAAATATTCCATCGGAAATATTAAAATAAAGATTTGGCGTTATGAGCTCCTCCTTATTTCACATCTCTTCCCCGCGCCTCCACACCCATCCCTTCCAATTGCTTTATTGGCGGCGCTTCTCAGCCTTGCACCGTCGTCGCACCTTGCGTCACCGACGCACTGAACTTTCATCGCCCTAAAACTTCGTCACACCTTTTCCCGGCTCTTCTCTATCTGTTGCTCACATCGTTCCTTTTCGAACCCTAATGTGCATTTCCCCGCCACCGTCTTCGTCGCCTCCGTCCTCATCCCCTTCACCTCCTCTGTGTTCACTCTTTCTACCTTCCCGGTGTCGCCCCTTGAGATTTTCAAACCTCACGTCTTCCATTTCTCTATCTTTTTCTGAGATTTGCACTCTCCTTTCCCTTATTCAAATTTATGCGCTACTTGTTTATTATTTCTCATTCAGTGTAGCTTCTTTTTTTTCAAATCAAATTTCTCAGCAACTTGACACTGTTTCGTGTTGCTTGTTTGCAACGAAGAGATTTTGATCCCATCGGTTCCCATGGCTTTGAGACTCTTTGGTATTCTCATGGGTAACAGCTCTCTTCAATCTTCCATTCTCTTCAATATCCTTTTCCAATTTCAGTTACTAATAGTGAATATTAGATAGATTAGGCAGCTTTAGTTTCTTATTGTTGCATTTTTTTTCAATTTCTCTAGAAAATTTATGTTTCCAATTTCAGCTAGTCGAAATATATTAGATAGATTATGCATATCTATTTATTGATTGCATTTTTCCATCAAGAGGAGTAGTGATTGTTTATGAGAGAAAAGTGAAGCTCCTTTATGCATGGTAAGCTCTGAATCTTTTAAAGAAGTTCCATATCGTGCATAACAATTTAGACTTGCTTTCTGTTTTTTAACAGTATGTCATATGGTACTTGTAGCTTGAAATATATATTAAGGCAGAATTGGATTGCTGTTTAAATTATTTCACTTTCCTCATAATCCATAAATGAGCTCTAAATTAAGATAATCTCAATCTCAGTGTCTTGAATATTGAATTATTGTCATCTTATGTGTTTTATTTCATTAACACGACCTCAGGTTCGACATCAAAGACGATGAGGTAACACAGGTAAACGTATTTATAAATTATCTAGAGACCATATTCTTGAGATACGTAAGACTTGTAATAATTAGAGTAACTGGTAATTTAAGTTGTTACCATTCATTTTGCTATGGCTTTATTACTTCTGGCTGGCTAATTTTGCAAATAGATTCAGCTGCAACTATCAAACTTGAAAAAGTTGAAGATATTTGGAACTTGAGAGGAATATTAAACACTTCATTTGGAACTTGAGGTCATCGACTAACTTGTGTACTTCTGTTTTTGAGGTTGGTGAAATGACTCATGGAAAGATTGATGCTGAATATGATGATAATTTTATATCAGGTTTGTATGGCAAAGTATTCATGTCACTGGTTTACATTCTCAGTTATTGAGTAAATAAAGACAGACTACAATCTATTTGCTCATTATTTTTCTTTGAGATTTTGCATAGACTTGACATCATTCTAAATATTTGAATGCATTATGGTTGTATATTTGCTAGGTAGCTCGTACTTGCATTGAATAGTTTGTTTGGTGTCCTAAAATCTAGTATGTCGATTTTGTTAGGGGGCTAGTCAGTAGTTGTGTATTGCATGAACTTATTGAGTATGTGACTAGTCACTCACTTTTTGATTAGTAGAAATATCAAATTATTTTTTGTTGATGGACACTGCTTACTTCTTCTTTGCATTGAAACATTTGGTGTAGGAAGCAAATTAACTAGTTGTTGAAAGGGTTTTCAAATTAGTCCAATTCTCTAGCTGGACGTGGCATGTCAGAGCCTTGTTTAGTTAACTATACCCTTTTACTTTTCTTCTGATATCAAGATCATTCGTCAGAGCACAGAGCTGAGACAAAGCTTGCACTGTTCTATTTCTTGTCTGCAATCACTGTCTCCTCACATATGCTTTTCAATATGAATCTAATCTTCCAATTCTGAAATTGTATTTCAATGTTAAATTGTTAATTATATCTAAGGTCTCAAGAAATTTTATAATTATGAACTAAAATGTTATTAGAAAGTACAAGAATTTAAACCTCAATAAATCAATGAAATAAAATAGCCATATTATGGTGCAGCACAAAATGAAAACAATGTTGAAAAGAAAGAAGAAAGTACTAACAGGGAATGAATTTGCTGTGGAAGATATAAAAGAAGAGGTGGTGTCCATCAAGAGATTATGATTATCACAATGCAAATGCCACTTTTTGTTATGAATCACCTTCTTAATATTCTCCATATCTTGATGATCATGATGCTCAACTTGCCCAGCTTCCTCAACACACATGGTGGCTGCTGCAGTCATGGGCTACGTCCACTTGCACATTCATTGTAGCTTGGTTGGACAAGAGGGATCTCAATCTGTAATAACCAGAATAACCACTTTAATAAAATAATAATTTTATACTACTCGGAATAGGTTTGAAAATATATAAATGACATTTTAAAAATAAAAAGGTGAAATTTGAATTCAATGAATTTTTATGAGTGGGAAAAAGTATCTTTTACGAAAAATTTTGTAAAAATGCGTACCGGTACTTAAGCTAGCAGTACCGATTCTAGTTTGACCGGAACCGCGTATTGAGAAAGATAAGATTTTAAAAATTGAATTTATTATTTTAAAAGAACAAAAATAATTTAGAATTGAAAATCGGGTACTAATCTTAAAGGTTTTAGTCCAAAGTGTGTCAAACGGACTAAAAACACTTAGCGGGTTGGACTGGGCTCAAGTCGAACATATAAATATCCTAACTATTGGGCATTCAGTTCATTTTCACCAAGAAACAAAGAAAATGGTGCTGAACTTGTGAACAGAAGAAGGAAACCCTTTTTACTATTTATCTCTCCCTTCTTTTGGCCATAACTTGAGCTACGGAGCTCCAATTGACGAGTCATTTGTGGCCACGCAAAACTCTCGTTGAGCTCTTCGTTTCTATTTAAGAAAATATGGTAAAAACTCAAAATTCATACTCCAATTTCTGCCCTAATGGAATCTGTAATTTTACGTTTGGTTTTTGAGTAGATTTTACAATTTTGTTTGTTTAAGGGTGAAATATTGTTGGATTTTGACCCTACTCTCATTGGATAAGGTAAGGTGTCACTAAATCCTTGTGTTTAGTTGTTTTTGTGAACTCTAGGTTTGATGTTGGTGTGTTGTATGATGTTAGATTGAGTTTTGGTATTTGTTGGAGTTGGTTTGAAGCTTTTGGATTGAGCTTGGTGGCTTTGTTTTGGTGTTTGGTGCATTTTGAGAATTGGCCAAGGTATGGTTTCAGTTTTCTTTATATAATATGTAATATTTATGGACACTTAGGCTAGTGAACCTTAGGATAGGATTGAATTGATTATATATTATGATATTGATGAGTATTTATGATGATTGTGGTAATATGAAGTTGAAAATGATTGCTAATGTTGAGGTTAATTGATGAAGAGTATGAATATTGATGTTGATGACAATTGGTGAAGGATGTGCACTTTATGAGGATAAATTTGAGGAATAAATATTATGATGGATTTGGTTAATGTTAGATATTGTTTGGTGATGATTATTGATGTTGATGAAGATTTGTATTGGTTGTTGATGTTGTTGTTGGTTGATGATGATGATTATGGATTTTGATAATATATTGTAGAATACTTGGATGGTGTAGGGAGGTGATATGTTGTTGAGATGAATGAAAGTGTGTGGATATGTGTCAAATGGCTTGAGTGCTGTTTTGGGTAATAAACTCTCGATTTAGGGTTGACGATTTGGTAAATTTGAGGTTTAAAGATTTTTGGTAAAAACGGATTCTGGGCAAACTTTGACGAATCATATCTTGAGTTACAGTTTTTAAAATTGATTGTATTTTGTATCAAAATTTAAAAAGCTTTAAAACGGTATAGATTTTGTAGAAATTGGATTTTTGTAGAGAAAGATGTGGTCATTGGAAGTTGGTGTAAAAAATCTGAATTCTATGATGTTACAGAAAATTTGAAAATATGTCATGTGTGTCCACGCACAAGCCCTGTTTTTCACCTAAAACCCTGTTTTTAACTGTTTTATCTTCCCGGAAGGCTTGCAAAATTCCGTAATACTTGTTTAAAACATGTTTGCTAGTATTTTAGGCTTTGAATCAAGGGAGAAAATAATAAGTGAATTAAAAGGGGGTATTTTTGGTTATGAGTTTAGAAGACGATGATTTAGACTTGGGAAGTTCTATAAATGGAATAGTTGGAGGGTTTGGGCGGAGTGTTGAGGTGACCATGACTTGATAAACATGAATGATTATCGTTAATGAGATGAGCATAAGTAGACTTGGGCTATGAGCAGTGATTTCTGAAATTGACTATGTGATTATGATATGCTTTGTTCTCCGTCGTAAGTGCTGTGACGGTCTCCTGCCTACGTTCAGATGTGAGGGTTGAAACTGGGCTTTCCACCCACATTTCTCACTCATGGAGAAGGTGGTAGGACACTCATCCCTCGAAATTATTCCTCCTGAGTATGCATTTTCTCTCTGGTTGCAAGGTGGTAGGACACTAACCCACAGAATCATGTGGCAGCCAGAGGAATGTAGCAGGGAACTCTACCTCGGAACGTTTCCTTCTGAAAGGAGAAGGTGGTAGGGCACTCTTCCCTCAGAATTATTCCTCCTGAGTATGCGCAACAGAGAGACTAATCCGGGAGTTGCTGACCGAATTTTGTGTCGGGATTGGCTTTATAACCGACAAGTGATATCACAACCAATAGAACAGGCATTCATCATATGCATCTCTTATGTGCTTGTTTGCTCTGATTACTTGCAATTTTCTTAAATGTATAATATGTCTACTTGTTTCTTGAATTACTTGCTATACCTGAATATTACCTGTGTATTACTTGTTTGCATATACTTGTGATTGTCTGGCGTTTATGAGGATCGGAAGGCAGTGGCGATAGAATCGCATGCAGGTTAGGACGGCAAAGGTTGTGAGATACCGCATCATGATTGGTATTAGTTAGAAACCCTAAGTTTAGATAACCTGTTTAAGGTTTATGGTTTAATTTAATTATCTCGTTAAGTTTGAATCTCTGTTTGATATGAAGTTCTAGGATTGCCTTTGGCGTCCCAAAACCTTACATTTTATATATTAGGTACTGTTACTATACTAAGACCCCCTGGTTCTCATACCATATATTGTTGTTGTATTTCAAAAGCAGGTCGCAACCCACCACGGTGAGTTTGCAGATGTGGTGACAGAGCAGAGTACGATCTTCCATATGTATTATTTCACTTTACTTTTGTTGTAGTACTCTCATCTTTTGTATATTTAACGTTGTTGCCTTAGAGGCTTTATTTCTAAAAAGCTTTAAGAGATAGGTTGTTGCTGTTTTAAAATTCAAAACTCTGTTGTTTCAGTTTGACTAGCCGGTCTAAACTCTGCATGCTGTAACTAGTCCTCTTTTTGTATATCATACTTATATATATCTTGTTTACTTTAATTATTACCTTGTGTATCCTGGAACTATCTACATGGTTTTATATATATTATGTCTTGTTCTGTCCGTGCCTACAAGTTTAGTTTTTGTGTGTGAACACTTTGCGTTTCGAAATTTCGCTTCACCCGACTTTGAGCTTTACTCCTTCATTGGGCTTCTAGTTATATAAATTCTTGCATATATATATTATAAGCTTTAGAACTGTCATGGCACTTTTTTATCATTTGCTTTACGGCTAGAGGTAAGGCTTAGGGTAACGGGGTGTTACATTAAATGGTATCAGAGCGGTTCGTCCTCATGAACCCGAGGGATGGATCAATTGTGCTTCGTTGCACACTCGGGTCATTTTTCTTTCAAGCTATTTAAGTTATCCACTTGATATGCATAGTATGCTTGTTTGTGAGTGCCATTGGGATAATTGAAGCACTACTAGGCTTGAGATATTGAGTCTGATCACCTCAATATCAATTGTTTAGTGTAGACATGACCCCGAATGGTAACTCACGGATGAGGTCAATCACGTTAACGGACAGATAGTGAGGATGACTAACCAAGCCAATGCGTTACGAGCTCAACATATTCTGGAAAACCAGTTCGTGAAGTTTGCGGCATATCAGTTGACGGGTGAGGTTCAACATTAGCAACAGGGGAAGTGCCGACTGATACAGGTACAAAATGAGGACAAATGCTTTTGCGGTTTTCAATCAGAATTTTCAATTTCTAACTGGTATGGCCTTGAATCATGTTGAAAAAGTTTTAAAGCTTAGAAGATTTTGAAAGTTAGTTTGGGACTTTTGGTTTAAATAATTTGGTATTGAAATTGGGTCGGAACCCTAGGTTTGAATGATATGGTTTGAAAGAAAAGTGAGTTCTATGATTTTGTTGAATTTTGTTTGAAATTTGACCTAACAAAAGGGGATTTAAATTGAAAAGTTATGATTTAAGGATTTTAATAAATTTAAGAAAATCATGATTTAAGAAAATCATAATTTAAGAATAAATGATTTTTGAGTCTTTTGCAAAAGCTTTGACATTGAACTTATTTTGAAGATTTTGATAAATATTATAAAAGCGGTATTTGATTTAAACGAAAATTATGTTCGATGTAGTGGAGTAATTCGAGTTATTGGTGATGAATAATCAAAGTGACGCAGCAGAAGGCGAGAGGGAACATCGGCACGGTAGGAATAGGGTGGACGAGAGGCATTGACGACTCGTTTGGGTTGACAACGTTGGTAGTAAAACGCTTCGTGGAGAGTATATCACGCGATTTGAATTGGGGACAAAATTCCTAATTAGGAGGGGAGAATGTAATAACCGGATCAACTGATTTAATAAAATAATAATTTTATACTGCCTGAAATAGGTTCAAAAATATAGAAATGATATTTTGAAAACAAAAAGGTGAAATTTGAATTCAATGAATTTTTCTGAGTGGAAAAAAAATATCTTTTACGGAAAATTTTTGTAAAAATGCGTACCGGTGCTTAAATTGGCAGTATCGCTTCTAGTTTAATCAGAACTGTGTATTGAAAAAAATAAGATTTTGAAATTAAATTTATTGTTTCGAAAGAACAAAAATAATTTAGAATTGAAAATCGGGTAATAATCTTAAAGGTTTTGATCCAAAGTGTACCAAACGGACCAAAAACACTTAGCGAGTTGGATCGGGCCTAAGTTGGTACCAAGTCCAATATATAGATACCCTAACTAATGAGCATTCAGCTCATTTTCACCAAGAAACAAAGAAAGGGGTGCTGAACTGAGAGAAGAAGGAAACCCTTTTTACTATTCATCTCTTCCTTCATTTAGCCATTACTTGAGCTACGGACCTCTGATTGACGAGCCGTTTGTAACCACGTGAAGCTCTCGTCGAGATCTTCATTTCTATCTAAGAAAATATGGTAAGAACTCAAATCTCACGCTCTAGTTTTTTCCCTAATGAAATATGCAATTTTACGTTTGGTTTTTGAGTAGATTTTGCGATTTTGTTTATTTAGGAGTGATCTAGCATTGGAATATTGTTGGGTTTTTGTCCCTAATATCGTTGGATAAGGTAAGGTGTCGCTAAATCCTTGTGTTTAGTTATTTTTGTGAACCCTAGATTTTATGTTGGTATGTTATATGAAGTTAGATTGAGTTTTGGTGTTTGTTGGAGTTGGTTTGAAGCTTTTGGATCGAGTTTGGTGGCTTCGTTTTAGTGTTTGGTGTGTTTTGGGAATCGGCCAAGGTATGGTTTCGGTTTCCTTTATGTAATATGTAATGTTTCTGGACACTTAGGCTAGTGGACCTTAGGATAGGAATTAATTGATGATATATTATGATGTTGGTTGATGTTGATGAGTGTTTATGATGATTGTGGTAAAATGAATGTTGATAATGATTGCTAATGTTGAGGTTAATTGATGAGGAGTATGAATATTGATGTTGATGACAATTGGTGAAGGATGTGCATTTTATGAGGATAAATTTGAGGAATAAAGATTATGATGAATTTGGTTAATGTTAGATATTGTTTGGTGATGATTATTGAAGTTGATGAGGATTTGTATTGGTTATTGATGTTGTTGTTGGTTGATGATGATTATGGATTTTGATAATATATTGTAGAATACTTGGATGGTGTAGGGAGGTGATATGTTGTAGAGATGAATGGAAGTGTGTGGATATGTGTGGAATGGCTTGAGTGCTATTTTGGGTAATGAACTCCTAGTTTAGGGTTGAGCATTTGGTAAATTTGAGGTTTAAAGATTTTTGGTAAAAATAGATTTTGGGCCAACTTTGGCGAATCATATCTTGAGCTACAGTTTTTTAAATTGATTGAATTCTGTATCAAATTAAAGATAATTTAAAAAGCTTTAAAACGGTATAGATTTTGTAGAAATTGGATCTTTATAGAGAAAGATATGGTCAATGGAAGTTGGTGTCAAAAATCTGAATTCTGTGATGTTGCAAAAAATTTGGAAATCTGTCATGTGTGCCCAGGCACACCTCTGTGCGTATGCACATGCCCTATTTTCCACCTAAAACCCTGTTTTTAACTGTTTTACCTTCTCGGCAGGCTTGCAAACTTCCGTAATACTTGTTTAAAATCTTTTTGCTAGTATTTTAGGCTTTGAATCAAGGGAGAAAATAATAAATGAATTAAAAGGGGTATTTTTGGTTATGAGTTTAGAAGACGGTGATTTAGGCTAGGGAATTTCTGTGGATGGAATAGCTGGAGTGTTTGCGCGGAGTGTTGGGGTGACCATGACTTGATAAATATGAATGATTATTGTTAATGAGATGAGTATAAGTGGACTTGGGCTATGAGCAGTGATCTCTGAAATTGACTATGTGATTGTGATATGCTTTGTTCTTCGTCATAGGGGTTGTGGCAGTCTCCCGCCCACGTTCGGATGTGAGGGTTGAAGCTGGGCTTCCCACTCACATTTCTCGCTCATGGAGAAGGTGGTAGGACACTCATCCCTCGGAATTATTCCTCCTGAGTACGCATTTTCTCTCTGGTTGCAAGGTGGTAGGACACTAACCCACAGAATCATGCGGCATCCAGAGGAATGTGGTAGGGAACTCTACCGCGGAATGTTTCCTTCTGAAAGGAGAAGGTGGTAGGGCACTCTTCCCTCGGAATTATTCCTCCTGAGTATGCGCAACAGAGAGACTAATCCGGGAGTTGCTGACCGAATTTTGTGTCGGAATTGGCTTTATAACCGACAAGTGATATCACAGCCAATAGAACATGTATTCATTATTATATGCATCTCTTATGTGCTTGTTTGCTCTGATTACTTGCAATTTGCCTAAATGTATAATATGTATACTTGTTTCTTGAATTACTTGCTATACCTGAATATTACCTGTGTATTACTTGTTTGCATATACTTGTGATTGTTTGGCGTTTAGGAGGATCGAAAGGCAGTGGCGATGGAATCACATGCAGGTTAGGACGGCAAAGGTTGTGAGATACAGCGTCATGATTGGTATTAGTTAGAAAACCTAAGTTTAGATAACCTGTTTAAGGTTTATGGTTTAATTTAATTATCTCGTTAAGTTTGAATCTCTGTTTGATGTGAAGTTTTAGGATTGCCTTTGGCGTCCCAAAACCTTACATCTTATATATTAGGCACTGTTATCATACTAAGACCCCCTGGTTCTCATACCATATATTGTTGTTGTATTTCAAAAGCAAGTCGCAACCCACCACGGTGAGTTTGCGGATGTGGTGACAGAGCATAGAATGATCTTCCATATGTATTATTTCACTTTACTTTTGTTGTAGTACTCTCACCTTTTGTATATTTAACGTTGTTGCCTTGGAGGCTTTATTTCTGAAAAATTTTGAGAGGTAGGTTGTTGCTGTTTTAAACTTCAAAACTGTTGTTTCAATTTGACTAGCCGGCTTAAACTCCGCAGGCTGTGATTAGTCCTCTTTTTGTATACCATACTTATATATATCTTGTTTACTTTAATTATTACCTTGTGTATCCTGGATCTATCTACAAGATTTTATCTATATTTTGTCTTGTTCTGTCCGTGTCTACGCGTTTAGTTATCGTGTGTGAACACTTTGTGTATCGAAATTCTGCTTCACGTGACTTTGAGCTTTACTCCTTCATCGGACTTCTAGTTATATAAATTCTTGCATATAAATCATGTATTATAAGCTTTAGAATTGTCGTGACACTTTTTTATCCTTTGTTTTACGACTAGAGGCAAGGCTTAAGGTAAGGGGGTGTTACACAATCAATGGAAGCTTGATTGGAATATCAGGCTTTTGGCTTCTGCTTATTCGGTACATACATTATTGATACATCATACATTATATTGTATTATTACTCTTCACTTAGCTTCTTTTTAATTAATTTGTTGTTGGTACAGGGAATTGTGGGGTCTGGAGTAGTGTTTCTTATCATAGCATGGTGCATACAAATGAGAGGACCACTACTTGCCTTCATTTTCAACTCTCTCATGCTTATGCTTGTGGCTGTTGCAGCTTCTTTCATGTTGGATGAGAAATTGTATCTTGGAAGGTACATATATAATAGACTTTTGTATGTATGTTGTTTATTATTGGTTTTGATATTAATATAGATATATGATTTGGTATATATGCAGTGTGATTGGAGTAGTGCTGATAGTGTGTGGACTACTACTATACATGATTCTATGGGGAAAGAATAAAGAGATGAAAAAGATAACTCAATATTGCCATCTGAAATTATACAATTACAACAGCAGGATCAATAACAGATTATACAAGTTGTAGATACGTTTTTGCATGCTGGGGGTTTGATGATTAATTAATTATTGAAAATCATATAATTAAGATTCCATTGTATTTGTTTTTTAGGTGGAAAGGTGTTTCTAGAGACAAAGTACTTTTACTTTAATCTGAAAGAGCGTGTGTTTGAAGACAATAACAAGAGGGAAGCAGGAAAGGGCACTGAAAAAGGGTGGGAAAAGGGAACCAAGAGCCTGTAAATAACAACAACAAAGTCTTTAGAGGAAGAAAAACCGCGCTCAATTTCTTAAAACTAAGTGAGTTATATTTGAGTTTCGTGTTTTTGTACTTGTTTGGATGTCATTATTTTGATAAAAAAAAAAAATTTTTAATAAAAAAAGATATTTTTTCAATGAAAAAGATCTTTTTTTATTTTTTAGCGAGTTTGGCAAATTTCGAGTGGTAAAAGTAAAAACAGTAGAAAAATCAGAAAAAAACATCTTTTTAAGGAGTTGTAATTTACATTTTTTTTAAAATATCTTTTTTCCTTAAAAAAGATATTTTTCATGTAATAAATAAACAAAAAGTACTTTTATATTATTATATTTAAACATAATTGATAAATAAAAAGATTTTTTTATATAAGATACCCAAATATAAAATTATTTTTACTTTTTTCATAAGATCTTTTAAAAAAAGATAACTCAAAAAAAAATATTTTCTTAAAAGCTTACCAAACAAGTCCTTTGTCTCCACCACAACTTTCAACCCCTCTCAAATAATTCATTTCTTTATCTCAGAATAATGATCATAATTCATATAACCATGACTACTACGATGTTAGAAATGTAGAAATAGTAGACATAATAACAATTCATTTAATTGTTTAGATGGAAATAAGATACAAAATTTTTGTGTTCATTATTTAAAAGATAGAATCTAAATGCAAAATGAACGATCATGTTGCCATATACGGATAATAATCAAATTTTTTCTTTTTTTTTGAATACTTTTGTATGTCACGTTATCTTATTTGAATAATTATTTTGGTATATATTTTATTAAATCATTATATGATATTTCATAACATATGATTTTTGAAACAGATAATGTAATTATAGACTGGCTATAAAATATATCTAAAGAAAGATAACAGGAAGAATAAGAAGGCAAAGTTTTCTTGCGAGAAAATTAGTAATGAATAAGAAAAAGAAGAAAAAAAAGAAAAAGAAGAAGTAAAAAGAGCAAGTGAAGTGAATTTTGTAGATGCGATAAGTGAAATTAACATAAGACCTCCTTCACCAACTTCATCTAATAAATCCTCTGTTACAAGTTAAATATTAGAGTAGCAAAAAATGTTCAAATGAGTTAGCAAATTGAATAGGAATTGCTTGCAGCATAGGTCTTTTAATGTACTAGTAGAAAAAAAATCATTTAGAGTTCTTTGGATATCCATTAACAACTTTTAATTTACTTAATACACTTTGTTTGATATATGGTTGTTACTTATTATTATAGTTGATGTATCAATTCACTTTATTTATGTTTTGAATTATATTGACTTGTTTATTTATAGTACTTTTCTTTTAGTTTGATAATACGGTGAACTTGTTTAAATTTATATTTATTTTGTATGAAATCAGGCTTATTTTGTAATGAAAAAATCTAAAAAAATGTTGTTTTATCTTATTGGCGGATTTACAGATAAAAAATTCATCTGTATTCAGAGTTGAAAATACTTTTCCAAACTCCATTTCTTATGAGGATGCACATAGAGCGGAGGAAATAACATGAGAAACCCAAGCTTTTGCTGGACTAATTAATCAACTGAAGTTCCAAACTCCTAAGTTGGTCTAAGAAATCATGCATGGATGAATACTGAACTTTGTTTTAACTTTTAACGAGACAGGCATTACACCAATAAAGTCTTTCCATCTCCAACGACAGTGCCTCAAGAATTGTAAATTTGTAATGTTGTTTACAAGCATCTCATAATAGTTTGTCCTTATTAGTAGCACTTTTTATAACATTTTTTTACAACTATCTAATTATCAGAATCACATCCACAACCACATAAGTCATGCCGTGTCATTTCCACGACGGACCTTCATCCATTTTTTATTTGAATCTTTTTGTGGAATGTGAATGTTATATCTCTTTTCTTTTACTCATTTACTTGCTGCTGGCTAGCTTTGTTCTTGGCTGTTGTAATAGTACCTCTTATATATGTTTTAATTTATGGGTGAATATCCAACTCAATTTCTGATTATTTTTTTAAAGAATTACGAAATTTTTAAAAAATTATTTTTTATTTTTGGTATTTAATTTTATAAAATTAGTTAATACTTTTTTCAATAATTTTTTTAAAAACATACTTGTGTAATACATTAATTACTAATATATTTTTTATTTAATTTTTATAAATAAAAATAATTTAAAAAGTATTAATATTTTTTAGTTTTATATGGTAAATTTTGTTAATTTATTTAAAAAAATAATAAAATAAAAATTAAACGATCTTGATAATTATCTTTAAAAAATAACAAGACTTCTAATTAAAAAAATTGTTAATTCTAGTTGATTCTTGATGAATAAATCAATAGTTTAACATGTCATGTAAACTTATTATATTGACAAAAAAAACTAATCAATCTCATAAAAATAAAAATTAAGAATCAAAAAAATATTTTTTATACTAAAAATTTCGTTGTCTTTTGAGATAATTGTCAAAGGCTATTTAAGAATTTTTCTAAAGAATTTGTGTCAACTTCGCTTAACATTGAATTTGTTGCGACATCAAGATGAAAATCCTGCATAGTATGGAGATAATACTAAATTTTCATGAGTCTCAATTTAGTTCCTAAAGTTTTAATTGCTCTTATTTAGTCCCCAAATTCTGCGAACATGACTCAATTTTTGTTTTGACACTTAAATAACTCAAAAAGTAACATCATAATTGGTGTTTATTAAAATTTTACCTAACAAAACAAGTGATGCGACATCATTTTTGAGCTATTTAAATGCTAAAACCAAAACTATATCATTTTATATGTTTTAATGTGGTATTTGATTGTCCATTTCAACACTCCATTAATATTTTTGAACTAAAAATCGTCTCAGAGACTAATATAAGATACGTTTATAAAATTTGGGAACTAAATAGAAGTAATTAAAACTTTAAAAAATAAATTGAGATTCACATGTTTAACAACTAAATTAAATATTAACTCGTTTTATTTAATTTTTTGACAAAGGGATCCGGATGCAGAGCATATAGGTAGCGTTTGTTTTTAAAGACAGAACAGAATATGACACTGAGACAGAGACAATAGGATGGAGATATTAAAAATTATTGTTTATGTATTGTGTTTGGATACGATGTATAAGACACTAATGTAATGTCCAATATTATATTTGGATACGCATGGATAAGACTAAAATATTATATGAAATGACTAAAATAGCCATATGATTTCAAATTTTCTGTATGTATCAAGTACAAACTAATTTAATAGAAAATGAGAGTAAAACTTGAAAAAAGATGTTTGAAGTGACAAAAAATTTTAATAAAAAATTATATAATAATATTTATATTAAAATAAAATTTATAAATATAATTATTTTATTTTTAAATTTATTATTAATATGTAGGAATCTATATATGGTTAATATTAAAAATAAATAAATATGAGTTCGATTAATAAAAAATTTCGTTTAAGTTAATAAGTTAAATTAATTTTAAATAAAAAACCAATTTTAAAAAAGACTCTATTTTTATTTAAAAAATGAATTTTTTAATCTAAAAATTGATTTTTCTTTTCAAAAAACTGATTTTTTTTAAAATTATATAAAATTAATTACAACGTATAAATTATTTTTTAGTATTTTAAAAGATTAATTTTATTTTTGATAATTTTTATCTTTAAAAATTTTTAAGATTAATTATTTTTGTTATTATTTTTATTATAAATAAAATAATATAATACAATGTTATAATGATATTGAAGTAAGAACGATAAGAAGGAATGAATTGTCCAACCCAATAAAAAATTCTATAAAAAAAAAGAATACCTAAAAAAAAATATAAAAATAAAGAAAGAATATAAAAAAAGTATATTTCTGAGAATAAAGCAGGGATAACGATAGAATAATAAAAAATATCTATAGACAAAAGAAAAAAATTTATAAAAAAAATTCGTATTCCTTTTTTAAATCTGATATTCATCATTGTTCTCTATAAAAAAATGAACACAAAATTATTAAAAATTTTCTCAAAGATAATATGTTTAATATTTGAGAAAGTATAGGAAGCCAATGACCTAAGCGTACAATGTGTACAATGAAGGTTTAGAAAGTATTAGAGATATGATTATTAGTGTTACATTGTCCTATCAGGTTACGCTTTTGGGATGAGTGGTTTTAGGATATGGTATTAGAGTTCTAAGTCCGGGAAAGTCAAGAGTTCAAACTTTGGTGAACCTAAAATTAGTTTTGTATAACATGAGATGTTTATTATCCTTATACACATTGTACGTTTAGCGGCTCCCTAGCACTACTCTTAATATTTATATCTCTACTTTCAAATATTTTTTAAAAATATATTGTCCATGTTTTCTGTGAGTCCCGTGTACGTTGAAAATTGGAATAACGGTCAAACCAAGCCGGCTGGCCGGCTAATGGGTCCCGCTCGTTCTTCTTTTGCCGCGAAATTTCAAAGTCGATGGAGTTACCAAAATGTCCTCACTCTTTGGCCTTACTCTCCCTTCCGGTTTATACAGCTGTGAAATGTTAGTTTGATTAGTTTAATCCCCCGGCATTTGTTCGTTGGCATGCATGTTACTATAACGTCCAATTTATATGAATGACATTGGGCACAACTACGGTTCAAATTCAAATGCATGCTCAATTGTCCCTGTCGTTTCACCATGTGTCATTGCTATTTTGACTGTAATTAAATTGAAGAAACAACATCTTTATTAAAAATACATAATATAAACATATTTCTTTCATCCCTCTTTATAACAATAAAAATTGTTTATTTAATAGATAGATTATTTATTTACTTGTACAAAGATATTTACTTATTTAGAATAACTTTTTATATAATAATAGACTGGTGATTAAAATATAAACGTGATATGATCGTCATTAATACGAATTATAATTCGGTCTCATAATCGTTATTAATGTGTTATAGTTCGTTATTATCCGTTACTGTTCAAATTTTATGAGCCATAGCTCGGTGACATCAATACTCCTATCATAATCGACATCCCAAACGATATAATAAAGTCGGTTACACTATCAATTATTTCAGAAACCGACGATTTATTGCCAAAGATGCAACGGATGAAGAATTTATCATATAAAAAAAAGTAAAACATTTCTTTTCTACCAAGTTTGAATTAGATAAAATACTGACTTAAGCATTTGAGTAATTTTACAAGTACACTTCTCCTCCTCTTTATTGCTCGTGCTCTCATACCACGGTACAAGAAAAAAGTTCGGACTCAAGAATTTGATGATTCAGCCTCCGAATATATAGCTTAGCAAACATCAGATGGTTGAAGCCAATCTATTCTGCGGTAAGATCAAAACGTATTATTAAATAATTTATAAAATATTTTAATTATTTAAAAAGTTTTAATTATTATCTTCGTATAACAATTATTTAACCATGTAGCAGGAATCAATTACATACTAATGAATCATGAAGCAATTCTTTGCAATTTTTACACTGTCGATGTCACTAAGATTTTTCCTACTCTGATTTAATAAGGGTTTTGTATTAACAAAGTGTGCAATAATAATATATTAAAATCTGATCATTCCAAATCGAAATGTTCTTTTATAAACAAGAGTAATTCGGCCATTCCCCGAAATGCCGTCCAAGACTTTTTCGCCGCCGCAAATAGAACCGGTTGATGTTTTTCCGTTAACTTCATAAACCCAACTAACTGACCGCTTCTCACTTAGTCGCTCTCGAAAACCATTGTCCACCGCCATGACCACCACAACCACCACCACTTCCTCGTCTCATATTCTCCGCCACACCTCCGACTTCATTTCCGGCGTCCTTTCTCAATCGGAGCTCCGGCGACATCTCGCCGCGACCCTCCACCGCGAGACCACATCACTCTGCAGCCAAACAACCCTCAGACAGCTCAGCCTCGCCTCCGACACCATTGAAAACGCCATCTCCTCCTCCAGCACCTCCATCCGAACCTCTTCCCTCACCCTCGCCGAGAAGCTCCTCCTCCCTCTCTCCAAACTCCCCCTCTCCTCCTTCCTCCTCTCTCTCCTCCTATTCCTCTGGAACCGCCACGTGGATTCCGCCGTACTCCTCCTCCAAATCTTCCACTCCAATCCATCCCTGGTCAGATCCGAAATCGCTCCGGTTCTCTACGATCACCTCTTCTCCCTCCACCTGCTCCCTGTTTTCCGGTGGTTCGATGAGCACAGAACGCGGATTTTGTCCGAATCGAGCAGTGATGCGAGTGATTATTCAATTACGGAGGGGTCAGTGGTGCTGCCGTGCACCAAATTGTTGTCGAGGATGAGTGAGGATCAGGCTTCGAAGCTGAGGGAGTTGGAGAGAGAGTACCAGGAGGCTATCGACCAAAATTGCAGGGTTGTTGCTGTGTATTTCAAGGAGGTTTTGACCAGTAAAAGCAGTGAAGCGTCGATTAGTCCACCGCTGTTGACTCTGAAGAGCACGGAAGATGTTGACGGAGGGAAGAACAAAGAGGAGATTCAAGAATCCCAAATGTCTGTGTTGGAGAATGGACGGTATAATGTAATGTTGTATTTACCGTATACTCTCTGCTTCGCTCGCTTAATTTTTTTTTTTCTGTACCTAAAACAGTTCATATTTTCGCGCTTCCTTTCTGAACTTACATTTTTCGGGAAAAAGATTTTGCATGTTTGCTCGGACGCTCATTTTCCAAATTGTGTTGTTTCTACCCAAAAATTTCCTCGAGCTCGTTAACACGTTGACCTGAAATCTTCCTTTATTTTCTTCCAGAAAAGCAACTAGATATATCATTAACGATTGGGTCAATTTTTTATTATTATTTATTTTCTTGACCCGTGTGTAATTAAGATCGAAGTCATGAACAATTGTAATTTTTTTCCTCCTGCAGCCAATATGGTCCGAAAGGGAGACATCTATTGAATTCTTGAGCAGCACCTCCAGCAGCAAATCTTCACATATAAATTATTATCCTCAAAGAGTCTCTCCCAGAATCCTCAAACGCCAAAAATCTTCGAAAGATTCAGCACCAGTCTATATGAAATCAACAAGTGAAAATAGACCTTCTTTGGATGGGAATCTGTCTTCTTCTTCGGATTCCGAAGCAGAAAGTGAGGTAATTGATGCTATCAAGAGAAGAGGGGGGGGGGGGATGACTGAATTTTCTATGCTTTGTCGTTTTATTTATCTATGTGTTTAGTGAAAAGGTTTTGTCCTGTAGGATGACGACAAAAATGTGGCATTGTTGGAGCCTCGACAAAGCCAGTCCCATGAACAAATGCAACCTAACTTGAAAGAATTCAGAGGGTATGTTATCTTTAAAATGTAAAAACCATTCATCATTGCTTTGTTGTCTGCTGCATTTTCTTAAACTTGGATTTTCCCTGCTTCTAGCTCCCCAGAGTATCATATGGCAGAGTATGATAATCCGCCGCCTGGAACTGCAAAAAATATGCCTCCTAAGGACTTTGTCTGTCCGATAACTAGTAACATATTTGATGATCCTGTGACTCTTGAGACAGGACAAACATACGAACGTAAAGCTATCGAGGAATGGTTCAAAACTGGCAACTCAACTTGTCCAATCACTCGCCAGAAGCTGCAAAACACGCAGTTACCTAAGACAAACTATGTGCTCAAACGACTAATTGCAAGCTGGAAAGAACACAACCCTAATTCAGTTCCACCGCCATGTGAGAGTCCATATGAAGAAAGCAAGGCAGTAACGAAGACAATAAAGGTTTCAACTCTGCCTAAAGATGTCGTAAAACAAGCCACGGTGGATGGGATCATTAGTGAGTTGCGCCATGCAATCAATAATCTCTATATGTCAGATATTCTTGAAGAATCTGAAATGGCTGTGCTTCATATTGAGAAGCTTTGGAGAGAAGTGAATTTAGGAGTGGATATCCATAGCATGCTATCAAAACCTCCAATAATTAATGGGTTTATGGAGATCCTTTTCAATTCTGTTCAGCCCCGGGTGCTACGAGCAGCAGTGTTCCTTCTGGCCGAAACCGGTTCTAGAGACCACTCTGTTATTCAGACGCTTACGCGTGTGGACACTGACGTAGAATGTATCATGGCACTTTTCAAGAAAGGGTTGACAGAAGCTGTTGTGCTGCTGTATCTGCTAAAACCTTCCACTACAAGTCTTGCTGAGATGGCCACACCAGAATCTCTCCTAGCAGCATTCAATAAGGAAGAGGAAAACTTGGTTCCAATGTGTCTGAAGCCCAAAACAGCTGCCTTGCTTTTATTCGCACAGGTTATTGGAAGTAGTGAAGAAAGAATTGCGTTGTCAGCTGCCAAGTGTGTTTTCTCTGAAAAAGCAATCGGAAATATTGTCGCCAGTTTAGAAGCTGAGTGGGCAGAGGAGAGGATTGCTGCAGTGGAGATCTTATTAAGATGCATGCAAGAGGATGGGACTTGCCGGAACACCATTGCTGAAAAGGCAGACTTGTCTCCTATTTTGGAAAGTTTCACTGGTGCAACTGATGTAGAGTGTTTAAAAATTGTCCAATTTTTCTCTGAATTAATAAAGTTAAATAGGTATATCTCCTATATATTTATATTTACAATAATCAAACCAACCTACTTTTTGGTTGATGTCTAACCACTTGCTATTTGGTTCTCACCAGGAGGACATTGAATGAACAAATCCTCCGCTTTATAAAGGAAGAAGGACCTTTTAGTACAATGCATACACTGCTCATTTGTCTGCAGACAGGCCTTCAAGACCAATGTCCTGTCATGGCCGGCCTTTTACTCCAACTTGATCTTCTGGTATGAATCATGAATGCTAAAATGCTGTTCTTTTGGTAATAGAGTTATCATTCATCACGCAATTTGTAGGTAGAGCCAAGAAAGATGAGCATATACCGTGAAGAGGCAATAGATACTCTCATTTCATGCCTGAGAAACACAGATTTCCCTGCTGCTCAATTAGCAGCTGCTCATACAATCATGTCACTTCAAGGGAGGTTTGACTTCTCTGGAAAGTCTCTTACCAGAGAAGTCCTTCTTAAACGTGCAGGTGTTGACAGAAGTCCTGGATATCTTGAACAGGTGCTCCAGATCAACAGCTTCTACCCAGAAACTGAAATAACTCCTGTAATGTTATTTGAAATATTTTGGGTTTCTGCTTTCGGCCTGCCAAACATTCTTTCTGATTGCCATAGAATCTTTTCTTTTTTCTTAATTAATTGGGAAAAACAGGAAGAAGAGAAAGCAGCGGATGATTGGGAAAGAAAAATTGCATCTGTTCTAGTCAGCCACGAGTTTGGTATAGTTTTCGAGGCTTTAGCAGATGGCATAAATAGCCGAAATCCAGAACTACGGTCAGCATGCTTTATATCAGCTACGTGGCTCGTATACATGTTGACCATTCTACCGGACACAGGGGTACAAGGAGCAGCGCGTGTCTGCTTGCTGAAACAGTTCATAACAAAACTAAATTCTGCTAAGGACATTCATGATAGAGTCCTTTCTATGATTGCTCTAAATAGTTTTCTCCATTTCCCTGGTTAGTTTCACAAACCACTGCCATTTATATTTATCGCAACCATCATTTCCATTATTAGAATATATTTAGGATAATATAATATCTAGGTATATCTCATATTGAAGTTAGGTTGATTTTGTCATTATGATTAGTTTGTATTATTAGCCTATAAATAGACAATCCTAATTGTCCATTCAACATTCATAATATACACCTGAGAACAACATTTGATATTTCTTCTTGAGTTATTATCATGAATTCTAACATCAATAATGGAATGAATGAATATGAGACTTGATGATGACAATCCAATGTTTGTCCAAGAAGGAATAACACAAAGTTTCCAGCTTTTGCCTTGAGTAAACCTGAATGGAATTAGAGCTTGTCTACATTAAATTTATGAGCCTTCAGTTGGTTTATTAGTTCCCATATCTTGATGTCATTGACTCATTGTTACATATGGTGAACGATCTTATTAATGTGTATTCAGATGGCTTTCACGATCTAACTTCCTACACTAAGGATATCTTAAAAGGTTTGAGAGAGCTTAAGAGAATCTCTCCATTGACATCTGAAATTCTTAAAGTTCTGGTTGAAGAGAATGAATCTAAAAGTGTAAGTTAGTTGCATTCTCAAACCATTCTCTAGTATAGGCACCGTGGATGACAGACCTAAAATTCTTGATTGAACAGGACATATGGATACATAAAGAGCTGATTCGAGTAGATTGCAGTGAGAATGGGGAAGTGCTGTCTCTCATTTTTTTCAGGAATAAATTATTTTCGGGCCACTCTGATGGAACTATTAAGGTAATTATAGTTAGTACTGTCAAATTGTGCAATTCCCTTAGAGGGGGAACTGTGATCAGGCAGTTCCAAAATCCATGCAAATAAATATTATAGACATATGTCATAAAAGGAGTGGATTTCTTTGGCATGTTTTCTACCATTTTTTTGAAAATTTGGGTAGAGAGTGTTTGAGGTCTTGACTGCATCTGATAACTGTACCATCATATGAGCTTAGTGGATATTGTTTTGTAATCTATGAAGGTTTGGATGGTAAAGGATACTTCATTCCATCTCTTGCAAGAGATCCAAGAACATCTTAAGCCTGTAACAAGTTTGGTGATTTCAGAATCTGGTGACAGACTATACAGCGGTTCACTTGATCGAACTGCAAAGGTAAAATTTCTGCAGTTACTATAATTCCAATATTTATTTGGTCAGGTAGTTTGCTAACAAAGGTTTTGTTTCTTTGAAGTACAGGTTTGGTCTGTTGGAAAGGCAGCAATACATTGTGTACAGGTTCATGATATGAAGGAGCAGATTCATAATTTAATTGTAACTGACAGCATATCTTGTTTCACTGCACAGGGCGCTGGTGTCAAGGTACTCGATGAAATTATCAGTAAAAAATCTTCTTTAAATTGTGGGAAGAGGATTCAAACACAGTACTGATTTCCTTTATCCATACACTATGTTGACCTAACTTGAATCTAATTAGTCAACACCTAGTAGGTTCAGAAAGTAAATTATCATTATCATGGAGCTGGATCCTTATTCTGCTGAAATATTGCTCTGAGTTGCATATTGTTCCATTTCTTTTATTCTCTCCCCACCTGAATTTTCTTTTAATTCTTGGAACAGATTCTGTTTCTTCTTCACCCTTAATAAATTTTTAATTAAAAGAAGCAACATCGTTACGTAGTGAAATCCCTTTGCTCTATCTTCAGGTTCAATCATGGAATGGAGAATCAAAAGTGTTAAATTCTAATAAATACGTTAAGTGCTTGGCTCATGTTCATGGGCGATTATACTGCGGCTGCCACGATAGCAGTGTTCAGGAGATAAATCTGGACACCGGAAACGTCAGTACTATTCAAAGTGGTTCTAAAAAACTACTTGGCAAAGCCTATCCTATTCATGCACTGCAACTTCATGGTGAACTTATATATGCAGCTGGGTCTTCCTTAGATGGATCTGTTATAAAGGTAACTCATAAGCATATGACTGAGACATATGAGGCTAAAAACAAGTAATAATTGATTTATATAAATTCCCTATGTCTAGATGTGGGACAATTCTAGTTATAGATTGGTGGGATCTCTGCAAACCGGATTGGAAGTGCGGGCTATGGCTGTGAGCTCAGAATTAATTTACTTGGGGGGCAAGGGAGTAGCTGTGGAAATCTGGGATAAGACGAAACACAACAAACTTGACACATTACAAACGGCCACAAACAGTAGGGTTCTTTGCATGTCTCTAGACAGGAATGAAGAAATTTTGGTAATTGGAACTTCTGATGGCCAAATTCAGGTAAGTTTTTCTTCAATAAAGAAGCCTCTTGCATTAGTGTTAATCTTTTTTTTTTTGGTATTACTAACATCAATCTTATATTGATTATATATTTACCCATGTCTCACTTTGAAGTAGGGCTTGTTAGACCCTATCCAAAATGTCCAGAACCAAAAGAATTTATCGTCCAAAGTTGGAAAAATTAGAATTTAGCTATCTTTGCAGCTGAGGATTGGGGATTTGTAGGCCTCTCATCAAGCTGCTAGGGTTTAAATTTCAGCAGTAGAATATAGAATCCTTTCTAATATAGAATATAGAATCCTTTATATATTCAATACGTTTGGAAATATATAAATATAAAGAGGATATGTTAATTTTCTAATTCGTCTTTAAAGATAATCCATTCTCTAAATTGATCGTCCTCAAAAAATTTTGCTAATCACATTAGTCCATAAAAAATACAACTATAAATTAAATTGATCATTCGGTCAATTAGATGATAACGTGTCATGTTAAATGTTATCATGTCACGTGACACTTAACGTGATCTGTAATTATGCAGAATGATTGATTTAACTTACATTGTATGTTTTAGAGATTAATAGAACTAACAAAATTTTTCGAAAACCAACTCGAGAAACAAATTATCTTTTATACACAAATTTGGATATTAACTCAAAAAGGATATCTTTCAATAAAATAGTAAAATATTTTTGTTATGCTATTCTTAAAATATATTTTTAGAACATATATTAACAATAATAGGACCCTAATTATATTTATTTTTGCCAGCATAACCATGGCCAGTAATATTTGTACTATCTTCCAAACCCAATATAACTGAAACTGTAATCGAGAGCTCTGTATTTACAAGAACTTAATCTCTGGTAATTGCAGGCATGGAGAGTAAATTAAAAGAGAATGCTCAAAATAATGGTACAGAAAGGCAAAGATGAACTTATAACCGTATAAATGCTTTCATTTTTTTCGGATTCATTGTAAGCTGCATATATATAGCTCATAGGTATCTATGTATACAATTCCATTGTACATAGATTTCAATATTGAGAGATAATCTGTTACAAAATTTTCATTTATTATTGTTAGTAAATTTAATTATTCTATTAATTTTTATAATTTTATTAAATTTTAATTAAATTCTTATCATTTAAAAATTTGTAACTGTGCCTTAAGAATTTTAAAAATATTTCATATTTTTCAACAAAATAATTAATAAAAACTTAACTAGAATTACATAAACTAAATCTACTGCTATCAAGACGGTCTCTTCTATTAGTATATTCATTCATGCAATATATCACAAATCTCATCCATTTAACCTATATATATATATATATATATATATATATATATATATATATATATATATATATATATATATATATATAGAAAATTTGTGGTTCTTATCCCATTTCCTAAAAATAATGAAAATTATAGGTAGAACTTTAAAATTTTTGTAATTTTATATCATTATCTTTAAAGTTTTGTCGTATTGAATTGATGTAAATTATTTTTTTTAAAATTTATTAGTTAATGATAGTAAAAAAAATTCTATTTTATTAATTATAATTTTAAAACTCAATATTTAAAATGCATACTTATTATTAAAAATATTTGAATATAAGAGATTTATATAATTGCACAAGCAACTTAAAGTCTTAAACTACATCAAATCACGTGTCATTCTAAATGTACAAATTAAATGAATGGATGTATTTTTTTTTTTGGTAAACGATGGATGTACTTTTTTATTAGAGTGAACTACCTGCTTATTTTTTTTATCATTTCTTTAAATGACAATTTGATTTTTTACGAAAAAAATAATTCATTTTGACCTCTATTTTATTTGTGTGTTTTTTTTTGTCAAGTATGAACAGAAAATACTTATCTATCACATAATATAGTTAACTGGTCACGTGTGTTGAGGTGATTATTATGTGTTAATATAGATGGGATTTAATTATCTCTAAATTCAAATTAGTTAAGAATCTATTTATTCATATTTTATAAACAAAATAACGTCGTTTTGACATCAAATTACTCAAGGACTTATTTATCATAATCTATTTCTTCTAAAAAGTTTATACAATATCTTTTTAATATAAATTTTTTTAATTAATTTGCATTATTTTTTATATTACAAAATCTTCATCGATTTCTAACCTTACAATAATATATATTATTAATAGATTAATAATATTATTGATATTTTGAGTTTATATATATATTATTTCATTTAGTATTAATATTCAATTAATTAATAATGTATTTTAATAGAAAAATATTAAATATAATTATTAATTTAATTTAAAGAAATAACAAATTAAATTTATTGTTACTCAAAAAAATTTATACATATTAATGCCTAATAATAATAATAATAATAATAATAATAATTTATTATTATTACATGTCACATACAGGTACAAAATTAGATGAAATATTAAAAAAAATTAAAAATATTTATATAATAAAATAAAATTAAAATAAAATTTTAAAAAAGACTCAATTAAAATTTATATATAATTTATATATAAAAAATTAAAATTAGATAGCCCTCTTTCTCACTATGTGGCTCTGTCCCAATAACATATGTCAAATAATGTTGATTTATAGCTCTATAGGTCAGTAAGTCACTAGTCAGACTTTCAACACTCTAACAATCTGATACTTTTTCTCCATCCACTAATAAATCCGTAACGACACAATCAGAAAACGGTCACTAACTCAAAGGTCGAATATTATATAAGAATTAGGAAAGGATAGAAAACGGTCACTAATAAATCACTTGCACAAACATATCACTCTTTACTCATTTGTTAATATTTGAAAAGTGGTTATTTAACTTGAGAGTCAAAGTTCTTTTTGTACGTACCACACTCGAATTCCTGAAAGATCGAATCATGGCTCATTGAAAAGGAAGAGGTGCGACTGTACTCCTCACAAAAGATGAACTGTACAGTAGATTATTATTCTCCATAAAAACAAATGTATTTATTAGTTTTTATTTTATTGCAAAAATTATTTAGATCATAATACTAATAATATATCACAAAGTTATTATTATTAATATATTAATTGTATTTTGTTTTTTATATTTATATATTTAAATATTATATTAACAATTATTTATTTAGTTTCATAATAAATTATATTTTTTAAATTTAAATAATTTATTAATTAATTTGTACTATTTTATACCATACATTTAAAAATTTATTTAAAAAAATATTAATATAATGAATAAAAAATAATTTAAAAAAGATATTATATCATCTTTTAAGAAAAATAAGTCTTGATAAATAAGTTTTTGGCTAATTTAACGTCAAAATGGTATTATTTTGTCTAAAGAATAAAGATAAATAGATCCTCAACCCATTTGAATTTAGACATAATTAGATTTCTGTCTATTAGTTATTGTCAATATTGGCATATAATGACTACCTTAACAAGTAGATATAACAACTCAGTCAGGTCAGCGTTCGTTTGGACTTGACAAAAAAATATATAGAGAAATCACGTTGTGTCTCGAAAATAAAGGATAGAAATCAAAATGAACTTCTTTTTTCGTGAAGGTTCATGTTTTCTTTTAAAAAAATAGTCAGAAATCGTATTAGTAGTTCACTCTTTTTAGTTTTTATTATAATTCGATAAATGTCACTCCTTGAAAAGCATATCCGTTACTAGGCACAAAAGGTTATTATGACTTTTGATGGAGCAACTTATGCAAACCAAATGGTTAAGTAACCTTTTGTTTCACTCATTTTTTGGTCGACTTCGACAGGTAGCGTCAAAATAAGCTTGTTTCAAGATTTGAAGTATCGGAAAACAGATACGACTCCTTTGAAAAAGAGTGAGCTCGACCCAGAAATTACTTAATTATAATGTCAAAGCAATTTTATGTCGAAATTATTAGTGGCAGAATTATGAAAACAATAAAGAAATAAATAATTAAATAAAGACAATGAAAGTGAAAAATATTGATCAAAGGAAAATAATAACAAACTTTGAAGAAAATAAACGAAAATGAATCAAATAAACAAAAGCAAAACAAGTTAAAATTGACTTCTAGCACTTACATGCACTTGCACTTCATGTTTTTCCGTTGTAGTCGCGAAGATTAAGAATTTTTTGAGTTTATATGATGATCTAGTGTTTTTTATTGAAATCCCCGAATTCTTTTGAGTTTCTACTATTTATAGACTATAGAGATAAACTTGCTATGGAGCATGTTGTCCACTATCTTACCTCCTCCGTTTTTTAGCCATGACCTTGTCTTGACCATGAAGAATCTCGATTTCTAGGTTTTGCCTACATCTTACTTGGTATTCAAGTCCCACGTTTCTCCAGTTTTCTCCTCAAATTTCGGTCCCATGTTCTCTACAGTCTTGAGGGTCGAGTAGCAAGCCTTGACACTCAAGGAAAGGCAATAACTACTTTTCGAATTTGACACTCTTTGTAGTATCTTTCTTCGATTCTGACTCGCCCGTCTTTGTTCCCGTAATCGAAACGTCCTCTTGTCGAGCAAAATTTGTTTTTGAACTAGCAAATTGTCCTTTTAAAACTTGTTTATTTTGTTCAAAACTACAAGTTTTAATATTCCTCGTTCCAAGCACACACAACTTTTTCAAATCCTCAAAAATTCGAAAGGACAGTTACGCATTATTTAAAATTATACACGCTTTTCTAGGAACACATAACGTCCCCTGGGTTTTAATAAGTCGTTCCTTGAATAGAGGATTTCATCGTTACTTCTCAAATTAAATCAAATAATCCCCAATTTCCAAGAAACTTGCTTCTTGAAAACCCTAATCTTTCTCTCTCCGTGCAACATGCTTTTCACAGTTTCTCACTTGCTCTTTCATTCAATCTCTATGCCAACCATCATCACTGCATCTTTTTCTTCAGCAACCATGGCTGTCACTTCTCATTCTCACGAAGAAGGAGATAAAGCCCTCCTCTTCCTCCCTTAGTGGCTGAAACAACGCATTTCTATGATGAAGATGGAGTTTTAAAAGCTCCAAACATAAATGCAGAAATCTCTGATCTCTTGTATCGCCAAGTATTTCTACCATTCTCAGTTAGTGGAGTATTGTATTCCTTCTTAGGTCCTTTGGCAACCCAAGAACAAATTGATTTTGTTTCTTCTTTTTATCCATCACCACCAGGGCATTTACCATTGATTTTCTGCAAAAATGTCAAGTCTTCATACTTTGCTGGTCGAGTTTTTAGAACTGCTCCCCCTAGAGATTTTAGTCCTCTTTTTTTGATCTGGATGTCTCAACTTGTACCTACATATAAGCCGATTTGGAAATCTCTAAATATTGTGCATGCCTTATAATTAACTACCTTTGATCTCTCTTATATTACTCCTTTACTAAGGGCCAGTTTGTACTTCTAGTGCCCTGCCACCAATAACTTTCATTTTCTTTATGGAATGATGGGTCCGACTATGATGGACATTTCAACCTTGACCGGCTTACCAGTTGATGGTGAATTTGTGTCATGGTCGACCGATTATCCTGAAGATGATTTTGATATCAACTTCGACTCAAATTCCATATTGATTTTCATTCAAAATAACATGGGTTCTGATAGAGATCCTGTTTCTGATAGTGAGCATGTAGCTTTCCTCTTACTTTGGCTCAATTCTTTTGTTTTCTGCTCTAAGTCAGTCCAAATCCAAAAGAACAACTACTTGCCATTGGCCATTATGCTCCATCACAAAAAACTCATCGACCTTCCTACTTTGATCTTGAGTCAACTTTACGAAACTCTTTCTTTGATTGTTGGTGAAATTCGTCAAGGGGATCCTTTGATCAACCCTTTTGGTCCCCTTTAGGTTATCAATTTGTGGCTCAAAGCTATTCTTGAACCTTGTTTCACAACCTCTGACTCGACAATATCCAACACTCCAATTGACGGTATTCGTCTTTTCCAACTTTCTTGGACGAAAGCAAAAACCATGTCTCTCATTGGTGCTTTTTGAACTTTGTTAGGGTTAAAGAAGACATGAATGAAGACACAATATTTCTTATTTTCCAAATCCATTCACATTTTGACCTAGTTCTGTTTCATTCATTAATTCTTTTACTAGCTCTCAACCAGAAAACAAAGTAACAGTCGATGATGTGTGGACTAAGATCTTAACTCTTCCAATTCTCCTTTTCGATTTACGTCATGAGTCGACTTGGGCTCTCAAGAAGAAATTAGTTATTTATTCACCTCAATATATAGCTCGACAATTTGGCTTAGCCCAAACGTTACTTTCTCCTTTGTTTCTCGACCCTGAGGCACAAAAGATTCATTATGAGGTGTTGGATATAAAAGAATTTGATGAGATGTTATAGATGAACTACCAACGGATGTCGACTCAATACCAACATCTGAATATCAGTAGTTATTTTCTTCATCAACCCCTGATTTTCATGCATGGTGGTCAAAGTGCTTTTTTGCCCATTATACATCTGTCAATCAAGCTCTTTCAAATCTGGTCTTCTCTCCTGCATAGATAGTGTCTAAGAAAACCAGAGGTAAGTATAAGAAATCTTTTTTCCAAGTACTTAGTACTTTTGTAGGCATAATTTCGATACTTAATTCACCTTGTCTTTCAATTCCCTCAGTTATTCAACAGACGCCTATAGTTGCTGCTAGCCCACAACCAGTTGAGAAAAATTGGGATACTGATGAAGACACAGCCCTTAATAAAAAGACCAAATAAAGGGAAGGTTGGGACAAAGGAAGGTCAGTTTGCGCAACCCTTTCCTCAAAGAAACGTGGTCCTATTGATATTCTAACGGGCACTTGACCAACAAAAACTCAAAAAGTCTGACCTGCAACTTCTTTAAAGGTATATGTTTAATTATGACTGCCGTAACTAAGAAATTTTACCTTGTATTTGCAATTTAATTTTTCTAATGTACTGCAATTGAAGTAATCCCAGAAAGAGACTTCCTCTCAAGCTACTAACAACAATCCTTCTGATCGAGTTATAGACCGGTTGGTTCATGCTGAAACAGAATTTCTTCAGCCTATTCAGACTACACAGACTGTTAGTCCGTTGACCCTTATTCCGGCTCTGATTTAGAACAATCATTGACAATAGAATCCCATAATTTGACCTCTTCTCTGCTAGTACATTTATTTAAATTTTCACTGGATTTCCTTTTGATTGTCACCTGATCCTTATATTTTTGCTCCCTTTTTCAAATTCACTATACTCCTTTTCCCGGCGGTATTCATAAAGAACCTAGGCCTACATATGGATCAATCAACTGCTGTAGCCACTATTGTTTCTGGACGTTTGTCGTTTGATACATAAATTCATCGAACAGCACACGAAACCACCTATAAATGTTCCTTCTCTAGGAGCTGGAGATTTGAATTTTGATGACATCGACTTTGACCTAGAACATATCCTGTCTAAACTCGACTAGTTTATTCCTCTAAAGGAACTATAGCCTTGTCTTCTGGTCTAGAATTTAGCACTATTATCCTTCAGAATGAGAGGTCGACTCAGGCAGTGTCGACCAAAGAAAAAGAGGTTATAAAATAAGTTACTTCCTTTGTGCCTACATTTCCAGATCGTCAATTTGTTGATAAAATCAATATTGTGCTTGATTTCTTGGACCATTCCATTGAGGATATTGATAACAATGCTATCCTAAAGACTCGACCTACTGATGCACTTACCTTTTTCCACCAATGTATTCCTTCCAACATGCATTTAGCTCTTGGCTCTTTTATTGAGGACGTCTCCTCCCACTTTTCCAGAATTCAAGATGCTAACCAAGAACTAAACAAGTCACTTGAGACTTTAGTCGTCTATGATACTCAGCTGAAAAAATATGACACAGCTAAGTCTCGATCACGGAGGTTTTGTTGGAAGGTCGATCAAAAGAGCAACAAATGGTGTCAAAGATTGCAGCTCTAGAGAGAGAATTGGCTGATCTAAAATTAGGAAAAGACGAAGTCATATCCACCATTACTGCTCTCTCTTTTCGACTAAAAATGATTGAGAAGGCTCGTGCTTCCAAACTTTCAGGTCGAAGTTCTCTAGTCGAAGCAGTCACTTAAGCCACCTATACCCGAGAAGTAGCGCATGAGTCCTCAAGCCTAGATAGACGTCAAGAGCATCTGAAACTCATGCTTATGAACTTACTCTAGCTTTATTTTACACTAATTTAGCATGTTTGACTTATTTGGTTTTGATGAGAATATCTTTTGAGATACTTAATGTATACATGTATAATTCGACTGCTATTTGTCTCTTATTCCATACACATTGCTATTGAATAGTTCTTCAATTTCAAAAGGTCCTTTGCAAATTATTTCTTAGACTTAGTTTCAAAGTATGAAATGATAATTTTTACCCAATCATGTGCTCCTCGCATGCTTTTTTCAAATTTTCAAATTTTGAAAAATGGTTACGAGAAGATGAAATGGTTCGCACATTTCTGGAAATGTTAACGTTTTTAATGGGATTTAATTGGTCTTTTATTGATTCAAACTCTTTTTTATATTCCCAACTCCTCATCATTGTTTATTACTTTCATCAAACACTTCCCAGAAATTCGTCTTTCTCAAGATTTTCATGTAAACCCTTTTTCATTTCAAAATTTCATTCCAAGACTACCCAATTTGGCCTTCATTCTAGTAGCATTCCAACCGTTACGACTGCCTTATCTTCATCCACTACTATAGCTACAACTCCCACTACCATCATTCCTGTCACCACCTCTACTATAGGAGTTAACATGGCTTCTTCTTTACCTGCCTCTACTGCTGCGGCGACTGCTATGATGCATGAGCATCTTAAGTATTTTTTCTGGGTATTTCTTAGATAAAATTGATGACTTTTTGCTTCATTTTCATGTGCTTTTATATGATATTTAATTAGTACTTTTAGTCTTTTGATTTCTTGTTAAATGTAGGAGAAGGATAGTGAAGCACAAGTAAAAGAAAGCAACCAGAGAAGCATCCTACAGAAGGCAGAGAACTGGCATTTTACATGCCAGACGGGGGGCGTGCAACACACCATGCAACCCATAGCAGAGAACTTGGCATGCAACACGCCATCACAAGGGCGTGGCACGCCAGGCCATGATTCCAAGAAGCCAACATAGTTGCATGCATTGGCGTTTCATACGCCAATTACTTGGCCTTTTACACGGCCAATGATTCACTCTAGGATTGCTTTTGCTTTGGCGTATGACACACAAAGAAACTGGCATGCCACATGCCAAATAAAGATCCCGGCGTGCAACTCGCCGAAATATGGCTTTACACACTAGGCCAACATTTTAGAGGATCAGACCTAAGGCAATTTGAGCAAGAAATAGACGTGCAACACGCCAAAGAAGTGGCATGTCATACGCCATGGAAATACAACTCCCAGGGACGTGCATGCATGGTGTTTCACACGTCAAGATTGGGTGGGCATGTGAAATTAAAATGCCTTCGAAGTGGCACTCATGAGTACGCATGGTGCATGCGTATGCACAAAAACTGAAAAATAAGATTCATGAGTACGCATGCTCCATGTGTACACACAAATGGAGATTTTCGCAGGTATGCATACACGTGATCCCCCAAGAATAGTTGGCATTTCACATGCCAAAGACTATGAGCGTGCAAGTTTTACACGCCTTCGAGGCTCCTTTTTGTGCATTTCATGGTCGTTTTACATGCCACACATGGGGCGTGTCGCACGCCAATGTAACACCTCCGAAGACTTCATTTGTTTGTGGTGTTTCACACGCCGAGACACGGCGTTACACGCTAGGCCAACTTTCTAGAAGATCACTTCAAGGCACCATTTGGCATGCCACACATTGCAACAAGGGCGTGTCATACGCCAAGAGAAAGGGAGCTCCAGATGTAACACCCTAACTTTTAGCACCTCATGATCACACTAAAAGTCTGAGTGCTACTTACCTCTATTCCTTTAATTATATACTATGTTTATTTAATTTGAGTCTTCGCGAATACGAACCGAAACTTTAATTAAGAAAATAGAAAATTTTTACTTTTAATCACTTAATCCCAAAGATATATATATTTACATAACATTATATACATAGACATATTTCAAGATTCTCAAATACAAGTCCTATCCCTTCTAAAAACCAAAAGAATAAACGACGAGGGGAAAGTAAATTCTAACAACTCAACTCGTGAGCATAATCTTCTATGCTCCTGTAGCTCCGCATTAAATCTTTGCACCTGTAGCTGAAAGGGGTGGAAATAAGGGGTAAGAACTAGGGAGTTCTTAGTAGGGTCGGGATAATTAGTTAAGTCGGGATTATCACAGCCCAACACAAGGACCTAGAACAATCACCAGTCATAGAAGTTCAAATTAACAAGCAATGAAAATTACAAACACACTCAAGCAATCACAAACAATTCAAAACACCGAACCAAATGCAAAATATGCAAACAAGGATGATGCATGCCTACTCCTATCGCAGGTAATGAGCTCATTTGTCGGTTTCGACCCGCACCCGACGCAATCTGACTCGTAAGTCAGATAAGGCATTCCAGCGACATAACTTCTGTAAGGTTCCAACCTCTTGCAGGCACTGATTCTTCAGCTTAAGTATGCCGAATATGACCTCTGCAAGTACTTGCAGGCGCTGATTCTCCAGCTGAAGCATGTGACCCATGTTCCTAGAAGCCATTCCATATTTACGGGCATTCTCATACAGTCATATACATACAAACCCCACAACTTATTAACATTTATTCTTCGGCACCTTAACCATACTATCATCACCCTCTCGTAACCTTCCCATAATCACATGTGCCGATTTATCTTCTCTTTTTCTTTTAAAACCAAAACCACCTCTTTATAACATTCTCCAAAATCTTTAAAACAATTTCACTTAAGCCAATTCTTCTTTCAAAAGACACAAGAAAATCATTTATTAGTTAAACCCCTCAGCAAAGCCTCTAAACTTTAGGGGAGGAACATGCAATATCATTCTCTTAATTTCATTAGAAATCCTTAACAATCATTATTTTATTAAATTGAAATAATCAAATAAAGTTTCTAAATCAAATCGAAACCAAATCATACAAATCAGAAGTTCCGAACCCATGCCAAAACTAAAACCAATCCCAGTTTCATCCTTAAAATTAATTCTTTTCAAAATAAATCGAACTCAAAACATATACTTTTCTTAAATGAATTAAACTCGAAATATAACTATTTTCTTAATAAATCAGAAATTAAATAATACAACTTCTCAAATTAAATCTTTTTCTAAATAACATTTTAAATAAAGTCTTAAATTTTATAACAAAATTTTGGCGGCATCTCACCTAAAACTCGGACTTTGCCACCCTTCTCGGGTCTCATCCAAACCATTTCTCAAACTCTTTCAAATTGTTTCCAATAAATCAAAACCATTTTTAATATCAAAATATTTATAAAATCAATCCAATTAGAAATCCAAACGCTTTCAAAATAAAACCATTTTAATATCTCAAATTATGTCATTAATTCATCAATTCATTTCTTATTAAATCTCAATGTCTTCTTCAAATTTCACCAATTTCACTTGATCACCAACAACATTTCAGCCCCAAATTCATCAAAATAATTCGGTTCTTGGCTGCACTTAAATCCACCAAACCCTAAACCGATCACAAATATTAATATATTACAAAAATTCAACATAAATTCAGTCAAATTCAATCAATAATCAATCAAACGAACAATTTACTTATCAAATTTACATTCAATGATTATAAAATTATGAAACCCTACTTCCGTACAAAATCAGAACAACGGAAGCTCCGTAGAAGCTTTTTGATCGAGCTGCTAAAAAAGAAAACGTTAGAAATCATCTATGCCTCCTAGAACTCCAATTGGCCGAACTCAAGGAGAAGGAGAGCTACATCACCGTCAACTTCTACCGGATAAAACTAATGCCAACGTGTAGAGAAGAAGGATACGAATACTTTTACCGGATTAAATTTTTTATTGGAGTTATAGATCGAAAAAATCAAGCTCAAAAGTTCGAAGGTGCCATGGTTTCTCTTATTCTCTCTCACGGCCTTCTTCTTTTTCTTTCATAATGAATACGGTGAGGATGATGATAGTTAATGGAGAAGTAGAGTGATTAAATGGTTACATGACACGGTGGTACGTGTCACGGTTTGGAGCTACTAAGTCAGCGATTTAAGTTATAAATATCTTAAACGAATAATTATAAAAATTGGATATATTAAAACACAAGTAATAATATATATGAGTTACTAATATAAATGACATTAGTAACATAGCGATAAAAGATATACAGTGAAGTATTGGCAAAGCTACGTTCACCGAAAAGTACCAATATTTATTCATGTTAGCAGATTTCGAACTCGATAATAATATTATTAACTAAACTTTATGTTTAAAGGAAAAATATCAATTAATCAAATTAAAATATATATAATTTTTATTATTTATAAATTACTAAAAATATAGTTTTAATTATGTAAAATATTTCATCATAATATATATATATATATATATATATCTGAATTTGATCGAGCTCAAATAGTTATAAAATTAATCTAATTACTTTTAATAAAATAATTTCTAAAAATAAAAAACTCTAATTTATAAAATAAATTATAATTTATTTATATTTAAATTTTAAAAAATATGGGTTGTTACACTAGAGACCACAAAGGAGTGCCGTTTCACACGCCAAATGATAAGTGCTCCCAGGAAAGAAAAAAGTGTGTCGTTTTACACGCCATGGAATGGCATTTCACACCCCCTTGGCCCATCTTCTACAAGTCATGTTACAAATCTCCAAGCCCCCTAAGAATGCCAAAAATTGGGTCCACTAAAGCTTTAAAGAGAAGACACAAAACTGAAGATTGAAGACAGAAGATTTGAATAGATTTGATTTTGTTTTGAATTAAACTGAATTTAATGATTAGGCTTTGTTTTAGGTTGAGTATATAAGGTTCTTTGAAAAACTTTGAGAGGAACTTTGGACCTTTTGTCATTTTTCATACTTTGTTTTTTATTTTGAACCATGAGCCACTAATTTTTTTGGTTAAAGTTAGGAGTTCTGTTGATTTCTATGAACTAATATTATAATTTTTTATCTTGATTAATGCATTGATGTTTTTTTAAGAAAAAATTTTTGTTCTTCATCCAAAAAATTTGAATGTGTTGAAAAACAATTATTTTCTAACTTGAATTCTCTTAATATCTTAAAAAAGTTAATTAATTGAATTAAGTTTAAAAACTTCTTCTCATGATTCTTAGGTTTTGAACTTGGACTTGATAAGTGACATGGAATCAACCAAGTCTGGCTTTTGAGAATTGTATGATTTTTAAATCAGTGAACACTCTTAACCTCATGTCACAATTAATTAATCAAAAAATTGATAATTGATTAGAATTAGAGAAATTAAATTACCAATGAATTGGAGTTTGATTATTTTTGATTTGCCATAGATACATCTTTGCTTGATCAAAGAAAAATATTCTTCTTAAAGTTTCAACATCTCTAAAATCTTAACTCTTTTGAACCATATTTCTTTCTCAATAACTTGCGACTTGCTTTTACTCAATTTATTGTTTTTATGAAATTGCTTTTAAAACCCTTAAATTTGATCGTCTGACTAGAATAATCGATTGACTATTGCTTGCTTAATTCGTTAATTCTTGTGGGAACAATAACCCACTCTTGTGGTATTACTTGATATGATCCAGTACATTTGGCGGTAGTTTGTGGTTTGTAAAATCTACATCATGCTACAACTGCTGCTCCTTCTTCTTCAAGAGGATGATGATGACATTCAAGTCTAAATCCTACACTTCTAGTGACCAATGTATCACAATTTTATAATGATGATAGAACCTTAAGGACTCCTAATCTTGACATAGAGACCACTGCCTTATGGCGTAGCCAAGTACTTCTCCCCTTTTAAGTTTCCAATGTCATATATTAATACCTAGGTCCTATCTCGACCTTGGAATAAATCGAGTCGATATTTGCTTTCTATCCATCTTTTCCTCAATACATTCCTTTAATTTTTTATAAAAGCATAAAATCCATATACTTCGCCAGTAAGGATTACTCCCCCTAAGGAGTCAAGCTCATTATTTTCAATTTGGATCTCGAGGCTTTCTCTTTCTTACAAGCCCCTCTGAAAGTCTCGAGGTATAGTATCTACCTTCCAACTAGCCACTTATGACTTATCCTATACTACTCCTTTACTTGGAGCCAGTTTATATTTTTAGTGTACAGCCACAAACAATTTTTATTTCCCTTATGGGATGATGGGCCCGACCTTTATGGAGATTTCAACCTTGATTGACCTATTGCCTGATGAGGAAGATGTTTGTTGGGCAACCCCATGAAGACGTCTTCGATATCATTTTGACTCGACGTCTGTGTCGGGTTTTATTCAAAATAATATGAGTTTCGATGAGGATCCCATTACCGACAGTGAACATGTTGCCTTTTGCTTTTATGGCTTAATGCTTTTGTCTTCTGCCCAAAATCAATTCAAATCCAAAAAAGCAATTACCTTTTATTAGGTTAATTGTATGAGACTCTTTTTTTGGTAGTTAGTGAAATTCGACGAGAAAAATCATCGATCAATCCATTTGGCCCCCTTTGGGCTGTCAATTTATGGCTCAAGTATGTGTTTAAGCCTCAATTTATTGCCCATTCTGAATTCCGAAAAACTTCACTGGAAGGTATTCGACTTTCTTCTCTTACTTGGTTGAAACCGCAGGGCATGTCATCCATCGATGCTTTTTGCACTTCATTAAACTTCTTCCTAATGTTAAAACAACAACGACTCGACCTATCATCCGAATCCTCTAGCCTATCGAAAAAGTAAAGTAGGCTACCTTTATTCTCTCACAAGCCTCAAACCTGAGAATCAAGAGGCTCTTGATGAACTGTGGGCAAAAACCCTTACTCCTCAAGTTCTTCTCATAGGACTTCCTCGTGAGTCGACCATGGCTCTCAAAAAGAAACTTGTCACATATTCTCCACAATATGTGTCGATGCAATTTGCTCTTGCGCAAGTACTACCTTCCCCACTTTCTCTTGAAGCTGAAGCTCAGATGATTAATTATGAAGTGTTGGATTTGAAAGAATTCGACCAAATTTTGGATATGAATTATCAAAGAGTAACTACCTAATACCAAAGATTTTATCTCAAATTATACTTCCTTTCAACCCCTGGTTTTCACAAATGGTGGTCGAACTATTATACTTCTCAACGCCCTTCAATTGAGCAAGCTCTTTCTAACTTGGTTCTTTCTCATGCACAGACTGTTGCTGCATCGAAGAAAATCAAAGGTGAGCACATCAAAGAAATTTTGCCTTTGAGAAATATTATAAGGTAAAATGACATTTTCGGAACGTAAGTTACGTTTTCATCGAGGCCAAAGAGGTATGCGAAAAGAAAAAAGAAAGCACACTTCCATAAATGTCTCGATCGCTATTTTAAGGTCTTAAGTCGATACCTCTTTTTGCAGAAAAAGAACTTTATGAAAACATTTAAATTTTCTTATTTTCTTAATGTCCCTTTTAGCCTTGCTGAATAACTACATGACCTTCCTAAAAGAGCCTTAGGAGTAGATTATCGATTCCGAAGAAAAGACCCTCCTACCTTGGATATAAACACTACTGGTGGCATCTATTATTTAGGCGCCAGGGATAACGTTCATGGTCGAACAAGGATTGGTAGATATCCTCCAAGTACCATGTTTTTCTTAGTGCTTAAAAATCTTGTAAGTCCTTACTTTCCTTATGCCCTTTTACTTTTTCAACTGCTCGGCCAACAATTTTAACAGGTGTTGCTCCCAACCCTAAACTAGTCGACAAAATCCAAAATGGGTCGAGATAGAGGACGGTCGAGTGCAAGTGAGGCCACCCTTCAAAAAAAAAAAACACGGAATCGTCGACATTCTTATGGCATATAAATCCAAGAAAGTACAAAAAATCTGATCCAACCTTTCCCGTCAAGGTATTTTTTGCACACTTTATCATTAATGGTTAACTTACATATTGCGTATATTTTAATGATCTATTCATTTTACCTTATAGTCGAAACTTATAACTCGTAGTTCTCGATCTCATACTAGATCCCAAAGTCATTCTGAGCTAGGTGTCGACACATCAGGTGTCGAAGCTGTGGTTACACAACCTCCTCCCAAGATGACTACCTCACTTCCTTTTCTAAGTCCTATTCCAACTGCTCTGTCGACTACTGCCTCTCAAGCTTCAACTGATTTTTCAATGGTTAGCATTCTTATTTCTCTCTTTGCTTTCTTTTATTACAATCTCTTATGTAATACTTTATTACATTTTCTTTCCCCAGGCAAGCTATGCCTCTTCTAACTGATGCAGAGACCCATCAAGAGTCTGGTCCTGTTTCGACATCAGCTACAATGACTTCAACTATTTTTTCTACCCAAAATCCAGCTGACGTCGAGCAAGATGAGTCTTCCAATGATGTTCCTATTTTAGAAGCTAAAGACTTGAACTTTGATGACTTTGACTTCGACCTTGCCAACATTCTCTCATAGTGGAGGGATAAAGGGAAAGGATCAAGGAAAAAGGGGAAGGGATCTTGGGAAAGGGGAGAGAATCAGGGGGTTATTTCAACATTTGAATTTGAAAAGCGAGGCATTGGGTGCAGCGAACCCGGCGCTAAACGCGGATGATGTGGTGGTTAGCGCCCAACCACCCGAACACCAAACTTACTTTGTTGTATTACTGGCGCTAAACGCCAATGATCCGGCGCTAAATTCCAACTCCTTTTTTTTTGGAGTATCGTGGCGCTAAACACTTGGGTGGCAGCGACGAATTTCTTTTGCGTTGTGCACCTGGCGCTAAACATCCAGAAGTAGTACTAAATGTCAAGGTGGCAATAGCCAATTCCTATCGCACTCCTAACGCTAAACGTCGAATAGCAACGTTAAACGCCAGAAGTCTAGTAAAATTCATATTTTTGCACCAACACTTTTTTTTTAATTAATTATCTAATTTGAAACCTTTTGTAACATTCTTAATCAAGTAAAAAAAAAAAATCAATTTGTATAGAAATACTCCAATACTCTTAATAACAACTCTCATCCGTTTGCCAACAAAAATCATTGGCTTCATAATACCCTGTAATTCATCACCAAATAGAATGGCAAAAGTAAGTAAATGGCACGAGTATCTCGATCCTTGGACAAAAAACGAGAAAAGCACATCTAAACCCTTAGGATGTTTTACGTGAGAGAAATATGTGCTTCTTTCCTGGTGGTGTTTGATTTTATTTAGTAGATGTAATTGGAGAAATGTTGGAAGATAACTAGAATTTATTATTTTTATTATTAATTATTTATTAATTTTTAAAAAATATAGACTAAAAATATATTATTAAACTATAATGTTAAAAAAAATAAAAATATTCAAAATTTATTTTATTTAATATTTATTAATTATGTAAATAATTAATAAATACTAAATAAGATAAATTTTGACTAATTTTTGGTTAATTTGTTTTTGTTATTAAATATTTTTCTATTGTTAAATTATTAAATTAAAAAAATTAAATTAATAATTAAAAATAATGACAAAAATAATAAACTCTAGTAGTCTTCCGTCATTTTTCATGTAACTATTGCGCCTTAACCCACTAGTGTCTTCTTTCAGCCGACTAAATTATAGGTGTTCATTCATTCATTCCAGTCAATATATATTGCCTCTCATCTATGAGCCTTCCCAAGGCGGCAAAAAAAATTCAGGAAAAATGCTACATAGTTTACAATATTGTTGTCCAATATATTTTATCAAGAATTAAGATTATAACTAAGGCCAACATAGATTCTAGCGTGCCACACAAGAGCTACTTCTTGTCCACATATATGTAAAGCTATTGTACTGTAGCAATTAAACATCAGTAACGTTGTGTGTATAACTTTTAAGGGTGTCTAGCACAAGTAGCTTTAGCATGGAGATTTCAATTGATCAAGAGAAATCCACCCAACAAGTTACAAGCAAAAAGGGTGGCGTTAGAACCATGCCTTTTATCATAGGTGATATCATACACCCGTTTCTACTTATGCACACACACATCAGTAGTAAATATGCGATTTCCAACTTTTTCTCTTCTTTTTCTTTCAGCAAATGAGACCTTCGAAAAGGTTGCAAGTGTAGGTCTGCATATAAATATGATATTGTACTTACTGTATGAGTATCATTTTGATCCTGCAACCGGAGCTATCATTATATTCCTGTGGAATGCCATGTCCAATTTCATGCCTATCTTTGGCGCTTTTCTTTCTGATTCTCTCCTTGGAAGATTTCGTGTTATTGCAGGAGGAACTCTCATGGAGCTTCTTGTAAGATAACTAACCCCATCATTCATTAGTTTCTAATTTCTATACTTCAAAACTGACTAATTATTAATTCATCTGATCAATTTTAGGGCCTAGTTGTGTTGTGGCTTACTGCAATCATACGGCGTGCAAGGCCTCCGGAGTGTCACGCGCAAGCATGTCCAACTCCGACGCCACCTCAACTGCTGCTTCTTATCTCTTCCCTTGCTTTAACAGCTTTAGGAGCTGGTGGCATTAGGCCATGCTCCATAGCCTTTGGTGCTGATCAAATCAACCACCCTGAGAACCCTCAAAATGAGAGGAATATGAAGAGCTTCTTCAATTGGTACTATGTTTCGGTTGGAATATCAGTGATGGTGGCAGTGATATTCATTGTGTACATTCAAGCCAAATATGGATGGATTGTAGGTTTTGGGATTCCTGTAGGGCTAATGATAGTTTCAGCAACAGTGTTCTTCTTGGGTTCTCTCTTGTATGTCAAAGTGAAACCAAATAAGAGTTTATTCACAGGATTTGCACAAGTGATTGCCGCAGCTTGGAAAAACAGACACTTGGCCTTGCCTCCTAATAATTCTGAAACCAGTTGGTATTTCAAAAATGGATCAAATCTCGTTGAACCAACCAATAAAGCAAGGTAACTGATTTCTAGTTCCATAGATGTATGTTATCACCCTTTACATTAATACAATAGAACCTATGAATGTAGGTACCTGAACAAGGCTTGCATGATCAAGAACAGAGAGAGAGAGTTGGACTCTGATGGAATTCCGGTTGATCCATGGAATCTATGCACAGTGAGACAAGTGGAAGAGTTGAAAGCAATTATCAAAGTGCTTCCCATGTGGTCCACCGGAATCATCGTTGCCACCATCACCTCCCAGCACAGTTTCTCCGTGGTCCAAGCAGGCAGCATGGACCGCCACCTCTTTGGATTAGAGCTTCCACCAACTAGCTTCAGTGTCTTCTTGATCCTCTCTTTAACCATATGGGTTGCCATCTACGACCGCCTCCTAATTCCCTTGCTGAAATCAAGAGCACTGACATTGAAGCATAGAATGGGAGCAGGGTTAGTACTCTCATGTTTGGCCATGGTAGTTGCAGCATTGGTAGAGAGGAAGAGAAGGAACGAAGCCATAAAAGAAGGGTTCATAGACAACCCAAAAGGTGTGGTTCACATGTCTGCAATGTGGCTTGTTCCGCAATATTGCTTAACTGGTTTAGCTGAGGCTCTTAATGCGATTGGACAGATAGAATTCTATTACTCTCAGTTCCCTAAAACAATGTCAAGCATTGCTGTTGCACTCTTCTACCTTGGATTAGGGATGGGGAACCTTGTAGCCAGCATCATTGTTAAGGTTGTGAATGTTGGAACAAGGAGATCAAATGGAGTGAGTTGGTTATCGACCAATCTTAACAGAGGACACTATGATTATTACTATGCGCTGCTCTCTATTCTAAGTTTTATTAATGTCTTGTACTTTCTTTTATGTAGTTGGATTTATGGGAATACTCAAGATATTAATAATTGGGATGATGAACAAGAGGCTGATCATGACATACACAAAATTTGAGGATTCAAATTGAACTACTTAAACTCGTACTACTTTTTTAACAATCATTGTAATGTTGCTGAAATTTTTCTCAAAAGACCTGGCACGGTAGAATGCTGAGTCGGTTATAACAATTTTTCAATGAAAAGATATTAGTCGTTTTTTGTTTTTCTTAGTTCTGTTTTTGGAGTAAATAGTTAAAAGGAAAATGTTTGGTAACAAAAAAATTTTAGTCATAAATAGTCAAAATTTTTTATAATTTATTTCATTTATATAACTTAATAACATTTTAATTTTTTTATCTTACTCTCCTATTAATTCATGTATCATATTTTTATCAATCTCACTTATTAATGATATTAATTATAATATTATTTTTTTAACTATTAAGTGGGTGTGTTTGGCAAACTCCTTTGAGAGGATAAAAGTGTGTTGAAGTTCTTTGAACGCTGTTTTTTTATGTTTGGCAATCTTTTTCCTCTAAACGCAAAAGTGATTTTGCAGCTTAAAAATGTGTTTTCTGAAGCAAAAAATTGTTGCTTCTGCGTTCACTTCAACGTGAGTTCACTTTGATGATCATTACTGATTTTTTTCCAAAAGAATTTTCATATTTGTTTCAAGTCATTCAAATATTTTAAATTTTTTTCAATTTTTAGTATTTTTTTATATTTTGGTTTTTTTTATTAAATTTGATATTTTAATTCTATTATAATATGAATTATTGATCTTATTAAAAATGATAAAGTAAATAAAAACCTAATCATACATAACAATGGAATCATAAGTAATAAAATTTTACAGTCCAAAATAATACTAAATAAAAGAATACTGAGAATACTAATAAAATTATAGAATATTTTTTTGTTTGACATTGTAAAATTTATTATTATAATTCTTGTTCATTGTTTATTATTCTAATTTGTTATAATATGTATTATTATTCCTATTGAAAATGATAAATTAAATAAAAAATTAATTATAAATAATAATAAAAATATAATTAGTAAAAAATTAGAATCCAAAACAGTAAACAAAATAAGATTATCGAGAGTATTCATAAAAAGCACTAAAATATATTATTTTATATGTTATTTTTAATTTAATAAATAAATATTAATTTTTATTAAAAAAATTATAACAAACTAAAATAAAATTTTATAAAAAATATTATATAAAAAATATACTAAAAGAAGTTTAAAAAAGGATTAAATATACTAAAAAATAATATTATAATTTAATATTATATTTTTTTAGTAATTAACTAATTATCTATCTAAAAGTGATTTTAACTAATATTATCCAAACGATTTCATTTTATCAAAATCAATTTTACAAAATCACTTTCATTCAAACTCCAGTTTGGCCAACTCTAATCCAAACAAACACTAAGCATTTTTGTAATCACTACTTAATATTCTCTTTTATAATTTTAATGTTATATTTAAGAATATAATAAAAACCAATAAAAATAAAAAATGGAAATAATAATACACATTAAATAATTTTAATTGTAATTGCTTTTTATTTCTTTTAATTTATTTATTATCATTGTAGGAGTTGCAAACATGGAAGTTTTGTTTATTAGGTTTTTCATTGTTAGAAGGATTATGAAGGCCATTTATTCCTTCAGGCCAAAAATCACAACTCTAATTCAATTACAAGCATAATTAGGATAGGCCAAGGAAATTTATAAAAAGTCACCGTTATCATTGCAAATAGTATGACATTTGAATTAGATCTTAACACGGTACCTATGTTGGAAGGAGTTTAAGAATAATTTGAATAACAGACGGACTCACCTGACGAGATTGTTGCCAATCAACTAATTTCCAAAAATATGAAAAACCACACTAGCTTTGATGAGATACGGTAATAAACTGATTTTTTTTATGTAATTTTTATATGCAGTCATACTTATACTGTACTAACTAAATTCATACACATAACATTTATAAGTTCATATACATATAACTAATATCTAAAAATTAAATTCATGTTTATTAGATATTACATCCATACACGTATCATTTTTTAGTTATTGCATAAGTAACTAACAAGTTAACACAGATGTTTTTAAATTTTATCCTAATTGTATTTGAAAAAATGTCAAAATATTAAATTAATTTATCTAATTGATAAATTTACTCATAACATCCACAATTTTATATTAATAACTTCCAGAATTTTGTACTCATAATATTCATAATTTTTTTTTGCAAACAAAGAGCTCAACACACTAAAGTGGAGCAACCAGAATCAGACAACAAACCATACAAACAACTAAAGAAATTAGCACAACCATAGATGAAAAAATCTCCATGTCATCTTCGGTATGGCCATTAACAACATAAGGAATTCATACCTCTCCACTCATTATAGCTAAGCTAGGTCATGTTGATAATTTCTTCTACCCCTTTGCTGTTATTCTAAAGTATCCTCATATTCCTTTCTAACCAAATATTTCAAATGATCACACAAAAGCACATCAATCACTGCTTTCGATCCTCTTTTCTACGTGGCTCTTCTGTCCAACTAAGAAAATGTTTCTTCATCGAATTCGGAACAGACCACTGGCGGTCAAACCCAGCTATCCACGCACTCCACACCTGCCAAGCAAAATCATAGCCAAGAAACAAGTGATGGACCTATTCACCTTCTTTATTACATAAGACACAACTAATATTCATAATTTCATACATATAATGTCTATAATTAATAAATTTTATAATTAATATTACCAAATTTTAAACTATGCGTTTTATTGTATTCTTTAAATTATCTTGTATGTGCACTAGTGGCACTTATTTGTATGGAAAATACGGTGATGTGTTGCTTATTGTAGTGGCACAAGGCGGCAATAGCAATATCCTTCCTATTGCTTTTGCAATTGTGGAGTCTGAGAGTACAGAGTCATGGTCATTTTTCCTGACTAATATGAGACGACATGTCACCCCACAGGAAGGCCTGTTGATTATTTTTGATAAATCTCAGGCGATCAAGGCTGCACTGAGGGACGATGATAGCATCCTCCCAGGGTGTTCCATGCTTATTGTGTTAGACACATGGGCGAAAACTTTATGTCTCGTTTCAATTCCGCCGAAGGCAAGCGATACCTCATAAACACTACTTATAGTCCAAGCAAGGCTGGGTACGATGGTACATAGATGCCTTGAGAGGTTTGTCGCGAGAGATGGCGGACTAGGCGGTAGGTTTAACAAAGAAATATGGCTACAACACTGCGACGGTGATCACCGATTTGGTCACATGACAACAAATCTCTCGAAGTGCATCAATGCAATGCTGAAGGGTACATGGTACTTACCATTTTTTTCCATCGTGCAATGCACTTACAAGAGGCTGCAAAAGTTATTCGTCACGAAGGACAGGCAGGCACAGACACAACTGGCGGCTGGAAATCATTTTTCCTAACTGCTGATGGATGCCGTTGAGAAGAATAGAGATGGCATCCCGAAGATGTGTGTTACTCATTATGACAGATGGGCTTCAGTATTTGTCGTTGAGGAGTTAGAGCCGTTCGAGGGTTGGTCGCAAGGTTTATTCTATGTTTGGCTCACGGCGGGAATGTGTGAATGTGGCCTTTTTTTCAATCTTTCCACTTCACATGCCATCATGCACTTGCCGCTTGTGCCGCCTGGTGCATGAAATTGACTCCGCACGTTTCGCACAGATAGACCGGCAAGTATACCGGGTCGTCCAAGTAATACCACAGGTGAGCGAGGGTCGATCCCACAGAGATTGTTGATTTAAACAAGCAGTGGTTATCTTACAGATCTTAGTTAGGCGGATAGAAAATATATTTTGTCATGAAAAATACATAAAATAGATAAATAAATAAAACGTTACTAGATAGGTGTGAAATCAATGGTATGAGACCGGTTGAGGCTTTGGATATGCTTTGTCTTTCTGGATTAACTGTTCTTACTGTCTACTTCAATAACTTTCTGATTTCTTCAATGGCAACCGTAAGTGATTAACTCATGTCCTCTCATCAAGTTAACCTTCTCTACTACAGCAATCCACCATGTTGAAGTGACTCATGTCCTCTCATCAAGCCACCTCTAGGTTTTTCACTGTAGCAGAAGATGAAGCTTTAAGCAATCCACTCCTCTTCACGATCCTACTCAAGGTGCCATAGATAAGGCAGAGCTTCCGGATCAAAAAGTGCTGCTTCTCTGACTCTAGCCTTAACACCATAGAGACCTCACTTACCCACGGTCAACGGAATTTCATGTCACGTGTCCAAAGTTGCACAGGTACTCTATTGGAATCCACAATGCAATCTCTAGCTTTGGTTCAACGCTATCTGGGTCAGGACTCACACGGAAGCCAGGTAGAACAAGGCTGATTGTCACAGGTCACCCTCAATTCATAAGATGAAGAACGAGGTTGCATAAGAGAATAAAATCAGACATATTGAAATAGAACAATAATATTATTATTCCATGAAACTCAACAGAGCTCCTAACCTTAACCTTAGGAGGTTAGTGACTCATACTATACAGAAAATAGTAATGAAAAACGTGGTGTCCAAGAGCTCCTAACAAGGGTGAACTCTTGTCTATATATACTAATCTAATGACTAAGAATTACAGAAATATGATAGACTAGTCTTAGGGTGCAAAAATCCACTTTTCGGACCCAATCTGTGAGTATTTGGGCTGAGCTTTGAGTGTCTTCATGAGCTAGGACTCCTTAGGGGCATTGAACGCTGGCTAGGGACTCCCTTTTGCATGTTGGATGCCAGCTGCTCCCCTGTGGACGCTGGACGCCAAGAATAGGGATGGATTTTGGGATTTCATTTTCAAAGCAAAGTATGAACTATTATATATTTCTGAAAAGCCCTGGATATTATCTTTCCACAGCCATTGAGAGCGCGCCATTTGGACTTTTGTAGCTCTAGAAAAGCTCCTTCGAGTGCATGGAGGTTAGATCCTGACAGCATCTGCAGTGCTTTTTCTGAGTCAGACTTTTGCTCAAACTCCTCAATTTCAGCCAGAAAATACCTGAACTCACCATAAAACACAAAAACTCAAAGTAGAATCCAAAAATGTGAATTTAACACTAAAATCTATGAAAACATAATAAAACTTAAACAAAAAATCATGAAAACTAGATGAAAATGATGCCAAAAAGCGTATAAAATATCCGCTCATCACTGCCGCAAGCATCGAGTGGGCTCTATATTTTCATCCAGTGTATATGCAGGAAGTTGTGTTCAAAGTATACGAGATGGAGTTTCCATCAATACCAGACGAGGCATTTTGACTAAAGTGGTATGGGACTGAGCTTCGTCCTAACCCACTCATGTGCAGGAGGGCTACCGGAAAACCTGTGTCCACTAGGTTACGGAATGACATGGATGAGGGCGAGCACCAGGAGAAGAGGTATGGTTTATGCAGGCAAGTCGAGCATACTAGTAGAGGTTGTCCTAACCAACACATGGACGAAGCTTAGATGGCTATTTCCATTTACTGTGCTGGCAGTTACAGAGTTGTTTAGTGTTATTTTCGTTGTATTAAATACTATGAATGTCATATTCTAATTTGTGTGAATCGTTTATGTAATAGTTGAAGATTGTGTTCTCTATTAACTATTTTACGGTGTGTTTTATCGTTATGTTCTATGTTTAGATAATGTATTCTGGACTGTAGTATTGAAACATCACTGATACAAAACATTCATACACAATATCGGTGAAGTTGCATACATCATGAAATGTTCAGTACATAAAATACTATGTAACACAAGGTTAATAACATGATAAACGACATAATAAATAATATAATATCATTAGTGCTGGTGGTCTTGGTAGTGCAATTGATGCCCGGTGCCACATCGTGGAGGCTGTGCTTGGCGTTGAGGTTTGCTGAGCCGTGGGTCTACATGAGGTTATGCCTGTGCAGAGGGATCCTGTGGCTATGGTGGAGGCGGAGGTGGAAGTGGGACATAGTAATCCCCCTGAGTAAGGAACGGGGGCATACTGATGCATCTAAGGTTGAGGCGGTGGAGGATACAGTGCTGTGAGCTGTGGGCGGGATGATGTGGGCAAGAGTGGGAGTCGCATACTGGACACCCAATCGCACCCTTGCTCCATATGACGTGCTAGGGTCCAGTGATGTGTATGGAATTCAGGCTGAGGTGCACGCGGGAGTAAAGGAGTGATGAACCTATCTAATGCTTTGCTCCCTGGCAGTGCGAAACTACTCCGCCAGGTGATGCATGGAGGACTGGTCGGTGGTATGAATCAGGAATGCATCCTTAAACCATATCTCCTCCACCATCCTCGACAATGTTGAAGCAGACGAGTGGGATAACAAACATTCGTGTCCCCCACTCTGCCTCATCGATAAACCATGACGGGCACATAGCCTACAGACTATAACGATAGTTGTGAAATAATCATCAGTGATACAAGCTAAATTAAAGGATAAATAATTCATGGAACTACAAGAGAATTAAATCTTAGTGCTAACCTCATTCATCAGTAACTAATCTAGTGACAGATGCCATCGGAAGACCTTCTACTCGTGCTGGTCCCTGCTCTACTCTGTCAACCCTATCAACCTGTCAACAATTGTAAGAATAACACGAATTCAATTCACAAAACATCATAATGAGTTACAATTTTGGAACACAAGCAAACTATAAAGGATGGTTACCTTGCTGCCATAGGATACATAAAAACTTGTTGGTTAGATGGACACCACTACAAAAATCTCTGGTATATCCAAGACATCAACAGCGGAGTACAGCTGGCTATGTCTTTCGTGCTTGGGTGTGCTGCAGAGCACAGCAAACGGTAGGTCCATGCAAGCACTGCCAAACCCCAATACAGACCACGACACGTTTGAAAGTTAGCAAGTAGTGGCAGCTATCGGAGATAGACCAGGTTGTTCGACTTATCCGTCATCAGATAACCCCCAATCAATAACATGATGTAACACCTCGTATACTATCGGAGTGTCTCTGGATGAATGATGCCAGGCATATGTCGGACTCGGTCCCGAAGCCATGTCACCTTCAACGAAAAAGACTCCTTCCTCTGTGCCCGTACTACTGAATCACTGGAGGTCTGGCACCAAGTAGTTGCTCCACCAACTCCCATGTCTCGATGCCATACCATTTGTAGAAATCACGGAAGAACCCTCCCACTGGCTCTCCGTGCGTGCGTGGCCTGAGGTGGTACACAACGTCCTACAAGGTGATGGTGCACTCAACCCGTGGTAGGTAGAACATATGGGTCTTCGGATGCCAGCGCTCTATGAATGTCATGATCAAGGAGTTGTCAAAGACGAAATCCCTAAAAGGCACCGTGTCGCCGAAGCCAACCTCCCTCAAATACGGGACGATGGCGTCCAGTGGTGGAAGCGTGTGGCCTACTCGCCGAGGAAGAAGTGGGCGAGACCTCTGACAACAAATAAATTATCACAATTAAAAAAATATTATATGCGTGCATTGAGATAACAAACTGAGTTAACTATATATACATTTATTTAACAGAAATTTACAAACACGTACTAACTGAATTTATTTAAATAAAAACTTTTACATTAATAATTATTAAGTTAATTAATAAACATTTTCTCAATATGTTAATTAAAATAAAAATATTTACTAAAGTAATTAATAATCTAATTAACAAATTTTTACTTAATAATTCAATTTAGATAAATATAAAATAACATAATTGTTCACTTAAAAAATAACTTTTACTTGGATAGTTATTAGTTAATAACTAAATTAATAAATTAAGAAACACGTAATTAATAAATTAACTTCAAGGGTTTCAAATATCTATCCCAACATTTAATATATAAATTAATAATTATGTACTTAAAAACTTAATTACAAAAAAATTAGAACCACATTCCTAAAATCATACCCTATCAATGACTTATTGCTAATGATATATTTAGCCACCTGAACCATAAATTGTATTCTAATTTTTGGCAAGTATCTTAACCATGGCTATACATATATGCGATAATATAAACATGAAGATAATAAAACTAACCGTAAAGTTGACTGCCCTAGCGACGTGCCATGAGCGTTCAGTCGATTGATGTCCGGATCACGTGTATCTGCACAGAAAGTGTAAAGTGGTGGAAAGATTAGAAATAAGGCCCAGAACTTTGCTGTCAACGACATGTATATATAGGCCTCACCGATACTTATCTCGTTTATAGTATAAAGGAGATAAGTTTACACGTATGTCATTTACACTGTAAACGAGATATACACATGTCACTCACATTATCTTATCTCGTTTACATGCTACATATTTTCGTAATTATTTTTAATATTATTTATTTTAGTAAATAAAATATTTTTTAATTTATTTAAATAAAATATTCGGTAGTCTTTCCGTCACTTTTTTATTGATGGTGTTAAAATTTACTAATGTGACACGTTAAGTGACACCACAACACATACTTAGAAGTTTTAATTGACTATTAAGATAATAAATTCATCAAATTAGATCAAATCAAAACCTAATTGAGAGAAGAACTTGAGGTATTAAAATTTTTCGGAATTAATTTGATCTAATTTCATAAATTAATCATGTTAATATACTAGATATGTGTTGTGATGTTACTTAATGTACCACATTAATAAATTCTGACACCGTTAATAATAGAAGTAACAGAAAGACTAATATGACTAATTTAAAATTTTTAAAAAATAAATTTAATTAAAAAAATTTTCAAAAACTAATTTAAAAATTAAATGTTTTTTAGAAATAATTTAACTATTTACTCAATGCTTTTGTTAATAAATTACCCACTAAATGCTCAAATATCATATGAAAATATTTAAAGAAAAATAATGTTTCTTGCAGACGTTTTCAATTAGATTCTTCTTCAATCACCACCTATTAATGGAAATAAACATTTTTCTAATATTTTGAGATAATTATTTGTTGATTTATCTTATTAAATCAACACTATTTATTTAATGTAGGAGTATTAAAAATATTTTGGCGTTGATCAAAGAAAAAGTTTCTATAAACAACATTTAAGCCAGGACTTTTTTTTGTGATCAAAGAAAAAGAAATTTCAAACAGGAATGTTCTGTTTCATGAGATTCAATATGAATAAACTTTTATAAATCACTTTTTTACGTTGAATCCACTCAACAGTTCTCATTACAAAAAACACTTCTCCTAACTAAAAAATTAATATTATTATTCCCTTCTCTTAGGATAAAGTTCGTTTGCACTTTTCGATCTCTAATTTTCTACACATAAACTCTTTAATTTTGGCACGCAGATCATCATTATTTCGCAAATCCACCAAATACAGCTGCAAAATACGCATCTTCAAAGTCAGTCCCACAAATTACTCTCCTCGTGCTACTTTTCTAAGAAACATTAAATTTCTCTATACTAGCAGAAGTCCCGTGTATCGCACGAATATATTTTTTTCAGTTCTTTTAGATTGTCATTTTTTACATTAATAAAGATATTTTTGTTGTTCGATTTTTTATTTAAAGATAAAAAATTTATTTATTTTATCACTATTCAAAATACATAAATATCATTTCTTAATCCATCATAATTTATAATTTTTTAAATTAAGACCAAATTTATACTCATTCTTTCTATTTTTATTTTTCAAAACTCATTTGAATATCAACATACTATTTGATAAGCACTTAGAATGGGCTAAAGAAATTCTGCCTCACAGTATATTGTATCATATTCAACTTCATAAATTATGCAATAACAGATACAATTTAAACATATAAACAACACATTTTAAAAGATAAAACATAAATAAGAACCATAACCAATATCATTTATGTAAAAATTCTTTGATTTATTATGTTAAAATAATTTATTTCTTAGATAAAAAAATTATTTTACAAAAATATAAGTTATCATTTTTCAATGCTAATTAAAGTCTATAAAATTTAAAAGACCCAGTGCATAAAAAGATGAAGAACTTAAAGATTTAAAAAACTACTACTTTGACTTTTGATTTTATTTCTTTGTTGATTAAAAAAAGAGAGAAAGACTAAATGTCTGAAATATATCATCAAACTTATTTTTCAAGATGAAAAAAAGAAATACAGAAAAAAAAAACAAAGTTTTTTTTCAACTTGAACTATCCTTCAAATCTCTTAACCACTACATTTTAATTTGAATCCTAACTTAGTTTAAAGAAAGCATTGTAGAGGATGTTACTTTTTGCTTTCGGATGTTGCTTTTTGCTTTACCTAAGGTAAAGCCAAAATATAATCTACTTTTAATATACCATTTGTAAAATAAAGAGTAGTATTCCAAAAATACTTCCTAATGTGCCTCTAAATTTTTTTCAACCTATCAAATTCAAAAAATCATGTGACTTATTCTACTACTAAAAATATCTATCCAACCAACAAAGACATAAAATTGACGAAGTATAGAGTTGTAAAATAACAATAAAAAAAGAGATAAACTCAAACAACAATTGCAAAAAATCAAAAATGCATTTGTGTGTAGGAAATGCAAATTTCTAATAGCCTCATACCACTCTAATCTAGCTCTATATTAAAATTTAAAAAACATGAATTCTCAAAGGGCGTTTACAGTTGACAGATACTCTCTTCCTCTTTTTTTTCTCTTTCTTAATTTCCAACCATAATTAAATCATGAATCCCAGTGGATAATATATGGTAGGAAATGACAAACACCCGATCCGTGTTTGATCTATCTCTAAGATGTATATCCCAATTTTCATCGTGGTGAATAGGATGATCTAACCAATTAGTTCTGTTCATCATATTAAGACATACGTGCCTGACAAACACCCGCGTCTACTTGGGTTCGTATGAATACTCAGAAGGAAACGCATGAACCAATAACTATGTTTATACATCTCTCAGACGGTTAATCCACGACTTTGTTGGGGACTTTCCGAGACACCAGTTCAGCCAATTTCTGGGGAGATTAGGGTCTCAGTGGTATAGGCTAGAATCCAAAGAAGCAGCATTCTCTAATCCGAAAGATTCGACATTGTCTATGGCATTTTGAGTAGGATCGCCAGGAGAACAACTTGCTAAGTGCTTCACCCTTCATCAGATTGGATGACCACGGCCAATGGCATTCAATCTGTAGCAGAGGAGATCAATGACCAACAGTAATGGCTTTGATCACTTACAGCCTGCCATAGAAGAAGATCATTCACAAGCAAAGAAGACAGTAGTACTAGAGTTAATTCAGAAAGACAAAGCAACTCCAATTCTCAACTCTATTCCTATTATTTAATCCAATTGGTTTTATCCCTTTCAACATTTATGACATTTAATCATTCAACATACAATCAACAACCTTTTGATTCCACCTGAATAAGACCTGCAAGACAATCATAGCTTGCTTCAAGCCACAATCTTCGTGGGATCGACCCTGACTCGCTCAGGTATTAGTTGGACGACCCAGTGCACTTGCTGGTATTGCTGTTGTACGAAAAATGTGGGGGATTGCATACGCATATACCAAACAGCATCATTAAAACGGTCTTTATGTTTCTAAAACCTGACAGGGTTTAGAAGGTTCCCATATTATATTTTCAATTCAAGTTGCTCCATGACCGAAATCGAACATATGGATCAGACTTTTGATTCTGTTAAAGACCTTTTACCTATTCCCAATAAAAATTGGTGTCTTAAAGTCAGGATTTTAAAGATGTAGAAGGTTCCCTCATATGAAAAGAATTACTCCCATCCGTTAATGGAGTTAGTTGTCCTCGACAAAGATGTTAGTTTTTAGATTTTTTTATTTCTTTTATGTTGTTGCCTTTAGCTCTTAGTCGCTCTATTGATATCATCCTTACCTTTATATTTTTTTCAATCGTTGTCAGGGATCTCGAATCTATTGTTTCATACGATCCTTTCATTACCGTCTATTTGAACCGATCCTTGAAGAGGGCAAGGTGTATGTTCTGGCTAATTTCACAATTGACTTAAGGATCGGTTCAAGCCTACTAAGCATAATATGAGGATCAAAGTAGAGGGACACCTTGGTTTCAAGTGAAATTAGCCTACTAAGCATAATATCAGGATCATATTTAAGAGGGACACCTTGGTTTTAAGTGTCGAGGACACAGATATTCCAATCGAGTCTTTTAATTTTTTGCCCATGAAGGATATCCTATCTTCGGTCAGAGATGACTTATTTCTTATCGGTATGCACATTGATGTCCTCAGTGTGTCACCCACATTCATGTTATCTGCCTAGAATATCATTTCTATTATATGTGATTATGTGATATGTGATGAGTCATCTAATTTTTTTCTTTACCTCTTCCAAGTGTTAGTTAATGCAACGTTATCTTATGTTTATCTTGCTTAGATTTCATTGGTCTCCTGTCCGCAAAGAGTGACTTAATACCTTTTGAAAAAAAGGCAAAGAAATCACACTACATGAAAATTGAGCTCGATGATCTGAGGTCAGTTTTTTCATTTTATTAGGAACAAAAGTTTGGAGTACACTTAAATACCATAATTCATACTTACCACTGATTGTGTTGTATATTGATTTTCACTGTTTTATGTGAATTGCCGTCAAAATACTTGTGGACCCAAAAGTGGCAGCGAAAAGTTATCATGCACGTTGTGGGAGAATTATGCATCTGACTTTGTCGCTCTTCTTGCTGCTAACAAGGCCACCGAATATATAATCGTGCTTCAATTTGCAAAGATAAAGTTCTACAATGGTAAATTTAAAGTTGGTTGGTTCAAGAAGCAATATGTTTGATTAACAAAACTGGGTGTCATATCACCTTTTCCGATGGCAAATTTTAATCATACGCTTGTGTTTGTGAATATTAATCGAAACAAAACTGTCAATTAATGATTCAGTTAATTATCGTTGTTGTCATTATATGCCAATTCTTCTATGTAATCAACTATTTATCGAATCAGATATAATTTTGTTTCAGGTGTTATGACTGTCATCAACACAAACTTCACAACAAAGATTACGGTGAATGCTGACCTAGAAGTGGTTAAGAAATTTCGTCAAAAGTCCGGTTCCTAAACAAACGAGTTAACGCATTTAAATCTGATTTGTGATATGATGACTTCTTTTTTTTCCACAAGGCTGATTGGACTTGGTGGCAAGCATAGCAGCGACGTTGATGTTATAGGCCAGGTGATAAGGCATTCTTCTACTGAAGATTTTCTCAGCCTTACCCCGTATGCATCAATCTGTCAAATAAAGCAAACTGTCGAGGTGTGTTCATTCGGTGCTTCCTGTTTTAAAACAATATCCCTACAACCTTTTCATATGTTGTTGGTGGATTCCTTCATGATTCAGTTCAATCTATGTGTTCCCTCTTTACATGGGATACATGATCATTTGAAGAAAATTTTCACCTAATTTTACTAACTCCATTTGGTTTCTTTTTTTTTCATATCCATTCTTTTCTGTAGAAATTAATCTATACGACCTGTGGGACTGCTATCGACATTGACAGGAATCATGCATGGTGGTACAAGGCTTGCAGGCAATGCCCACAGGGTCTGGAGTCACTTACTGTCCAATTTTATTGTGCCAAATGCGACGTTTATGCATCAACTTTTGTAGGAAGGTCGGTCAACATTCGTATGTGGTATTTTTGTTCGTGTGTTCTCTCCTTATAGTTAAAAAGTGGCACCATGTTTTTTTTATTGATACGGTCCTACAATCCACGTTCGTATTTACGAAGGGATCCGTTTTAAGTCTGTAATTGTGACTGAATCTGCTGAGCACGTGTGTATCGTCACCAAACATGACCTTCTGTTTCATTGTGACTTTACTTGTGCCTGAAGGTTTTGCATTCAGGTTCGAGTTGTCGATGACTCTCATACAGCAACCTTTGTGCTCTATAAGAATTCTGATTCAAATTTTTTAGGTGTCTCTACCGCTGACATTCGTTGTGATATGCTTGCTAAGGTTCATGATTTGTAGTTTGTTTCCTTTAACTTAAACCTTGTGAACTCTGCTCTTGAAGACTGACCTTTTCTTTGTTGCACAAAAAGGGTTATGGAAGGGATCATTTCCCAGGGGAGCTTAATGCACTAATTGGAAAGACACTTCTTTTCAAGCTAATTGCTAGGCTTGATAGCCTGAATAAATTTTAGCTGTGCATGATCACCGTGTCCAGGATATGTTCTGATCCTAAAATTATCGCGTCCCTTGCTTCAAAAATAATATTAATTTGGTACATTACTTTCATTAATAGATGATCTCGTTTCTGATTGCTTTTCTAATTCAATTGTTTGACACTTTTGTGTACATAAGCGGTTTTCAAGTTGACTTTTGTGTGCCACAGGCTGCGTTGCAGGAGGTGGCCATTACGCCGGTCGATCGCAATGATGAAGCGGTTGGCACTGGCGACATCGGCGGGGTTACTGGTTCCATCATCCCTCTGATCTCGAAAGCCACAACTATTTGCGCCGTGGACTCTGAACCCATGGTCACCCATACACTTGTAAAATAGATCTGTATTAGAACCGATGATAGAGGTTCCTCTCGTGCTCCCTACACTGCATCCAAGAATCTACTCCTTGCATTTGAGAAGTACATGACAGAGAATGCCAACGATCCTGGAGCTGAGGATATCTGAGCCCCTCGTCCCTTGGTTCATGATAGAGCTCTAATAAAAATAAAGACAGTCAAATTAATTGGCGTTAAATAAAGAGCTGCACATTTTTCATTTTTTGCCATTGATATGGACCTTTCGCTTTAAATATGTGCCAGTTATTTTGTGCCTTATGTTACCCTGACCAGATTACTGTAATGCTTCATGGTTTTCGTGAACTTTTTTCTAGACCAGTCGATGCAAAACCATTTGACATCAATTAATTGCGGCACACTGATTAACATGATCACTATATTCGACTATATTGTTCTGGTATAATAGAAGTTTAGATAACTTTGTGTTTTTTGGCGTGATCGAACACATCATCCATTTGTTTAGGTTTGTTCATCGATGGAGTTATCAACACCTTACGACACCATTGGCGTCTGCTTTCTTGCATGTGATTCTGTTTTTTCCCGCTCTTTTTTGTTCGGTTTTCTCTGTGTTGGGTTTCAAAAATTATCTGAATGCTTGGCTGCTTCCTCCTGCTCGTGTGAAGGTTGATTTTGTGCCTCTAAGTGTATTGTTTGCCATTTTCTACCATATATTTTCCTTTACACAATCTTTCTCAGTTCGCCTTATTCCAGCGATGTTGGTGACTTCTTCGTGATTCTGTTGGGGTTTTATACAACGTGACCCTAATTCTTTCTTTGTGTTTTGGGGGGTACGGGCCATATCTACTTTGTTTTCAATGTCTCTAATCATCCGGTGTTAGTCAAGTTTATAATTTCAAGTTTATTCATTAGTCTTCCTGGTGTTACATTAGAAACTGTCAATTATTTTTTCACTTACACAACAGGGAGGTTCATCTCAACTTCTGATTCACGTTGTAACTCCTGATGTTCATAATTGTTAGTGATTTTGAATGGTCAAATATTAAAATATATTGGTGGATCTTGATGGGGCTGTTGGCGTGTATGGGATTGAAATGACGTATGTTAATATCATGGTCATTTTATGTGTCAATGTGAAATTATCTTCTCCTTTTTATGTTATGTCACTTCTACATATGGCAATCAAAATATAACTGATATGGTTAATATCTCAATTATTTTTTTTTTGTTCTATTATTTCATGCAACCAAATAAAAGTATGATGTTAAATATCAAATTACACAACGGGATTTGTTTAATTACCTTGCTTTCCTATACCCTGGGTTGTTTGTCAGTTGGTGTTTCTGCTATTAGATGCTCTGTTAATTTTTTTCTACATTATTTATGCTGGGAAGCCGTTCGGTTAGGTGACTAATGGACCTTTGTATGAAGCAGGGTGCTCATTCACGTTCTCTCTTTGTTAATTATTTGTTAATTACTATTGACATTGTTTAATGTTCTGTAGTTTCATAATCACACTGCCAAGGAATAGCCATTTCATTTACATCTCACGCGATCCGACATTTACATATGTGTGTTGTGCATTATGGTAGATCCATCAACAAACAGTCGCTTGCAATGTGTTTCCCAAGGCTTCTTACACATTAGTTGCATATAATCTCTATCCGAAAAAGGGATCTCTTACACTATTTGGTCTATGAGTAATTACAGTTTGCGTGATTTACTGTATAGTTTTCTTCTATTTTGCTTCAAAAGCTAATGATTAAAAGTGTTTGGAGTTGCTGTAACTACTTCCAATATGCAAAAGCCTCTACAGTGCAAGATGTGCTTTAAGAACATGTCTTCATAACCACGTAATACAAACAATCATGCAATCCTAAGCTTTTAACTTCCTGTCATTGTTCAGCCGCTTGAACCTAGGTGCTGTTGAATCACAACGAATATCCAACCCGCAAACCATGCTCCCAGAGTTGCCAACGACTAAAATTATCAGATGCACCTATAACATGGCTTATCATTGCAGATGCATAAGAATATATATCAGCTAAACGCACACCCATTCAACCATACTGTCAGATTATTCACACGATTAAATTTGAATAAGCATCACGTTCTTCATACCACACATTCCATAATAACCTTTGCCAACTCCTCTTTGCTCTGTAAGCATAGATCGTAAATGCTTTAACCTGAATACAATAGCGTAAATTTAATCTGCTGTGATGGATATGTCCTTTGGGTGACACCATCAAGCTTTTTTGCATTCAAATATTAACATACAATAGTCAAACTGAACTTTTGGTTACACGGACTCCTGTATTCATCTACCAATCTTCATTTTGTTATTACAATTAGACAAAATGACAATTATTTTGCTATTACAATTTGCCATTATGAGCCAACTTCATCCTATTTTTTCGTTATTTCAAGGTCATCGGTCGATTATGTCTTGGCCTCATTGTATTTTCAATTTCTTCGAGGTTACAGAATGGCGATTTGATCCTTTCCCTTTGTGAAGTGGTTTCTATTACTTCATAGTCAAAGATAAACCAAATTGCTAACGACGGGTGGGTTTTATTGTCCAAGTTTGACCTTTTCTCTGAGACAGCGCTTTCGGTCGTTCCCTATCTTGCCATTCTTTGCTGACGTTTAGCATTGCGTGTTGTTGCTCCTGGCCGGCCAAGTGCTATTGAATTTTGGCATTAACTGAACTGATTTTGCATAGCTGTCTCAAAAATCTTCCCCACGACTAGCCTTTTTGCCAAGGTTTCTTCTTTCCTTTTGCTGGCTTGGTTCCATGGACCACCATGCTAAGTTTGCACGGCAATGATGGATGAATTTGCTAAGCAATAAGAGGCGTCGAGTGAATGGGTTTTTGTGCCCAGCCAGCCCCGAGAATGGTTTGTTATTGGTTATCTTTGGGTGAATCCGCTCAGTGTTCACCCTCATTTTGCTCTACTATCTTTCTTTTTGTGCATGATCCATGCTTTTCATACGATGAAACAAGTTAGCTTATGTTGGCAGTTTTGCATTCATGTGAGGTCGTTGGTCTACTGATTTGTTTATGTATGCATTATTAACGTTCAACTTTGATGTATGTTGTTGCAGATGATCTAACATACAGATATATGTGCTGCCCCACAGCACTATGGGTGTGCCGAACCAATTACCTGCCACGGTCGTTGCGGTGCAAGGTTAGCTTTACTTCATTATTTGAACATGGTTCTATTTGTAAATTCTTTCTTTGGTCCATTGACTTTCGATCGAACGTTAGGGTCTTCCCCCACATGCGTGGATTACCGCTTATCTCTCTTAGTTGATGTGATCATTCCAGTTGTTTAATTAGTTTTGGTGTTATTTTTTTCCTGTTCGACAACACCAAGTTAACTTCTCCCACTGCGTGTAACACCCTGTTTCCCTTGCAGGGTCGTCTCCATGCAACGTTTCTAAGATCAGGGGCAATCCGAAGCGTGCCATAACACATAGGACGTAAGTTATGGCTGAATAATATCTTTTCCTCGAACCTTTGACGTGACCAATTAGGTCGCACTACAACAAATTTTCCTGTTAGTTGGTTCGGTGTTGCTCATCATGAGCATGGAGGCTGTTTCCCCAGTCTTAACCGCAACCACGGTTGTGTAGTGGTCTTGCAGCGGATTGTTTCACACACTAACTCCACTTTTTTTATGTCTCTAATTCTTCTCCGACAATTGCTAACTGGTGCTGATCAAATACGCAGGCATGTTGCCCATTCCCCTTTATCCCAACCGACAAATCCTTATTTTCCTAAGGCCAATAGTGTCCAAGTTCAAGTCTTTGATGCACGAGCTATTGGTGTTGTTGTTGGATGGTGTTGATGAACGAGCTGTGCATTATCAAAAATATATCAAGGCCTTCAATGGTATATTTTCGTTCACATCCATGGCTGGAAAGATTCAGTACACACTCCTCCGATGTTTGTTATGAGTGGCCAAAATTATCATTCCATTGGGAGTTTGATGCCACAACAGTCTAGCAAGCCAAAGTTTGCACAACTCTATTTTTATGATACAAAAAATGAAGTTCAAAACAGGATTGATGCAAATGGGTGAGTTGGTTTTATTGGTCATTCCCCCGAATTTCTCAACCCTTTATATTTTAACTACGTATCGTATGCTTTCTTGGGTTGTTACCTTGATTTATCCTTTTGTCTTTTTTTTGTGTAGCCACTCCTATCATTATAATTCCATTGATCAGACAATTGTGGCCAACCTTAGCGACATGCTTGATTCTCATAACTCTCTTGCTAAGTCTTTTCGGTATGCTTGGTAAAGGTTCGCTAAAGATTCAACCACTCTGCTACATCTTCGTCTTATTAAGAAGAGGAATACGGATGGAAGAAAATATAATCTACCATCAGCATCTAAAGTTGCAGCTCTTATTGTAGGTGATTTTGATACAGAAAATCTTGCGAGAGATGTTATCATTCAGACATGTAATCATCCTCAGTATCTTGCTCTACAATATCCCTTGCTATTTCCATACGGAGAAGATGGTTTTAGGAACGACATTTTAATATCCGAAGAAAGATCTAAGCAAAATATACATAAGCGAAAAACCATTAGCATAAGGGAATTTTTTTCTTTCTAACTTTGAATGAGGGCACATGAGTCGCAAGTACTACTAAAATCAAGACGTTTGTTTCAACAGTTTTTGGTGAATAGTTACACTATGGTAGAGGCTGAAAGACTTCAATATCACAGGCACCACCAGAACAAGTATTGCGCCCATCAACTGCAGGGACTTCATGAGTGCCTAATTCATAGGGAAACACAAGCTGCCAGAACTGGAAAACGAGGTATCTTGCCGTCGTCCTTTGTCGGTGGTCCCCGATACATGTATAATAATTGCAAAGATGCACTTGCTATATGCACGCATGTCGGTTATCCTAGCTTTTTTATTACTATCATATGTAACCCAGAGTGGAATGAGGTTAAAGAATGTGTTGCCAAATATTCATTAAAGCCAAGTGATAGGCCATATATCATATCTAGAGTGTTTAATATAAATTTAGACAATTACTAAAAGACTTAAAGAATGGGTCTATATTTTGAAAGCCAAAAGCAAGTAAGCATTCTTCATTTAGTCTCTTTCAAGTTCACACTAGCAGATTAGTCTTTTTTTACCATATGTTATTTGTCTCCTAACATAGCGTATTCTTTTTTTCCCTTCCTTTGATTATTTAGTTGTCTACATAGTTGAATTCTAGAAGTGTGGTCTTCCCCACTGTCACATTTTGTTGTTTATTTAGCCAAATGAGAAGCCTAGATCCTCCATGATATTGACCATCATATCTCAGCTGAGATACCTGACGAACACATGCAACCAAAGCTACACAAATTAGTCCAGAAGTTCATGGTTCATGGACCCTATGGGGTTTTAAATACGAGCAGCCCATGTATGGTTAACGGAAAGTGTTCCAAGTTCTATCCGATGGCCTTCCATGAGAAAACAGCCATAGACAGTGCAGGTTTCCCAAAGTATAAACGTTCGGATAATGGTCATACAACGAGAAAGAAAAATGTTGACGTTGACAATCAGTTCATTGTTCCCTATAATGTGACGTTGCTTCTTAAGTATGGTTTTCACATAAATGTTAAGTATACTTGCCAGACGTCAGCTATAAAGTATTTGTTTAAGTACGTGCACAAAGGTAATGACCGTGTCAGAGCTTTGTTTTTCTAATCACATGACTCAGATGATTCGATTGTCACTGTGGATGAAATCCAAAATTACTATGATTACCGATATATACATACATATATATATATATATATATATATATATATATATATATATATATATATATATATATATATGCCTGCGAGGCATTTTGGAGGCTATTCGGGTTTGAGATTCAGTTCAAAGAGCCTAACGTCATATGTCTTCCATTCCACTTGCCGAATGAACAGAATATTTTGTACGAAGATCATCAGTATATTAAAAATGTAATCAAGATTGCAGTTTCAAAGGATAGTATGTTTATTGGATAGTTGAAGGCTAACAAGGATTTTGATGCTGCCCGTACCCTTACCTACGCGGAGATGCCGTCTTATTTTGTTTGGGATAAGCATGGGGCATATATGGAAGCCACGGAAGCAACGTCATGTGATTGGTCGTCTCACACATATTCCTCACTCGCATGGAGAGGAGTACTATCTTCGTTTGTTATTGAACTATCAAAAAAGGTGCCAAAGTTTTGCTGATATTCGTTCTGTTGGTGGCGTTGTGTACGACACATTCAAAGAAGCCTGTTATGCTCTCGGGCTGTTACAAGATGACAGGGAATTTATTGATGCAATTAATGAAGCTAGTTCGTGGGCTTCACCGAATTATATCAGGAGGTTGTTTGCAATGCTTTTGATGTCAAATAACATGGTCTGCCCCGACATGGTATGGGAACAATGTTGGCAACATTGTGCAGATAACACGATGTTTGATAGGAGACATAAATTTAGGTGAAGTTCGCTTTTTTTTTTTGCACAATTATTTTGCTATTTCACCAAATTCACATCTAGCTATTTAAAAATTGCCCTTTTCGTTTTTCATTATACTGCTATGTTTTATGGATTTATTCTTTAGCACTATGGCGAAGTAGTTTGTGATATTAACCTCCTCTATTATGGGTTTAGGTTTCGAGCGTTTCGTTGATGAGATCAAGTCCACCACTCTCACCAAAATTAAAAAATTGTTGCAGCCGAATGGTAGGACACTCGTAGAATTTACTGACATGCCGTTTCCAAATTTGGTGGATTCCATTGAACCTCCAGACACATTCTTCTTTCATGAGCTCAATTTCAATAAGACCGAGTTGGCAAGTATTTCTGTCAATTTAGTTTCCCGCTTGAATCGAGACCAATGTGTCGCGTATGACACAATATTCAATGCAGTCAGTCGTGACATATGTGGTTTTTTCTTTGTTTATGGATCTGGTGGAACTCGGAAGACTTTTCTATGGAATGCAATTTTTGCTTCAATAAGGTCGAAAGATTATATTGTTTTAAATGTGGCATCCAATGGCATTGTAGCGCTATTTTTGCCAAATAGGCGAACTTCTCATTCACGCTTTAAGGTTCCACTCAATGTTAACCAAGATTCCATTTGTAATATAAGGCAAGGAACACTTCTCGCACATCTTATTTCATCTGCAAAATTAATTATATGGGACGAGGCACCTATGTTAAACAAATTTTGCTTTGAAGCACTCGACAAGTGCTTTAAGGATGTTCTTCATTTTGATCATGGATATAATCCCAATACTCTGTTTGGTGAAAAAGTTGTTGTTTTGGGAAGTGATTTCCGTCAGATATTGCCTGTGATTCCTCGTGGTTCCCGGGAGGAGATTGTTCATGCATGTATTAATGCTTTGTACCTGTGGCAATCTTGCTAGGTGTTGCAATTGACCGAAAACATGAGGCGGGGTCGTGATCCGCAAGATATCCACAATGTACAGTTAGAGGAATTTGCTGACTGGCTGCTTCAAATAGGTGATGGGTTATTTGGAGACAGTATTGATGGCGAATCGGTGATTAGAATACCAGACAACTTGCTATTGGATATTGAGTCTCCGGGTCTCCACGATTTAGTGTTGTTTGTTTATCCTGACATTTTACTTCATACTTCTAGTGTGGATTATTTTAAGGACATGAGTATATTGGCACCAACACTTGATATTGTTACTAAAGTTAATAATCATGTGATGTCTTTGATCCCTGGCAATGAAAGGGTTTACTTGAGCTCTGACACACTGCTTAATGAAGATGGTCACTTAGAATCTGAATTATACACAATGAGCATAAAGTCGTTGAATGCGTTGAATTGTTCTGGAATTCCTCAACACAGGTTAGTTCATAAAATTGGTGTTCCTATCATGCTTCTTCACAATATTGACCAATCTAATGGACGATGCAATGGTACGTGAATGCAAGTTAGGCGACTTGGTGATCATGTCATTGAGTGCGTCATATTAGCAAGTCGTAATATTGGTGAAGTTGTCTTTATTCCCAGGATGAATATGGTCCCTAATAATGAAACATTACCGATTAGATTTACCCAGAGACAGTTTTCGATTACGCTTTGCTTTGCAATGACCTTAAAAACTCCTAGGGACGAACACTGTCAACTATTGACGTGTATCTTCCAAGACCTGTTTTCACTCATGGTCAGCTTTATGTTGCACTCTCTCGGGTCAATAGTTATTCTGGTCTGAAGGTATTATTTGTTGGCTCTAATGGCACAGTCTCAAATCATACTATGAATGTTGTCTATAGAGAGGTTTTTGTCAACTCACTACATTCCATTCTGCCTTGAATGGTACATTTGTTGTTTGGCTCTTTGGTCATCTTTTCAAGGTGTTGTTTGCATTCCGTCTCCTTAAGACTGTAGTTACTGCTTGCGAATATGCTATTGTTGAATATTGCCACAACGGGATTCCATTATTTATGCTTAGAAGCCGTTGCTTTTATGTCTCCGTGCTTGGCACGGGTCTTAAAACTAGTAGATATAGAGATAAAGATGTCTGCTCTTCTTGAATGTAACAATGACACGTGAAACTACGCTGTGCGCAGGAACAGCTTGCAGAGCTTGCTGTAGGTTGTCTAACAGCTTAAAATTGATGCATGCACTGCTGAGGTGAGCACACTGAGAAGGTGCAATGGGTTTTGATGTTTGGGCTCCATTTTAACAAGTAGTGAACGGCCATTTGGATTTAAATCAATGGGCCACAACAAACAGGGGTGGGCCTGTTAATGATGTTTTAATACATTCCAGTTATGTATAATTTTGGGTAAAATAAAAAAAGGTATGGTTATTAGTCCTTGACCTGTTGAATTAAGGGATGTCGTGGGAAAAAAAAATGGTATGATTTTATAAGAACGAAATAAAGAAAAAAATCACCTAAAAATATATTTGTCTCTTTAAAAAAAATTAGTCATTTTCTCTAAATATTAGAAAAAATTATATTTTTAATATTTTTTATTAACGATTCTTTTAATAATTAAAATCTCCCTAACAGTTCTCTATAATAAATTTTTCAAAAAATATTTAAATATTATGTTATAAGATAATAGAAAATAGAGAAATTTTTTATATACTATAAAAAAGGAATGATTCTTTTTTTATATTAATTAATTACTATAATAAACTATAAAATAATTTAAAAGATAAATGAATAGCTATAATTAAATTTAGAGTAAAAGTCCTATATTCCATAAAAGAAGATAAAATATTAATCATTGTATTAAAACAAATATTTTGGTTGAAAAAAATAACATTTATTATAGTCCTTAGGTTTATTACTAAATTGAATCAGATGTGAGGTTTGTGTTTGAAAATTAAAATATTTTAAGACAATAAATATATTTCATATGATAATATATAAGTATATAATTGTGGATTTTGTGGTTAGTGGTGGCAAATGAGCCGAAATTCGTTGAGCTGGCCTACTTAACCCACTAAAAAAAAGACGGTATGAGTTGAAATTTAACACCACCAAACTTAAAAAATCTTCCTAACCCGACTAGTCCATGAGTTTTGACAGACTTCGGCTGGGCAGGGCGGGTTCCCTGGCGGAATAGGCTTTTTTTACAGAGCCATTTTTTTACAAATTTATATGATGTTATTGATCTACAAGAGGATGAAGATAATAATTGAAGATGCTCTAAGTTATATTTTTTATTAATAGTATGAATAGTCATGTAAATGTAAGAATGCAATTGAAAAATTATACAAAATATTCTACACTGTCACTGTATTAAAATTAAACTTTGATGGCTATCAGTGCTTAAGAGAAGCGGGGGTTGTATGTTAGCCTCCCTTTCTTCTAAATCTTACTTGTTAACTTTTCAAAGGAAGTTAGGAGATACTTTTTACTTTTGTCTCATGTTGCGTTGAGAGATATTTTCTATTTGTCTCTTGAGCAACAGAAACAGAAATGGAGTATAGCAGTATAAATAACACCCAGATATATCCTGGTTCAGCTACTAAATGCAATGTAGCCTACATCCAGTCTCCATCACAATGTTGATGGAAATTGACAAACGTTTTCGCTGAATTACATATACCAATGTTTTGAATAGGATCTACCCAATCCTATCTGGGACAAATCCAAATTCTGACCAAATCTGAATTTGACTAGGACTCATTGTAGCTTTCAACAGCCAAGTATTAACTCAACTTGTAAGAAAATCCCCACAGTATCATGAAGCAAAACAGAAAGATGTGCAAAGAAAATCTGAAACATCTTACGCCTTTTTCTCCAAGTGTAACTCACTGCCCTTTACTTCTCATTGGCTGTTTCTCAGAAACCTCACCATGTTTGCCTTTTCTGATGAGACTCAGACAGACCAAAATGAGAAAAAGAAATACTAAATGAGAACCATCAAGGAGAAGAACTCAAACAGGTAAGGCAGCGATGAGAACTAAATTTTGTGTTTTGTTCTTACTCTCTTGCCTTCAATCGTTGGCCGTTCACCTTTATTATAGAAGAGTGGAGCTTCCAAGGTTGAAGCAAGTTCAAAACCCATATTGTCTTCTTCTCCTGCATCAGGGTTGCAATGGCTTCGTCAATGGGGAGAGAGAGATCCGACTCTGTTGCATGTTTCTTACCCATTCTCTCTCATCGTTTTTCTTCAAGTTTCTTCAATCTAGCCCGTAGAGTTTTACTTTGGCCCAAAGTTTGGATTTGGACAGTGGATCTTCTACTATCCGAATTTGACTTTGATTTCTCCATCGTTGCTTGATTTGTGCTTGAGACTTGGTAGATTTCTTCTTAGATCCTTGGTGCAGCACAAATGAGGGAAAATAGTTTTTGATGTGCTCTGACCGTAGTGTGACTAGCCTTTTGGTATTAGCCCTTTCTTCTTGCATGGATGCGGGAATACACCTTTTGTTCTATAAACCACCATAGCTTTTGCACCTTTCATTTCATTCTTTCTTCGTTGTTGAATGACGTGACCGAAGAGAATGAGAGCCGAGAGAAAAGAGACGATTTGGCTTTTGCTGGACCGGCCTGTTCGACTGCAAAAACTGGTGGACCGGACTCCCAACTGGTCCGATCCAGTATTGGAACAGCTTAAGAAACAGAACTGGTCAAAGCCGGTTAGCATCGGTCAAAGCCGTTGCCCAGCTTTCTCTAGTTTCGTATGTGCTTTGAACCCAGCTATTATCAAGTAGGGCAAGTGATGAGCAGATAATTTATACGCTTTTTGGCATTGTTTTTAGGTAATTTTTAGTAAGATCTAGCTACTTTTAGGGATGTTTTCTTTAGTTTTTATGCTAAATTCACATTTTTGGACTTTGCTATGAGTTTGTATATTTTTCTGTGATTTAGGTAATTTCTGGCTAAAATTGAGGGACCTGAGCAAAACTCTGATAAAAGGCTGACAAAGGACTGCTGATACTGTTGGATTCTGACCTCCCTGCACTCGAAATGGATTTTCTGGAGCTACAGAACTCCAAATGGCACACTCTCAATTGCGTTGGAAAGTAGACATCCAGAAATTTTTAGCAATATATAATAGTCTATACTTTATTCGAGATTAGATGACGCAAACTAGCGCTCAACGCCAGTTCTACGTTGCATTCTAGAGTCAAACGCCAGAAACACGTCACGAACCAGAGTTGAACGCCAAAAATACGTTACAACTTGGCGTTCTACTCCAATAGAAGCCTTAGCTCATGTAAAGTTCAAGCTCAGCCCAAGCACACACCAAGTGGGTCCTGGAAGTGGATTTCTGCATCAATTACTTACTTCTGTAAACCCTAGTAGCTAGTCTAGTATAAATAGGACTTTTTACTATTATATTTTCATCCTGGATTGTATTTTTGGATCCAGTGATCACGTTTTGGGGGCTGGCCTCTCGGCCATGCCTGGATCTTCATCACTTATGTATTTTCAACGGTTGAGTTTCTACACACCATAGATTAAGGGTGTGGAGCTCTGCTGTAACTTGAGTTTTAATGCAAGTACTTCTATTTTTTATTCAATTCGACTTATTCTTGATCTAAGATATTCGTTGCACTTCAACTTGATGAATGTGATGATCTGTGACACTCATCATCATTCTCACCTATGAACGCGCGTAACTGACAACCACTTCCGTTCTACCTTAGACCGGGCGCATATCTCTTGGATTCCTTAATCAGAATCTTCGTGGTATAAGCTAGAATTGATGGCGGCATTCATGGGAATCCGGAAAGTATAACCTTGTCTATGGTATTCCGAGTAGGATTCCGGGATTGAATGACTGTGACGAGCTTCAAACTCGCGATTGCTGGGCGTGATGACAAACGCAAAAGAATCAAGGGATTCTATTCCAACATGATCGAGAACCGACAGATGATTAGCCGTGCTGTGACAGAGCATTTGGACCATTTTTACTGAGAGGATGGGATGTAGCCATTAACAACGGTGATGCCCTACATACAGCTTGCCATGGAAAGGATTAAGAAGGATTGGATGAAAGCAGTAAGAAAGCAGAGATTCAACAGGGACAAGCACCTCCATACACTTATCTGAAATTCTCACCAATGATTTACATAAGTATTTCCATCTTTATTTTCTGTTTATTTATTATTATTATTCGAAAACTCCATAACCTTTTATTATCCGCCTTACTGAGATTTACAAGATGACCATAGCTTGCTTCATACCAACAATCTCCATGGGATCGACCCTTACTTACGTAAGGTATTACTTGGACGACCCAGTGCACTTGCTGGTTAGTTGTGTGGAGTTGTGACAAAGTGTGATTGACATTTGAGAGCGCTACCAAGTTTTTGGCACCATTGTTGATGATCACAATTTCGTGCACCAAGTTTTTGGCGCCGTTGCCGGGATTGTTCGAGTATGGACAACTGACGGCTCATCTTGTTGCTCAGATTGGGTTATTTTATTTTATTTTATTTTGTTTTATTGTTCTTAATTTTTGAAATATATATATATATATATATATATATATATATATATATATATATATATATATATATATATATATATATATATATATATATATATATATTACTTATCCTGTTCTTCAGAATTTTTAAGAATGAATTCTAGAGTTTCATGAAGCATGTTGAAGTCTGGCTGGCTGTAAAGCCAAGTCTAAATTCTTTTGGACTGAGGCTTCAAAACCATCTTCATAGAGGCAAGTTAATTGGAATATTAGCTGTATGCTAAAGCTTGGCTGGCTATTGGCCATAGTGTTTTGGACCGGAACTTTCACATAAAGCTTGGCTGGCTATTAAGCCATGTCTAATTCCTGGACTGGAGCTTTAGACAAACATTGCATAATTCCTAGAATTCATATTAAAAATTTAGAATTTCTTATTTTATTTTTCCTATATATTTTTGAAAAAATATAAAAATAAAATACAAAAAAATTAGAAAATCATAAAAATAAAAAATATTTTGTGTTTCTTGTTAGAGTCTTGTGTCAAGTTTTAAGTTTAGTGTCAATTGTATATTCATCATGCATTTTTCAAAAATTGCATTCATGCATTGTATTCATCATGATCTTCAAGTTGTTCTTGATGAACTTTCTTGTTTGATCTTCATATTTTCTTGTTTTGTGTTGTATGGTGTTTTTCATGTGCATTTTTGCATTCATAGTGTCTAAACATGAAAGATTTCTAAGTTTGGTGTCTTGCATGTTTTCTTTACATTGAAAATTTTTCAAAAATATGTTCTTGATGTTCATCATGATCTTCAAAGTGTTCTTGGTGTTCATCTTGACATTCATAGTGTTCTTGCATGCATCATGTGTTTTGATCCAAAATTTTCATGCATTGAGTATTTTTAGTGTTTTTCTCTCTCATCATAAAAAAATTCAAAAATAAATAAATAAATAAATAAATAAATATCTTATCTTTTTAAATCTTATCTTTTTAAAATCTTTTTCAAAAATCATATCTTTTCCATTCTTTTATCATATTCGAAAATTTCAAAAATCTTTTTCAAAATATTTTCAAAATCTTTTTCTTATCTTTACATCATATTTTCGAAAATATCATCAACAATTAATGTTTTGATTCAAAAATTTCAAGTTTGTTACTTTCTTGTTAAGAAAGATTCAAATTTTAAGTTCTAGAATCATATCTTGTGATTTCTTGTGAGTCAAGTCATTAATTGTGATTTTAAAATTCAAATCTTTTTCAAAACTAATTTCAATCATATCTTTTTAAAACTATATATTTTAAAATCATATATTTTCAAAAATATCTTTTCAATCTTATCTTTTCAAAATCATATCTTTTTAAAATCATATCTTTTTAATCATATCTTTTCATATCATATCTTTTTCAAACTTTAATTTCAAAAATCTTTTCTAACTTCTTATCTTTTCAAAATTAATTTTCAAATCTTTTTCAACTAACTAATTGATTTATTTGTTTGTTTTATCTTTTATCTTTTTCAAAACCACCTAACTAATTTTCTCTCTCTAATTTTCAAAAATTACCTTCCTCTTTTTCAAAATTCTTCTAATTAACTAATTATTTCAAATTTTAATTTTAATTTTATTTCATTTTAATTTTTGAAAATTACTATCCCTTTTTCAAAATTTATTTTTCAAATTTATATCCCTCTCACCTCTTTCTATTTATTTTATTTATTTACTAACACTTCTCTTCATCCTAAAATTCGAACCCCCCTCTCTCTGAGTTCGAATTTTCCTCTTCTCCTTCCTATTCGTCTTCTTTTCTACTCACATAAAGGAACCTCTATATCTGGACAAAGAGGATCCCTATTATTATTTTCTGTTCCCTTTTTTTTCATATGAGCAGGAGCAAGGACAAGAACATTCTTATTGAAGCAGATCCTGAACCTGAAAGGACTCTGAAGAGGAAGTCAAGAGAAACTAAAATTCAATAATTCAGAGAAAACTTTACAGAAATTTTCGAAAAAGAAGAGGAGATGGCAGCCGAAAATAATAACAATGCAAGGAGGATGCTTGGTGATTATACTACACCTAAGGCCAGAGAAACCTCAAAAGAAAAAAAAGAAAAAAAAAAGAGAAAAGGGAAGACAAAAAGCTTCCACCTCCAAGTCATGGGAGATGGAGAGATTCATCTCAAGGGTCCATAGCTCAGTAGAAGAGCATTTGACTGCACATCAAGAGAACATGAGGAATTCCCTCATCAAGAAATCCCTGAGATACCTCAGGAGATACATTTTCCTCCACATAATTATTAAGAGCACCAAAATCACTAGGGAGGAGCAACAAAGATAAGGAAGAGACATAGAAGAGCTCAAGGACATCAATGGTCCTTCAAGAAGGCGCCACCCTCACTAAGGTGGACTCATTCCTTGTTCTTAAATTTTTTTCTGCTTTTCTTTTTTTTATGTTATATGTTTATCTATGTTTGTGTCTTTATTACATGATCATTAGTATTTAGTAATTATGTCTTAAGGCTATGAATAATTCCATGAATCCTTCACCTCTCTTAAATGAAAAATGTTTCTAATTCAAAAGAACAAGAAGTACATGAGTTTTGAAATTATCCTTGAATTTAGTTTAATTATATTGATGTGGTGACAATACTTTTTATTTTCTGAATGAATGCTTGAACAGTGCATATTTTTTATCTTGTTGTGTATGAATGTTAAAATTGTTGGCTCTTGAAAGAATGATGAACAAAGAGAAATGTTATTGACAATCTGAAAAATCATGAGATTGATTCTTGAAGCAAGAAAAAGCAGTGAAAAAGCAAAAGCTTGAAAAAAAAAAAGAAGAGTGGCGAAAAAAAATAGAAAGGAAAAGAAAAGCAAACAGAAAAAGCCAATAGCCCTTAAAACCAAAAGGCAAGGGTAAAAAGGATCCAAGGCTTTGAGCATCAATGGATAGGAGGGCCCAAGGAAATAAAATCCAGGCCTAAGCGGCTAATTCAAGCTGTCTCTAACCATGTGCTTGTGGCATGCAGGTCCAAGTGAAAAGCTTAAGACTAAGTGGTTAAAGTCGTGATCCAAAGCAAAAAGAGTGTGCTTAAGAACTCTGGACACCTCTAACTGGGGACTTTAGCAAAGCTGAGTCACAATCTGAAAAGGTTCACCCAGTCATATGTCTGTGACATTTATGTATCTGGTGGTAATACTAGAAAACAAAGTGCTTAGGGCCACGGCCAAGACTCATAAAAGTAGCTGTGTTCAAGAATCAAAAAATTAACTAGGAGAAATAATAACACTATCTGAAATTCTAAGTTCCTATAGAAGCCAATCATTCTAAACTTCAAAGGATAAAGTGAGATGCCAAAACTGTTCAGAAGCAAAAAGCTACAAGTCCTGCTCATCTAATTAGAACTAATATTCATTGATATTCTAAAATTTATAGTATGTTCTCTTCTTTTTATCCTATTTGATTTTCAGTTGCTTGGGGACAAGCAACAATTTAAGTTTGGTGTTGTGATGAGCGGATAATTTATATGCTTTTTGGCATTATTTTTAGGTAATTTTTAGTAAGATCTAGCTACTTTTAGGGATGTTTTCTTTAGTTTTTATGCTAAATTCACATTTCTGGAATTTACTATGAGTTTGTGTATTTTTCTGTGATTTCAGGTAATTTCTGGCTAAAATTGAGGGACCTGAGCAAAACTCTGATAAAAGGCTGACAAAGGACTGCTGATGCTGTTGGATTTTGACCTCCCTGCACTCGAAATAGATTTTCTGGAGCTAAAAAACTCCAAATGGCGCGCTCTCAACGGCATTGGAAAGTAGACTTCTAGATCTTTTCAAAAATATATAATAGTCCATATTTTATTCGAGATTAGATGACACAAACTGGCGCTCAACGCCAGTTCTATGCTGCATTCTGGAGTCAAACGCCAGAAACACGTCACGAACCAGAGTTGAACGCCAAAAATACGTTACAACTTGGCGTTCAACTCCAATAGAAGCCTTAGCTCGTGTAAAGTTCAAGCTCAGCCCAAGCACACACCAAGTGGGCCCTGGAAGTGGATTTCAGCATCAATTACTTACTTCTGTAAATCCTAGTAGCTAGTCTAGTATAAATAGGACTTTTTACTATTATATTTTCATCCTGGATTGTATTTTTGGATCCAGTGATCACGTTTTGGGGGCTGGCCTCTTGGCCATGTCTGGACCTTCATCACTTATGTATTTTCAACGGTGGAATTTTTACACACCATAGATTAAGGGTGTGGAGCTCTGCTGTACCTCGAGTTTTAATGCAAGTACTTCTATTTTTTATTCAATTCGACTTATTCTTATTCTAAGATATTCGTTGCACTTCAACTTGATGAATGTGATGATCCGTGACACTCATCATCATTCTCACCTATGAACGCGCGTGACTAACAACCACTTCCGTTCTACCTTAGACCAGGCGCATATCTCTTGGATTCCTTAATCAGAATCTTCGTGGTATAAGCTAGAATTGATGGCGGCATTCATGGGAATCCGGAAACGTATAACCTTGTCTGTGGTATTCCGAGTAGGATTCCGGGATTGAATGACTGTGACGAGCTTCAAACTCGCGATTGCTGGGCGTGATGACAAACGTAAAAGAATCAAGGGATTCTATTCCAACATGATCGAGAACCGACAGATGATTAGCCGTGCTGTGACAGAGCATTTGGACCATTTTCACTGAGAGGATGGGATATAGCCATTGACAACAGTGATGCCCTACATACAGCTTGCCATGGAAAGGATTAAGAAGGATTGGATGAAAGCAGTAAGAAAGCAGAGATTCAACAAGGACAAGCACCTCCATACACTTGTCTGAAATTCTCACCAATGATTTACATAAGTATTTCTATCTTTATTTTCTATTTATTTATTATTATTATTCGAAAACTCCATAACCTTTTATTATCCGCCTAACTGAGATTTACAAGATGACCATAGCTTGCTTCATACCAATAATCTCTGTGGGATCGACCCTTACTCATGTAAGGTATTACTTGGACGACCCAGTGCACTTGCTGGTTAGTTGTGCGGAGTTGTGACAAAGTGTGATTCACGTTTAAGAGCGCTACCAAGTTTTTGGCGCCATTGTTGATGATCACAATTTCGTGCACCACCAAGCAACTCAACCGATGTCTTCTAATACTCCTCAAAGTCGTCGATTTCAAAATTTGCATATAGAGCTTTCTTAAAAACCTTGCAAAATTCTGTGTCCTTAACCATTTGGACGCAGTTCTTCTCCAGGTGCCACCCGCACAGTCTATGTGTCACGGTCGGCATCACCTCCGCAATTGCAGCACGCATCGCCTTGTCCCCATCCATCACCACTACACATGGCTTCTTCTGTCCCATAACATCTAGTAGGTTCAACAACATCCACCGGTAAGTTCGAACCTCTTCATCCTCCAGTAGCGTGAACCCGAATATGCATGTCTGTTTGTCGTGATTTGATACAGAGAAAACCACCAGTGGCTTCCTGTACTTGTTAGAACGATACGTGGAATCGAATGCCAAGACATCACCAAAGACCTGATAATCCGACATCATCTCACCGTCCACCCAAAATAGGCTTCCCAAACGATTATCTTCGGTTCGTGTGTAGCGTGCAACCGTTATCATGTCCGCATTCGTCTTGCCCTCCAAGTAACTGATAGTTGTCGCTACATCACCATCACATATTTGCTCAACCCTTTACCAACGCACATAATTATACAAATCACGTTTCGTAAATCGAAGCATGCCATACCCACCAGACTGCCCAGCCATGTAAGCCATTATTTTTGCTATTGCGATCCCAAACTGCTTGAAACTATCCACCTGTGCCTTGTCCCCGTCACTCATCTTCCGGTGGCTGAGAAGGAGATGCGTGAACATCGCCGGGGCAAGCTCATGGTTGTGTTCGTCCATGATGGTTCTAACCTTCCAAACGCTGTGTTGCACATCGTAGTAAATCTTCAGCTTTGCCTTAGAATCCGTCTAGCTCTGGAGCCTCTCCTCCCTTACTCGCTTAGGACGGTCATAGTACTTAGAATGTCTTGTCCTTTGTCGATGGCAGAAAAAGTCTTTTCTGACCAAAACCCCATTAACCCGAGCTACATCTCCCTTCCGAACTCCAAAACCCCTGAATTTGGAAAACTCCTTGTATGCAGCATAAGCATCCTCCTCCGTTGCAAACTCTCTACCCAAGAAGTCATCTGCAAAGACTTGCCGGCTTGGCGCACTGCCTACCTCATCATTCGCACCGCTAGACTGCCTACAATTGACACAATCACCAACACCTTTTTCCCCTACTTCGGGACCACCTCAGGGCTCAAAGACCTCCTCATCATCGTATTCGTCGTTAGTACCACGATAATGTCCGGAATAATCATCCGAACTGCCCCCCATCGGAGTCTTGACACTCAATGTCAAACTCCATCGGCCAACATTGTGCAACGTTCTACCCTGAATCCATACAAACCAAAGAAATGCAACTCATAATCACAGTAGATATACACTAAAAACTTGTACCACAAATATACAATGGAGGGAATATTCACTTCCACAATAAGGCATACAACCACTGCATTGAATCTACTTTGAGATAGAATTCAGCAATGACTATTTCAAATTGACAAACAGCAACTCAGTATAATTAAATACAACGTTAATAACTGGTGAATACATCGACACATTCACAAGAACAGAAAAAAATTAAGGGCATAACTAATCCATCAACAAATTAGCTACCATTAACTCTCTATCTAAACTTAATTCAGCTGTTTCTGGGTTCAATGCAAAACATGGTTCATCGAGGTGTTACCACCCTAACCAAAGCTCATCAATTGTAACTTTTCTTAACTAACTTCAAAAGAAAGACTAACAATCTAAACCTCATCTTTGGCACAAAAGGGTTCTGAGCACAACTATTAACGAAAGGGTGAAACACCATCTCCACCTAATAATCACAGGAATTAAAAGACTTTAATCAATAACATGTATTACAATATCGCTCACATTTCAACGTTTTACTATACCTCCTATACAAGCTTAATTGTAAATCTCGTTTATGGCATGTCCCTAATGAGACAAAAAATTTAAGCTTCCTTATCCTCCCTACCATCCGGTCAGTTCCTAGAGTAATAGCCATTTTTAAAACCAAGAATCATCATGCATAAGACCAAACTTAATTCTATATAGTTGTTCATCTCCTAATTACAGTACTTATTCCTTGTTTTCTTTGCTTCCTCGAACATATTTTATTTCCAAAAAATTAATTAATTTTACAATTGGATTCCAAAATTAATTACCCCAACATCAAAATATTACTTATCCTAACTAATTTTATATCGAGTATATTTTCTCACATATAGAATCATAGAACAAATAACAAGACACCATTCACGTTCTAGATAATCCTATACATGTGCCCATTATCAAATTACAAGCATGGAGGATGAATGAGGAAAGGGGCCAGGCAGCTCCTTACTTACCAAGATGACGAATCGCTGGTCCCCCACTCCATACCTACCACGACGAAACTGGGGCTTGGCGCAGTGGGCCAACACCTTCACCGCCTCGGACCACTTCGACCACCGGCTGATCCCGCGCGCCACCGACAGGAGCAGCAGCAATAACACCAGCAACGACAGTCCTCCTCACTGCACCTAGGGATTCCTTCGATGTTATGACATTGTGAAAGCGAAGTGCATGCTTGCCATCCTTTTTTTGCCCCAAACAAAGCCCATGTCGCGAGCCTCCCTCCAACGGAACGCGGGATGTTCAAAACCCCGTTCGACTACACCCCACCAAGCTGGCTCCATCACATCTTCCATGAGCTCACGCCACCTCCTCTGCGCCAGCTGCATACTGCAACAAGGGGTCAACACGTGTCAACATGTGAAACAAGGTGAAAATAAATCTATATATCTGTATGAACTTTGATCTGTACACTAGCGTGACCCTAATAATAAATGCGTGATCTCGCTTTTTCAATATTGGCTTAGTTTGGTAAAACTTTTACTTTTCAAAAGTAGCTTATAAAAGTTAACTTTTAAAAGATGACTTTTTAAAAGTTGTAGTATTTATGTTTGGTAAATCAAATTAAAAATAGCTTTCAATAAACACAAGCAACATCAATTACGTTTGGCAAAATAGCTTTTAAAATTAAAAAATACTATAATAGACATAAATGTAAGTATTAAATTTGAAAATTGGTTAACATATGAAGTTATATTAGACTTTTAAATTTTGAAAAGCACAAGCCAACTTTAAAAAACTCTATTTTAGGTGCTTTCAAAAGTATCCCGATCTTTTAAAAGTTGCAAACACAAGCACATGATCTTTTTAATTTACCAAACACAAAATGAGGAGTTTGAACTTTTAAAAAGCGCAAACTCTTCATTTTTTATTTTTAGTACATCAAAAAGTTCACGTGCTTGTACTTACAATTTTTAAAAAATGAAAATGAAAGCACTTAAGGTAGAATTTTTCAGTAATAAATTGTGTTTATCAAAATTAAAAAGTCTAATATATTCTTATACCTTAATTAATATCTAAAATTTAATCCTTGTATTAATGTCTATTATAATATTTTTAATTTTAAAAGTCATTATACTAAATGCAATATTTATTATTATTATTAAATATTATTTTTAATTTAATTTACTAAATATAAATACTATAACTTTTAAAAAATTATATTTTAAAAATTAATTTTTATAAATTATTTTTAAAAAATAAAAAAATTTCAAATTAATTTTAACATATTTAATAAACTTTTGATAATAAAAATAAAAATACTAAAAAAATATTATTTTTTAAATTACAATTTATATTTTTAAAAAGATATTTTTTACTTAAAAAAATAGTTAAGTAATATTTTTATATTATTATACTCAAATATAATTAATAAATAATTTTTGTTATATAAAAAATCTAAATATAAAATTATTTTTAATTTTTTTAATCTTTTAATAAAAATTATTTAAAATAAAATAAAAAACTCCCCCAGACAAACCCTAACACACAGGAAGCCAAGGAAAAGGAAAAGGATTTGTTGTGAAGGCGTGAGAGCGTCAATTCACAATCACAATCACAATCACTGCACTCAATATGGCTTCCAGAGAGAACAACGAAGAAGCGCCGCCGCATCAGCACCACCAGCAGCCGCCTCTCTTAAGCAGCCTCGTCGTCCGTCCCTCCACCAACACCACCGACGCCTCTCCTTCACCCGACCGTCATCGTCACCGCGATCGAGACCGTGACCGTGACCGTGACCCTCCTCCTCCACCTCTTCATTCCCGCTCCGCTCGATTCCCACACGATCCTCCTGGTTTGTCTTCTCTCTCTCTCTCTCTCTCTCTCTCTCCTTGTTTTTTCATCGCTTATCCAATTTGATTGCGACTTAGGTTTTCGTTTTCTTTTCAAATTCAGATCGATATATCATGTGTTTGTATCTTCTGAGAAATTACGTTTGCACGTGCGGTTAACATGTTTTTTGTGTACGCATTGACGCTTTTTCTGTCTCTTGTTGAAATTTTGCCGATAGGCCTTTTCTAATGGATTTGGATTCGTGCTACCATGAATTAGGGTTCGTTGTTCTGTATAGGCATTTAATTTAATTTAATTTGATTTTGGCATCAATAATTTACCCTATTGTTGTTATATACTCGCCTGCATCCCGGAGGTATGTTATTAGTCAATAACCTAAAATAAATTCATGTTGAAATATGACACAGGTGAATTCATTTACTGCCTATATAGTTCTCATAACTAAAGAGTATTATTAGGTTATTTCTTTCCCATGCCAGGAACTCAGAACTTTTTAAGTATGATTTCACGTGGACTAAGTGAGTTGAAATTCTCTTTGATTTGTGTGAGGGTCCCATCATATGGAAACTACCATATATTGTGATGAGTTTTATTAGAGTTAATGTTTATACAATATGTTTGTCAACCATGTGGATCTCCTAACAATTATGGAGTGTCAAGTGTCAACCAGTAAATAAATTTTACATTTGTGTGTTACAGCTCTGTTGTGCTTGCAAGAACTTGGGCCTTGAGGAAGGCACGATGCTATGAATTAAGCCTTGGATCATGATCTGATATTTTTTTTAATTCAAGGGTTTATAAGATTTTTGGATGATGGATGAGTCTATTCTGCTGAACATGTGGGTTTTTTGCAGCAAAGAATCCGTCTCATGTGTTCTTATTTTGCAGAGCCATGGATATATGTTTGGTTTGGGTTATCTGTGGGGGTTTAATGGAATCTGAGATTTGATCTAGGACAGAGACATAATTTTGGTGACAGGACACTCATGTAGAGGGCTGAAACTGACCTCTTATTAATTGTTTTAGTGATATCATCTTTAGTTGTAACCAGTCTTTTGATGGGTCTTGGCTCCTTGATAAGGATTTCTCCGTGAGTGAGTGCACTGTTATTTCTGTGGAAGCCTTCCTGACCTCATGACAACATGTTCACCAATGATAAACTTCATACCATCACTGGTTACATGGTTCTGTTTTTGGGCCCATGGTAATTGCAATTCCAGTTACATATTAATACCCTTGTGATGATTGTGGCCGGTGGTTATCATTTTGCTTTTAGGGGGGTTTTTTTTCCTCATTTGGTTGATTATATAGGGATGGTACAGACAGATATTTGTTTACTACTTCAAAGGCTTCTTTACAGAGTAATAATTCATCATCACGCAAATTTGGGCGTTTCAATTATATTGGGATTTTTCTATCTTCTGCTTAATCCTTAAGATTTTTCCTATTGAGAATACGCTGGCTTGGGGCAATGATATGGTGAAAATGGATGCATGTCTTCTAACATGGTGGCAACATACTTCTCTATTCAATTTCATTCTACTGTTGTTTTGGAGTTATTTAGGTTATAGTTTATAGCAAAAAACGGGGGGTGGATTGCTTATGGTCATTGTTTCACTTGCTAATTGGCTTGGTGGGGTTTTCTGCCTGGATCATTGTTTGGTATGGTTTTCTGCAAATTTCTGAACTTTGTTGCCTAAATCTGACCTCTGGCACAATGGATTAAACTGTTGGGATTATTTGTCCTTTGGTGGTGTTCACTGGTGCATATTTCTTTATGGTGTACATTTTGGTATTCTGCTTGTGGATGTGAGATTACATTGTGAAGGGTGAAATCTAATTATTGGTTTCCTTCACGGGCCTGCGTTTTCTAGGAATTAGAAAATAACTTCATTTGAAGCTGGGTTTGTAACTTGGTTTTTATTTTATAGAGGAGATTGCATTAAGTGGCATAGCTTCAAACTATAGAATGCTTAGGTTAAATAGTTTATATTTAACAATGTAGTAGTCTATGAGGTAAATGAACGTAGCCGTTTGAGATAGAAAAAGATATGGGTTGGCTTGTATCAAGGACATGGATACTTTTGTTAGTCCGAATCCTGGCTGGCTCGTTTGACATGTTAACTTCGCTGCTAACAAGGATCAGCTGTTTGGGAAGCAACAGTGAAGGGTTATCATGTAAACCTCATGCGCGCTTCACCTTCTTACATAACAATGAGGAAGATCCCTGCGTGGTGATAACTTTCCTTATGAAGTGTCAAAGACCGTCTGGCTGTTGCTGATCGCTAATATTACGATTTTAATATAGATTGCATAGTTACTTTGTCCTTTACTTCATGTTGGTTCCTTATTTTTAGACTGTGCTGTCTTTCTTTTCCCAGGACATAGAACTCATGCAGGTTCTGCCTCTCCAGTTCGTCGCAGCGATGCAGATCATCGCTATGGTTCTGATTATGATAATTTGTCACGAAATCGTGGGTATGGTAATGCAAGAGAAGCTGGGAGATATCGAGACCCATCACCCCCTTATGGCCGAGGGAGAGTAGGTGGCAGGCCAGTCGGTAGAGCCTTTGATAGGCCTGGCTTCAATCCTGGATTACTTAGAGGGGACAACGTCAGTAGAAATAATCCAAATGTGCGTCCTAGGGAGGGAGATTGGTTCTGTCCGGATCCCAGGTAACTATGTTTTCTGCTTGAGTGGGAATTGCTTCTTGCACATGCGCTTATATATCTTGTATTTAGTCATGAGGTTCTGGATGTTGTATTTTGAGTTAGATGATAGTTACGTGTTGGTTATATTCTTCACATGAGTACGTTCCCTCAAAATTTATCTGGCTTTGTGATGTTGCAGATGTGGCAATCTTAACTTTGCAAGGCGGGACCACTGTAACAGCTGTAATAGGCCTCGTTTTGCTAGTGGTGCAAGTCCTCGGAGGGCTTATCCTGGTCCTCCACCACTTCATGCTCCTCCTAGACGCCTTCCTGGCCCCTCGATTGCCCGTTCTCCGGAAAGGGCAATGAATGGCTATAGATCTCCACCTCGGGGTTTTGCCAGGGATGCTCCTAAAGAGTATCTGCCACCACTAAGGCATGAAGGAAGATTTCCGGATTCTCCTCATGCGCGCAGAGAGCGGATAGATTACATTGAAGATTCATACAGGGGGAGAAACAGGTTTGATAGGTCCCCCCCACTGGACTTTGGTCCGAGACGCCCTGCAAGAGATGATTTCTCTGGTGAAAGAAAAGTTTTTGATAGGCGATTGCCATCGCCCCCACCCTCTGCACCTCTCTTGCCTCACCGGGGTCCGTGGGCCCGTGACGTGAGAGAGAGAAGCCGTTCTCCAATAAGGGGTGCCCCACCGCCAAAAGACTATCGCCAAGATATGTACTTGGATCGTGTAAGAGATGATAGGCGTGGTGTGGGACGTGATAAAATTAGAGGAATGTATTAGCTTGGGATCCATATGAACTGTAATGGTTTTTCGCGTAGACTTTTTTATTATTAAATATATCTCTGCTGTACAAGTGATTCAGTTCTCTTTGTAAACTCTCTTAAATCTCTCGTCAGGAGTTGATCCCGATTGGTTAGGCGATTCATTTGTTGTGTCCGAGAGAATCAGTTCCTGTTATCTCCAGCATTAGGACAATCGTCAACGCATTGACAAACTATTTGATTCTGGAGTGTACATCTTTTTTTTTTCTTTTTTGGTTGAGTGTACATCTATCTGTTTCTTTGATGCACGGAATCTCAAACATGAAAGATGAAACTGTTGAGTATACCATTTTTGTTTGTCGAGCAGAGGTTTGACTATTTTGTTCATTTGATGCATGGTTATTAATGGTCCAAGTTCATGGACAATAGTTAATTGAGAAACGTTATTGGCTTATTGCCTCTTTAACCTTTTTCACACCAGACTTATTATAGAGAACATGGATGGAAGGAATTTGGATTCTCTTAAACGAGGAAGTTGGTAAAGTGATGGGTTATTCATCCTTTCATTAAATGTGTTTCATTATTTTAATTTAAGAATGATTAATTTCTTATTTTACCACTTTATTAACGTCTTCACTTTAGAGGATCTTGATTCGATGGAAGCAAGATGCGCTCTTATCTATGTGTGGCAATGGGTAGGGTAGGGTAGGGTTTAAAGCCAACTCTAACCTTACCCGTGGGTTGAGATTTTTATATAAATTCAACCCTACTCTATTCGCTCTTATCTAGGAGTGGCAATGGGTAGGGTAGGGTAGGGTTTAAAGCCAACTCTAACCCTACCCGTGGGTTGAGATTTTTATATAAATTCAACCCTACTTTATTCGCGGGTTGAGAATATCCTAATCTTAACCCTATCCGTTCTCAATTCGCGGGTATCCGACCCTACCCGCGGGTTACAAAAAAGATAGAAAATTATTATATAACTTCATGATAATTTAAAATAGAACAGACTTTTATGTAAAAGAAAAAAATTAAATTATCAATTAATGATCTTTTAGTGGCTAAGGATCTTTTACATTTAGTGAGAAGTCTTTGGTTTAACATTCACTTGAAACATATTTTTATATAAATATATAACATACATATATAGGGCGCGAGCTTGTCGGATAGGGTTGACAACCCTACCCGATCGGGTGGGGTCGGATTGGATACCCGTGGATAGGGTATATGTTGTCACCCCTACTCTTATCCATATTCCATAGTAGGCACTAGGTGCCACCCAAACAGGAGCCTCGGCTACTTTCGGCCAGGTGGTATGGACTATAGAGTTTGTTATCTAATTCGGTCTGGAGCTATTATATCAGCAATTTAGTGTTGAATATGTATCAATACAAAATAAAACATGTCATGTACCATGTATATTATTTTCTCCGTTTTTCTGTTTGCAGCTAAAAATCTATTCTATTATACAAAAATCGATTTTTTTACACCTAATGATAAAGCTGACGTGACATGCTTTTGAGAGTGTTTCCTAATTTATTTCTTTTAACTCATTAAATACACATTAAATACAATTTATTATGATGGATTAATTATATTAACTAATTGATTTAATTATATATTTAAGTATCACAATTTAATATTAGGGCAATTTACCCAAATAAATAAACTGCTTGAAATGTTTACCCAAATACATAAAATGGAATCCTCCTACGTGAATGTGCAAAACGAATTCTATGTAATCCGTGGCAAGTTAACACGGTTTTGGATTTATACGTAAACCGTGGGAGGTTCCCACGGTTTAGGAACAAGGCAAGGCATGCATAAACCGTGGTAGGTTACCACGGTTTATGAAGAAAACGACATGAATATAAACCTCTGTGGCCTACCACGGTTTATGAAGGAGGAGTGATGTGCATAAAACCCTGAAGGTTCCCACGGTTTACAATCACAGAAACTCTATATATATGTGAGTGATTCAAGCTCCATAAGAGATCATTTTCACAATGGCAAGTGAGGGAGAGAGTTTTCTAGCCTTAGTGCATTGCTATGGCAAAATTAAAAAAAGCAAAAGCGAGGGTGTGAAGTTCACTGACAGAGAACCACTGAGTGTTTTCATCAGTTCGTCAAGCTCCTTATCAGATTTGAAGAACAACATCTTGCAAAAGCTTGGCGTGTTTGGTAGCAAGTGGGTGAAGAAACTATACTACAAGATCCCCATCGCAGTTGTCTCGACCGGTGTTAAGTATGATACCTTTGTGGTTAAGGCTGATGAAGATCTTAGGGTTTTGTTCCATTGCGTAAGGAGTTTTCCGGAGATCAGAATCCACGAGTTGTTCGCGAAGTTGGAGGTCGGTGTTGAAAGTTCTGGGGCATCTGCTCCAGTTCCTGGCTCGACTGTCGCCGGAGGTGCATCTAGTTCGATGCCTACGGTCAGACCGTATCATCCACCAGTAGCATCCCCTTCATTCGCGGCTGATTTAGACCGAACAGAGGTTGTTGGTTCTGTAACTTTGGAGAATGCAGCAGTCGTTGAGCCTCCTCATGATGTCGGCACTGGGGGTGGCCTGTTAACTTATATGGAAGGCTTTGGTGGACCCGATCGAGTAGAGAATGCAATGTGTGACGATGACTCTGACCAGGAGCCTGTTGATATCGTAGGGGACAGCGACGACGACACAGGTGCAAATCCACATACGCAGCATATGCCTTCAAGTTCTGCTTCTCAGCAGTACCCTCCACACTTCTCCACACTAAACTTGGATGCTCTGGCTCAACAGGACGACGGCGGTAACACAGTCGGGGCTCTTCTACAGAATTTCAGATCGGGCAATCATTCCAGAACAAAGATGAAGCTGTGCTGAGTGTGAAGGACTATAGCATCCGGCGAGGTGTTGAGTACAGAGTCATCGAATCAGATCATCTGAAGTATCATGGAAAATGCAAGGAATTCGGGAAGGGTTGTAGTTGGTTGATTTGAGTAGCCCTGCGTGCACGCAAGGGCACTTGGGAGGTTAGGAGGTACAACGGGTCACACACATGCTTGGCAACCTCTATTTCGAGTGATCACCGTCAGCTGGATTACCACGTCATCTGTGCGAGGATTCTTCCGTTGGTTAGGGCAGACGCTGCGGTTACGGTAAAGGTATTGTAACAAGCTACAGAAGCTGATTACGGGTTCTGGCCTAGCTACAGGAAGGTTTGGATGGCCAAGCAGAAGGCAGTGGCACAAATATATGGCGATTGGGAAGAGTCGTACGCGGGCCTGCCACGTTGGATGTTAGGGGTCCAGTCAACAATGCCCGGAACAATCACGGTGTTGAAGACCTCTCCCGTTCGGCTTCGTGGTGAGGTTGACGAGTCGACGGTGTACTTTTACCGACTTTTCTGGACATTTTCACCGTGCATTGAGGCATTCTGGCATTGCAAGCCCGTTGTCAGTATTGATGGTACCCACCTGTATGGCAAGTATGGAGGGACGCTGCTGTTGGCGATAGCGCAGGATGGGAACTCGAACATCCTACCGATAGCATTTGCCCTTGTGGAGGGAGAGAATGCAGAGTCGTGGTCATTCTTCTTGTCCAACCTACGAGAGCATGTAACTTCTCAGGAGGGTATCCTTGTTATCTCCGACAGGCATAATGGGATCAAGGCAGCGCTTGAGGCACCGGAGAATGGGTGGCTCCCTCCCCGTGCTTTCCGAGCGTACTGTATTCGGCATGTGGCGGCCAATTTTGCCCTTACGTTCAAAGGTAAGGACTTAAGGAGGATTCTGGTAAATGCTGCCTACGCAAAGACTGAAGCAGAGTTCTATTACTGGTTTGGCATCATGCGGACTGAGAATCCAGCAATGTGTGACTGGGCCAACCGGATGGAGTACGACAAATGGACCCAACATGAGGATAGTGGTCGACGGTTCGGGCACATGACAACCAACATTAGTGAATGTGTGAACTCCGTGTTAAAGGGAACTCGCAACTTCCCGGTCACATCTTTGGCTAAGTCAACTTACGGGAGGCTTGCTCAGCTATTTGTGGTCCGCGGACAGACAGCAGAGGCACAAGTTGGATCTGGGCATGAGTTTTGTCAGGCCTTGGTCAAGGCTATTGATTGGAATATAAGAGACTCTAGGTGCTTCACGGTGACGTTATATGACAGGCATCAATCCGAGTACACGGTCGCCGAGACAACACCAACCAGGAGCTTCTCGCTGGGTAGCTATAGAGTTTCCCTTAAAGATAACACATGCGACTGTGGCCACTTTCAGGCGCTGCATTATCCTTGTTGCCATGCCATTGCGTGTTGCGCATACTCCCGCCTTAATTGGGCGTCATATGTTCACGAGGTATATCGTATGAGTGAGGTGTTCAACGTTTACAAGCAGGGTTTTTTCCACCTATCCCTGAAGGACTGTGGCCTCCATATGCTGGGCCAACTATCATTCCTGACCCTGATTTGAGGCGTGCAAAGGAAGGTCGTCCAAGGGAAACCAGGATCCGTGGTAGTATGGATCAGTTTCAGGAGAACCTACCTAAGCGCTGTGGGCTATGCCGTCAGCCTGGGCATACGCGGAGGAACTGTGACCAGCGAAGACAGACTGGTGGAGGGTCGGCCTAGAGATCATGCCGTTTATGATGTCGTCTATGTGGTTTTAGTTTTTTTTAGCCATGTATGGTTGGTTAAGTTTATGACTGCCAACATGTTAACTTAATGCGCTAATTTTGTATTAATAAATTGCGTTTATTTAAGATGTTTGATTGATTTACTTTGGTATCATTAAGAATGCGCATGATAATTCTGACTGAAAAGTTGGTTATGATAGAAGTCTAAACCGGTTTATCTACCAAGTACAAATAAAAATAACATTATACAAAACCATAAAGATAGACGTCTCACTAAGATGCTAAGTACATAAACTGACATAGTTCATACTGGACATGAAAATATGACATAACTAATCAGAATCCTCAATGGTGTCACTATCATCATCGTCAAACTAACCAAGCAGGTGACCTCCGGTGCCACACAATGGAGGACGCCTAACCTGCCTCGGTCTCTGATCTGCCGCTGGTGCTGATGGCTGTGCGGGAACAGCGCTAAACGCAGATGCAGGTGTCCCTCCTAACGTGAACCAGGGGTCAGACGGAGATGGTGCAGGCTGGTTGAGGTCAACAGGCAGCTGAGGCTGAACCTCGTCAATCCGTGGCTGCTGATCAGCGAACTGGGCAGGGTCATCAGGCATCTGTGGCCTATAATGAGTACCATCGTCATCACTGAGCATGTCTGCTATATCCCTGTAGAACTCTGACTCAGTAACGGGATCATCGATCTCCATCCCGACAGCCGCCATAGTAAACTCAGCAAATGCATGTGGGGCCACGTTCGCAAAGAGCTGAGAGCTACTACCCACATCGAAGGTCGGCTGATCCATAGCTGAGGCTGAACCAACTACATCCTCACCAACAACGTGCTGAGTGCCATCATCCTCAACGGATGGTCCTTGACCTTGAGCCCCTGCACGACCATCCCGCCCAGCCTGACGTCTGCCTCTACGTCGAGGAACACGATAATCCACTATGCTCAGGTCCAGGGAGGTCCTCCTCCAAACGGTGGGCGAACTCCCGCCACTCTCGATCCGTGGTCCGGGTGCCTATTCGGCGACGCCGATCGACTCGTCTGTTATTTGATCTGTCGTAAACGTGCACCCTTGGAGGAGCCTGGGACGACCCTCTGTGACGTGCCTCCTCAGACAACAAAATCGGCCTCGGATCCTGGAATGCAACATCCGGGGATAGGAATCTGTGTGCCACACGGCACCACCAATCCAGGTACTCTGATGATGGACCGGGGTCAAGGACTCGATCAACCCATATGACTGACTGAAGCCGATTCTCCCAAAACTGATGCCACTCCCGGTAATACGTGGGGAACCAGCGGTCACCACCCCTGCCATCCTTTGCATGTAGCCAATCTATGTTCAGAGCCGGCTGAGGGAGATGCTGAACATCGCCGAACTGGGGTAGCACCCTATCGACCTGATGCCACTTAATCGCCGCAAAATATATCAGGCTAGTGATGGCAGTCCAAAGCCTACGGTGCTCCTCAACTAGTATCTCCGGATGAATAACAGCAGCAACCTCGACAGAAGAATAAGGCTCCCACACAAACTGTATCGAAACAGTTAGAATGTCGTTAGAACATGACATTTAGCATAAACCAATGCAAGTAAGAGCAATAACTAAATGACTCACATCATGGACATGCAATCGATCCAACGAAAGGCGTGTAGAAGCTAATCTTTGGGCCCCTCCATCGTTTCTCGGCATAAACGTGGCCCACCTACGATTTTAATTCAAATGATGTCAAAACGAAGAATAACACATGATGTTGAACAATTCAAGAACTGAAAATATAAAACCAAACCTAGAAGCAAGAGGAAATCCAATTCTATCAAAGCCACTCGGCCTAAGAGTGGGAAACCTCCAGAAAATCCAAGACTGTAGAAGCTGTAGCGGCCCAGCCAAGTTAACAACGTTTCTGTTTGTTCCACGACAAAGACATCTATACAACCAGGCCAGTGCAGCCGAGCCCCAGCTATATCTACCCAAGTCGTCCAACGATGCCAAATAAGGCAACCAGCGAAGGTGGACCCTGTTTGCATTCTTGTCCGCAAACAGCTGAGAGGACAACAACATCAGAATATAAGCACGAGCGTATACACGCACGGTCTCATCACTAGCATCTGCTGGGAGAACCCGGAACCTCTCATGGAACCATGTGTAGCACACTGTCATCTACTTAACTTTACTCTGTGGAGGTAACTCCCCAAACAACTCCCGGAACCACACCCATGCTGGTCTATCGTGTTCCATCAGATTCTCAAACTCGGTCAGGCACCCACTAACGGGCTCACCATCGATCGACAAACCAAGCTGATATGCCACATCTTGCAAAGTAATACTGCACTCACCAAAAGGCATGTGGAAGGTGTGCGTCTCAGGACGCCACCGCTCAATAAATGCGCTAAGGAGAGGCTCATCAACCCAGAACCACTGACTGTTAAGCCTAGCCAAATGATACAAGCCCGCTGTCTCCAGATAGGGTATAATCCGGTCGTGTAACGGCATATTTTGTTGTCTTCTGACACCGCTAATAACCCTAGCAGGCTGCAAAATATGGGTAACAAAAACCTTCAACATACATCCATCACTAATACCATCAAACATAACTTATAAAAAATTACTAAAATAACAATAAAAATAAAAAAATTAAATTCTACTAACAATAACCATGGTAATAGCAATTTCTAACCAACAAATAATATTTTTACTAACAATAACAATAATGATATTAATATTTATATAAATAACTCTAATCAGAATAACAATAAGGATAAACATAATAAAATATATTTTTACCAACAATAATCCTAATAATATCAATATTTATATAAATAATATTAGTAGAAATAACAATAAGAATAAAAAAAATAAAATATTCTTACTAACCATAACCATAATAATATCAATTTCTATATAAACAATTATATTTTTATTAACAATAACCATAACAATATCAATATTTATATAAGTAATATTAATCAGAATAACAATTCAAATAAACATAAAAAAATATTTTTACTAACAATAACGCTCATAATGTCAACATTTATATAAATAACATTACTAACAATATTAATAATAATGTTAATAATAATAACTTACCTCTTCAACGAGGTATCCTGCCACGTGAGCAACGCCATTTAGTCGGTACAAGCGATCCTCAGACTCCATTGGCTCCATCGGATTCCTCCTTCAAACCTTCAAAGCTTTTCCAAATTCCTCTCAACACAACAAGCTTCAAAATTTTTTAGGTGAGACAAATGATCTGTGAAAGCCTTCAGCGGATTACGTTTTTATAGGCTACAACGCATAAACCGTGGGAGGTTACAGGGGTTTATGCTTATTGAAACTTGTTCATAAACCGCGGTAGGTTACCGGGTTTTATATTCATAGCGTTTTCTTCATAAACCGTGGTAACCTACCACGGTTTATGCATGCCTTGCCTTGTTCCTAAACCGTGGGAACCTCCCACGGTTTACGTATAAATCCAAAACCGTGTTAACTTGCCACGGATTACATAGAATTTGTTTTGCACATTCACGTAACAGGATTCCATTTTATGTATTTGGGTAAACATTTCAAGCAGTTTATTTATTTGAGTACATTGCCCTTAATATTATGTATATCAATTAATTGAATATAATTGTTAGAGTATAATTAGAATCAATTAGATCAATTAGCATAATTCAATATATCAAAATATTTATTATATGATATTATGTCTTTATTATTTTGATTTTCTTATCACCTATAAATACCCTTCTATATTGTATCATTCTAGATAACTTAAATACTCACAAACTTTTTTCCTATTGATTTTCTTTCCTTTCTAACATGGTATTAGAGCCATGGTATTCTCCTTGAGGAGGATAAGTTGATTTCTTCCGGTGAAATCACAGTACTTTTCATATTTTTTTTGTCATTTTTTTCTTTTTTTTTTGTCAATGTTTTGATGCTTTTCTGACTTCACCAATTAATTCATCCACTACTTATTTATTCTCATGAAGAAACCATAAGTTTTTTGTCATTTTTTGATAGTTTGCCATCAATTCGCAATTTTTAGGGAGGAAAAAGTAGTTATTGTTTGTTTTAGCTCGTATAAAATAGAAAAAAAATTGAAAAAATGAAAGAAATATATTTTGTCTCCTTTTTTATTTTTAAAATATATTTAAACAATTACAAACTTAATCATATTTATTTAAATAATAATTTGCATGCATACTTTCATTCATATTCAGTAACATTATTGAAGTTTATGATGACTGAAATAGTAAAGTATATTTTTCTAATTAAAAAAACAAATAATAATTTTTTAAACATTCATATTTGGAAGGCTTTCTTGTTCAAACTACCTTTAATAATCGTTTTTTTAAATAAATAAATAAATATACAAAAAATTAAATATATAAAAATCGAAAACTCTAAAACAATTGTTTCACAAAAATTAAATAAATAAATAAATAAATGAAGGCTACTCACAGCAAATTACAAAAAACAAAACATAACCATTAATTAAAAGTGTACCTACTTTTAACAAATCGAATGAATTACTCTACAGAAGAGTCAACAATCAATATCATTTGGTAAAAGAACAAAATACACAAATATAAGGAATATTCATAATATTTTATCAATAAAAATAGAGATATTTAAGCATAGTTGTAAAAACCGGACCGGACCGGTCGGTTCGACCGAAAAACCGGTGAACCGAATCCTATACCGGTCCGGTCCAATGTTTGAACCGCACAAGGAATTGAACCGGTCAAAACCGGTGAGGTGGTCTGACCGAACCGCTTGGAAGAAAATATTTCTAAAATGCTTGAGGTAGGGTTCAAACTCCTGCCCTCAAAGAAACCAAAAGGCTCCACAACCACTAGACCACTATGTTTTCTATTAAAATTAATGCAAATTATAATACATATAGATATTCAAATAGTTTACTTTTATTTAATTTATTTTAATTTTAATTATAAACTCACTCATTCTTAAATTAATTATATTTTTATTTAACAATAATTATAAACTCACTTATTTTTTTATAATTATATAATATCTATTAATATTATTTTTTAATAAATACTTGTAGTATATAATAGTATAAAAGATATAAACTAATTAATAAATTATTAAATATTAAAAATAATAGTTATTTTAATATAAAAACAAAATACAAATATTTATGATAGAGTAAAAATAATAAAATATTTATTGTTCATGTTCCATATTATTTTAAAATAACTTGATATTTTAAAATATTAGTAAAAATATGTATTTTAAATTTTAATTTTAAACTTTTGACTATTTTTTATTTTTTATTTACATAAGAACGAGTCAACCGGTTCAACCAGTAATCCAACGGTTGAACCAGTGACCCAGTGACCCAGTGACCTGACCGGTTCAATTACCGGTTCGGTTCTGACAACTATGTATTTAAGTATCACATAATTTAATATTATGTATATCAATTAATTGAATATAATTATTAGAGTATAATTAAAATCAATTAGATCAATTAGCATTATTCAATATATCTAAATGTTTATTATATGATATTACATCTTTATTATTTCGATTCTCTTATCACCTATAAATACCCTTCTATATTCTATCATTCTACACAACTTGAATACTCACAAACCTTTTCCTATTGCTTTCTCTCCCCTTTCTAACATGGTATCAGAGATATGGTATTCTCCTTGAGGAGGATAAGTTGATTTTTTTGGGTGAAATCATTGTACTTTTCATATTTTTTTATGTGTCATTTTTTTCCTTTTCTTTTGTCAATGCTGTGATACTTTTTTGACTTCACCGATTAGTTCATCTACTACTTACTTATTGTCATGGAGAAACCATATGTTTTTCGTCACTTTCCGATAGTTTGTCATCTCTTCGCAATTTTTGGGGAGGGAGAAGTAGTTATTGTTTGTTTTAGCTCGTGTAAAATAGAAAAGAAAAATTAAAAAAAATGAAAGAAAAATATTGTCTCTTTTTTTATTTTTAAAATATATTTGAATAATTACAGACTTAATCATATTTACTTTAAATAATAATTTGCATGCATATTTTCGTTCATATTTAGTAACATTATTGAAGTTTATGATGATTGAAATAGTAAAGTATATTTTTCTAATTAAAAAGCAAATAATCATTTTTTTAAACTTCCATATTTGAAAGGTTTTCTTGTTCAAACTACCTTCAATAATTATTTTTTAAATAAATAAATAAATAAAGATATAAGAAATTAAATATATAAAAATGGAGAAATCTAAAACATAATTGTTTCACAAAAAAAAAGAAATAAATAAATGAAGGCTACTCACAACAAATTATAGAAAACAAAACATAACCATTAATTAAAAATGTACCTACTTTTAACAAATTGAATGAATTATCCTACAGAAGAGTCAACAATCAACATCATTTGGTAAAAGAATAAAATACACAAATATAAATAATATTCATAATTTTTTATCAATAAAAATAGAAATACTTTTTTAAATATTTAATAGAGAATTATAGATAGGCAATCCTTCTTTAAAGGAAGCCACTAGATCTTTTGCCAACAATAACTTGCAGTTCTAGACTTAATACATAATTAGAGTGACACAATAAATTAATGATAATATATAGTATATTCTAATAAATCTTATACTCTTTAAAAATTAACTAAAATATACGTAAACTAATATTAAATTTAATATATTTTTTATTAAAATATTCTGTAATGCAAAAATTTTTTATATTAGAGTTTTACAAAGTTATATTTTTATGTGTTGTTTTATTTTTGTAATTGTTTTAGTTGACGGATTTAGTTTTTTATGTAGTGTTTATAACAAATATTTAAATTTGTTAACATATTTTCTCTCACAATTATATGAAGAGATGTTCTGTACGGTATTAATAAATTATAATTAAAAATTAATAAACAAAATTATTAACGTTTAATTTTTTTAGTTATTACCAAAGCAACAACCAATAGCATATTAAAATAAGTAGAATTATAAGAATCTTAAAATATAATTATATGTAAAGTATTAATAATAAAAAAAGTATAAAAATTAAATTTAATAAGAGTGTCTTATTTTTGTAAATTCGTTTTAAAAATGCAATAAGTATTTTTATTTTGTACCTTATCATCTAATATAATAATTTTTAAACAGATGGGCTCTTTTTTATTTAGTGTAAATATTTTTCACAGATAAATCATGGGAACTTTGAAAAACCAATTTTCTGTGTGTTTGACAATATTGTCTAAAAGATGGTATTCTATTGTATAATTTTGAGATGCTTCATAGTTCAAAAATAATTCAAAGAAATTAGAGTTAGAGAAAATTGATTGAGAATGAAGTAATAGTGGTAAGAGTCATATACATGACATATAAGTAGATCAAATCGTATAAAATTTGAATATTTATAACTTAAAATTTGTTATGATCAATATTATTATTATGACATTTTTAATGTGAATGTTTATTGCATTTAATTAATACTTTATATTTCTATTGAATAATAATATGTAATAAATTAATTAATTATGCGGTTATAATTTTATTTAGTTGTGATTGTTTACTGTTGTAGGGCAAATTCATTAAAAAAGTTGATTAGTTGATTTTCAAGTTTTGCTAAACAATTTTGCTAGGTAACCAAGAGGGGTCCAGTCAACTCCTGCCAAATCTTATTGGGCTGGACTCCAAAGCCCATTGTAGTAGAAAAAAGCACATTCTCAATCATCCAAAGTAAACCTAATTTACCACCAATTACCATTAGTAATCGTAATTAACACAATCTTTCACCGTTTCAGTACTGCGTCAACCCCAATCCCGACGGCTGCGACTCCCGACTTGTCCCTTCCATCCTCAGTTGCGTTTTCCGTCGCTGGCGTCAACATTGGTCAGCGCTGGCTGCGCTTTTGTCAGTGATCAACACTAGTCTCGACGCCTGCGTCGCTAGCGATTTTATCGGCGAGCAACCCCTGGTACTCGAAAGTGTAGTTTGGCGCCACCACTGTGGGTCCTGACGCAGGTTGCACATCGCCATTTTCGTGAAGACGCGTTGCATTCCCTAGTTGGCCACCAGACGACCCCTCCACGTGCTCTGCCTCCACGCTCGCCGCGTTGGACGTTTACGGTGTCGTCGTGTAGCTATTGTCCGTTGAACTCGTTGGTTAGTACTTATGTCTGTGTTTTGGTTGAATTTAGTGTGAGTGTAGGATCATGTGGATGGTAGTTGATAAAAGTGTTAATTGATTGTTGGAATTTATGTTGATTCAAAGTGTTACATGATTTTTCAGTTGGATCAGTGCATGTTGCCAGTGAAAGATTTTATGCATGTGTCTCTTGCCTGAGTTTTTGTTAGATGTGTCAATGATGGAGGTGAGTTCGGGTAAAATTGATTGACTGTGTCTTTAGTGAATATGTTTTTTAGTACTTATTTATGTGTATTGTTTGAATTTATTCTAAGTATAAGATCATGTGGGTGATAATTTATGAAATTAACTTTTCTGAGTAGAAGGGTTTTAGTGTTTTAGTTTAAATTTAATTTTTCTGCTCTGCTCCATGATTCAGATTATTTGTCAGTAAATTCATTTATCTGACTTTGTTCAAGTTGTGTTTATTGAAAGTGTTACATGTTTTTTTTGTTGGATCAGTTCATGTTGCCCGATGAAAGATTTTATGCATTTTTCTCTTGTCTGACCTTTTTATTAAATGTGTCTTTGATGGAGGTGTCTTTGGGTGAACTTACTTGAATGTGACTTGAGTGAATGTGTCTTCTCTCGACTGAATTTAGTTGTTTTTATTCAATGCTCAATGTTTTTCACTCCATTAATGCAGATGAATTTACATGCAGGACACCTTGAAGGAATATAGGAAGAAAATAATGCTCGATATTATCATGGATCCTTATAATTCGGCCATTAATCAAGCACTGAAGGCTCTCGACAAACGTCCTCAACCTATTGTGCAATACAATCATTCCAGCAACAAACATAAAAAGGTAAAGACTCCGTTCACGGCACCGAGCACGAAAAGTATGATTCAGCGTACTAACGGAATACCCAAAAAAAAACTACAAATGAGAGAAACATGAAAAGAAAAAAGTTGCATAGAACATTATTGTTTAACTAGTATTATGATACCCCTCCTGCTGAACAACATTTGTTTCATGTTAATAGTTTCCTTGTGTTACACATATTGATTGTTTATTTTGGATTTATATATTATTATTAGTTGGTGTTTTTGTTTATACTCTTGTGGAATTTTGTTTTCACTACATGTAAGATCCGTCTATGGTGGTTTTAAATCCTATGTTGGGACATTGATTTTATTAATGGGTATTTTTATTCATGCATGTGGCCACACAGACTAAAAGGTGACTTTTGTTGAATGTGTCTTCAGATGATATGTCTTTTTATGCATGTATCTTTAAAATGGAGGTGTCTTCTGTTGAATGTTTCTTTCAGGAGGTGTGTCTTTTTATGTATGTGTCATCTATAAGAGGTGTCTTTTGTGGATGTGTTTTCAGGAAGTATTTTTTATGCATGTGTCTTCTACAGGAGGTGTCTTTTGTGGATGTGTCTTTAGGTGTAGTGTCCTTTTTATAAATGTGTCTCCTACAAAAAGTGTATTTTGTGAATATGTCTTTAAGAAGTGTCTTTTTATGCATGTGTCTTCTTATGGAAGTATCTTTTTGTGGACGTGTCTTCAGGAAGTGTTTTTTTATACACGTGTCTTTTAATAGAGGTGTCTTTGTAGATTTATCTTCTTATTCATGTGTCTTTTACATGGATGTATTTTTTGTGAATGTGTGTACAAAACTATAAGTCGTATAACTAGAGTTGATCCACCTTAAAGTTTGAACCTGAAAAACTTATAATATTATAATAACATAATATAATAACATGTACTTGTCTAGATTTCAAGTTACAATTTTAAATGCAAAGGACTCGCCCATTCTCAATGCTTTACAATTATCAATGTATCACACACAAAAACAACAGTACAGTCCATTAGTTTCCACTTTATTTTAATACTTGTGGAATTTCAAAAACGTAGATAATAAAAAATAATTATTCTTCATAAATAACTAAAACCGACTAAGTAAACCATCACATAAAAAATGTGTACAACACAGGTAGAGAGTCGTCTAGCTATTCCTACATGGAGGTGTCTTTTGATTAGATAATTCTACACGAGAATAGGAAATACTTTTTCAATAAATAATTAAAATTTTGGCAATCTACTACATACATAAATATTGTACTTTTAAGATGCCACATTTGAAATCTCTACCTGCACCAAAAACAAATTAATGATATACAAAAATTATATTATGACTCTTTGTTTCTTTCGTTTATTTGTTGTTGGTGGCCTCTAAATAGAACATCAACTCTCAATTGTACAATACATAAAATCCATCTACAATGCAAAAAATATCAATCTAATAAAAAAAATTCTATCAACCTAATTTTACATCATAAAACCCAGTACATCAACCCCTCCATTGTACATAAACACAAACAACAACTCATAAGAAACTCATCCAAAGGCTATTTTCGGATGTCGTCTTCTTCTTCTTGTATGTTTTTTACTCTGTAAATGTACAATAACAAGAAAAATCCAAAACCTTTAACAAAAAAATAGAAACATTCAAAATATATATATAAAAAAAAGAAACATGCAAAATAATAGAAGAAGACACATCTGAAACCTCAAAAGACGAAAAATCTACAACTTAAGGGAGTTAGATTACAAACATAAATGAAGTTTAAGCTAGAAATGTTCCTGTTTAAGCAACAACACGCATAAGCTTTCCTTAGACAAATTTTGTTCTTCAGTAGATGATAGAAGTTGAAATCTTTCCTAACTAGTCAAGATTTTAATTTATCCACAAAATAAGTCATGACTTTCAACGAGTCAAAATGACTTTACTTATTATTCTCCGATGAACACACACAACGGACTAAAATTCCTAAATTGCAAAATCAGAATCCTACTTATGGGGTAGACAATTATTAGAAATTTGGAGTTGCCCTTACATTGGATTGGAACACCCTCTTTTCCCTTTTCCTCAAACATTTAATATCAAATAAAATAATAAAAAAATCAATTCTTCAATGCCATTGAGTTAGAATTAACCTGAAAAAACACAACTTCTCCATGGTTGCATTTACTGCAACGAGCCCCCTTAGTGTGTGAAAGAGTTGGGTCTGCAACTAGTAAAAATAATTCTAAAATTCAAATACCATACACATGTGGATTCACATATAAAACCAACAAAAATTCCAAAATTAGTGAATAACATACTTGATCCTCCAAAATTCAAACTCCAAACACTTACTTTGACAAATAAAAAATTTGAAATGGGAGATTGAATCATTGAGTGACTGTACCTGATTCAAATTTGAACTCTGGATGGTGCAACAGCAAGGCAGGACGCGTTATAGCTGCGATGGAGGACGCGCGGCGGATAGGCGGCGACTAGGAGATTGGCTGCACGTGAAGAAGGGTGGCTGAAGGGCACAATGGCGGTGAAGCAGACGTGCGATGCTGGCTGTCTTTCCTGGACGAACCAGAACCACGGATGAGGCGGTGGTAATGGATGCAAGGAGACTAGGGTGGAGGCACGACGAATGAAGCGACTGCTGTCTTTGGAGAGAGGGCATCGTAGGGGGCTTGCGAGAGAGATTAGGTTTCTAAGAGTAAAAATGAAAATGAAAGGGTAAGTTTTGATTAAATGATGATTATTCAAATTTTATTTTTTAAAAAATATAAAAAATAATTATTTATTATTGTTGTCAAAAGTTGGCAAACTATCTCTTGGTCCCCAATACTTTTTCTTTGCCAAATAACCAAAATTGCTACATGACATTATTAAAAGAGAAAACATGATTTAAATTCAACATAAAAAAAGTTAGTATGAACTTTTATATAATAAAAATAGATAGATTAATTAATGAATGCTTATTAATTGCAAGCTCATAAACATTATTTTTTGTTTAATAAGCATGATAACAGAATAAAAATTATAAAAAAATAAAATAAAAGGGTAAAACAAAAAAAATTGGTGAAAGTAGGGACCCGAAACAAGGAAACAAACACAAAAAAATCAGCTAATCTTCTCTTAATCTAAAAGTGCCAAAAAAATCCATTTCCAAAGAATGTACTATGTCCGTTGGAGGTGATCAAACAGATAAACTCCAGGAGGTAAATATTGTCCTTTTTTTTAGCCATTAGGTCCGTAGCACTATTAGCTTCTCTCAAGGCATGACACCACTCAACTTTCTGCAGGCTTGTTACCAAGTTTTCAACTTCGTTCAAAAGCAGCCTGTACGGGTGACAGCCATTAGACAAACTTAAGCAACTTTTCAGAATAATGAGTGAGATTATCAATAATAACATGTAAATTTTCAATGGACAAATTAAAGTAATTTACCTCATCTAATTGATCATGAACAGCTATTAGACAGACTTGTGCTTCATATTCGGAGTCTTCATCCTTATCAGAATCGTTTTCTAGATCCTCCCATGAAGTCATAAGCACTTTTTTCTTTCTTGAGCTTAGGACAGTTGAACTTGAAGTGTCCTGCCTCCTTACAGTGATGACAGATAACTTTACTTAGATCCCTCTTTTGCTCCTTTGAACTTGATCCCTTATACTTACCTTTACTTCTCATTAGCCTTCTTAATCTTCTAGCAAAAAAAAAAAAAAGACAATTTCATCATCCGAAAAACTATCATTGGAATCATCATCCAATGACTCAAATTTTGATTTTAGGGTCACTCTTTTTCTCTTTGTGTCTTGACTGGTGTATGTGGTTTCATATGCTAGAAGTTTTCCTATTAACTCATCATAGGTTAAAGGACTCAGGTTGTTGCTTTCAGCCACAACAGTGACTTTTGTTTCTTACTCTTTTGATAGGCTTCTAAGAACTTTTTTCATAAGTGTTTGTTCAGTGTGGGTCATACCCATAGCATCCAAGCTGTTTATAATGATTGAGAACCTCTCAAACATCTCACCAATGGTTTCTCCATCCTTCATGGAAAATATTTCATACTCTTTTCGCAGCATATCGATCATTGTTTTGTTTACTTGTTTGGTACTTTTGTGTATGACTTAGAGTTTATCCCAAATCTCTTTTGTCGTCTTGCATCTAGATACCTTTTGATATTTCTCAAACTGATAGCATAGTGTATCAAGTTAATGGCTTTTGCATTTAACTCCACCTTCTTCTTGTCTTCATCATTCCATTCAACTTCTTTCTTTGGAGTCACCACCCCTTCAGCACTAGTCTTGGTAGGACCTTGAGGACCATTCACAATGATCTTCCATATATTGTAGTCAATGGATTGAACAAAGATTTGCATCCTTTTTTCAGTAGGTATAGTTCTTCCTGTTAAAGAAAGATGGTCTGTTATTTGACTAACCCTCTGTTATAGTGTAAGCCATAACGTTTGCACCCAAGTTGTTAGCCATTGGACATTTTCTCCAAGCTATGAAGCTTGATTCTTGAGACCTAGCTCTTGATACCAATTGAAGGTTCTTGATGGTCTAGAGAAGGAGGGTTGAATCTATGCCCTTCTTTTAATCTTGAATAATAATACCTCAAACCAGAATTTAAAAATGTGCTTCTGTTTAGATTGCGAGATGGATTATGCAGAAGACAATTTTATTTTGTCTCATAAATCATGAAAAATAAATCAAAGCAAGAAAGAAGAAAAAGATGACTCAACCATGTATCCTAGTTCAGTTGCCTTGTGCAATGCAACCTACATCCAGTCTCCACCACAACAATGGTAAAATTGTTACTATCTTTTTAAGTATTACATACACCACAAGAATTCAACCTAAACCTATCAGGGATAAGCCAAGCTTCAACATAAGCTTGACTTGGCTAGGTTACCTCCTAGGCTTTTAACACACTAAGTGCTCACTCAACTTAGCAAGGGATACCTCAGATACAAGATACAAAATAGAAATATAACCAAAGGAGATCTGAAATAAATCTTGACTTTTCTCTCCAAGTATCTCTCTTAGCCTTTTCTCTCAATGGCTTTTTTTTAATGCCTCTTTTATATACCTTTTTCCTTTGAATAGAAACAAAGAAAGATACAACATACAAACAGAATAATCAATGATAAATTATGAAGGAAATAATGTTGAATAGCTCAAACTCTATATGCTTAACCTAGCTTCTGAACTCTCAAATGTTACCATTCATCTTGGCGGAATGCTCCATTTTGTGAAGGTGCAATACTTCCAAGACTTCAAGCTTCAATTTGTGAGGTTTCTCTCTTCTCTGATTTGGGTTCTCTCTCCTGTATCATAACTGAAGTTGATTTTTCTTTCTGTATGGAGTGAGGTTGCTAAGGCTAGGGCTTTCTTTTCAAAGTTAGCTCTTTGATTCTTGAACCAGCTGAGATCTTCACTTTCTTTTCTTTACTCAAACCCAAAAATAGGGATTTGAAATCAGAGGTAAGCAATGCAGCGAGTAGATTGACATCAGCGAGTTCATTGGTAATAGATCCTCAATGGGTTTGATAAATCAAAACTATTAATCTAGTGCTTTGGCCCCAAGTTTCAATATTAACCTTTGATTCACAGTAGATTAAAGTAACCTCCACTTTTTCCATATTACTCGAAATAGTTGTGCAGAGAAGAAAGTGAGATCAACAAGTAATTTACTTGCATGTTTATGGAAATATTTTACCTTTTTCTTCTTGACTTGACCATTTGCTTTCACTTTAATCTTAATTTGACATAGTCATTAAAGATTGTTTTTTCTTTCTTCCTTTTTGGTGCTTAAGAGAAAAGTGTTTTCTCTTCCTTCTTAGTGCCATACCCAAATCATAACATCACCATTAACTAGAAACTATTATATCCATGAAGGCATTAGGCTGGTGCTTGCATTTGATGCTTTTGTCTAAGTCTTCATACAATATGCTGCTTGCTCTTTATATTAGGCCGCACTAATGATTTTTTACTTGGGCCTGCAACACTTAAACCACTCATAAAAAACACATTTGGGTTATCAACCTAACCAAAGTATATTTGTCATCACCAAAAATGTTATTATTATTTTTTAAATTCAACAACACTAAATTAAATTTAACAACTATAGTATATAAGTAGATAGAATATTAGTAATTGAGTTAGAAAAAGCCTGCAATACTCCCTAGGAGCACTATATAACTTCAGATCATAACCCATATCATGTCCTCTCTATGTTCCTTCTATTTGGCCACTCGTCACGATCTCTATCATGCCATCACATTTCTATATGTATAGAAAATTTAATACTTTTACACCATACAACTCATATCATCATTAAATCTATGCTAAATTTAAAAGTAAGACTCGTAATGGATATAGTTTGGTAGTGTAACACTCTACCACACAGAGCTTTACGCCTAGGACGTAAATTAAAGGTGACGAGGCACTACGACCTCTAAAAATAAAATACATATAAATATAACAAGGATATTATATCTAGGAGCCTTAAAAAGAAGTTAAACGAAATACAAACAGGAATGTGCACCACTCACGATCGGATAAACGTAGAAAGATAGGTAAGGTCAAACGAAAAAAGGATAATGTATATATAAGATCAGAGTTTCCAAAAATACAATTAACAAGCTCTAGGCTCGGCCTACGATGCAAAGGCCAACCAGAGTATACATATACATATATATAACCCAAAATATATGACAAAACACCTATTTCTCCAAGTCTGCCTCTAAGAGGGACAAAACATAATATATACAGGGTGGAGAATCTATATACATATATACAAGGCATAAAATAAAATACAATAACCCCGAAATAATCAACTTCGCTTGCAGAGGGAACTCCAGACGCTCACCGAGGTGCATCTTGACCTACATTTAAAAAATGATAACATACCGGTTCTCAGCATAGTAATGGTGTCCACATAAATAATATATAAGGTCTCAGAAAAGCCAGAAACAATCCTAGAATTCCAACACTCAGAATTAAACTTGTGAATAAGCTAAAGTAGTTTTTGGTATTATACTCTAAGGTTTCCAAGTTATAACTCAAATTCTAGCTTAACCCTTCAATTCCTGCTTCCTCCAACCCTTCGAACTCCGGTGGAACTACCCTCGTCACTCCTCCACCAGACAAGAGGCCTCTCAGTTGCACAGACAAACAATACAGGCAAGGAAAATACAAATAGAATGCAGTTACATTAGGTAGAACATATAGCAAATAAGCATAGTTAATCAAATAGGCAAACCTAAGAATGCACGCTCAAACAAATACATATGATGTATGCCTGCCCTATAGCTGATGAGTTTCATCTTTTAATTATAAATCCAAACCCGACATGTCCAGTAGCTAACCATAGACAGAACACCAAACATGGAGCAAGTGGGACCAAACTGTAACCTTTGCATCTTACCCGTATACCCGGAGCAGGGGACAACCTCACCACTACCTCTTACCCAAGCGGTGTTACAGTTCTCGACCCGGAGCTAGCGACGACAAAACTCAACCCTTGCATTTTACCCGGAGTCTCGAACTCTCCAGAGCAAGTGGATAACACCACTGCATCTTACCCGGCTTATTGACTCTTACCCGGAGCAAGTGAAAAAGACCACTGCATCCTACCCGGAGTCTTAACATATACTCGGAGCGAGTGGACAATGCCACCGCCTCTTACTCGGTCACGTATACCTCATTACCATTCAATTCATTCACTCAGTCAATTACAATTCATCAGTATCATCAATATTGCATTATTCTCAAAATTGTCTCATTCATTACTTTCATCATCTCATCAAATCAAACATCCCCTTCTTCAACTCTTCCGATACCAATTCTATCTTCTTCCACTCATTAACCTTTATTTTGTAACCCAAAACCTCACTAATAAACCTTAAACAGAACTTTTAGAGTGTTGAAAAATCAGAGGAATGATTGATAGTACAAAAACAATGAATTTTTATCAAAACAGTGATTTCGGAGGTTTATAGGCTTATCAGAAAGGTCAAACGGTCAAAATTAGAGTTTTTGGGTAAAACAGGGTGTTGTGTGTATGCATCATTGCTGTGTGTACGCACGCAACAAAGTGACTTTTCCTTCTTGTGCGTACGCATCGCTGTGTGCGTAAGCACATTTGCAAAATCCTCAGGGTGTGCGTGCGCACACCCCCTTGTATGTACGTACACACACACACACACACCAAAATTCATGGTTTTCTGCAACTTAGAAAAATTTAGTTTTTGTTATATAACTTCCGATATCCATAACTTTCTCTAAAAAAAATTCAATTTCCACAAACTTTATATTGTTATAAAGCTCTTGAAATTATCTTTAATTTGAAACAGATTTCATTCAAATCCAAAATCCAAGACTCAAGTTATAGATCGGCGAAGTTCATTAAAAATCAAATTTTTTCCAAAAAGTTCAAAACCTCTATTTTCCAACATTTCATTCTCAAACCAAAATTTCTCAACACAAAACAACCCAAATTCCAACCAAAATCCTTCCATACCCTTATCACCCCGTCTTAACGTATCAATATTCAATTCTATCAATTTTAATCCAACAAATTCATAATCAAACAACATTATTTATAAATAAACAATTAATTATTATCATTATTATTTATAATCAATATCAAAACTCATCAACAATCAATGATTCGTCACATTCTCATTATATGCTCAACATTCACATTCAATATCCTCATTAATCATCATCAAATCACCAATCATCAACCCATTTCAAGACAACTCAATATTTTCATTAAAATTACTAACTCATAACATACAAACATGCTTCAACCTATCTTATGGTCATCTAGCCTACGTTTTCACACGACATTATATATTATCTACGAGAAAGCAAAATCATACCTTGGTCGATTTCTCCCTAATGCCAAAGCACCACAAATATACCCGTTCCTCAAGTGTCCAAAGCCCCAAAGCCTCTCCAAACAAAATTTCAGCCATCAAGACCCAAATCCAAACTTTTAATACCACCAATTAGCCTCCAAAACTCATGATTTCAATCTAATACTATATAAATATCACTAAATCAACATAAGGTTTGTTATACCAACAATTACACAAGGGTTAGAGAATTCCCACCTTACCAACGGAGGTTTGGAACAAGACTCGACAAGACCACAAAGTTAATTTGATCCTAAATACCAAAATTACACAAAATCTCAACGCCAAAGCTAAATAAATTTTGAATTCAAGGGTTGGACAGCTGAGAATGAGAATGAGGATTACCAACAATTTTGTTCGGTGGGTTTGGTAGAGCTCGACGCAGTAATTGTGTGACCGCAAACGATATAGCGATCGAAACTTCCAATAAAAAAATGTGTGGCTTTGAAACTCAATCAAGGGTTTGGTTATGGCTTTTTCTCCCTCCTTGTGTCTTCAGCGTGAAACCCATATGAATTGGGAAAGAAGAAGAGCTGAAGTTCTTTATTAAAGGCTATTGGGTTGGGCATTGCGCCCGTTATGGGCCCAGTTCGTTTGGTTTGGCTCGTTTGACCTAATTTTAAGTTAAATTTTTTGAAATTATTGTCAAAATTTATATTTTAATTATTTTTACCATTTTAACTTATTAAATTTAATTTTTTAATTTTTAAATAATAATAAATTTATTAACTCATTATTTACTAATTACTCAAAATTTATAGAAAAAATTTAGGTACAACTTCTAACTCTATTCACAAATTTTTTTTTTCTTAAATTCAATCTTACTCTATTTACGAATTTAAAATTTTTTAGTTTGAACACTATTTGTACTTTAAAATTCTCCAACTGACCCTATCAACAAAATATTAATTTATTTTCAATCAAACAAAATATTTAATGTATAATCAATTGTTTGTTTTATTAGAAAACTAGAAATGCACATTCACAATAAAAAAAACAGAATACATTTTATATATATTCAATTGCTTATTTTATTAAAAAACTAGAAATGCACATTCACACTCAGAAACAAAATACATTTACATATAATCAATTAAATATTTACACACGCTAAAAATACAGATTCAATGGTAAGGGTAAGTTGGGTAGGATTAGTACCAAACTCGAACTTTATTCTATCCACAGTTCAATTGCTCCACTTCCAATTTCATAGTAAATCAGACTATCAATCTTAAACTCTTCTTTCAATTTCAAATTGTTGCAAGATTATCATCGCTCATCTCCCAACTCAAATACAACATTACATCGTCATCGAAAATTATTTATGTATTATTAGCAACTAAAATGTCTAAGTGGCATGGAATACTTATACATAAGTGTCTTAATTCGAATCTCTTCTCAATCAATCTACTCCGCAATCATTAAGGGTCGGATTGTAAACTCCCTCCTGTCAAATTGAAACGGATTGAATAACGGCATATGCAGATAGTAATGCCAGACCTTCCATAGTAACCAAAGTTTATTTACTGAAATCGATCATAGAAGAGGTCGAGAGCAAGTTTGACCGTAAAAATATTTGCTCTCCGAAGTCAACAATTTTTTCACTGGGACCTCCTCTATTTTAGCGCCAAATACTCTCTCTCTTCTGAACGCGTTTCTCTTTAATCCCGAAGTGAAATTCCCTGTCTTTAACCGCAGCGGTGATACGCATAGCCAGCATCTATCACTGCATCTGCACGAGGGAATTGTACACGTGGCCCATGGAAGGTGGTCGCAACACACGAGTCAATGCTTCTAATGAGGGTTTCGTCGAACGGCTGCAAAGGTGAGATGAGCAATGCTTCTATGAATTTGAACCGAACGATGCATGCTTTAACCAAGGGCCGCACGATGAAGATGGCATGCGGATCCGGCCGTTGAATATTTACAAAAATTGAATTTCAAAAGCTTTGGTAGAGAGAGGGAGCAGAGCAAGCAAGAGGGGAGGGCGAAGCCGAACATCAAAAAGGTCCCTTCACTTCTCTTTCTCTCTCTTTCTCTCTCCATTTCCCATCTCTTGGTTGAGTTGAGTTCAGCTTCAGCACTTATCTTCCCTCTTCTTTGTGCGGTTCCCTCAACCGCTCTCTGAGTCTCTGTCTCTTTCTGTGTGGTTCCTCGGTTCTGCGTTGCTATCCGGATCCAAGTCACTTGAATTGTGCCCACTATTCTTCGAGCTTGGGGTCTTGGCTACCGAGCTGCTCAATCGCGTGTATTTTTGCGCTTTATTTATTTTTCGAGACTTTGGAATGGGTTTTGGATCTGGAAGTCAGCCAATTTCAGCTGATTTTTGTTGATTCTGAGGGAATCATCGTTGCTCCAACCTCTGCTTTCTTTCTTCTTGATTATCCAAGTATTGAGAAAGGAATTCGGAACTCTCCGTGAATTCTTAACATTTCTAATTTTTTTTTCTTTTAGTATTTATATGTGATGGGGGAAGGAGAAGGAGGTGATTGCGCTTTGAGAAATGTGGCATCGGATGCACCTACGGTGCCGGTGCCGGTGCCGCTGTCGGATATTCCCGCCAAGAAGCTTGCAAGGCAGCTTGATTTCACCGGCTTAGCCGGGATGCCGGGCGGCGCGCCATTTCCAGAGCACTCGCAGTTGCGGCAGCAACAGCAACAACAGCTTCAGCCGCAAGTGGTGGCACAGTCACAGTCACGGTCACATCCGCAGACAATGACGCAGCCGATGCTAATGATGCCGATGCCGCATCCGCCGCAGGCGCCACGCCTTTCAACGAGGGTTGGGTGAGTTCTAACTGTTTTAGTCTTCTGAGTTTTGACAACATCAATTTTGAAATTGCTCTTTTTCTTGCTTTAGTTTAAAACCGAAAAATTGTGGCCTTTGTTACTTCATGTTCATTACTCGCTTTCCCTCCTTCTGGATAGGGTTGGTTCAAAATTATTAGTCAGTCTTTTCCTTAACACCGTTCTCCCTCTATTATTCTTCGCTTCAACTCTATTAACAACTTATTTCTTTCTTGCAAACGATATATTCTTTTATTTCTTTGCCTACTGTAATTTCCATTTCGGTTTCTGTGTTTTTTTGTGGTTGGGAAACCAGATATGAATAATCTAGTAGATAGTGAGGGTTTAATTTATGCCCTTGAGTTCAAATCTTTGCTAATTTAGATTATTTTTCTTTACATGAAAACTTAGCTAAAATGATTTAATCTTCATTCTTCAACCAACATCTATTGTATTCAGTAAATCAGAATCTCCAAAACCAAGATCAAGGACCAATTTTGAAACAAAAGAAGCTACTCCAAAGAAGCAAAAGCAATGCAATTGTAAACACTCAAAGTGCTTAAAGCTGTAAGTATAATCCCCTTTCACTCTCTCTGCTCTTGATATTGCACTGGTGCAGCTTATTGGCTAGCTACCAGCCTGCAATTAAAAACTGTGATACTAACATTCAAAGTATCGTGAGCAGATATTGTGAATGTTTTGCATCGGGAATATACTGTGATGGTTGCAACTGTGTAAATTGTTACAACAATGTTGATAATGAAGCAGCCAGACGAGAAGCTGTTGGAGCTACCTTAGAACGTAATCCAAATGCATTTAGGCCAAAGATTGCGAGCAGCCCTCATGGACCACATGACAACAGGGTATGTTGGTTTAACTATTTCAATGGTTAGTGTTGTGTGCCATGTTCTTGACTTCTCCCCCCTCTAATTATAAGTATTGATTGATGATATGGTCTTTGTTAGAGTCTCACACTGCCCAGAGATAAGACTTGAAAAGCCTTTAAGTTTGGGTATCCTCACCTCATGAGCTAGTCTTTGGAGTTGAGTTAGGCTCACTCAAATATAATGTGATATTGAAACCTATTTTGTATTTGTTATTTGGGCCACCCCAAATGTTATAGGTTTGTATCATAAACTGTGTTGAATTTTTATTTTGTATATTTATTAATTTCTTATGCTCTAAAGTTTTCTTATTTCTCTATTTGTGAACTTCAAAATAATGTAGGAGGATGCTGGCGAAGTTGTTATATTGGGAAAGCACAATAAGGGATGTCATTGTAAAAAGTCTGGTTGCCTCAAGAAGTACTGCGAGTGTTTCCAAGCCAACATTCTTTGTTCCGAAAATTGTAAATGCATGGATTGCAAGAATTTTGAGGGAAGTGAAGAGAGACAAGCATTGTTCCATGGAGATCAAAATATCAACATGACATATATTCAGCAAGCAGCAAATGCTGCAATAACTGGTGCTGTCGGTTCCTCTGGCTTTTCATCACCGCCAGCATCAAAGAAAAGAAAAGGTCAGGAACTCTCTTTTGTGCCAACAGCCAAGGATCCATCCATTGGAAAGCTAGGAAAACAGGTAGAACTTTATCATAGTATGAGAAGCAGCAGAGACTTTTTCTTGTTAAAAAAATGAAAAAAAAAAAGAAGTTGCTCTCGAATTTTATATACTTACAACCTTATAACTAAATATTTTCTTAATTTTCACCAGGCAAACCATGTCAAAGGTCCTTTACCCTCCTCCTCCTTTTCTCCTGCCCCTAGTACTCATGTTGGACCTGCAACATTAGGTCCTTCAAAATTTATATACAGGTAGGGATAGTTATATTCATGAATGAAGATGCTTGTAATCAATTTAGTTATTAACTTAGATTATTTTTTGAAGGTCTGTATTGGCAGACATACTACAACCAGAGCACTTGAAGGAGCTTTGTTCAGTCCTAGTGCTACTATCTGGACAAGCCGCGAAGACAGTAACAGGTAAGTTGTCATTTAAGTCACGATACGAATTTTCCTGACAGGTTTGGAAAGACCGTTGTATTTTCTTTCATCTTTTTTGTGTGTAGATTGATATTAAATTTGAAGAGGAATCTCTTCACTTTCCTGCTAGAAGTCGGAGTAGTTCCATATAATCAGTTAGCATCAATTATATATGGGCCAAATCTGTGTTTACAAATTGAATTTTGTTAAAATGGTTGCTCTAAATTCAACTACAACTGAATAACAAAAGGTTTTTAATCACTACAGGGTTCAGAATGTTTATTCACCACCCTCAATTGCCAAATAAAAACAGCAAGATAACTGGTTCTGTTATTTACTGAAAATTTCAGTAGTAAATTCACCAGTAAATATGGTCCCTGATATTATTATATGTAGACTTTGAACTAAAGTTTGTGGGCTAGAGCGTGCTAAGTTTCTGCTCAATTGGTGCTTCTTGTTATTTACCAAATGATATGAGAATGGTCAACGCAAATTATTGATTAATTTCCTCTCACCAACTACCGTTATTATTTTAACCAGACCAGAAAAATATAATGCACAAACATATAGAAGATCAGACAGAAACTTCCCTTGCTTCTTCAACTCAACAACAGTTACCAAGCCAAACGGGAACTAATGTTGAGAAAGCTACGTCTGGTGATTGTTCAAGTGAGAACCGAATAGATAAGGTCAGCCCAGATAATTCTAGTTCAGACGGTGTTGGTGTCCTCAAAGGGAGGCCAATGTCTCCTGGAACTTTAGCATTAATGTGCGATGAGCATGATACAATGTTCATGACTGCTGTCTCTCCTAGTGAGCCAGTTTCTCACACTTGTAACATATCTTCTCAATTGCCTTGTGGACAAAAAATGACTGAGTTATATGCAGAGCAAGAAAAGATTGTTTTGACAAAGTTCAGAGATTTTCTTAATAGAGTTATCACTATGGGAGAAATAAACGGTAAGTTAATATTAGGGAAAAAGGAATTATTAACTTATTGTGGTGGAGACTATTGAAATATTCTAATTTTCTGAAGTGGAGAATATATATTCATATTAATTTATAGATTGAATATTATCTCTGCTTTTCATTACCTATTTTTATCGTTAGAAGTGGCTAATCTAAATTCCCATGAACAGAAACAAAATATTCTTCATTAGCCAGAAGTGAATTGGAGAGTAGGGACCCAGTTGTCAATGGCACTGAAAATGCTAGAACTGAGACAGTAGATGAAGGAGCCACTAAAATTGGTGTTGCCAAAGCTGTTGTTCATCCTCTGGCGACAAGTAGGAATTTGTCTAATTCAATATCTTTGGTCCATAGTAATCTTGTTCCTGAAAATGGTGAAAAAGAGGTATGAAAGGAATCTAACTTACAAGGATGAAGGATGTCCAGAAAATACCATTAGAAGTATTTTGAGGTATGCTAGAACTTGTGTAATATAAATGTCATTCTTCTTTTTCTAACTTAGCTTTGTAGGACTGTAGGTGTCAAGCATACAGGCAGGCCATTGATTTTTAACCAGGATCAATTTTTGTTTTTATCAATTTCTTTCTTTTCTTATCCATTCATATATATCTGAATTAATTATTTAATTAGAATCAATATAGCTTGTGAATTCCAGACTTTTAATTTCATATTTAACTTATTTGTTTTCATTTTAGGGCTTTTCTGGGCTTTGTTCATTTGTTATTGTTCAAATGTTAGAGCCTTACAGTTTGGCCTACAGCACACTATAAGTGCGGTTTTGTTACGTACAGTTCAACCGATCTTGTATTATCTATTTTGTTTCATATAATTATGTAGTTGTATTCTCTGAACTATCAAGATATAAAATGATGTATTGCCTACAATCCTTGCATTTAAATTTTAGCTATGCACTCCTACAATAACTGACTCTACCTTGAGTCGTTGACCTCTTATTTCTTATTTCTTTCCTTTAAAAAAAAAATAATTGAAATCGACCAACCTTCAAATATTTACCTAGGAACAAGTTACTGAGACTTTTTACGCAATTGCGGGATATGTAATAAGAGGGAAAAATTCTTTTGACATGTCAACTACTTTTAGAATATTTCTAAAGTTTATGCTAATTTTAATTGTTTCACTTGTATTCTTTTAGGGGTCTGATTATTATGCTTCACTAATTTTTTATATATAATTTTTTTAGATAATTGTGCATTTAGTTATATATTACTGATAATTTACTCAACTGTTCGAGTGAAAAAATGATATATCTAAAACTTAATGTTTCTGAAAATATATTATACAGTATTATTATTGTTAGAGCAATAGACATATACAGATTACATACTCAACACTATATATCAATTTGCACCAACAGCATAAATTAATTCATTTTTTTTTTTACAATTTATATCAGTTTTTAACTTTTCAATGGCAGTATTAATTTTAGTTATTGTCCCTTTATATTAAATGAAGGGATTCACACTTGCGATTTTTTTTTTCTTATAATCGGTTAGTTAAACTGAAATAACTGAAAATTGGTCTTTTAACGGATTCAATTATGATAAAAATTATTTAACAAAAATTTGATAAAAAAAATCGATCAAGTCTGTAATTAATTGGTGAATTGCGTGAACCGGAATGGTTTTCGAGGGTGTAACCAGTCTGCTGAAATACTCTATGCGGCTTAGTTTTATAATTTACAAATATTTGAAATCAGTAACCCACGGACGCTAAACCCACTCCAATTCTCACCCGAGGAATCTTTTCTAAAATAAAATAAAAAATTATTTTTAAAAGTTTTATTTTTTAACTTTTGTAAATACGATTATTTTTTCCAAAGTTCACGCACTCTCGGATTTTTTAGAGTTCGCCTAATTCCGGCGATCTCCACTTCAAATTCTAAAAAAATGGCTAACTCAAATTCTTAAACTTCACCATGGGCAATGACAACCATTATTATCATCTCCAAAATACATAAGAATTAGGAATACACAAGAGTATACAAAAATAAGTTATATTTTTATTGGAAAAATAACAATTTTTTTTACTTTGTAATGAAAAAAAATCCTTGTTGTCTATGTATTTTTGTGTACTCATACGTACTCTTGGATACTATAATAATAACTTAAAAATTTGAGTTTCGTAGGTTTTGAAAAGAAAAATTAAAATGAAGTTCACCGAGGAGTTAGGCGAACTCGCCCTAAGGGCTTGTTTGAGTACTTTTAAAAAGCAATCTTTTTTCGAGTTATCTTATTTTAAAAGATCTTGTGGAAAAGTAAAAATAATTTTATATTTAGATATCTTATACAAAAATATCTTTTTATCTATAAATTATATTTGGGTATAACAATATAAAAGTACTTTTTTGTTTATTTATTATATGAAAAATATCTTTTTTTTTAAGAAAAAAGATCTTTTAAAAAAATATAAATTACAGCTTCTCAAAATAGATTTTTTTTTTAGTGTTTTTACTTTTACTAGAAATTTACCAAATATGTCTTTTTTTTTTAATTAAGATAATAGCTAGGGGTGGCAATGGGTAGGGTAGGGTAGGGTTTGGAGCCAATCCTAACCCTACGCGCGGGTTGAGAATATTCCAACCCTAACCCTACCCGCTCTTAACCTGCGGGTATCCGATCCTACCCACGGATTACAAAAAAGATGCAACATTATTATTTAACTTAATAATAATTTAAAATAGAACTAACTTTTATGTAAAAAAAAATATTATTAAATTATCAATTAATGGTCTTTTTTTAATGACTAAGGATCTTTTGCATTTAGTGAGAGGTCTTTGATTCAACATCCACTTTGAAATGTATTTTTATATAAGTATATGACATATACATATATAGGGTGCGGGTTGAGGTTCAATCCACACCCTACCCAACCTGCATGAATACCCTACCCGCACCCTACCCTACCCGCTGCGGATCGGATTGGTAACCCTACCCGACCGGGTGGGATCGGATTGGGTACCTGCGGATAAGGTACGTGTTGCCACCCCTAATAATAGCACCCAAACAAGCACTAAATCCCAAAAAAAATTGTATTCAGATAATTAAAGTTAAAAAATCAGATATGAAAAAATAATTATTTTTGATTTTATTTCTGAAAAAAAACCAAAGAAGAGAGAGTAGCCTCACCCCGCCTTCTCCATCGTCGAACTACTCTCCGTCGACCAGCTCTACAATCACCGGCGTCGCTCGCTGTCGTCGTCGCCTCATTTCTGCTTGCAATCGCCATGCCACACTTGTCTTTTGTACAGCAAGACTTTCAAGGCCACAGTTGCAGTCCTTTTTTGGGCCCTTGCCTTAAAAAAATCAAATCCATCTCTCTCCCTTCTTCTTTTTCCCAACAAGACTTCATCTATATCTATATAGTATGCACATTCGCATCACCATCCTCTTTTCTCTTTACTTTCTGCTTTTCTTCTTTACACTTAGGTAGCGTTTGTTTTTGGAGATATGACACAGAGACATGGACAACACATTTTTAAAAAGTGTTTGGAAGCAAAGACATGGACAATGAACACATTGTCTCTGAGAAAGTTTTTTATACTTTTGTGTCCACTCTTTTATGAAGGATAATGATGGACACAAAATTTGAAAGAGAGATACGGACATTTTTTATGAATTTTTTCTTTTTGTCCATAGATATTTTTTATTATTACATTGTTACCCCTTCTTATTTTTCCTAATTTGCGTTGTTCTTAGAAACGTACTTTCTTCTCCATGTTCCTTTTTTTTTATAGAATTTTTATTGGGTTGAATAATTTATTCTTTTTTATCGTTCTTACTTCAATATCATGTTAAACTTGTATTATATTATTTGATTTATAATAAAAATAATAACAAAAATAATTAGTCTTAAAATTTTTGAAAGATAAATATTATCAAAAGTAAAATTGATCTTTTAAAATATTAAAAAATAATTTATAAGTTGTAATTGATTTTATATAATTTAAAAAAAATTAAAAAGAAAAATTAATTTTTAGATAAAAAAAATTTGGTTTTCTAAATAAAAATAGATTTTTATGTGCAAAAATTATTTTTTTTTCATGTAAAAATGGATTCTTTTTTAAAACTGATTTTTTATTTAAAATTAATTTAACTTATTAACCTAAACAAATTTTTTATTAATCAAACTCAGATTTATTTTTTTGTTAATTTTTGCCATATGTATTCCTACATATTATAATAAATTTAAAAATAAAATAATTATATTTATAAATTTTATTTTAATATAAATATTATTATATAATTTTTTATTAAAATTTTTTGCCCCTTCAAACATTTTTTTTGAAGTTCTACTCTCATTCTCTATTAAATTAGTTTGTACTTGATGTAGAAAATTTGGAATCATATGGCTATTTTAGTCATTTCATATAATATTTTAGTCTTGTCCATGTGTATCCAAACATAATATTGGACATTACATTAGTGTCTTGTACATACACAATACACAAAGAATAATTTTTAATGTCTCCGTCATGTTGTTTCTGTCTCAGTGTCATGTTCTGTTCTATCTTTAAAAACAAACGCTACCTTAGGGGTGGCAACACTACTCGAATCCGCGGGTACCCACCCCGCCCCTACCTGTTTGGAGCGGGTAATTACCCGCCCCGCTGGGACAAATTTTAACAGGGTGGGTTCTTGGGCGGGACGGGGCGGGGTCGGGTTTAGGTTAAACCCGCCCTGGTATATATATATATATAATGATTAATAATATTGTATCATATTTGATCCGACCGTTACACATCCAATGTCATAATTCGGCATTATCTATGATAACTCGGCATTATTCACGTTATTACTTGGAAAACTGACGTTATAGTTCGGCAATTCAAAACAATATCAATGGACATCTTAGAATCAAAACGTCCCATTGGTTTTTATCACCCAATTATTACTCTTCAATTCAGACGGTGAAACGAAAACGTAACCGACTTATCTTTACTCATAAAAGGTATAGTCTCCTATCCTCATGAACAGATTAAATTCTCAATACTGACTTAAGTTTCGGAGTGCCTTTGCAGGTACACTCCCCCTTGTTTCTTGCTCACGCTCGGCACAATTGGACATCCCTTTGGAGTAAAGCTCGGATTTCTACAAGACCTAAAGGTAGGAACCGTAGATAACAACTCGGCGTCGATTTTCAGGGGTCGAGCTCTCCCCTTAGGTATCCATACAAGAACAATTGGCGCACACCATGGGGCCGAGAATATAATCCCTTCCATATATCATCGTCCTCGAGGTTCTCGCTTGATGTCATGGATGAACAACTTCCACCCACACCATCCGAACTCCTTCATATGGTGATCGAGTTGCGGTAAGCCAACCAGTGCATGACCGAAGAGAACCAAAGAACGGCAAATCAAATTGCCAACTTGAATAACACCCGAATCGAAAACAACAACGATCGGCAAGAATGGACTGAAGAAGCCGAGCATCTGTTAGGGCCGACACACGTCTCTGAAACTGCTCGGCATGAAGAGGAGCAACCCGAGCATAATGAGGAAGCTCGGCCAGACGATGAGGACGACAATCAAGAAAACTCCCCTGGGCCATTCACGGCCGAGGTGATGAATTTCTGTTACCCAAGAGGTTCACTCTGCCGACCACCCTAACTCCCTATGATGGGTTAGGTGATCTGAAGAAATACATCAAAAAGTTCACCTCCATAATGATAGTAAACGGTGCATCTGATAAAGTTTTATGCCATTGCTTTCCATCTTACTTAGATGGTCCTGCACTTGATTGGTTTTGTTCTTTACCTACAGGTTCTATTTTTCCATTTCGAGACCTATCAAAGCCCTTTGAGGAGCACTTTGCTGGATCGGCCATCTACCTACACGACTCTGATTACCTGAATACAATCAAGCAAGGCCAGCACGAAAGCCTTAGGGACTACATGACGCGCTTCACAAAGATAGCCATGGGTATACCCAGCCTCCACCCTGAGGTGGAACTGCACGTAATAAAAAGCGGACTCTAACCAGGGAAATTCCAGGAAACCATTGCTATAGCCAAACCTAAGACTATGGTCGAGTTTCATGAAAAGGCTAAGGTCAGATCGACATCGAGGAACTCCGACAAGCTCGAAAAACAGACAAACCACACTACAGAGATGACGACAAAACACGAGACAACAAGAAGAACTTCAAACCGACCCCGCAATATGAGTCCTACACTCAATTCAACACCAAGCACGATGGCATCATCAAGGAATCTTGAATTCAAAGTTGATCAAACCGCCAAGAAAAGCCGGCAGCTACCCAGTTTCAAAAGGTGCAGACAGATCAAAATACTGCTCTTTCCACCAAAAGCACTGACACACTACCGACGAGTGTGTCATCGGCAAAGACCTTCTGGAGCGATTAGCTCGGCAAGGTCACCTGGACAAGTACATCGGCGGCCACATACAGCGACGAGCACTCCCCTCTAGTGACTAATGCTCGGCGACACAGCATGGCCGAGATAAAGACTGACCAAACAACAACCATCCCGAACAACCAAGACGATCATTAACTGTATTTCCGGAGGTTTTGCAGGTGGAAGAGTCACAAGCTCGGCAAGAAAGTGATCTTACCGAGCTATGCTTTCCATCGACGCCGATCAAACTCTACTGCAAATACTACCACACTCTCCACAGATAACAATCCAGAAAGCCAACCATAACAACAACGTAGCAAATCTAGACGACCCAGTTGTGATTTTCCTGCAGCTCGAAGATCTAATAGTAAAAAAGGTTTTACTGGACCTTGGGAGCAGTGCCAATGTCCTCTTCTACTCCACATTCCAGAAGATGAAACTAAGTATCAACATCCTCCAACCTTCCACTGGAGACCTGATTGGTTTCTCAGGTGAGAGAGTCCCATTTATGGGCTCTGTGTGGTTACAAACCACACACGTTGAGTTTTCCTCGTCAAAAACCTCACACATTCAATACCTAGTTGTTGATTGCTTTAGTCCTTACAATTTAATACTTGGCCGACCTTTCTTAAATAGGTTCGGCACCATAGTATCTACAATTCATCTTTGTGTTAAGTTCCCTTTACAGGATAACACAATTGTAACCATTCACAGTGATAATCGAGAAGCCAGGGAATGCTACAACAACAGTCTTAAAAGACCTAACTTAAACACAAAAGCCCATGTTCACAACATCGGCAGCATGGACGACCTACCAGCTCTGGCCGATCTTGATCAAAGAGCAGGATCACTTGAAAGACCGACCCCAACAGAAGACCTGCATAAAATATATTTCACAGAAAGCTCGGACAAATTCACCTATGTCGGCTCAACATTATCCTCAGAAGAGAATCCTCATTTCGAGTATTTTTACAAAAAAATGTCAACATGTTTGCTTGGACCCCAGCTGATATGTGATGCGTGAGCATCTTTCCTATCTTTTCCTAATGAATTTGCATCTAATTTGTTGAGTTTAATAAAGAATTAATTATCTTTTAGCCAATATGGATGCTACTTTAAGTCTTTTGCAATTTTATTTATTTTAGGTAGCATTTGACTGGATTTGATGGAGTTTCTGCAGCACAAGAACAAAAGGAGATGGCAGCGAGGAGCGACGCGTACGCGTGATTTGGAGCTTTCCATGGCGACGCGTGCGCGTGATGGATGCGTACGCGTGATTTGAAAATTTGCTCAGCGACGCGTTCGCGTGATTGACGTTTCCGCGTGACTCGCGAAAAAGACCATCGACGCGTACGCGTGACATGCGCCACGTGCAAAAAATGAAAAAAGACGCTGGGGGCAATTTTTGGGTTGCTTTTGACCCAATTTTCAGCCCAGAAAGTACAGATCAGAGGCTGCAGAGTGAAGGAATCAAGTGGTCCCCACCCATCAATTAAAGACTTGATGATTGTTATAATTAATTCTGATTTAAATTCAAATTTGAATTTGAAAATAGGAAAATATATTATTTTAATTTTAGAAATTAGATTTTAAATTAATTATGATTAGTTATAAAAATGAGAGACTTCTCTTCTATTAGGAGATTTCATTAGGGGGATTCCATTAGGGAATTCTATACAAATTTACAATCCACATTCCATGAGCAACTAATCCTCCGCTGTTAAGGTTAGAAGCTCTGTCTATTTGTATGGATTGATTTTATTGCTTTTTCTATTTTAATTTATGCATGGATTTATAATTTAAGAATTATTTTCGCTCTTTATTTTATGAATTTTGGTGGAACGGAAGTATGACCCTCTTTCTATTTGAGTTCTTGTAAAACTTGGAAAAGCTCTTTACTTGAACAACAGCTTGAAAACAATTTCTCCTAAATTTTAATTATTTGGATTTAACGGGATACGTGACATATAATCCCCTTATTTTTGGGTAATTAGAATTTTTGTGGCATATAAACTGGAATTTGAACTTCACCTTCTAATTGGAATTAATTGACCAAGGAATTGGCAGTTAATGAATTTTAGAGGAGACTATAAAGGTCTAAGGAATTAGGGTCTAGTCACATATAGTTTGCCATAAATTAAATCCTACATAATTAAATTAGTTAGTAAGAAAAGTTAAATCCGGAAAAATAGATAACTCTGAAACCTTAACTATCTTCTCCATATTTTATTCCCAATTTATTCACTTATTCACCTATCTCTTCAAACTCTTCTTTACTCTTTAATGCTTTTTGAACATCTAAAAACTATTTTCTGTTTGTCTAATTAAGCCTATTAAATACTATTGTTGCTTAATCCATCAATCCTCGTCGGATCGACCCTTACTCAGTAAGGTATTACTTGGTACGACCCGGTGCACTTGCCGGTTAGTTTGTGGGTTATAAAATACCGCACCAAGTTTTTGGCGCCGTTGCCGGAGATTGATAGTGATTAACAAATATTAGTTGTTTGATTGCTTAGATTAGGCGTTTTATTTTTAATTTTATTAAAATCTATTTTAAAAAAATTTTGAAATATATATATATATATATATATATATATATATTGATTTATTTTATTTAAAATTTTTTCCTCTTAATTTTTGAAATTAAGTTTGGTGTCCCCGTATTAATTTTTCTCTAAAAAATATATTTTCAACGAAAAAATATTTCTATTCTATCTTCTTTGCTTTCCTGTTTACCACATGGTGCGTTTAATTCTTTTTGGTGTTTTGTGCTAAGGAAAAATAATGGAAAGAGATCACATGGGTTACTACTCACACCCAAGTAATGATTCATATTATGGTGGATGGAGGAACTATCCAAATTTTGGTTGGCAAAGTCAAAACCAAAGAAACTTCAATGCTCTATGTTCCAACTATCTAGAATCACCACCTCTCTACCCATATCAAGAACCATCATCTTTCTACCTATATCAAGAGCCACCATCTCCCTATTCATACCAAGAGCCATCCTCTTTTTACACTTATCAAGAACCATCATCTCTTTCTTATTCATATCAAGAGCCATCATCTCCTTATTCATCTCAAATACCATCATATCTTGAGCTCCTCATGAAAGAATTCCCACATGATATAAAGACGAGTGTCAAAAATGTAGAGAATTATGTGCAGACGATGATCAAGAACCAGGAAGGAGAACAAGCAAATTCCTTTCTAAGAGATACAATGCAAGATCTTATGGAAGAAAGTGAGAAAACCAATCAAAGGAGTTTATACTCCAATGAATTAGAGAATTTTCCACCCTTACATATGGAAGAAAAGGAAGATACACAACCTCCCATGCCCTTGGTAAGCAATGAAGAAGAGTTTGAATTAGAAGAAAGCTACCAAGAGAAAGAGGTTGAAATTGAGGAAGCTTGCAAAGAGGTAGAAGAATTCAAAAAAGAACACAAGGGAGTGGAGCTTGCAAGACCTCTTACAAAGCCATCACCATCCAATACAACATTCAAGTGGGTAAAATTCCTACCCTTAACCTTTACTTTTCCACTTTAATATGGGCTACTAGAGACGAATGGTCAACTTAGAGCTCTTTGTGGCATTAAAAGTAAGAGGAAGATGGTTAGTGGCAAGAGATGTCAAACAAGGTTCAATATGGTTGCATGCTCCAAATTGAAATGTAAGGATTGGTGTAAAGCTTAATTGAATGGGTCTAAAAGGTTGTTTGGATGTCTCTGTGAGAATTCAGATTGCTTGCCACCCGGTGAGAACAATGGTGATCCACAAGAAGACGGATGTAAAAGCAAGGTTTGGGACCCTGGGATTCATTCCCACAATCAACACTCTTGGGGCCTTGTCACTTGCTTCAACTTGCTCAAAGGCGTTATGCGCCTAATTTGGGATCCCGGTAGCCATTGGAATTACAAACATTGGTGGAGATTCCTGGATCAATACAAGCATAAGCCACCATGACAAGGAGCTCACCACATGTCCAACTTAAGAACTTTAACTAAAAGTGCTTGGTGGGAGACAACCCACCATGGTATGATCGTTCCTTTTCATTCTTAGTTATTTTTCGTAATAGTAGTTTTCTTACTTATTTGATTTTTATTGAATTCTTACTAATTTTCTGATCATGCAGCTATTTTAGAACAGGAACCGGATAATTAAAAAAAAAGAGGAGCACATGACGCGCAAGCGTAGCTGACGCATACGCGTCATATGCATGTGTGTGAAAAATAAAATTTAACAGAGAGTTGCACGGAAGTGGCGTAGGAATAATGCCTTTCGCACAAAAAAGCCCACGCGTACGCGTAGCCCACGCGTGCGTGTCACTGGTGATTTTGGCACTCCACGCGTGCACGTCACTGACGCGAACGCGTGACCCGGAAAAATGGCGTAAATATGTGTTTGGGCAGAGACTTGTGCTGGTTTGGGGCTGAAAGTGTGCTAGACGCACAAAATTGACAACGCATACGTGTCCCTAACGCGTGCGCGTCATTTGACCAAACGACCATCTACGCGTGCGCGTGCATGACGCGAACACGTTGTATGCCAATATTGGTCCCCAAGCCACGCGAACAGAGAGTTGTGCGTGCGCGCGGCTGGATCCAAGCGAATTGCACAAAACCAAGGGCACCCGGATGCATGCCTGACGCTTACGCGTCATTAAGAAAATTTCGCGACCCACGCGTACGCGTGCTGCACGCGTACGCATCGCCTTCGCCGCACAACTACACTTGTTCGCTGCACAGTTTTCACTTTTCTTTCTCTCTCTCCCAATCCTAATTCTCTCTTGTTCTTTTATCTTTATATTCTTCTTTCCTCTCACTATTTGTTTTTATTTTCAGTTCTTCTTTGCTTGAGGACAAGCAAACCTTTGAGTTTGGTGTTGATGCTTCGCTTAAGGATTTTCTGTTTATTCCTATGACACAAAAAGGGAGGTGACTCATCTTCACTGAGGAACACAACCTGAAGAATAAAGCAACCGCTAGGATAACTAACGTGGTTGAGTTCCTTTCATATTTTTTATTCCTCCCCTCTTTTTCTATGTTATGTTCCGATTTTCTACTATTTTGCTTTGTTTGTTTCATGATCCTTTATTAGTTAGAATCCTAGGACTAGTTTAACTTTTTTCTTAATTGCTTTAATTCTGAAAAGATGTCTCATGTATTACTCACTGAGCTTGAATTCAAATAAAAAAATACAGAAGTGATGTATTGCATGAGAAATTGAGTTAATTTTAAAAGTAGTCTTATTTACTTAAATGTGGTGGTATTTTCTGTAATTCTGAATGCATGACATGAACAGTGCATATTTTTTTATAGTGAAGTTTATGAATGTTAAAATTTTTGGCTCTTGAAAGAATGATGAAAATAAGAGAAATGTTATTGATAATCTGAAAAATCATAAAATTGATTCTTGAAGCAAGAAAAAGTAGCGAAAAACACAAAGTGGCGGAAAAAAAAGAAAAAAAAGCAAGCAGAAAAAGCCAATAATCCTTTAAACTAAAAGGCAAATGGTAAAAAGGATCCAAGGCTTTGAGCATTAATGGATAAGAGGGCCCAAAGGAATAAAACCATGGCCTAAGCGGCTAAATTAAGCTGTCCTTAACCATGTGCTTGTGGCGTGAAGGTGTCAAGTGAAAAGCTTGAGACTGAGCGGTTAAAGTCATGATCCAAAGTAAAAACGAGTGTGCTTAAGAACTCTGGGCACCTCTAACTAGGGACTCTAGCAAAGCTGAGTCACAATCTGAAAAAGTTCACCCAGTTATGTGTCTGTGGCATTTATGTATCCGGTGGTGATACTGGAAAAATAAAATGCTTAGGGTCACAACCAAGACTCATAAAGTAGCTGTGTTCAAGAATCAACATACTGAACTAGGAGAATCGATAACACTATCTGAATTCTGAATTCCTATGGAGGCCAATCATTCTGAACTTCAAAGGATAAAGTGAGATGCCAAAACTATTCAGGAGTGTAGTTGTAAACCCCACTATAAGAAGAGACATGGGCTTAATCGAACTCTCATTCTCATGCAAATTCACATCTTAAGCTTATATTAGTTTTGGTTGCTTGAGGACAAGCAACAGTTTAAGTTTGGTATTGTGATGCGTGAGCATATTTTCTATCTTTTCCTAGTGAATTTGCATCTAATTTGTTGAGTTTAATAAAGAATTAATTATCTTTTAGCCAATATGGATGCTACTTTGAGTCTTTTGCAATTTTATTTATTTTAGGTAGCATTCGGCTGGATTTGATGGAGTTTCTGCAGCACAAGAACAAAAGGAGATGGCAGCGAGGAGTGATGCATACGCATGACTGGCGTGTACGCGTGATTTGGAGCTTTCCATGGCAACGTGTGCGCGTTACGGACGTGTACGCGTGATTTGAAGATTTGCTCAGCGACGCGTTCGCGTGACCGACACGTCCGCGTGACTCGCGAAAATGACCATCAACGCGTACGCGTGACTGACGCGTACGCGTGACATGCGCCACGTGCAGAAAATACAGAAAATGCTGGGGGCGATTTCTGGGCTGCTTTTGACCCAATTTTCAGCCCAAAAAGTACAGATCAGAGGCTGCAGAGTGAAGGAATCAAGTAGTCCCCACCCATCAACTGAAGACTTGATGATTGTTATAATTAATTCTGATTTAAATTCAAATTTGAATTTGAAAATAGGAAAAGATATTATTTTAATTTTAGAAATTAGATTTTAAATTAATTAGGATTAGTTATAAAAAGGAGAGACTTCTCTTCTATTAGGAGATTCTATTAGGGGGATTCCATTAGGAAATTCTATACAAATTTACATTCCATATTCCATGAGCAACTAATCCTCCACTGTTAAGGTTAGGAGCTCTGTCTATTTGTATGGATTGATTTTATTGCTTTTTCTATTTTAATTTATGCATGGATTTATAATTTAAGAATTGTTTTTGCTCTTTATTTTATGAGTTTGGGTGGAACGGAAGTATGACCCTCTTCCTATTTGAGTTCTTGTAAAACTTGAAAAAGCTCTTTACTTTAACAACAACTTGAAAATAATTTTTCCTAAATTTTAGTTATTTGGATTTAACGGGATACGTGACATATAATCCCCTTATTTTTGGGTAATTAGAATTTTTGTGGCATATAAACTGGAATTTGAACTTCACCTTCTAATTGGAATTAATTGACCAAGGAATTGGCAGTTAATGAATTTTAGAGGAGACTAGAAAGGTCTAAGGAATTAGGGTCTAGTCACATATAGTTTGCCATAAATTAAATCCTACATAATTAAATTAGTTAGTAAGAAAAGTTAAATCCGGAAAAATAGATAACTCTGAAACTTTAACTATCTTCTCTATATTTTATTCCCAATTTATTCACTTATTCACCTGTCTCTTCAAACTCTTCTTTACTCTTTAATACTTTTTGAACATCTAAACACTATTTTCTGTTTGTCTAACTAAGCCTATTAAACACTATTGTTGCTTAATCCATCAATCCTCGTGGGATCGATCCTTACTCACGTAAGGTATTACTTGGTACGACCCGGTACACTTGCCGGTTAGTTTGTGGGTTATAAAATACCGCACCAATATGCCAGGCATCGATCTATCCATCATATCCCACAAGTTGGCATTAGATCCATCTGTCCGACCTGTAGCACAGAAAAAGAGAAACCTCAGCCATGACTGTAAACAAGCTTCCCTGGAAGAAACCAAGAAGCTCATCAACACAGGCTTCATCCAAGAAATCAGATTCACAACATGGCTGGTGAATATCGTCATGGTGAAAAAACATAATGGTAAATGGCGCATGTCTGTTGATTTCACCGATCTCAACAAAGCATGCCCCAAAGATTCCTATCTTATGCCCTCTATTGATTGCTTAGTTGATAATGCCTCTGGTTATGAAAAACTTAGTTTTATGGATGCATATTCTGGCTATAACCAGGTCCAAATGCATCCATCCGATCAAAATAAGACAGCCTTTATTACTGAGTATGGAAACTATTGTTATAAATTTATGCCATTTGGCCTTAAGAATGCAGGTGCAACATATCAACATCTAATGGACAAAGTCTTTGTCAAACAAATCGGCAGGAACATTGATGTTACGTTGACGATATGGCCGCCAAGACAAAGATTGGCAACAATCACCTTGATGACCTCGCAGAAATCTTCGGTCAACTAAGAAAATACAACATGCGGTTAAATCCCAAGAAGTGCGCATTTGGCGTCCAAAGTGGCAAATTCCTCAACTTCATGCTCACTAGCCGAGGTATCGAGGTGAATCCAAAGAAATGTCGAGCTGTTTTAGACATGACAAGCCTGCAAACCATCAAAGAAGTACAACGGTTAACAGTGAGACTTACTGCACTCTCTAGATTTTTACCTTTCCTGGCTTCTAAATCTTTATGTTTTTTTCAAACTTTAAAAAAGAAAAAAGCTTTCCAATGGACTAATGACTGCGAACAAGCATTCACAATTATTAAAGAAAATCTTTCAAAACTCCCAATTTACAAGCCCCCCTTCAGGGGGAACCATTATTCTTATATTTATCTATCATTAACTGGGTTGTAAGCTCCGCTCATGTTGCAGAAAGGAAAAAGAAGCAATTCCCGATCTATTTTACCAGCAAAACATTACAGAATGCAGAGCTTTGATATCCGAGCATTGAGAAGTTGGCCTTAGCCCTTGTTTTCTCGGCCCGAAGACTTCGGCCATATTTTCAGAGCCATGAAATCCATGTTCAGACAGATCATCCTTTCCGACAAGTTCTCCAGAAACCAGAGCTGGCTGGCCGACTAGTAAAATGGTCGGTCGAACTTTCGGAATTTGATATCAAGTACGAAGGCCGATCATCCATCAAGTCCCAATTCTTGGCCGACTTCATCGCCAAGTTCTCAATACCAGACACAACCGAAGACTACATCGAATGGTCTTTATATGTGGATGGGTCCTCCAACCCACAAGGATGTGGAGCAGGTATCATACTTGATGATAGCCACGGCAATGTCATCGAACATTTCCTCCATTTTTCCTTCAAAGTGAGCAACAATCAAAGTGAGTATGAAGCCCTAATTGCCGGTCTTAGACTCGCTGCCGACCTAAACATCACCGAACTTAAGGTATACTGCAACTCCTTACTCATCGTTCAGCAGGTAAACAACTTATACCAAGTAAAGGACCCTCTACTTTCTAAATACCTTGACATCGTACAAAATTTACTTTCAAAATTTTCTAAATACGAAATACAACACATAGCCAGGGAGAGTAATGGCCGAGCAGACATTCTGTCTAAAATCGCCAGTACTCAACCAAACGGGTCATCCCTTTATCAGTCAACATTACTTAAGCCAAGCATTGAACTCACAGAAATCTTAAGTGTAACACAGGAAGAAGATTGGAGATCTCCATACATAGACTATCTTCGGTCAGGGATCTTGCCAAGCGACATCAAAAATGTTCGACACTTTCACCAACAAGCCTCCTTTTTTACAATTTATAACAATTGCCTATATAGACGAGGATTCTCTCGTCTGCTACTCAAATGCCTTTGCAGAACAGAAGCCGAGCTTGTGCTTGCCGAGGCACATGAAGGGATCTGTGGTACACATCTCGGAGCCCGAAGCCTGTCTTCAAAAATCCTCAGAGCTGGATTATACTGGCCGACACTACGCCAAGATTGTAAAACAAAAGTCAAAAGTTGTAACAACTGCCAGAAACACAGTCCGATCACACATCTCCCAGCCAAACTCCTACACTGCTCCGAGGTAAGCTGGCCATTCAACCAATGGGGCATAGACATCCTCGGCCCTTTTCCAACAGCAATAAGGCAGGTAAAATTCCTTGTTGTAGGAATTGATTATTTTTCAAAATGGATAAAGGCACAGCCTCTAGCCAAGATTACATCACATCAAATGCTTTCTTTTGTCTGAAAATATATTATTTGTCGATTCGGCATTCCTCGGCACATTATCACAGATAATGGTCGCCATTTTTCCGATAAAAAATTTACATCCTTCTTGCAGGACTTAAAAATCAAACACCACTTTTCATCAATAGAGCACCCACAAACAAACGGGTTAGCAGAAGCTGCAAATAAAGTAATACTACATGCTCTAAGAAAAAAACTGGATGATGCAAAAGGCCTCTAGGCCGAGCTTATCCCAGAGATCATATAGGGATACAACACCACTATTCACTCAACCACAAAAGAAACACCCATCCGGCTAGTCTACGGTTCAGATGCAATGATACCCATGAAAATCTCCCAATCGTCACTACGCACTGAAATGGCCGACCATACCACAAAATACATAGCTCGGTAGTCCAAACTCGACCTCGTAGAAGAAGTTAGATCGTCCACATTGGTCAAACATCTTCTCATACAACAGCACATAGCCCGAAGATATAAGTAAAGACTTCACCCAAGGTCTTTCCAAGTTAATGACCTTATGCTCAGGAAAACAGAACAAGCTAGAAGACCATCAAACCATGGAAAGTTAGCAGCTAACTCGGAAGGCCCTTACAGAATCACAGAAGTCATCGGCAATGGAGCTTACCGATTACAAACCTTAGATGGTAAAGATCTGCCTAATACTTGGAATGTATCATTTTTAAAGGTATATTACAGTTAGAAACCAGGGACAGGCGAGTACTCTTTTTCCTACTACCAAGATTTTTCCCACAATGGATTTTACTTGGAGAGGTTTTAACGAGGCTAGCCTACCTGGGCCTTTGAAATCAAAGGTTTTACGATACATAAATTTCTTATCTAGTCAATACTCTTTACATTTCATGCTTCTCATTTATTTGATATCTATACCTCCGATCTATACTCCGATTCCGACCATTCGGAAACAATCAGCAAATTTTATACCAAAACCGATAACTCAGATACAATCACTTAATCAAATAGCCGATCTTAATCTAAACCCGACCACTCAAAAACAATCAATCAATAGCCGATTATAATCCAAATCCGACCAATCGGAAACAATCATTCAAATAGCTTATCTTAATCCGAAACCGACAATTCGGAATTCATCAGTCAAACAAATGGCAGATCTTACACCGAATCAGACTACTCGGAATTAATAACAGATCGCCAAGAAATACTCAGAAACCGACTATTTAAATTTTATCAAAAATACCTGCTGCCCATTAAAGAGAATCCAGTTACACAAAATATTATCAAACAAACCCAATGCCTATTAATCGGCATAAACTCGATCTACTCAGCTTTTCCATGATACTTCTCCACCAAATTAATGGCATTACACCATTAACACAACTTTACCTAATAACAAATTGGCTCCAAGCCACAATCACAACTAGGCAAAATTCACCTATCATAAAAATATGTTTTATACAAAATCAACATGTGCAAAAACAGCACATAGACAAAAGCCAAATAAACTGTTTCCATAAACAGTAGCAACATTAAGTTAAAAACATAAACATTCATAAGCTCACTACAGGAGAGAAATAATCCACCAAAATACATGTCTAAACACACAAACAAAACATACACACTGATTAACTATTTTCGTCCTCTTCCTCGGCATCTCCATCATCTTTGACCATAACTCCATCTCTGAAAATTTTTCCCGGATCCATCTGAGAAAAATCATAGTCGGGAGCCAAAAACTTTACTTTCAGGGAAGCCCTTTCAAAACCCTCAACAAAAGAGTCCAAAATTTCTGTTAGCTTACTCTTTTCAAACTCCTTCAATTTCGCTGTTACTGCCACTACCTGAGAAGACATAGAAGAAAGTTCGGCCTCCTTCTTCTTCAGATCTTCAACCTCTTTGGCATAATTTTCCATCACCAGCTTTAAATCTTTTTTTAGTCTGTGACAACTTCGTCTCCAACTCAGCAACCTTCGCATTTCTCAAACCCAGCTCTTCATTCAACGACTTCAGATCCGATAGCTTTCGATGTTTCTTTTCCTAACTCTGACCAAGGCTCGCCAAACACAAGCCAATAACCTACATCAAACCAAATTCATCACCATTTACACAAAAAACATAAAACACACAAAACCGAATACCACCTTACCTGCATATACTGATCAATAGCAGTATCACCAACCTCGTCGGCTAAACTCACATCTACCGACGATTGACAAAACTCGTCAGCAACAACCATATATAGAAAATCTTTTGCCCATACCGACGACCCATCAGATTTCTCGGCAAGATCATGTAACTTCTTTTGATTCTCTACAAAATTCCGAATTTCCTCCACCGAAACTTCTTGACCATCCTCAAACTCCTCTGACAGATCAACAACGTCAGCTATCTTTCTTTTTAAAATAACCTTTTTCCTCCTTAGTTTAGGTTGATCAACCTCACCAGTACCGACCTTATCCGCTTTCGATGTAGATCCTTCCTTATCAACACCCTTACTCCTCACCCGAGCCCTTAGACTAGCAGCTGAAACACCTGGATATTTACCTCCTGCAAAGCAAACAAAACCAAACACTGATCACATTACTCAGATATCATACAACAACCAAATTGTAAATCTTACCCAAATATTCTATAACAGCCACCTTATTATCCTCCCACTGCAGCAGTTCATATACAGAAATCAATTCTTTACGATCAACAACCTCAGTCAAATATTCAATTACACATTCATTCTTTGCACTTATAACCTTCGGCCCCAGAATACTCAGAGGCTCCGAACACCAATACACAGGAAATTTCTTCCCAAAATGCTCATCCATATAGAAAGGGAACTCTCCCTCAACATTTCTAACCTTTACATACATTTTCTTGAAATTTTTAATAGAGGATTTGTATAGTTTGAAAATACCAAAACGGGATAAACTATTCAAGTTCACCCAACCTCCTTCCAAACCCTTTTTGCTTGAAATAATGAAAAGAATAACTCCACTGTCGGTTCCTCCTCCAGAAACTCCATCAGAATTTAAAAACTACGAAGGAATGACCAGCAATTAGGGTGAAGTTGGGAAGGTGCACAATTAAGCTGTTTCAACACCTGATACTCAAAATCCGTAAATGGCAACTTCACCCTCAGTTCCTCCAAAACACTGCTGTACATATAGAAAAACTCAAAACCTTCGCCTCTGTAGAAAACCCTGTCACCTGGAGAACAGGGCAATAGCTCCACCCGAACCCCAGCACCTACCCTGACAATCTTACTACTACCAATCTCCTTCACAACATCCTCATCTAAAAATAAAAACGCACGATTCCTCATGTCCTCATTTACCCAATCATAGGACCAATCAATTTTCTCTTTTTTCTCCTTTTCGAAACCCATCAGTAACCAACAAATAATGAAGGAGAATAAGCAGAAAAATAGAATAAAGAATACAAAGAAGAAAAACAGAAAAATACAGGAGGAGGAACACAGAGGTTAGAACATATCTCTCTTACTCATTTTTCTCCCAAATGTCTTTGATAAACAAAAAGAAATGCAGCCAAAGTGAAACCCTTCAGGATTCCAAGAGTGCTTCAATTAAACACACTTTACTACCTATTTTGATTCCACTACCCTCAACTCAAATCAGTTACCTCAAAAGATGTGAACTACATTGGAAACACGCACGCCCTGCAACGTGCATTTAATTATTTCTCTCTCATAATCATACAACTACTTAGCATTAATAACTGTTTAATAAAGTAAATTGAACTGGGGGCTACAAGGCAACACCATCATCTGTCGAGCTACTCAGCAGCTCACTTATGAATCATTTAAAGCTCAACCTGCTTCATTAAAACACATTCCCAGGCTAAGCATGGGGGCTATGATTCGACCGTTACACATCCAACATCATAATTCGGCATTATTCACGTTATTACTCAGAAAGCTGACGTTATTCGAAACAATATCAACGGACATCTTAGAATCAAAACGTCCCATTGGATTTTATCACCCAATTATTACTCTTCAATTTAGACGGTGAAACAGAAACGTAACCAACCTGTCTTCACTCATAAAAGGTATAGTCTCCTATCCTCAGGAATAGATTGAATTCTCAATACTGACTTAAACTTCGGAGTGCCTTTGCAAGTACACTCCCCCTTGTTTCTTGCTCACGCTTTGCGCAATTGAACATCTCTTTGGAGTAAAGCTCGGATTTCTACAAGACCCAAAGGTCAGTACCGAAGATAACAACTCGGCGTTGATTCCCAGTGGCCGAGCTCTCCCCTCAAGTATCCATACAAGAACAATATTTTAAATTTTTTACTTTAATTTATGTTATGTATGTAAATGATGATTATATAATTTTTAAAATTTAATTTTATTTGTTGGATTTAATAATTATAGGAGCGGGTAGGGGCGGGACGGGTTAGGGTTTATCATTTTACTACCCGTGGGTAGGGGAGGAACGAGTTCAATGCAGATTTTTGTAGGGTGGGGCAGGATCGAGTAGAGCAAAAACACGCCTCTACCCGTCTCGTTGCCACCCCTATTTACGCTTTCTATTCCAAGAACTTACTTTTTCTTAAATGCTCTAATAATTACAGGTTCTTCATCCTTTGCTGATGGTCATTTGGTTTATTCTCTTAAGTGGAAAAGGTACCTTGGGTTTAATTAGCTCTGGAACTTGTTTGAAAGAAATCATAATGTAAATTTAAATTAATTTATTTATTTTTATAATCAATGTCATTTTTGCTTCAATTTTGGTGCACAGATGGTTGCATGGTTCTATGGAATTGCAAAAAATCAGTGCATTTAGGGCTTTAAGGTGTGGCTCTAGTTTATGGAATATTTGGAATTTGGACTAAATTTCAGGGAAACGATGGGATTGTGGCCAATTTTTATAGCCTTCATTCATGGATGGGTTTGATTTGCATTTTTCTCTTTGGAAAACAGGTACTAATACACTTTCACAAGGTTGTTGAATTCTTTCTCTATTTCGTCTTCATTTTTATTTTAATTTTGTGTTACTAATTTTTTTCATTTGTCAAGTGCAACGTGCAAGCAATTAGGGTGGCAATCGGGTCGAAATCCGTTAGACCATCCTGCGTAGCTTACCAAAAAGGGTGGCTCGGACTGAAAATTTGAAACTACCATAATTAAAAAATTCGCCTAACTTGCATTGCTAAATCTGCAGGCTTTAGCAGGTTTCGGTGAGCGGAGCAGGCTTCTTCGACGCACTTGTATTTTTTTTAATCGAGGATGATAATTGAAGATATTCTAAGTTATAATTTGGATTATGTTATATGTTTGTTTTATTAGAAACTTGAAGATGTTTAATTATATATTTTGGACAATGTTTGTTTTATTTTTTAAATGTTGGTTTTATTATTTTGTTTCAAAAAACTTGGTTGATGATTATGTTTATTACATATTTAGAATTATAAAAACTTTGATGTTTGTGAATTTAGAAATTATAAATTTTTATATCTTTAGAAATTATAAATTTATTGAAATGGTTATAAAATTATATATATTGTTTATTAACAGAAATAATAAAAAATTAATAAAAAAAGAAAATTGGCGGGCTTAACTCGCAAATTCGCCAACCCATCATTAAGCGGGTAGGGGAGGAATTTGGGATCGCCTCACTGGGTGGGGCGGGGTGGGCTAGCCCGTTTGCCACCTTTACAAGCATCCTTTAGTCATGTTTATTAACTTGCTAACAAAAATAATTGCATGAGTTAATACTCAAAAAAGCTTCTAAAATTTGATCCCAGATTTAATTTAGTCCTCCAATTTTTAGTTGACCCAAATTGTACCCTAAAATTTTAAGACGTGACTCAAGTTGACCCTTCCGTTCATTTTCGTCACCGGAGAGATGACGTGGAACGATTAAATGACGTCGTTTTTCTATTTACGCATAAATGACATCATTTTACTCCTCTCCCTCTTCTTCTTCCTCCTCTTGAACATTTCACCACCTCATTGCCACCGCCCTCAATTATACCTTTCCAATCCCACCATCCTCATCACAACCACCATCACCACCCACCTCCTCACCTCTTCCTCATCCACCACTCCAATTCAGTTACATCAAACTATATAGCAACGTTACCAGGATCCAATGTTACCAGCAATAAACAGAGAAATAGAATACTGCGTTATTTTCAGTTACATCAAACTACAAAGCACAAACAACCAGACAAACAGGAATCTAAGAAGGTCATAAACATTAATGAAAGCAAACAAAGAATGAATCGAATTCGGGGTCTATAATCTGTACCAAGAACAAAAGGATTAAATTTAATTCATTAACCTAAACTTTTTACATTTTGCCTTCACTAATCTATCGCCCTTTTTCCTTCGACATCTTTCTCTTAACTTATCCCATTAATAAAACACCTTATATATGTATTTGTGAATCCAAGATGCTTTAGACAGGGACTTTATAATAACCATGTGAGACATCATGTCTATCAAGCAACACTTATGACACTATCTTCCTTATTTAAACTCAAAAAATTTGAGAAATGAAGAACTTGTACCTAAATTGGAGTGGTGGACGAGGGAGAGATGAGGAAGAGGGTGATGGTAGTGGTGGTAGTAAGGATAGTGAGATTGGAAAGATGTAATTGAGGGTGGTGGCAATGGGGTGGTGAGAGGTTCAAATATTGAGGTGGAGGAAGAAGAAGAGGGGATAAGTAAAACGACATCGTTTAGGTGTAAACAGCAAAACGATGTCGTTTAATCGTGTCACGTCCTTTTTTCTGTGACGGAAATAGACGGAGGGACCAACTTGAGTCACACCTTAAAATTTTAGAGTATAATTTAAGTTAATTAAAAATTAAAAGACTAAATTAAATCAGAAATTAAATGTTATGGACCATTTTAAATATTAACTCATAATTACATTCTAAAGAAGCCATAGTGCTTCTATGACGGTTAGTGTTGCATTAGGATGAGTGATCTAAGTTGTAGTATATAGTAGTAGTACAATATACAAAGATATGTTAATTAGTACTGAGCAATAAATGTCACTCAAAAATCAAAATTGGGTTATTCATATTGAAGTGAAGTGAAGTGAACCCCTCTGATTTCTCTTCGTCTTCATATTGGAGTCAACCAAGTCGTAAATTTTGATTGTTTTATTCTTATGACTGATTGTTGGGTTATTTTTATTTATTCTACTATTCATGTGTATTTTTAATTTTCTTATAATTATATATGATCTGCACCCGAGATATACGGACAAATAGGGTTATATCTCAGAACTCCTGATTCGAAAACCAAAATATCTCTATAAAATAACCGTTACAACACACCTCCATGGCTTCAACGCATAACTCGAAACGAACAGAATCAGCCGAGAAAATACTCGTATCAAATCACAAATAGCTCAGAAGAGCCGGTTCAGCACAAGTGCTCTTAAAAGATAATAAATAAGGATCATCATAGGCATAGAGGCACAACTAAGATCAAAAGAAAAGAACAGTATACAGCAAGACATAGTTCTTGAGATTATGGTTTTATATTATCGTATCTGTGAACTGACTTGAGTGTCGGAGTCCTTTTTGCAGGTACTCCACACTGCTCGAATTGAGAAGGATCTTAAGGTGCAGCGCAGGGAAGAAAGGCATCACAGACACCGTTCCAGCTGCATCCAACCTATATCTCGGAGCAAAGTTCCTCGCAAAAACATTTGGTGCCCACCGTGGGGCCACGCCTCACTCTTTAGTTCTTATTTAACATCTTTATTACTCTTGTATCTTCCCTTTCTTTGCAGGAGCCAGAACATGACGGATCCCGACAAACGCTGAGCTCTTGGCTACTAATGCTACCCTGCAGGCAGAAAATCAACGAATGGCTGACCTCTTAGCAATATTACAGAATAACGACGAGGAAAAGAACGATAAGAAGAAGGCCATTAACGATCTCCACGAGGAGCACCAATCCGAGTCGAACGTGAAAATGGGAGAGACACCCCCAAAGTTGAAAGGCGACGGATTGGCCCTTTCTCGAAAGAAATAATGAATTTTTAAATGCCTAAAAACTTTACACTTCCGATGACATTAGCGCCATATAAGGAGATCGAAGATCCTAAAGTTCATGTTACAAAGTTTGAATCTATGATGTTTCTTAATAATGACTCCGATCCTATCTTGTGTCGATCCTTTCTGACCTTTTTGGATGGAGCCGCTTTATTATGGTTTTCTAATTTACCTACAGGTTCAATTTTTAGTTTTGATGAATTTGCCAAGCTATTTATAAATCATTTTGCAGCATCTAAAATTTATATGCAAGACTTCAATTACCTCAGCACTACCAAACAAGGACAGCTTGGAAGTTTGAAGGACTACATGACACGCTTCACAACGGCGGCCATGGCGATCCCTGACCTTAACCAGGAAGTACAGTTGCACACCATCAAAAGCGGTCTCTGACCTGGAAAGTTCCAGGAGGCGATAGCCATAGCAAAGCCAAAAACATTAGAGGAGTTCAGGGACAAAGCCATCGGACAAATTGAAGTTGAAGAACTGAGAGAGGCTCAAAGGATGGAAAGAGCCCCGTCTTGGAAAGAGGAGGAAAAACCGAACAAAATGACCAGTAACCGAAAAGGGAAAAAGCCATTCAGGTTGACACTAAAATTTGACTCATACACCCAGTTCAACACAAAAAGGGAAGACATTATCGAAGAGATACTAAACACTAAGATCATTAAACCAGCAAGCAGAGCAGGCACATACCAAGATCAGAAATATGTCGACAAGACAACATTGCGCATTCCACCAAAAGTTCGGTCACACAACCAATGAGTGCATGGTCACAAAGGACCTACTCGAATGGCTAGCAAGGCTAGGATTGCTAGAAAAGTATGTTATGGGACGAATACAAAAAACTCCGGGGAACTTCCTATCCACAGGGAACAATGCAAACAATGCTACCACAACCAAAGACAACTCGGATCAGCCGCTGACAGCGAGAAGAATCATAAACTATATATCAGTGGGTTTCGCATGTGGCGGGCTAATGAACACAGTAAGAAAAAGGAGCTATAGAAGCATGCTCACCATGGCCAATGAACAAACAGAATCTCAGCAAAGACACAGGATAGCACCAGCCATAACCTTCAACGATGTTGATTTCCAACACAAAAGCCAGAATCTGGATGACCCTGTAGTCATCTCGATTATTGTTGTAGAAGCAACGGTAAGAAAGGTGCTGATGGACCCCGGTAGTAGCGCCGACATCTTATTCTTGTCAACCTTCAAGAAAATGCAGTTAAATCCACGTAGCATGCAACCCTCATCGGGAGATATGGTCGGTTTCTCTGGCGAAAGAGTGCCGTTAACATGTTATGTATGGCTGAGAACAACCCTAGGGGAATATCCCAATTCAAAGACAATGGACATCTAGTACTTAGTGGTTGATTGTGCCAGCCTATATAATATTATACTAGGATGACCATCTTTAAATTCATTTGGAGCAATTGTTTCTACTATCCATCTGTGTGTTAAGTTTCAGGTACAGGATGATATCATTGCAACAATACACTATGATTACAAAGAAGCACAACAATGTTACAACACTGGATTGAGGACTCCCAGACCAACCTCGTATGTCATACAACACGTGAATTCGGTATACAATGCCGACAATCTACCAATGATGGCAGAGCTCGACCCGAGATCGGAACGAGAGGGCCGACCAACACCAACAGACGAACTATATAACGTAACTCTCTCCGACAACCAAACACAATATACTAACATTGGATCCGCTTTAACTGCAGAAGAAAATGAACACCTTGCCAAACTGCCTCGTTCAAATGCCGATCTGTTTGCATGGATTCCAACAGACATGCCCGGGATAGATCCAAATGTCATATGTCATAGCCTAGCTGTCGATCCTTCTATCAAACCGGTCCGTCAAAAGAAATGCAACCTCGGCAGAGAATGCAATGAAGCGGCAAAACAAGAAACTCAAAAACTGCTACATGCTGGCTTCATCAAGGAAATTCAATTCGCCACTTGGTTGGCCAATGTAGTGATGGTCAATATGAACTCGGGCAAATGGCGCATGTGTGTCGACTTCACGGATTTAAATAAAGCCTGCTCGAAAGACTCATATCCATTGTCGAACATTGAAAAACTGGTAGACAAGAGATCCGACTTCAAGGTGCTCATCTTCATAGATGCCTACTCTGGTTACAACTAGATACTTATTAATCCAAAAGATCAGAATAAGACATCATTTGTCACATATAACAAAAACTTCTGTTACAAAGTAATGCCTTTTGGCCTTAAAAATGCAAGGGTAACCTATCAGAGAATGATGGACAGGATTTTTTGGAACCAAATTGGACACAAAATGGAAGTCTACGTGGATGACTTGGTCATTAAATCCACAAACGAAACACAGCATTACCTAGACTTGGAAGAGGTCTTCAATCAACTATGACGATATAACATGAGATTGAACCCCGAAAAAGTGTTCTTTTGGTGTCCAAGAGGAAATTCCTCGGATTCATTTTAACGCACAAAGGAAGAGAGGCAAATCCAAAAAAGTGCCGAGCAATAACAGAAATGACATCACCGAAATATGTTAAAGAAGTCCAGCAACTTACAGGATGATTGGCAGCACTATCCCACTTTTTACCAGCAGTGGCCGAGAAGTCCTAGCATTTTTTCAACAGCCTGAGGAAGGCACGTAGCTTCACGTGGACTGAAGATTGCGAAAAGGCATTCGCATATTTCAAGACCATCCTCTCTTCTCCGTGTGTTTTATGAAATCCTATAAGCGGTAACCCACTCTATTTGTATCTTTCAGTTTCCACTAATGCTGTCAGTTCTGTTCTTGTTACCAAAACAAAGAAAGCTCAGAACCAATATATTTTGTCAGTAAGGTTCTGTAAAATGCGGAAAATTGGTACCCGATACTAGAAAAACTAGCATTTGCCCTAATAATTACCTCACGACGACTACGACATTACTTCCAGAGCCACCGAATAATAGTTTGGACAAACCAACCATTAAGGCAAACCTGACAAGACCATATTTAGCAGGCCGACTCATCAAATAGTCCATCGAACTGTTCGAATATGATATTTCATACGAATCCCGCAAAGCCCTTCGAGCCCAGATACTGGCCGATTTCTTGGCCTAACTCACAACAGCTAGAAATGATCAGCAGTTTTGGGTACTATATGTCGACGAAGCAATAAACGAACAAGGTTGCAGAGCAGGAATAATCCTCAAAAATAACCAAGGAGTTTATGTTGAGCAATCTATAACATTCCTTTTCAAGACAAGCAACAATCAATCAGAATACGAAGCATTCCTTGCAGGGCTGAGGTTGGCTAAAGACAGCAATATCCAAAATATAAAAGTATACTGTGATTCACTTTTAGTAGTGCAATAGGTAAATGGCATTTTCCAAGTACGAGATCCACTTCTCGAACAGTACTTAGCTATGGTAAGAGAATTCATTAAATATATCCAAAATTTTAAGATTAACCACATACCTCGAGAAGAGAATAACAGGGCGGAAATCCTATCCAAACTGGCTACTTCCAAAATTATGGAGGAAACACCTATTCTATCACAACTAACGCTTGGAGAACCAAGCATTTTTAGTATCCATGTTTTCTCTATTTCAGATAAACAAGATTGGAGAACACCATACATCTGACACCTGACCACAGGGGAAATCTCGCCAACAGAGGAGAACCCAAAGCTATTCAAAAAGAGAGCGAGTCATTTTATCATGATCGGTGATGACCTATACAAAAGGGGATTTTCCAGACCCCTATTAAAATGCCTCCGGGAAGAGGAAGCCAGAACAGCCATGGACGAGACACATGAAGGAGTTTGTGGAATGCACATCAGAGGAAGGAGCTTAGCAACAAAAATCCTACGCGCCAGCTACTATTGGCAGACAATGAAAACGGATTGTGTGAAGAAAGTACAATACTACGAAAATTGCCAAAAATGTGCACCAATCACTCACACCCCCGCTGAACTATTACATACCTCCGAGACGTCATGGCCCTTCGATAAGTGGGGGCTCGATATCCTCGAACCATTCCTAGTATCCAGAGGTCAGGTAAAATTCTTATTGGTCGGCATAGATTACTTTACCAAGAGGATCGAGGCTTAACCGTTAGTGAAGATAACTTCGAAAAATGTATAATCTTTCCTATGGAAATCTATAATATGCCGATACAGCATAATAGGTGACATTGTTACTGATAACGGTAGACAATTTATTGATAGAAACATAGCATCATTTTTGGCGAAATTTAAAATTAAGCATCATTTCTCCTCGGTAGAGCATCCACAAACAAATGGTATCGCCGAGGCAGCTAACAAAGTTATTTTGCAGGCCCTAAGGAAAAAGTTAGCTAATGCGAAAGGGCATTGGGCCGATCTTATACTGAAAATCCTATGGAGTTACAATACAATGCCATACTCCACAACAAAAGAAACCCCATTTCGCCTCGTATATGGAGCAGAATCTATGATACTAGTGGAGATCGCATATGGGTCACTTAGGATCCAACCCAGAGCTGATGCAGACAATGAGCACATAAGGAGAGCCGAACTTGACACCATCGATGAAGATCGGATGATGGCTAGAATCAGGAAACAAGCAATGCAACATATTATCCAATGAAAGTACAACAAAAGAGTTTGGCCAAGAAAACTGGAAAAAGGCGACCTTGTCTTAAGGAAGATAGAAGACGTTCGCAAACCCACAGGACACGGAAAGCTTGCCGCCTCATGGGAGGACAATTCTGAGTATCCAAAGTGCATGGACGAGGTGCATACTCCTTGTAAACACTGGAAGGAACCGAACTACCAAACACATGGAATATATCCTCATTACATTTCTATTACATGTAACAATGTGAAGCTGAAAGGTACTCTTTTTCCTACCACCGAAGTTTTATCCCAAAAAGCCAGGGTTTTACTCGGGGAGGTTTTAACGAGGCCATTCACTTCACATCTCTAATCCAAATAGTCATTGTAAAGTTCTACTATCATCTATAAACATCAAATACCATTCAAATTCAAAAGAAAAGTCAAATATTTATAAAACAGTATACAAAACACTGGCCAATTTGTCAAATGGTCATCCAAAAGACCGCAAAAACGAACAGTTATACAAAATACAAATTGTTAGAATTAACTATCTTTTTAACAGAAGCAACATTATCCCCCTCGGCTTCCTCGTCGACTTCATCGTCAACCAACTTCCCGTCCACGACAATCTTCGTGACGTCCAACTTCCCCACATCAAAATTAGGAGAAAACACGGTCACCTGGCCAACAGCTCGGTCAAAGCCAGCGGCAAATTTCTCAACCAAATGTTCCTCTAGCTCATGCACTCTAGCGGTCAACTGTCCTTTTTCTTCATCAGCAGTCCTAATTTGCCCCTACAGAGCCCGAACTTGCTCCTGAAGTTGGGTCACTTCCAACTCCAAAATTTCATCTTCGAGGTAACTTCCACAACCACTTTGTCCCTCTCTTTAAGAGAATTTTCCAGCTCCAAAATCTTGTTCTCGTCCTTTCTTTTCGCTTTGCCCCGAAGCTCAGTAGTCCATCCCAAACACAACATCCTGGCACCAATCACCTAACACAAAAATGTGTGAAGAATGACAAAAGCAGCATATCCATAAACAAACGACAAAGGCAAAAAATATAAATATACCTGCAGATAATGGCCAACGGCCTCCTGACTGATGTCCTTCAACATAGCAACATCGATGGGATGCTGACCCACCTTATCTGATAACTCGGCGAAAGGAAACCGTTCACTCTAACCAGAACGAGCACTAACGCCCCTAGAAAAGCTATGAAGGCGTAGCTTTTTTCCCAACTCAACATCCGTCCCAAAATTAGCTTCAGCACTAGAAAGAACTTCTAGAGATATTTCAGAATTAGGATTTTTCCTTTTCAAATGTCCAACAATGGACTAAGCAGCTTCAACTATAGGTCCTGAACCCTTCTCAATGACCTCGACAGTGCTCTCTTTCTTCTCTTTCTTTCTCTTATCTAAGTATGATCTCATACGAGCAGAGGATAAGCTCGGGACTTTTCCACCTACAGAAAAGAAGAAATTTAAGCCAAAACTAACAAACATCAAAAATGAAATATGACTGATCAAACACAATATTTTACCAATATAGCTTTCTAGAGCAGTTTTATCCCCCTCAAATTTCAAAAGCTCAGAAATCAACAATAGTTTTCCTGTTGAGAAACTCTCCAGCAAAAAGTCTAAAATCAAATTCTCCTCGTCCCCACGCCCAGGGGCGTCCAAAATTTGCATAGGTTCAGGACACCAATACAAAGGAAATTTTTCTATCAGCTCATCATCCAGGTAAAAAGGATATTCTGACTCACTAGATCCTATTTTTACATACAATTCTTTAAAACTCTTAAAAGAAGATTTGTACAAAACAAATAGGGCTCGCCCAGGTAACTACTGAGATATACCCAGAGCCCCTTGCAAACTCCTTTCGACTGAAATAGTGAAAAAAACAAAGTCAAAGTAGGAGGAGTCCCTAAGAACGCCATTAGGCACTTGAAATCACGCAAGAAAGCCCACGAGTTCGGATGTAATTGTGAGGGACCGCAGTTCAACTACGTTAAGACTTTGCATTCAAAACCAGTAAAAGGAACCCTAATCCCTAACTCAAAAAATATGCATGTGTAAAAATAAAAATATACCCAATCTCCCCTTCTCTCACAAACCCTGTCCCCCGCATTGCAGAGAAGAAATTCAACCCCTGCTACAGTACCAGCCCTAATGTACCTACTGAGCGACAAGCAAGAAACTTTTTCTACACTATCATACAAAAAAGAACAACACTTGACATCAGCGTGAATCCACGCATAAATATCATCCTTTACTTCAACCACTTTGTCACTATCTTTTTCCTTCTTTTCTCTTGCCATAGTAGAAACAAGCGAAAGAGACAATAAAGGAAAACTAACCTCTTGATGTCATGCTGCTTCAAACTTGGCAGAAATAGGTGGCTTACAGTCGTGCAAATGAGAGTAACACCCTCACACCATTAAAACACAAATCACGACAACTAATAATTATTGATCGTCTGATTTAGAAACTGTCCAATTGAACCATCAAGTGAATACACGGCCCTGATTGCAACTTCCAAAAACAAAGTAATAACTGCGGTAATAATACCACAAATGATTGCCATTACCAAAACAACATTAAATGAAAGCCCAAGATTTCAAAGGTTTGCGCGTTGAGCTTGGGGGCTACCAACCTTACACCGTTCTGAGATATAAGTGTCGGGAAAAGCTCAACTTGCCTCCACAATAGCAAGTCAAGCTTAGGGGCTATGATCCGCACCCGAGATACTTGAACAAATAGGGTTATATCTCCGAACTCCTGATTTGAAAATCAAAATATCTCTATAAAGTAACCGTTACAACACACCTTCATAGCTTCAACGCATAACTCAGCACAAACAGAATCAGCCGAAAAAATGCTCGTATCAAATCCCGAATAGTTCGGAAGAGCCGGTTCAGCACAACCTCTCCGGAAAGATAATAAATAGGGATCATAACAAGCATAGAGGCACAACTAGGATCAAAAGAAAAGAACAGTATACAACAAGACATAATTCTTGAGATTAAGGTTTTATATTATCGTATCTGTGAACTGACTTGAGCGTCGGAACCCTTTTTGCAGGTACTCCACACTACCCGGATTGAGAAAGATCTTAAGGTATAGCGCACGAAAGAAATGCATCACAAACACCGTTCCAACTGCATTTGACCTATATCTCGAAATAAAGTTCCTCGCAAGAACAATATATTTTGATGTTTAGATTTAAATGTGAAATTTTAATGATAAAATATAAATAAGTTATTATGTGAGTGTAAAATTTTAAATTTTATTATTATATCTGTCATTAAATTTAAATATTAAAACATTTATATTATATTTTTAATTATTTTATTTTATTTTTTATTAAACTGGTCGATCATGGTTAAATTATTAAACGGTTGAACCAGTCATTTGACCGTTCATTGACCGGTTCAATTCTCCCAATCTTCGTTATCACCTTCAAAGCTCGGAGAGGTGAAGGGAAAAGCCACACATGGCCACCTTCAACACACTCCAACCCCAACGCCTTCTCTCATTTTCCCTCTCTTCTTTTTCTTCCTCTTCCTCCTTTCCTCTTAGAAACCCCTTCCAACTCACATCACGTGTTTCTTCACATCATCCTCACGAGACCATCTCTTTCAAACAAAAACGACGCCAACAACAACAACATCAAACCGGGCCTGGCTACTCTTCGGTCAAATCTCTAGTTGAAACACCAACCAGAAACTCAGTGAAAGCTGACCCTGACACCAGGTTCAATAGGAGAACACGTGATTACAGAGACAGAACCGCTTCTTCTTCCTCTACCTTGAGTGATAGTAGTAGTGGCAGACAAGCGGTTACTGAGAGATGGCAGAAGAAGGAGAAGGAGAATCTGGTGAACATGACGGAGGAGGAGCAGGACAAGAAGAATAAGAAGAAGAGGAAGAAGAAAGATCAAGATTCGCCAGAGTTGAAGTTGCGGGTTGCTCTTGATATGTGCTCCAAAAGAGGGGATGTGATGGGAGCATTGTCCTTATATGACTCAGCTCTTGCTAAAGGGGTCAAGTTGGGCCAGCACCATTACACCGTTCTCTTGTATCTTTGTTCTTCTGCTGCTGTTGGTGTTGTTCGACCCGCTAAAAGTGGAACCGGTTCTCGAACTTTGAATGCATTGCTTTCATCAGCCACTGATGAGGGCAATGATTCAGCAGAGTTGAATTATGCTTCAGACAGTGAAGTCTTGGTGTCAGCTTTCAATTCTGCTGAGAAATCAGGAAACCCTTTTGCAAATGAGGATTCTTCGTTTGTAAAAGATGGTTCTAGCTCTAGCAGACAAGAAGATCACGGAATTATGGTTAGTGAGGATGTCAAGAAATATGCACTACAGAGAGGGTTCGAAATATATGATAGTATGTGTTTGGATAAGGTCCAAGTGAATGAAGCTGCATTGACATCTGTGGCTAGAATGGCCATGTCCATGGGAGATGGTGATAGGGCTTTTGAGATGGTGAAGCAGATGAAGATCATGGGGATAAATCCTCGGTTACGGTCTTATGGTCCTGCTCTATCTACCTATTGTAGTAATGGAGAAATAGATAAAGCATTTGATGTTGAAAAGCACATGCTTGACGATGGCGTCTACCCTGAAGAGCCTGAATTGGAGGCACTCTTAAGGGTAAGCGTACAAGCCGGCAAGGGTGACAAGGTATACTATGTGTTGCATAAACTAAGAAGTAGTGTAAGGAAAGTCTCACCTTCTACTGCATCTTTGATTGTTGATTGGTTTAAGGGTAGACAGGCTTCTAGATTAGGGAAAAGAAAATGGGATATAAGATCAATAAAGGAAGCAATGGAAAATAGTGGTGGAGGTTGGCATGGACAAGGTTGGTTGGGAAAGGGAAAATGGGAAGTTTCTCATACAACAATTGGAGATGATGGAATGTGTAAATGCTGTGGAGTGCATTTAGCCACTATTGATCTTGATCCTATTGAAACTGAGAATTTTGCTAAGTCAGTGGCATCCATTGCTGTGATGAGGGAGAAAAAGTTGAACTTTCAGAAATTTCAAGTAAGCAACTAGATAATGTATTTTAGTTCTGGTCTCATTTTACATGGATGCAGTGGAATGAATAGAATTGTGAATTGCAGGCCTGGCTTGACAACCATGGACCTTTTGAAGCAGTGGTAGATGCTGCAAATGTAGGTCTATTCCGTCAAAGGAAATTCAAGCCATCCATGGTAAATTACTGAATGTACAAAATATTCAGCTTTTATGCATGCTGTGACTGTTGATTAATTTTTTCTGAGGTGAAACCTTTAGGTCAATGCTGTTGTTAATGGAATACGGCAAAAGCTCCCTTCAAGAAAATTTCCCCTTATTATTTTGCATCATCGTCGAATCAAAGGAGAGAAAATGGGTGAACCAATCAACAGGGCGCTAATTGATAGGTGGAATAATGCTGATGCACTCTATGCAACACCTACAGGATCAAATGATGACTGGTAAGAACAATATGGGATGATATAATTTCAACAACTTATTCATTCAGTTTCAATAAATTATGCATATCATCCTTCATTTGCTGACCTTTGCTTCAGGTATTGGTTGTATGCAGCTATAAAATTTAAATGCTTACTTGTTACAAACGATGAGATGAGAGATCATCTATTTCAGCTTCTGGGAAATGATTTCTTCCCCAAGTGGAAAGAGAGGCATCAGGTGAGCAAAGAAAGTTTTTCTATCAAGGCTTTGTTTTGATAGTCTTGCTGCATGCTTTTTGTATAATATATTTGATCAAATAGGGTATAATTTATCGCCATTAATTCTATTACCATACTTTTAACACTAGTATCCTTGTTCAAATTTAAGGTACGGTTCAGTTTCACTGATTCTGGTCCGCAGTTTCACATGCCGCCTCCTTGTTCCGTTGTAATTCAGGTACTGGAAAGCTCTTTAGAACATCAGGGAGCTAATATTTTCATCTTTTGTTTTTTCCTAAAAAATGTGAAGCTGAATAGAAATAATGGATATGTAAAGAGAAGAAAATGAGAAGGGAATATAACATGGCATATTTGGTTAGCAGGAATCAGAGCAAGGCCACTGGCATGTTCCAATTGAGACAGAAGTTAACTATGAATCAGAGAGAAGATGGTTGTGCATTACCCGCTCGACCTCAGGCATGGTTTGTGAAGATTCTTCAACGGCTACTGGAAATAACTGAAGGCTTAATCACTGAGGATTGTATCTCGTACATATTGTTTCCATTGTTCCTTTTAGAACTCTACAGTTTACAATGTCATTGGCTATTGTTGTTTCAATGAAATTACTGATATCAGTTTACTCATTACTTAGTTTAATAACTCTGCATATCACTTCAATGGTGAATAACATGATATTCTGATCCTTTAAATTAGACTCTAATCAGGGGAATTTGCAAGATCAGCTCTTACAACTACAACCGCTTCTACCAAGGAGTTACAATGCAACAGCAGAATATTGGCAAGCGCAAAGAGCTTAAGGAATCACCTCGAGAAATGTACAAAATTTTATATTTTTTAAGCATTGTTGTCCTAATATACAAACTCGGATATTACCTAAAATTGCGGCTGTAGGATAGATTGCTGGTTGTACCATTGATTTTCATATATGAAGTTCAATTGTCATTTTTCAAGTATACTGAACTATGAATTAGAAAATTAACTGGGTATGTTCATGATTGCTATAGAATAATCTTTTTTTTTTTTGGAAGGGTCAAGTTACATTAGGGGCTTAAACCCGAGACCTCCTAGCGAGAAGGGAGGACATATGCTGTTTGAGTTACGACTCATTGGCATAAATTAATCACTGTTCAACAAAATTTAAGCAAGAAAATGGGCCCAATCGCTGAAGCTGGCCTTGGGTCTAGCAAATCCAAACGACCCATGATAGGAACTTTTGTATTAGTATATGACCAAAAACCAGTAAGGTGCTGTGGCTTGTGTATTATTTGTATTTCACATGACATGAGGTATTGCACGTTCTAATGCTGTTTATGCCAAGCACAGTTAAGCTCTCCACCCTCCAACAAGTCATGTGCAATTCAAAATATAAAGATAACATGAAATTATTGATTCCTGTTTCTCTTATCGTTTTCAGAGAGGTAGATTGATGCGTTACCTTTCTTTTGGCCCCGGAAATTGATGCATATTATATAATATTTACTACTGACCGCAACACTGCAAGGCATCTATTTAAAAACTGAGATATAACAATCAAACTGTAGTGAGGAGTGAGCAGCTCTAATTTGTGTGTCAATTTTTAAACGGACATAGTCTCTTTATTTTCTGTCATTACATTATATGCTGAGTCGTTTTACCTTGGTTTTTTTTTTTTTTTTTTAAGCACAAAAGTAGGTAAAGACAGAAAATCACGGGAATGAAACTGTTTATTTGTCATGATCCTCTATGTTGGCTAGCCATGGCTGCAGAACCTTTTTATAAGGGGGCTTGTGAGTTATGTGTTTGTCTATTCTGTCATATCACATATGCCTCCAAAATCTATACAATATAGTATTTCTTGATTTGTCATAATTGGACACAATACATGCACAATTCTCGGTCAAAAAAGAAGCATTTAGACCCTATGTTTGCTTCTTTTTCATTACAATCTGTGCCTTCACTACTTCAAATTAGTGTTTCATCCAGAGAGTCAGTAACTGCATCATGGAGATGAATTTGAACTCTTGTTCCTATGAAAATCCTGCACAAGCTGAGGATAGGGTAGAAGAAATCATGCACTTTGACGAGTCTCTCAAGGTTCACATCCATATATATCATATATATTCCATACTCTCTTAGCAATGCCATATCGACCAATTGTTCAGAAAAGTTGCATCTTTGTATTGTTGATGGTTGTTTCAGGAGCTAAGGGCGCTGCGGTCTCAGCTTCACGACGCTGCAGAGTATTGTGAAGTAACATTCCTGAACAGCAAAGAGAGAAGCATGTGAGTCCTACAATACAACATTCACCATGCTCAAACATTATTTTCTCCAGTATTGGTTTCTGTTATGTTTAGTGAATTTTTTTACTCTTAGATGTACAAACTACAAAAAATTGATAAAACATTCTAAGTAAATTTGTATGAATAATTGAAAATGACTGATTGGATTTTATAAGGGTTGCAGTGTGGTGGAAAATACAAAGGACTACATACGCAAGACAATGGTCACTGTTGTTGATCATCTTGGAAATGTCTCAGCTAAACTTGATGGCCTTATTTCTCAGACAAATGCGTTTTCTGAAGCTGAGTCACGAGTCCAATGCCTCAAACAAGTTAGCGCTATTGCTTTGCTACATGAAAATCATAAATTTATTCAAAAAAGTATGCTAATGAGAACTATACATGCTTTTGACAGAGACTCCTCTCATGCGAACAATATGCTCATACAACTGGTCTTTCAAAAATGCAATTTTGCGACAACGTGAAAAGGTATCATAAACGTTATCTATCATCACGTAAGTATTCCGTAACACTCAAAACTTTTCAAATCAATTCCTATTTTATATGATTTATTATTTTAAAGTATTTTCCATGATCAGCACCTTCCCTTGAGAGATCAAACAAAGACAAATTAAGGTACTACTTCAATCCTTAATATCCGAATCTAATAGAGTAATGTATGTCTGACCACAAGTCAGAATCAAGAAACACCATGCTTAATCTATGAATGTGAAATATATTTTTATACATCTATGCTTGATATTTATGGTTTTGGCACCCTAATGCAGAGATTCTGAAAATCAAAATCCACCAAAGACTGAAGAAAAACATGTACCAGAGGCTCTTGTGGACTTGCCACTTTTTATGTATACTTGCAAACCATGCCCAACTTCTAAGTTGAAGCAAACAACCGCTTCAAATAAGGGACATCACAACCTGGCCACCGGTAACAAATGCTATTACACATGTTTGTTCTCATCATTTTCTTTTATTTTTCTCTAACAAAAGTTTCCTTTCCGAATTCCGTCTTAAACAACAGTGGTACCTGTTCAGGATGGTTTAGAAGTCTTAACAAAAGTTCCAAATTCCTCATTTCATTTCCATGTGAGTGCCTGCTCTATATCTAATATATCATGGTAGATTGATCTGCATAATATGGAGTTGATCACTCTGTAATCCACTAATCTGTATCATTGATTTTCAATTTTGGGTAGAGTACCCAGAAGGTTGGACGCCACAGAAGATCCTCGCATGGTAGTGACCTCTTATGGCGCATGCGACGTTCTAGACGAATCCAGTGAAAGACTTGACACCATATTCACCTGTTAGTTCCTTAAGGGAAAATGTTATTCTTTTCCTTTTTTTGGTCCTTGTATCACATTCCCTGCTCTTCTTCACGTATGACAATGCAGTGTTAATTAAAGTGTCTTATGTAGTAAGCAAATATTTGTATAATTGCGTGTGATTCTGGAATAGTGCGAAATTTTAACTACAAAATAGGGTAAATATCTTCACAACAAAAAATTATTGTGGCAGGTTCCACAATTTATGTTTTGCTCCAACAATTTTCTGTTTATTCTGTTACAATACATGATGATGATATCACATGTAATTGTTGTAATTCCAAACTCACAGCATGTGAGTTGTAACCCTTTACAATTGCGATCTGGTTTGTGACTTATTTAACGATTGAATAGTTGTATGTGATATATATCCCTTTCTGCGGGCCTCGTTGAAAATAAATGATATAACGACAAACAAACAAGTGAGACTGACAAGGGAACAAGCTAAGATATGCGATCTTTGATCTTTCTTTAATTTCTTCTTTTTGTTAATATCATCACAACAAAACTCTTGTTAAAATGGTAAGTAACCCCATTGTGTTAAAAGGAGGGAATGAATATATTCTTAGACTGTGTGGGAAGCTGAGCCAGGGACACAGATTCATGTTTGACACATAAGATATAAATAGAAATATTATTTCTAAAAATATTGAATTAGTGTATTTTGTATTAATCTTAACAGTAAAAACATAGAAATACTAGCAAATGATACAATTTATTTTTCATTTTTTCCTTTCTTATTTTTGTTAATTTTTCATTATTATATTTTTATTATTATATTTTTTCTCAAAATTTTTTAATAAAAAATGAGAATAAATTAGATTTTTATAATTTATTCTACTTTATCACCAAATAAAATACAAAAACACTAAATTTTGTATATATATTATTTATGTCTTATTTTCAGTGTCTTATCATATTCTGAGAAACAAACGCAGCTTAAGGACACGAAATAAGAATGAATAAAACAAGGAGAACATACATTTTAATTAATTATGGTTTGATTGATATACTTGAGATGATAAAGAAAACCTATGCTATGTTACAGAAAGAGAAGAGAGATCAGAGGAGGTTCCCTTGTATATAAGGAAATTAAGGGTCTCAAGAGCAAAATAGATGAAAGTGCCAGGTGAATGGGTGAAGAAGCACCCAAAATTGAAACCCACCACACATTGCCATCCCATTCCATACACCTTATCAAATTCCTGCAGATCAAAAAACTACTTCATGAATCATGATTATTGATTGGATCAACACATACACAAATACAAAAGTACATTAATGATTAATTAATTACCTTCTTGATGTGAGCAGCAATAGAGATGCAATCATGAACATCATAAAGGTCAAGGGCCTAAGAAGCACATGCCATGGCCTGGATTTGCATCTTTAACGGCATGTCAGTTTCTTTCACCATACCTTCCCCTTCCAACATCTTAATATTCCTTCTTCCGCCAGAAGGGCTTGCTTATGAAGCTTAGCTTCCAACATTGCCTTGCTTTGCCAATTCAGAGATTTTATAGATGCAGATGAAATGGCACCATTTTGTAATTCACACGTAACCTCCTCAGTTTCCTTTTCTAAATCTTCATTTCCCCCCTTAACAATAGATTTCAATTAATTTTTTAATCTATGACGACACGTAAAAATTAAATTCTTTATTTTTTATACTAAGTAACAAGTGATGTACTTTCGAAATATTGAATAGTTCCTCAAGATACGTATTTCACTCGCACAGTAGAAAAAGAGAGAAGTCTAGGTGGTAATATTTTTGTTAAAATTTGATCTGCACTTATTTATCAAAAAAAAATGAATAATCATACGTTATTAGATGTCATCTGACAACATTAAAAATATTAATAATAGCTAATTGATAATTAAACATCGCAAATTTTACTGACCCGAAAACTCTTCGTAAAAAATGTAATAGCTATTGGCGTATTGCCGTTTAAGTTTTGTGCGATACAAAATTATAAGATTGAATTTTAACTAATCTAAAATTAGGATTTAATTGTAAAATCTCTTTGTATATTTGGATGGCACTAAGTTATAAGACAAAGATATTTTAGTTTTCAAGTATGTTTGACCATTTTTTTTAAGTAAAAAAAATACTAAAAATAAAAAATATTTCTTAAAACAATTATATTTTTCTTTAAAAAAAAACTTATTTTAGCTTTAGCGAAAAGATGTTTTAAATAAAGAAAAGTATAGGTAGACAATGAAAATATTAAACAATGTGACAATGGATATATCCGATATTCAATTCATTAGGTGTGCGAATGGTTATTCTAATATTAAACAATGTGACAACTTTAAAATTTTTTATTCAAATTATTCACAAAAATTATTGACTACCTAATAAAATCTTTTAAATAATAAATAGTTTATCAGATGTCATTTTTTAAAATTTACACACTGATTTTAATGGTTACTTCATTGTTTGATAATGATCAACTTGCTTTACAACCATAATATGAATAAGTTAAAAGATTATATAACAACTTAATTATATATTATTGCATCAATGCATAAATAACAATATTATAAAATTTCCACTACACTAAATAAATAACAATACGATTTTTTTTGTTTAATCTGTGTATCCAGATCCAAGGATTACTGCACCGTCTATCCATGGATTACCACAAATCAGAGTCGCAAACCTTTGTGCTTGACGTAGCGTTTTGCACTCATTCTGCCTTTACTCTACTAAATAAATATAACTTCCGTTTTGGAGAAGTTATTAATATTCATGTGGGTGTCGCATAGACTAAAACTCTAAAATAGTTTTTGAAATTGAATTCCTACACTAAATTAATTTCTAGAGTTTCAGTTGTATTAATAATATTTTTGAGATTGATTTTCGAGTACTATAATGGTCCTTCAACTTGTTTTTGATAAAAATTCAGCAAACGGAGCAATGAATTAATACCACCAATATCACACTAAACACATGTAAAAAGCAAATGCTACATCGTTTTGTTATATTTGGGCATCAAAACAGTTTGTACATACAAAATTTTCATCAGTGTTAGACTTTTTTTTCTTCTCCACTTCTTCTTTTCTTTTCTTTTCTTTTTTTTTAAGAAAAAAAGCTCAACACAACAAGATGGAGCAACAACTTTAGTCATGACAACCCTTAGTTATCTTCGGCATTGTCATCAACAACTATAGGGTTCACCACTACTCCACTCCTCGAAGAGCAAGAAGGATCTACTAATAATATCCATCACACATGAATTTTGATTCCTGAAGATTCTATCATTCCATTCTAGCCAAACTGTCCAGATAACAACAAAGAAGTTAATCACCCACCTCGTCCTATCACCTCTTCTTGCTGCAGCATTCGTCCAGCTTTCAAAGTGTTGTTTGAGTGTACCAGGCATGGTCCATTTCCTTCCAAGAACGAATAGCCAAGCACACCACACCTGCCAGGAAATCTCACAACCAGCAAACAAATGAAAAGCAGACTCCACAGACTTACCACATAAGACACATGTACTATCATTTGGGTTAATTACACCTAGTCTACACAGTCTGTCCTTAGTATTCACCCTCCCCACCAACACAAACCAAGAGAATAACTCGATCCTTGGTGGAACGAAACCCTTCCAAATTGCACTTGTGAAGCTATAGCTTGTTATTTCCTCCGAGAGAACCACTTCCTGCAACACCTGCATAAATGAGTTAGTCGAATAAATACCAAATCTATCAAATTTCCAGACCACTCTGTCCTTCCTCTCAGATGTTAGCTGAACAGACTGTAAAACCTGATGGAGTTGGTTTACTAGTGTCAACTCCCACTAAAAAAACTCTATCTTTCATTGAAAATTCCATATCCACTATAACCCATCCCAAAATCCATAATCCCCAATAACAGAACATTTGAGGTTTGAGACCGAGAAAAGCCTTGGAAATAACTCTTTAAGAACACCGTGAGGTAACCAGATATCCTCTCAGAACCGTACTATTCTGCCATTCCCTACATCCATATACAAACCCCTGATCATTTTTTTTCTCTCACATATGGCTCATTGATTTGTAACTGACAAATATCCTTCCAAGGACCCTCCTTGTAGGTATAGGCTGACCACACAGCTTCTCATTCGGATTCAAGTTATTACAGGAGCAGACGACTTTCTTCCACAGGAGACAATTCTCTTTCGAGAACCTCCACCACCACTTAAAGAGCAAAGTTGTATTCTGAATTACTGCGTCTCCAATTCCCAGACCACCTGCCTTTTTTGGAGCCATCACCACTTCCCATTTTACTAGTGGTATCTCATTTCTCCCATTCTCTTTACTCCACAAGAAGCACCTTTGGAGTGAGATCAACTTTTTCGCTATCGCCTTCGGCATCTTGTATAGGCTAAGATAGTAGATAGGCAAACTATTCAGAACATACTTAATAAGAACCAGCTTACCCGCTTTGTTTAGGGTCTTTGCTTTCCACATACTTAACTTGTCTTCCACCTTATCAATCATCGGTTTCCAAGTCTTTACAAGCCTCGGGTTTGCTCCAAGAGAAATGCCAAGATATCAGACTGGTAGAGACTCCTCCTTGCATCCCAGCAACTGACACATCTTACGCGCCCAATACTGATCACTATTAACCGGAATGAAGCTAGACTTCTCAAAATTGATACTCAACCCCGACATCAGCTCAAAGCAACGTAACAATCGCTTGTAGTTCCTAATAGTCTCTTCCTCAGTAGGATAGAAGAGAATGGTATCATCTGCAAAGTGTAAGTGTGACAGCTCAATGTTATCCCTTCCAACCAAAAGTGGATAGATGCGGTCATTCCTCACTGTCTCCCTAATCATCCTATGTAGCATATCAACAACTAGCACAAACAGAAACGGCGATAAAGGATCTCCTTGTCATAGTCCCCTTTCCATCTTGAAAGGCTCAGTGGGGGACCCATTTATCAAAACCGACATAGACGCAGAGCAGACACACTCCTTAATCCACCCCCTCCATATATGGCCGAAGCCCATCTTCTGCAAAACAATATCCACAAAACTCCATTTGACCCGGTCGTATGCCTTTTGAAAATTAAGTTTAATAATCGCAGCACTCTTCTTCCTAGCCTTCAGCCACTGCACAGTCTCACAGGCTATCAATGCCCCATCATGAATTTTCCTGCCATTCACAAACGTACTATGTGTCTCTCTTACTAATCCTGGCATGACCTTCCTCATTCTCTGAACCAATACCTTAGATATGACCTTATACACACAACCCACCATACTAATCGGCTTGAGGTCTTTTATTTCTTTAGCCCCAACAAACTTCGGTGCCAGCGCCACCCAAGTGATATTTGAATCTCTAGGTAACCTAGAAGACCGAAAAAAATCCAAGACTGCTCCAGTAAACTCCTACCCAACTTTTTTCCAACACTTCTTGATGAAATTCATATTATATATGTCACTTCCTGGTGCTTTTGTTGACTCGCAATCCCATACTGCATCCTTTATCTCTTCAACAGATGACATCAACTCCAATTCTGTTGCCTCTTCCACATCTATCTGCATTACTAACCCATCCCAAAAACCTACGTTAGGTGACACCTCCTGTTAGTACAAGTCCTTGTAGAAATCTCTTATAGCCACCTTAATCCTGGCTTGATTCCTCACTACTCTTCCATGAATCATTAAAGCATCAATCCGATTATTCCTCCTTCGAGCTGAGGCTAAATTATGAAAGTATCGAGTATTTTTGTCTATCTCCTTTGCATGCCTGGATCTTGACATCTGCTTCTAATGTACCTCCTTCCTGATATACCACCTCTTACAAGAGCTAACCAGTGCCTTCCTTCTTGCTTCCAAGGTTCCATCATGCACTCCATTACTGACCATATCGTCTACTTTCTTGATCTCCTCCTCAAAATTTTTAATCCTCATGTCCATAGACCCAAAATTCTCTCTATGCCATCTGCCCAAAGGAATCGTCATGGCCTTTAACTTGTCCAGGAACCGCACCTCCCCTAGGCTTCTCCACTACTCCTTCACCATCCTCAAGAACCCTTCATGAGTGAACCATGATTCAAGACTTCGAAAAGGTCTCGACCCCCTTCTGACCCTTGCAGCTTCCATCACCACTGGGCAATGATCCGATAACCCTCTTGGACCACCTCGTAGCCTAGTATCGGGAAACTCTTCTAGCCATTCCAAAGTAACCAACATTCTATCAATGCGGCTACAAGATTGGCCCCTGAACCAGGTAAACAGGCGGTCAGATAAGTCTAAGTCCACTAGTTCCATACCCTGAATCCATGATTTAAAGTCCGCTGCCGACCCCGTCAAAGTAGTAGCCCCTTTTCTCTCTTCCACTTTAACGACCTCATTAAAGTCTCCCATAAAGCAAAAAGGTACTTGACATAACCCAGATAAAAAGCTTAGCTCTTCCCACACAACCAGCTTTTCATTCCTAATATGCGCACCATACACTAAACAAATAGCACAACGAAAACTACGCTTGATCAGCTCCCCCTCCACGCATAACCATCTATCTCCTTTATAACAGTTGCCTATCTTAAAAACCGTTTCATCCCACATCAATAATAGACCGCATGAAGCACCTTCCGCCCCGACATACTCCCATCCTACCGCATCATTTTCCCACAGTTGCACAACATCAAATTTAGTTACTACCTCTCTTTTAGTTTCTACCAGGCATAGCATATGTATATTAAAATTTCGCCTAAAGGTTTTCACCATACTCAATTTTCCAACTCCCGCCAACCCCCTAACATTCCAAGAGCTAAAAATCATTTAAAACCAGCAATACACACCTTACCTCCGCCGTTACTGCCAGACCTTGGCCTTCCAAACCGTCCGGTCCTTTAACCGGTCAAACCCTTTTCGAACATTTTTTGTACGGACCGCAACCTGTCCTTATCCCCTCCCTTGCCAAATCACAACCCCGTTCCCCCTTCTGCATGTCGACGAGCTCAAGAGGACCCACCAACCCAGATGAGACCTCCCCTTTCAGCCTCGCTATCTCGAAGCCACCATCAATACGCTGTGTCCCTGCCGCACTCGACCTACCGGATTCATCACCGCACTCTACTACGTCATTCAATTCGCGCCGCACCCCACTCGCAGTTGTACTTTCTCTGTACATACTGCTGATCTCAGCCCTAGAAATCCTACAATCGTAGAACCACTCTAGGTTCTCTTCTTTTATCTGTAGTCACTCTATGTTCTTTTACTCTTCACCAACATTAGCACACCTTTTCTTCCAAAATCAAACTAAAAAATGCAACCTAGATATAACAAAATTACATTGCATATGTTTTTATTAGTGGCCAAAATCAAACAAAATTTTGTTTAGTTACATATGTCCTGCATAGTATTCGAAATTTCAACTCATTACTCTGCCTGAAGAGTTACTTTTGAAAAGAAGTTGAAGAATCATTATAGTATCCAAAAATTAATTTCAAAGGTATTACTATTTAATAAGACAAATAAAATCTCAAAAATTAATTTGATACATCACACATGAGTTTAATGTCAAGAGTCACTTTAAAAATTTAGTTATTGCATCTTTATTTCTTGATCATACGAGGGTTGTTGTTATTATTATTATATCTATTATATATTACTAATTTTATAATTAAAATGTGTCATATGTTATTTTTTTATTATAATTGAAATCTAAGTTTTCCTTCCAAAATTAAAGAATTCTCTCTTCTTTCCTACTAATTTTACAACAAAAAATTCTTCATTACAATTGAAATCAAATCTTTTTCTCTAAAATTAAAGAGTTCTTTTCTCTTTCTTACTAATTTTACAATCAAAATATGACACATATCATTCCATCATTACAATTAAAATCAAATCTTTTCTTCTAAAATTAAAGAGTTCTCCCCTCCTCCTTTTCTGTTTCTCTATCTCTTTCATTCCTTCAACCACTCTATCTTTTTTATATATCACAATAACTAATTACAAATTTGACAATCAAAATATATAACATGACATTCTTTAATTGCATTAAAATTAATATATATATTACTATCTAAATTTAATAACCAAATATGCCACATGACATTCTTTTATTAAAATTGAGAGAAAATATTTTCCCTTAAAATTAATAAATTCTCTTCCTAAATTCTCTCATCTACCTCTCTCCTTTTTTCTATTTCTCTCTACCATTTTTACTCTATATATAATATATTATATATTACTATCTAATTTAATAACTAAATGTGTCATATGACACTCTCTTATTAAATTAAGAGAAAATATTTTTCTCCAAAATAAATAAATTCTCTTCCTAAATTCTTTCATCTACCTTTTCTTTTTTCTATTTTTCTCTACCCTTCCCTCTCTATATATAATTTATAATTTATATTTTATATTAGTAATTTGACAAATCAAAATGTGTTACCTGATAGTTTTTATTACAATTAAAATAAGTTTTTTTTTTAAAATTAACAAACTTCATCTCTCATACTTCATCTTTATCTTTCTCTTTTTTTTTCTCAATCTCTATTTTTTACCTTTCTATTTTAAAAAAAAAATAAATTTAACAAAATGATATAATTCAAATAAAACATATTATTATTATTATTATTATTATTATTATTATTATTATTATTATTATTATTATTATTATTATTATTATTATTATTATTATTATTATTATTATTATTATTATTATTATTATATATACATATTTGTTTAGTTTTTTCATTTAGTTATAAAATTTTCACCACATATTTTTTTAATCTATATTTTTATTTCTCTTCTTTCAAATATTTATTACATATAATTTGGAGAGAATACTAATATTATTATGATTAAAGTTAGAATTAAGATTCAATTGTTTAAAAAAATTGATTTTGAGTTAATTTTACAACTATCATTATAAATTTTTTATACTAATATCTAATTATATTTTTATATAAATAAAAAGAAAAAATAATTATTTTAAATAGCAAGCATAAAAATTAATTATTTCTATTTGTGCAACAGATTTAATACCTAATCAAATGTAAAAATATACACGTTAAATTATTTCAAATTTTAGATAACGATTGTTAAAATTAATTATTATTAATAAACTAAACTTTTTCACATAAAAATAATAATTAAAAATCTTATTATTTGACTTTTTTATCTACGGAGATTTAGTCTTTCTTACTCAACGAGGACTTTTATTTTTTACAATTTTTTTTGTAAGAGTAGTTTGATTCTATAAATTTTTTGTGTCATAATCTATAATCTCAGGACAAAACTAACATAGTTTTAAAAGATTTATATTCCCGTAAAATCTACGTAGATCCTGCTCTTCTTAGCCGATGAAACTTTTGTCCTCTACGACTTTTTTATAAAATTAGTTTGATTCTATAAATCTTTTATAACATAATCTATAATATCAAGACAAATCTAATATAATTTTAAAAAATTTATATTCTCATAAAATTATTCGAATAAAAATATTATTACTAATCTAATGCTTGCGTTGATGTCATTTATTTAAAGTTATAAATTAAAGAACATAGCATGCATTATCATTTTATTTTATTTTATTTTTTAAATAACATTCCATTGATTAAAATTAAATGTTAAACTTGACACATACATAAAAAATATTTCAGAGAGTGAAAGCTTTTAAACTGAACTTGTAATAATTCTAACAAACGAAAAGCGATATAATATATATATATATATATATATATATATATATTATAACACACAAGATATAAATAATATATAAATTTTTTATTTTAATACATAAAATAAATATAATAATTATCAAATTAAATATTTTTTAAAAAAATTATCAAAATTTACGTCCCTTGCTTATCTCGTTTATAGTGTAAACAAGATATACACGTGTTAGGCTGATGTATAGACACGGTAAACAAGATAGACTTATCTCGTTTACACTGTAAACAAGATGAATCTGCATGTATCTTATTTATAGTATAAACAAGATACAAGAAGATAAATTTTAATCTATTATAAAAGGATGTGTAATCCTTGGCATTTTTCACACATATTTCATACATTTTTCTGTCTCGATTTTCTCACAAAAACAAGGCAACAATGGCCAGTAACAATGTATATATAGTTGTGTGTGTTTATCCCAATTGTCGTATGAGAAATGGCGACAACGGGTGACATTTGAGTGTGAAAATCCGATACTATTGTGAACTCAGTGAGTAAGTATGTTGTCGGAATTGAAGAGTTTGATATTGAGCAAGTTAGGTGGTTCAGAAGCGAGGGAGGTTGGAGGAGCGGGGTGTAGGTTGCTAGCACCCATGGGTAATGAAGTTTTTCAATTTCGACTATTTCGACTTCTAGGGGACGAGCATGTGTTCGACATTCATGGGAGGATCATAGCGGAACAGGTGATGGAGTTTTCAGCAACAGAGTGCAACCGGCGATGTCTATGACACCCCACTGTGCCACCGAACACAAAGATTGGTACGTCCATGCCAACACGGCCGAACCCCAAGACAACACCTGGCACTGCCCAAAGTCCCGGAGAAGAGGCACCCAATGCACGTGGACCAAATTGTTTGACTTGTCTATCATCAGATATCCTCTGATCAATAACACAATGTAGTATCTGGTGTACTGTCGAAGGGTCTCTGGGCCGTCCGTAGGAGGCATCTAGTAGACATGATCCCGCAACCAAAGAGATAAGCCTCAATGTAGTCCCTGAAGTTGCACTCGAGCCTCATAGTAGTCCCTGAACTTAAAAGTTCCTCAGAGTCATCCCCGAACTTGCACTCTGGGACTCAAAGTTGTCCTTCCGACAATTTCTGGACACCTGGCGCAACCGAAAAGCTTAGCTGGCAGCGTTCGTGACACGTGGGACTTACAATGGCTAGCTGATGTGGCAGAGTAAACTCTCCCGCATCAATTTGGTCCCTCAGGTGAAGTTAAAACCCTAATCCCCAAGTTTGAAGGCCACATTGCTCACTCTGTTCTCTTCTCGTCAGTGCTGTATACTTGTCTTCTCCCTCTTTGAAGTCTGACGGTTATGGCAAGCACGAGCAATGCAGCTGGGAGTTCGAACAATCCACGATTATTTGGAAACATCATGAGGAGAATGAACAGAAACAGAGAAGCTCGTTTGCCAGAATGGTGTACCTGCGGGTCGAGACCAGTGCTGCGGTGGTCAGGGACAGATTCTAATCCAGGGAGATCGTTCCTGGGTTGCCCAAACTACAATGTAAGTATTATTGTTGTTAATTGCTGTATTTATGGATATAAATTTTGCTGATTGAATTTTCTTAGATGTGCAGACTGTGGGTAAGAAATGGTGTGGATTATTTTTGTGGGTTGATAAAGTTTTGGAAGATGTCATGCCATGTGATGATAGAACAAGACATTCAGTTGATGATGAAGAATGGAAGATGAAGATGGCTTGGAAATTTGGTAAATTAGAACCTGAAATTAGGGTTCTAAAAATGGGGAAAATTTTGATGTTTGTGTTCATGTTGTTGACTGTAATTGGTATTCTTGTATTAAAACTGGATAGACAGCAGGGTCAACTGTATCTAGCAAAAAACAAATGACATGCATGTTATATGCATATGTTGTTCATGTACTTGTTCCTGTCCTTTTGTTTGAAAGAAATGCAAATTAAAGTGTTTGATTATATGCATACTTCTGTTCTTGGACTTCTTTTCAATGAAATAGAAATGGACAGGATTTGAATTACTCTTAAGTCTGTAACAGAGGATAAAATATAAACAAAAGGATGACAAAACTCAGTTCAATAAAGTCATAATTCATATTGGTAATGTTTGATTCAAAAAAGGTATTATAGAGCCAAAACACCAAGTATATCAAAGTTGTTAACATATTGACCTGATAAAATTCAAATACTAAAATTCCCAACACTAGGACAACGTTTAAGGCATTGTAAACAACTTCAGCAAAATAGATACAAAAAAATAGCCTTCTTTTCCTAAACATAATTATCCTAATCTTCATTTTTTGTGTATGGGTGCCTTGAATCCAGGGTTGGGCACAAACTTCATGAAGTTTGCAAGCCTTGTAGCAGTTCCCTGTGTTGCACCTTGCATAGAGTTAGGTGGGAGATTCCTTGCTGTATGACTACTTCCTGGTGGGGTAGCAGCAGGTGGGGTGGTTGCTGGTGGATTGCTACTTCCTAAAGCCGGTTTTTCATAATGCTTGGCTAACTTTCTTTTTAGAGGGAGCTTTGGCGGCCTAACAGGTGAAGGTATAACCTATTAGCGAAAACATGTAAGATAGTTAGTAAACTAGGTAAGGATGTGAATATGATAAATTTAAAATCATATAACTTTGTGAACCTGTTGAGAGTCATCAGTTGCTTCCAAGGGTGGTTCACTTTGGTTAAGATTGATTTCGGTTGGGGCTTGTGGGATAGGGGCAGCAAAGTTGGCCTGACCTTCACCACCATTAGCAACAGTGGGTTGTGCAGCGGCAGCCTCTGCAGCAGCAACTTCTACAGCTGCAGCAGCCTCTTCAGCAACAGCTCTCTTTGGACAGTTCCTTTTGGTGTGTTCTGCTTCACCACAACAACGACATCGACCTTTTTATATATTCTTTTCATCTTGGTCTTCAACTTCTTACTCCCACTTGGCTCTTCATCTGCATCTTTTCTTCTTTTTTTCTTAAGTGGTCTGGGCTTGTTTCTAAATTTTGGTGCTTGTGATCTGTTATATGGTGACTTTTTTCATAGTGCTTGACCTGGAATTGGATTGATATGGAAGGCATATGTGTTATTATATGCTTCCATGGTCAACCACTGATGACAAAAGTCTTCCGGTCTCTTACCAGCACTTGCCAGTGCAGCACACGCATGCACACATGACATCCCTAAATAGCATTCACACAACAACGAAGACAACAACAGTAAGCCTACAACAAAGGTTGATAATGATAATAAGACTAAAATAATGAATTTAAAAAACATTACCACTCAATTGCCAGAAACCACATGTGCAGAGCCTCTTTCCCAAATCCACAACCATGTTGGTCGGCCAGCCATGTACTTCGAACTTCTCATAATCTGCGTCACCAGACCACATCGGGACCCAACTTTTTTATTCCTTCCGTATCTTTTCTAACCTACTGCGCTGTATAGGAGGTAGAACTCCAGTGTTCGAATTCAGCTTCACCTTATTCCTTCCATTGCTTATTGAAGTTCTTCCACAGATGCCAAACACAGAATCTGTGATGGACATCTGGAAAAACCTCCTTAAATGCATTTATAAGGCCCTGTTTCAGATACCAAAGAATGGGTCAGATAGTTGTTTCGGGCATCAAAATAGTCCCTACACTTCTATAAGTGACATCAAACTAGTCCCTACACTTATGTAAGTGACATCAAACTAGTCCCTACACAGCACTGTTACAGAACATTATGCAGAACAGGATAAATAAGTAACAATAGATTGACAGAACATTATGCAACATGTAATTAGTCTAGGATTAATTCTACATATATAGACAGCAGTCCAGTGTATAAACATCATATAGGTAACTAATAAGTAACAACAGATAGATTGACACTAAATAACTTAGAACTATTAAGTCACAATCAGTGTATAAATAAGTCACAATAGATTAATTCAGCACATATAGACAGCAGTCCAGTGTATAAACATCATGTTGAAACACACCCAATAGGTAACAATAAGTAACAACCAGTGACTTGTTATAAGTAAGAACTATTAAGTCACAACCAGTGTATAAATATCATTTTAAGTCACAATAGATTAATTCAACATATATAATCAGCAGCCCAGTGTATAAACATCATTTTAAGTCACTCATCTGCAATATGATGACCCTCCATGGTGAAATATGATGGTAATCATCGGATCACCCATCTGTAATTTAAAAAAAAAAAATTCATTGATCAGAGTCATTGTCCTCAAACACATTAATAATTTAAAAACTCCACAAATAACTGCAATAAATCCTAACACATAAAGAACAAGTTTCCATATCAATATTAGTAATAATCATTAATATCAGGCCGTGCACATACTCAATCAATTGATCCCTGCATCCAGAACATATTAGATATCACTCACTCATCCAGAACACAACTAATTAGACTTGTCTCCTTTCTTTGAAACACTCTTACAACTTTAATCATAATATTAGATAATAATATCTATGCAACGACATTTGTCATACAATAAAAATACAAGAAAGTATCATGTCGCCTTGCAGTTATATTAAACTAATTTAAAAAAATGACATAAGAAGATGACAATATAGAATTAGTTTATATATAGAAATTATTCTCAATTACCAATGAGCTGTAAGGCATTTCTTCAATATTTTATTTAATGAAGGGAATAATAGTAAAAAATAGATTATTCAATTCTCTATAAGCTGGATCAAAACAAGAAATTGAATTCAATTATGTAATTTACTAGGTTATACTCCCTCCATCTAATAACATAGGTAATTTCTTATCCAAACTTATCATCTTCTATAGAATACAAAACACTAATATAGACACGGAAGTACACACGAGTATATGTATAATATTTGTTTATTGAGACAAAAATGATGAAAGATACGGTCATACACAAATACCCATTAAAATCATATATTTTGTGTCTTTTTAAAATGTTGAAATACTAATTTTTAACTTGAGACACTAATTTTTTTACATTTTTTTATCATGTCTAACTTACCAAACACAATATAAAATTAGTGTCTTCTTATATCTATGTACTCTTATGTCTTCTTCAGATGCTTTTTTATGTACTATAGTAAGTAGTAAATAACTTTTAAGGTCAATCAAACTAATGTAAGCAGTTTAAATACTCTTGAAGACAGAAGTTAAAGGTTTCCTAATCTAATCTGTGTATTTTGTCAAATGTGACCAAATTTAAAAATTCAACTCGTAACAGATTGAATTTAGTTCCTATGTCCCATATCATGACATTTCAAACCCGCAGATATCACCAACTTCACAGTTTGGATGATACACTCGATAATTTGCATAATAAAACGAATTTTAACAATATATTCTTACCTAGTAACTGAATTCTTACCTGAAATCTAAGCTAATTAGCATAAGCACTTCCTTAGGCAGTTAGGGATATGAATTTGAGATGCATTTACTAAAACTCAAAGGAAAGATATTTTTTTCTTGTTCACTTTAATTGTAGCGTGCAGTACCCATATCCATAAGAGAAAGAGGAAAAAAAAAAGTAAAAACGATCACAGTTCACTATTTCAGATTAAGGGGAACCATGAAGTAATAGTTCTGATCAAATCCTAGCAAAGAGCACAAAATAGCAGCGTTCATACCCACACATTACACTCGAAAAAAATGGATTGAACTTTTGTGAATATTAAATTAACAACAATATCAAAAAACAGAGAAACCACGTATTTTTTTTTATTTTTGGCTTACCTGTTTCAGAGAAACTAGCCTTCCCAACTCTGTGTATGAAGGAGATGACAAAGCGATGCTCCAGGGCCTGAGTTTTCGACTTAAATCGGTGCGGTTAATGCAATCGTATATGCGCCATTGGTGATTGTCTCGGAGAAGAAGAAACCTCAGTCTCTATTGTGTTTGTTTTGTGTTTTGAGAGGAGGGAGATTATACGTTAGAGTTACGTTGAAGGAAGGAGGATTTCAGCGTGAAACGACGTCGTTTCATTTTATTTTGGCGCTACAGCCAAAACGCCGTCGTTTTAGTAAGTCCCACATGTCATGAATGCTGCCAGCTAAACTTTCCGGTTGCGCCAGGTGTCCAGAAATTGCCGGAAGGACAACTTTGAGTCCCGGAGTGCAAGTTCGGGGATGACTCTGAGGAACTTTTAAGTTCAGGGACTACTATGAGACTCGAGTGCAACTTCAGAGACCACATTGAGACTTATCTCCGCAACCAAACCAGCTTGATCGTGAAGGATTCCTTCTTCTGTGCCGCCTGCTGTGGAGCCATGGGAGGCCTCGCACCAAGCAGCTGCTCCACCAGCGCCCACGTTTCCATGTCATACCACCTACCGAAGTCACGGAGGCACCCCCAACTGGCACCCCGTGTGCACGTAGGCCTAGGTAGTACGCCACGTCTTGCAGAGTGATCATAACCTCACCCCATGAGAGATGAAACATGTGCGTCTCCGGACGCCATCGCTTCACGAATGCTAAAATCAGGGAATTGTCAAAAGTGAAATCCCTGAAGGGTACCGTGTCGCCGAATCCAGCCTCCGTCAGATACGGGACGATGACATCCGGTGGAGGAAGGGTATGACTCACACGGCGGGGCAGTAGAAGGCGAGGCCTCTAAAAAATAAAACAAATTCAGCCTTATACGAAAATAATTTTAAATTTTTTATTTATTGAATTCTTAAACTCTTTTGTAGTTTTTTCATTAAATCAATTTAGTATGATATACAAAATTAAGTTAAATAAATATTTCTTTCTAACTTGCTACTTCGACTTAAGAACATATTTCTATGTTTCAAAGTTACACATATTTCTAAATTACATATTACATACTAAATGAAACCTAAGTAGAACGATGTAAGTAGTAACAACCTAGAACAAGTAAAATAGAGTTCCAAACTAATAAATTATGTCCTAACAACCTTCCACAAGAAAAAAGAGTTCTAAATTTCTACTAGAGATCTACTACAAACTATGTTCTGGTTATACGCGACTACCCTAACCATGGTCACATACAAAATAAGTACCATATGGGATTGCAAAGAATTAAGCAGAACTAAACTAACCTCAAAGTCGGCTGTCCCGGCATAGTGCAATGTCTCATTCAGCCTATTGATATTTCCGTTGTTCCCCGTCTAGTACGCCATCGCACTGTCAGTCGATAATATAGTCAGAAAGAGATAATATAGGCGAGAAAGTGGGTTGACAAGGTCAAAGTGGAGCCCAGAACACATTGTGAACGACATATACTTATAGGTGTCCACATGTTTAACGAAATAAGCATCTACGTATCTCATTTATAATGTAAACACACGTGTCAAACTGACGTATCTTATCTCGTTTACAGTATAAAGGAGATAAACAAAGAATGCAGATTTCGATAATTTTTTTTAAATTATTTAATTCAGTAATTATTATATTTATTTTATTTATTAAAATAAAAAATCTGATAATATATATCTAACTAATTTAAATTTTAAAGAAGGGGGGAGAAAAATGTTATCAGAGGTGGTGCATTGCATTGTGTATTGTGCCGCCTTATATGGATGAGATCATGAGACCAACTGAAACACAGCATTGACTCTTCTAAATTCTCATACCTCATCACACTTACGCAATCTCGACTCTTCATCTTGACAAATTCAACCAAGAGATTAGAGATAGGCTTGGGAACTTTGCAGCCACACTGAATCCCTCTCTAAAAAACATGCCTCATTTCTTATATTTGAGATTGAGATGCATGGTTGCACAACGGCCTCTCTTAGCTAGTCAGATGGACACTCACTAAATAGAATTAGCACAAACATTGGATTATTAGTGACAAGTGACAACTCATAACCACACTTGACAGCGACAAACTGATGTATCTACACAAGCACCTGTGATCAAAATTCAAAACTAACATAGACTAAACTACACATCCTCCCACGGTCCCTCATAATATACATTCTGTCCCTAACTACCTACAACAATCAACCACATGAATCAATGTAGTAACTTAGACTCTACTTTCAGTTTAAGGGTATTTTAATCAATAATTTGTATATATTTTTTGTTACTAATCGGTCCAATTTTATATTAAACTTATTTTAAAAAAACATTTTAATGAAAAAGAGTGGTACAATTTAATATCTAATTTTTTACTAATTAGTTTACTACTAATCTACTATGATTAAGTAGCCAATTTATTAAATAATTAAATAAATTAACTAAGTGGATGAAATAAATTTACTCACCTCGCCTAGTTCTCAATTTATTAATAAGTTAATAAACTAATTAAACTAAAATTATACTAAGTAGGATAGTTCTTTTTCTTTTTCTTTTCGTTTTTTTTTTGTTATTTTTCTTTTTTCTATTCTTATTTTACGAAAAAAGTCTAAGAATCAATAAAATTTATTATTTTTATAATATTTTTAATCATCAATCTAATTTTTTAATTTAACAATTCAACAATATATTTTTAATAATCCAACATTATTAACTAATTATTAGTGGAAAAAAACTTAAATTCTAATAGCTCAGCATTACTCTGAATTTTCGCTTCACCTGAGTTAACTTAATCCCTCACAACTCACAAGGCACGACGGGAAAAAGAAGACAAAAGGCGTTACAAGCGGGGCGTCACGACTCACGCGTAAGAGAAATATCGAAATAACCAATTAATATAATTTAAATAAATATTATTATTTCAAATTTTCAACTTTTGAGGTAATTTCCAAAATATTGTCATTTCTGAATCTATCGGTTTCAGAACCAAAGTTGCAGAAAGAAGGTTCTGTGCTTCCGGAATCTCGAAACGGCGGCGTCGTTAGTGGGCTTTCTATTTCTGAAGTGATGGCCGAGGAAAAAGCTATGGCGAACAGAGATAGAGATCGAGAGCTTCTTATCCCCGTCGGTGATTCCGGCGATGAAGGCGCCTCCTCCAAGCCATCACCGTCTTCCTCCTCCTCCTCTTCTGTGCATCATGCTGGTCGCGAGGTCACTATTTCTTCCTCAACTCTTTTAGGGTTTCACTTGTTCATGCTTGCTGTGTTAGGAGCTTCTTTGACTTTTTTTTGGACTCAATTTAGGGATTTTATGAACTTCAATTTTGATTCATTTCTTTTCATATCACTCGATGAGCTCGTTGCTTTGAAATTCATACCAGTATAGATAATAAAATTTCACAACATAATCCTCTTTTTAATTCCCCCCATTTTGGTGATAGAATTAAGCGATTTGTGTAATTTCATTAAATTTGCATTCTCGTGTATTGGAGTGTATTTTATCGTGGATTTTGATTGAATATCTAGCAAGAGTTATCTGACACTTTCTGTTATGTGAATTTCTCGGCATTTATGAATGAGTTTTTGTCTGACAAACTGCCTTGTGTTCTCTCTTGTTAATTTGTAGACTTTTTACAAAGTTGTTAGGAGCTGGGCTTCAAAAAAGTTCATGACTGGATGGTGGGTAACTCTTTCTTCACACCATCGTGCTCCGGTTAAACGCTTGGATAAGTGCTATGTCATTATACCTACCTCCGTTAAATATTGAATGACTGTGTACACTGCGCCTTGATCTTCATTTAGTTATTACTATTTCCTGAAGGAATCTTTCGATGCTTCTCTCTCTCTCTCTCTCTCTCTCTCTCTCTCTCTCTCTCTCTCTCTCTCTCTCTCTCTCTGATCATGAATCTCCGAATTGCTTATAGAACCATACTAGCCAAACTATAGCCCTTGTATTCCCAATTCCCCATGATGTTTAGAGTAAAAATATATACAGTCCTCAATACTATCCCTGTGGTTGATTTTAGAAGAATAAGAGATGGAGAAAGTTATTGTTATTATTATACTTAAGTCATCAAAGATGATTCTATTTAGAAGGCTTACGGCAAAGAATTTTCATTCTTATCCAGTATTCATCTTTCTATTTGTGCGTATCTTAGGTGTCTCATGGCTGTCTTCATGTTCCAACCTTTTAGACTTTCAGTTGCTTTGTTTTATAATATGGTCTATTATGCCATCTTTCCTTTTTATTAGCACATGCCTGCGTTTTTTTGTATTTTATCTTGTCATTTAGGTTCTATTCCGGTTCCGGGACACTATACCTGAATAATAGCACTGGCAACCAAGTGTATGAATTCCTGTAGTTACCTGTTGTGGTGAATTGGTGATAGATTACTGTTCTTATGTTTTGCAGTGTCATTCTTTTTCCAATTGCAATCACCTTTTACATAACATGGTGGTTTATTCATTTTGTGGATGGGTTTTTCTCTCCAATCTATGCTCAACTTGGCATTAATATTTTCGGTAAGAGTTTCTATTTTTATGATACTCCACTTTTAACCTTTACATGTTGATATTAGTTGCTAATGGCTAGGGTGTGTTCAGGTCTTGGATTTGTAACGTCAATAACTTTCATCTTCTTGATTGGGGTTTTCATGTCATCATGGTTGGGTGCATCTGTCCTGGGACTCGGGGAGTGGTTTATCAAGCGAATGCCCCTAGTTCGTCATATCTATAATGCCTCCAAGCAGATTAGCGCTGCTATCTCACCAGGTGTGTTTAGCGACCCAACACTGATATTGTGATGTTTATAAGAGTGTACTGTTGGGTGGGATCTACTTTTGTTAACATATACGTTTATCACAGATCAAAATACGCAAGCTTTCAAGGAAGTAGCCATTATTCGGCATCCACGTATTGGTGAATATGCATTTGGATTTATCACCTCATCAGTCGTCCTTCAGGTTTCTTAGACACCTCTATGTTTGATAGCTTATAAATTCAGAAAATTTTATTTCATCTTTGGTTGAATATATTTCAATTGTGAAAGCCATGATGTCACTATTTTAAAGTTGCTTATTTTCGTAAATGTTGTTTTTCAATGGATTTGTGTCAGTCTGCATATTTAATAGTTTGAACTATTCCATTGCTTAACACTTACTGATAGTGTGGTGATCCATGTGTTGCTGGTGATATATGTAGTAGTACTGGTCCACATGATAATGCACTATGAATTAATGTGTTACGAATTTATGATCTATTTATATTCTTTAGCACCTATAGCTGATGTTTCTCTATTGGGTTAATTAATATTACAACTATTATTCTTCTGATAATTTTGGTTGCCAACTTGCCATGTAGCCATCTGTATAGGTTTATTTTATATAATTTTGGTTTCCAAGTCAGTTCTTGTGTTAATAAGTGAAAATGTTTTATGATTACCAGAGATTTAAACAATCTGTACTTGGGTTAATAAATGAAAATATGTTTATGTAGTTTATTATTTCACAGAATTATGCTGGAGATGAGGAGCTATGCTGTGTCTATGTTCCAACAAACCATCTTTATATTGGTGACATATTTCTTATCAACACCAGGGATGTCATTAGACCAAACTTATCAGTCCGGGAAGGGATCGGTGAGTTATAGTTTTGGAAATTATTCAGGGTGTTTATTATAGAAGTGAGAGTAAACAGCAGCCTTAATTATTTACTCCTAATTATTTAAAGGACTGGGATAATGGTATTTGTATTTACACTTCAATCAGATACTCTGAATGCGTTCTGTGCAAACCAGAACATGGTCTCCAGTCATGTTGCAGTTTGAGTGTTACTCAAACTAACATTTGTAGGCCAACTCATGCGTTCATGTTGAAACAATAAACAAATATATTCCATTTTAAGTGGGAATACAAGCAAACATTAAACTGTAAAACTAATCCAATTTAATTTAATTCCTTCCAATATATTAACATGTGCTAAGTTTTGCAGAGATTGTCGTTTCTGGAGGCATGTCCATGCCGCAAATCCTATCAACCCTGGATTCTCGTGTTCCTTTGGATTCAAGTAGACATGAGATAAGATGACGAGGCTAATGGGCATTATAGTTTGCTCTTTTAGGAGCTTATGAGGTTCTGATGGCATATGTAATATTTTTTTTTCTGTGTATTAAGGTGTAAAAGTTAGTTTGTTTGAAATATAGTTTTGATAATTCAGGCGCAGAGGATTCTAGTTTTTTGTTCGAGTCTCAAATAACTTTAGTTGTGCATATCATGGGTTGCTTTTACAATTTACACCTAATCGGTGAAATAATTATGATAAAAAGTTATTTATTAAAATAGTTATGTTTTTAAGGCCAAAGATTTTACACTTTCACATTTATGTGAGAGTAAGATAGATCATCACAAAGATAATTACAAATTGATCCTTTTCTTTATATATAAGTTCATAATTATATATTTTATCTTTTATATTTTTATTTTTCCAAAATTTTTTCCTTTCCTTTTAAAACATTCTTTTGAAGAGGGGTCTTTCCCTTTTCTATTATCCACCCTGCAGCATACTCAGCACCTCCGCCACTGCTTTTGTCATCACTCATCACCACATAACACCTTTGCCTCCTTGCTCTCCTAGGATTGTAGAAGATCGTTGTCGCCGTTCTTCATCGCAACGTCTATTACTACAGTTGTCAGCACCACGATTCTGCTGCTGCTGCCCCATATAGTCTACCTCTGTGTTGATTGTGGTCATCCTTGCCTTGTTCCTCTTCTTTCAATAGCTCTAAACATATATATCTAGACATGCCTTAATTCTCTCAATATAATTATCATGATAACAAAATAACAAGATCCAACAAGAGACAAATTTTGAAAGAGAATGGTAAGTCGCGATACCAGTCAAGAAGCAAACAAATTAAATGTAGAGACTGACTCCAAAATCCAGAGCCTACTTGCTATGTGCCGACTATTCCAATTCCAATTCCAATTCCAATTATTCATTCTTTATTTACACTGCATGCATTCATCCTTTGTCCCTATATATTCATCTATGTACTGTTGTACATACACTTATACCCTATAATAATAAGGATAGTTTTTTGGTGGCCAAGGTTATAGTGACTAAGAGTGGCTAAATTTTGACTAACCAATAAACACATAACATGTGTAGAATTGGGTGAAAGTTGTTAGTTAGAGTGATAGGCTTTATTGTTAGTGAGTAATAGGGTAAAAGAGTAAATAGAAGGACCAAAATGATGTGTATATCATGTGGGCTTTTGTTTTGAAAGAAAAAATCTGGTAATATTTTTTAAGTGAATAATTCCAAAACTTTAATGATTAGGTTTTAGTGTGAAAATCTATTATAATGTTAGATCAATAAAAGGTCATGAATTATTAATAATGAAAGTAATAAAAAAAACAAGAACTAAATCATGTAATATTTATGTGAGATCTTACTATTAATGTATTTGTGACATGATTATATGAGAGTATAAATTTATAAAGTGTTAAAATTTTATAAGAAAATATTTTTATTTTGAATAAAAGTAACTATTAAACAGTATTATTGATATTATCATAGTTATTATTATTTTTGTTCTTGTTATTATTGATATTATTATTATTATTATTATTATTATTATTATTATTATTATTATTATTATTGAAAATTGGTAATTTTTAGTAGTTTTGTTCATTTTTTGGTGAATATAAATACAAAATTATTTTAAACAGATAAATTTTATTAATTTATATGTTCAAACTCTAAAAATTTTGAGTGCAAATGGTAATGATTTATGTGTATGTGCACAATTTTAATAAGCATATGTGTAAATTGTATATTTATTGTGTATAAAATCTCTATAAATATAAGTACAAATTATTAAAAATCTTCATAATAGTTTTATTAATAAGATTTACTTTTTTACTTTGTGAATTCACTAAAATCAACGTCCGTAAATCTTAAATTTATAATGCCATACCTTCTATAACTTATTTAAATAAACTAATTGAAAATCAATTATACCAGATTGTCTTAAAACTGAATTCACTATTAATTTTGTTTTTTTCTCTTAATACTTATATAAAATGTGGTCCTTGTATAAAATTTTAAAGAAACAAATATAAAATCTGCAAAATCACCACGATTTGTGAAGTAAATTTGTTAGTTTTTATTAACGTTTATGGTTTTTTACGATATTAATTTGTTAATTTTTATTTAACTAAAAAATCTTTGTTTTTTAATTTGTATATCCATGATTATACATATTATTTGTTAATTCCATGATATAACTTTTAAAACTAAAGAAGAAATGGGCATTGACAAGCAGAAAACGTAAAAATATAAAAAAAAGAGCCACTCGTATTTTTTAAGGATATTCATGTAAAATTATGGTAAAAGATATTTTAATCATAATAGTGTACAAAATATTTTTGTATTTAGATTACCAAAGACGAATCTAAGATTTTTAATATGGAGGGGTTGAATTATAGACAATTTTTTTAACTTTTGTTTTTAGATTTTTTCATTACATAAAAGTAATTTAGGAATAATATATAGTTATTGAATTGATTTTATCCAAATATAAAAAAATCTTATAAATTATTTTTATAATATCATTTTTTATATGACAATTACATAAAAGAGACAACAATATCGATAATATATTATAAAATTATGATGGACCAACAATTTATAGTGTATTTAGTTACAAAAATTATTAATTAAAATTACTTGAAAAAATTATAAATTATTAATTATTTAGAAGGTATAATACTGTTATCAAATATAAGATACGAATATTAAAATAAAATGGTAGCTAGAATTAAATAAGTTAAGATAAAAAAAAAGTTAGGTTTATTTTTTTTTTTAAGAATATAAAATTAAACCAAAAATTGAATATTTTTTTTTACAAGAAAATAACATCTAAAATACACAATATAATTACCATAACATAATTCTGTAAGTTATTACTAAGATTTTATATAATAATATAAATGCTAAATATGTTATTATTAAAAGAACAAATAATTTTTCTTAAAATTAGATATAGGGATAAATACATAAAAACTAATTTGATAAGTACAAAAATTTGAGTGTATGATATTAAATTGGTTAAGTAAAAAATATTAGAGATCTAAATAATTAAAATATAAATCCATTACATAATAAAAAATTAATACATATAAAGTTACTAAATTATATAATATTTTTTATTTCCTTAGATATATATTCCATATGTAGACATAGTTTTTCAAAATATTTAGATGATCGAAGCTGTAACTATCTCATACATATTACAATAAAAGATAAAAACAGAATAAAAATGAATAAAAACTGAAATTCACATTTTGTATTTAACTGCAACTTAAATAAAATTGTATATCCACAAATATATAAATTTAAACCATAAATTTTGTTTTCGAAAAAAAATTAATAACCTATATATAACCTTCTAATGTGGTATTTCGGTATAAATTTTTTACATTTAAAATTTTAAAATAACAAATAATTATAATAAAAAATTTTATAAAAGTCTAACCAAATTTATACGGTGTGATTCTAAAAATATTAGGACATAACATTAATAAAATTATTATTTATCTTTTAATAATAATAATAATATAAATAATAACAAGAACAAAAATAATAATAACTATGATAAAATCAACAATACTATTTAATAATTATTTTTATTCAAAATAAAAATATTTAATTATAAAATTTTAATACTTTATAAATTTATATATTCATATACTTCATCACACAAATATATTAATAATAAGAGCTCACATAAATATTTCATGATTTAGTTCTTATTTTTTTTAAATTATTTTTATCATTAATAGTTCATGACCTTTTATTGATCCAACATTATAATAGATTTTCACACTAAGGCCCAACCAGTAAAGTTTTGAAATTATCCACTCAAAAAACACTAACAGATTTTTTTCTTTAAAAACAAGTCCACATGATATACACATCATTTTAGTTAGTTTATTCATTTTTTTGTTCTTTAGTAATCACTAACAATAGATCCATCATTTTAACTACCAACTTGCACCTAACTTTCCACGTATGTATCATGTGTTAATTAGTCAGTCAAAACTTAACCATTTTTAGCCACTATAACTTTGGCCACCAAAAACCTACCCTAATAATAATACTCGTGAAAATTAGTGAAGCGAAAAGGTTTGCAGCACTATAAAAAGATAAAATGGTGGGCTGTATTAGTTTATCCAATACAGAAGTTGTTACGAGTTAACCTGAGATGTCACTCTAAATTATACATATTCCGGTGAAAAATTCATTATAGTTATATGTACCGATCGAAAGGAAATAAATTCTTCTACTCCTTTTGTATACTCATTTATTTTAGGTACAAATTAAATTTCACAGTATATTCATTTATTGATGCAAGTCCATCCGGAAAATGCAAAATTTCACTTGCAGATAGAAAGATAACAATAAACTCTCATAATAAGAGCATAGGTAGGTATTCATTTTGATTATTTTCTATTAAATTAAAAGTTTATGACCAAACAGAAACTAATAATCACAAATATAAAATCTGTGCTTCATTCTCTCTAAAACAGATTCATCACTGATTTAATGGATTATTCATCAACCGAGAAAATTAAAGAGACTACTTAACAAGAGGTACACATATAACACAACTTCAATTGCAATTCCAGTATAAACACCTCATACAGTCCAAAACATATTTGACATATATATTCATGAGTAGCACCACAGAGAAAATAAATGTCACTATCGTCTTTCACCGACACATCTATTCAATAATGATATACATGATCTAATAAACTTGCTGGAAAAAAAATTATGCTTAATAGCAGAAGAAAATGGATGGAAAAAGCAGGCATATATATAGGGTGAGAGAGAGAATGAGTATAATTTGTGAATTATTGTTGTTACCTCTGATTCTGAAACTGAAAGCATGGTGACTCTGGGCTCAAGCCGTCCAGTTGGGTGAATTAGTTGATAGAAAAATGATGATCAGAGAAACAAGACATCAAGTAAGAGAAGACGCTGAGACATCAATTTTAGCCATCACATCATGTTCGAAAGCTTCAATCACAAACAATTCAATTCATAATCACAAACACTTAAATTAATTCCAATTTAATATGTGCTTACAGGTAACTCTCCTTTGTTACTACTAATTTTTAATTAGTTAATTTAGGTATCAAAAATAGGATACAAGTATGCACATCACTATACTTACTCTATATATAATTCATAATCTTAGGGGAATCACATTCACTTGCAAATACAGATCAGAACATGTTCTTAATATTAGTATACATTGAAACTAGGAAAGTCAAAATCAATTATATGACTCTATAGTCCTCTGCATTTCTTTTTCTTCTTCAAAACAACGTATGCAACTCTAAAATTACAATGTTCTATAGCACACTTGAAAACAATATATTATTTTAGGCTTGATTTTTATATCTTTGAGTAAATAGACGAGATAATTAAAGAAAAAATAAATCTCTAACTAGGATTAAAATATGAATTTAGACACATCCTTGAGTACGTACTTTTTGAATCAATATGTATTTATTAAATTTCTTTATTTTTAACCTTCATTTTTTCATTTTAAAAAATAATTTTGTTATAAAAATAATTTTTTTAAATTATATCAATTATGAAAGTATCGATAATAAAAATTAAAAGAATACATACAAACTTAAAAACATTGACGAGAAAGTTGGTTTTTTATTTTAAATTTTTTTTAACTTTAATATTTATTTATTTATTATTTACTTACTAAATTATTTATTAAAAAAATTATTTACATCAATAAATTTTGATATTAATTAATTGATTCGATTGGTGTAGAACTAATTTTAGTTTCAATTGATATTTTTTATTGTTATATAGTGTCATAGAAAATATAAAACCAACTAATAAAATAATAATTTATTTCATATTGATACCATATAAAAATTAATTATTAATTTAATAAAAAATTAAATAACTAAAATCATACATTTAATAAAAATATAGTTTAATGATTTTAAAATATTGAACATTATATTTTAAAAATAAACCAACCAAATATATTTTCATTATTTTCGATATTTAAAAATAATCTTCTTTTCACAAACCACTTACATTTTTTAAAATATGAAAAAGTTAAAAACAAATTATTTTCAAAAAATAAAAATAAAAATAAAAAATATTTTCACAAACCAATCATTCTTTACAAATTTTTAATATTTTTTCACATCTATTAGAAATAAATGAGACAGCTTATGTAAAAGCTAGTATAACAGTTGGCATATATGAATAGTTCAATACTAAAGTCTAAAACCCCTACGAAGTGAAGTGAAGAAGATAAAGAGCACCAAAAACTGAAGAACAGATTTTATTTGTTGGCAGCAACAGAGTGTAACAGACTGAGCAACAAACGAAGACTGAAGATATGCCTTCTCTGTCTATCTTCCCGTCACTGCCATCGCTTCAAAACCCTAACTTGGAGCATGCCCACCTCTTCAAATCCATCGGAACCCTAAATTTCAGTTTAACTTCACGAACAGAGTGTCAATGCCACTTCTCGCACCACTTCAAAGCCACTCTCTCTCTTCTCTCTAGGGTACAGAACCATAGAATCCCGTCCCGGAGGATACACTGCAAAGTCTTGAAGGATCCTGGGGAAGAGGTTAAGGTGGTTTTGGACTCCGACGGCGGAGGTGGCGGCGGCGGCGACGACGACGATGGCGATGGTGGGGATAAGAGAGAGGTTAAGAAGAAAGAAGGGTCTTCGGGGCCCTTGCCAGAATGGTTGAATTTCAATTCCGATGACGCAAAGACGGTGTTCGCGGCTCTGGCTATATCGCTTGCGTTTCGTGCGTTCGTGGCTGAGCCGAGGTACATTCCTTCGCTGTCAATGTATCCTACCTTTGATGTTGGAGATCGAATTGTTGCTGAAAAGGTAGTAACTTCGTTGCTATATTTTAGGAGTTTCACAATGATGTGCTTGAACTTGTAATAAGCTTTGCATTTTAACTGCCCCAACTATAATTATTGACAAGAAAACTTTACAAAACAACGGCTTTAAGTTAAGTTTTCCTCTTTCATTCTGTAATTTATCACCAGTTACCTAGTTGGAATTTAGTGCCTTATAGCATATAGGGAGCCTGGCAGGCACAGGTAACATGGAAGCTTAGTCATCTTACATACTAATTTTGGAAATTTATGGTGTAAACATGTTTTTGTTTATAGAAGTTCACGATGCAATATGCATTGATCAATAAAATTTAATATGCTGGTAACTTGATTGATTTTCTGTTGAAGCAGAATAATTTTTGCTGAGGTGTTTACTAATAATAGTAGATGGATTCACGACTTGTGAGTACATGTTGAATGCAATGAGATTATGTTAAGTTGACAACTGCAATAAGAAATTGTAACCCCCCCCCCCCCCCAAAAAAAAAAAAAAACAAAAACAAAAAGTGAATGCTAAGCTGATGGTCTCAAAAGTTGGAACAATACCATATATATATAGGCTATCTTCAATAGATTTTGACACAGATGTAATGTGTTGAAGTTACTCTATGTAAACATCTTCCTTTTTTTCAGGTTTCATACTACTTTAGAAAGCCATGTGCAAATGACATAGTGATATTCAAAAGTCCTCCAGTCCTTCAAGAAGTTGGATATACTGATGATGATGTTTTCATAAAACGGATTATTGCAAAGGGAGGTGATATTGTGGAGGTAGATTTTTGAGATTGACACTCCCATTGCTTAATGATGGTCTTTCATTGTTTGTTCAATATCTGGTATATCTTGCAGTGTTCTACTTTGTGACCAAACAACCTATTTAGCTTACTATGTATACTGTGTTTTCTACGTGTATTTCCATCAATAGCCTTAATGTTTGTTGACGACTGTAGGATCTTGCAGTTAGTATTCAGTTACAACCTAGGCTTGAGAACTTGTCTTTTTTTTTATTTTTTGAATCATATTCTTGGTCTCTTAAAGGCTGACAACTGAATCATTGCAGGTTCGCAAAGGTCGTCTCATAGTTAACGGGGTTGAGAGGAGTGAAAAGTTCATCCTTGAACCACCTTCTTATGAGATGAAGCCCACGGTAAGTTCCCCCTTCTGCATTAAAACTCAGTTCTCTGAGACTCCTTCTATCCCTTTGTGCAATGTGGTATGCTAAGAGTACTGGGGACTAATCACTGCATCATCTTTGGAATATAAGTGTGATTGGCATTCTTATGCAGAAGGCGGCATATTTGTTTCCGGCTTAACTAGTTTCTATCATTGACTACTGTTAATTGACCTTGCATTTCATTAACTGATGATATTGTTCTTGCAGCGTGTTCCGGAAAACTACGTCTTTGTGATGGGGGACAACCGCAATAATAGCTATGATTCCCATGTGTGGTAATGTTCACAAATCAGAATAATGCATATGCATACTATCTGGCTAGTGACTATTGTTATTTCCTTTCTTGTTCCTTAAATGTTGGTGTGATTTGGTTTTGTTAGGGGTCCGTTGCCAGCCAAGAATATCATCGGAAGATCAGTGTTCCGATACTGGCCTCCAAATAGAATAGCCGGCACTGTTTCGGAGGATACATGTCCCGTTGAAACCAAGCAGGACACAACTACTCTAGTTTCTTCTCAATGATGCCCACTTTAACTGAAAGGATATTGTGAATTTTGTAATTTTTGTATCCTATGTATTCTTCAGTACATCAATTCTTATTTATGTATTCCTATGTATCCTATTAGTTGGAGAAGGAAAGAAACGAGTAATTGACAAACTTTTCTAAAATATTTTTTTGTGTTTTTCATTTCTGTTGTTATTCTGCAATTCACACTGCAAGAGTAAGTGGTACAAGTTGAAATCCAATGCTAATTAACTAGTCAAGATTTTAACTTATTTGATAAACCAAGTCATGATTGTCAACAAGCCAATATGGCTCTACTTCCCTATCATTCCATGAACACACGGAACAAGCTGAAATTCCAAAATTGCAAAATCAGCCCTACTTATGAAATAGAAAATCATTGACATCCTCTTCTCTCTTCTCCTTAAACATTAAACATTTTTTAATTCTTTAATTTATAGTACACATTATAACTTCTCATATATTCGAATATAAGGGAACATATTCGAAAGTGCTTTGTGTACTATATTTGAAACTCTAAATGTCAAAAATAAGATCATATTGAATTGTATAAATTAAACAATGAAATATATAATTGGATATATGTCGTACGAATGCCATTGTTAACATACATGGAAGAGATGAGTAATTCGAATACAAGCTATTTAATATTTCAAGGTTGGTTGTCTTAGGTAGGGAAAGATATATTGGGGACCTTGATGGTCCAAATGAAAATATATATATATATATATATATATATATATAAAAGATAGTAAATTAGGTTGCGTTTGTTTATAAAGACAGGATACTATCATCTTCTTCTTCTTGTTTTTCTCTGTAACGGTAGCAATTATCACACCATTTACTGTATCCTTATCTTTCTCCATAACGATAGCAACCAACACACTATTTACTGTTGTGCAACCAACGTTATAATATTATAACTAATTTTTTCTCCTTTTCATATTATTATTACTAATTATGAAAGAATGGGTGGTGAAGGTTTCAGTACTATAAATTTTCAGTAAACTATTTTAAAATATGACCATTCTTTCATGGCACTCTATCACTTGTATCTGTAATTAAGCATTTGGAATTGCAAATTTTGGGTCTAATATTCTTCTTCGTCCATTAAGTCTTTTTCTTAGTTCAATGCAACTCAATAAAACAAATAGAAAGGCATAGAAGAACTCTTTGTCGAAGGAGCAAATATTGACATTGTATTGGATCCGCTCTTCTGTTAGCATGAACATGAATTAGATTCTATTCGTCTTATTTATTCGTAAGATCACCAAGCTCTCTCGAATGAGTTCTATTTTGTCTGCTTTCGAGATACTCTGGAGACAAAATTTTCTCCTAACTAATAAGTTAAACTTTGTGCCTAGATCGTCCTAAAGACGGATGCGACCGGGAGGAAGTGGCATTTGGAAGTGTTGCTGACTTAACATTTAGGTTTGGGCATAACAAAGCTTGCACTGTCTTTTCGCACTTAGGTGCACAACGTGCAATTGGTAATGATTCTACTACGGTCCTACAAATTCGTAAATTGATCCTAAGTAATCTTGTTGTTCATTAAATTCCGGAGGAACTACTTCTTTAGGATGGGAGAATTGTTGTGATTCTTCCTGAATAGCTTAGATTCTCCCGTCGAGAGTTACTTTGAAAGTCTTACCTAAACTCTTCCGACTGAATATGATGAAGCCTATAAAACAACGAGCTACTATCATTTCTTCATTATAGATTGAGACTTCTTTGAACTAAATGCACAAATAGATGGAATAGTAGCACTTCGTGAAACTCAATCTCATTTAGAAAGGTTCTCTCTATCTTTCAGCAATTGAACCGAAGTGATTTAGGAAAGGACTTTAGAATCAATCGGATGCGCTCGTCCAACGAGAAAGGCCCTGACCCTGCCAACCAAGTCAAAATCAAAAAGAAAAAAGAGAACAAAAGGAGAAAATAGAACTTCGTACTTTTGTAATTCTCTAGGAGTCATGTTTAACCTATAAGATCTGGAGTATGCAGCCCCACGAGCTGATGACCTTGAAACTCTTGAACCAATATTACGTATAACATAACATGAAAAAACACCATATCCAACTTAAAACCTTAAGATTATTAATTAAAGAGTCTTTCGTCTTATAAACTTTTCACGCTTCCTTGTTTTCTTTAATGTGTAACTAACTTCATACACTCCTCACACTTACAATATTAACAAAATGCACATATATTTAAGGCTACAAACTCAGCTTCTTTCCCTTATGTCTATCTCCTTACTCTGCCTTATACGGTGAGAAGAAGAATGGCAGTGGTGAGGCAAGGCCGAGAAGAAGACAAAGTTTGGGATTGGAAGTACTGTGCTTTAGAAGATTGTGGACTTTGGACATGATCAATAGATGGATGGAGAAAAGAAAAAGAGAATAGAAAGTGGTGGTTAGTAGTTAAGGAAGGGTGAAAGATAGTAAAAAAGATGCTAAATGAAAAAAAAAATTTAAATGATAGAAGATATTAGAACAAAAATAAAAAGAGACAAAAGTAAAATTTTAAAATAAGATTATATTTTATAATATTTGAATATAAATATAATTATTATATAATTAATTTAAATCTTAGTCATTAGTTCAAATTTTCAACAGCCACGATTTATAAAAAATTTTGGTCCATGAAAGATCAAAATATACTTTCTTTATTGAAAAAAAAAGCTCCTAGAATATATTATTCTTGTGCACAAAAATGTTCTTTGGAACCGTCACTAAACTAGGTGAATTATTAGATACAGGATTCACTAGTGAAGTGTCATCCAGACCACACGGGAAGCGTAGAGAAACTGGAATTTCAACAGTGGCCAAGGAAGAAGAAGAATTTATGATGGACGGACACTAACGCAGACACGGGATACAACATAATATGAGACACATCGATATGCGAATTTTAAAATCTTACATGAGACGGGGACACATATACATATAAAATATAAAGTATTATTTAGATAAATCATAATGATATTTTAATATTTTATTGATATTAAAATATAAATTAATTTTTTAAATTATTTTTAATATTTTATTTTAATTATATTATATATTTAAAATATTTTTTGTTTTAATAAATAATAATATATACTGTATCTAAATTTATTTTAAAAATATATATTAAAAATAAGACCGGACACGCTGACACGTGATGATATTTAAGTGTGTCTAAATGTGTACAGAGAAGAATTTTTTATTTTTTATTGAGACACGATTTGAACACAGTAGACACACGTGTCGAGTATCGGTGAGTGTTGTGTTCGAAATGTGTCTGACACGCAGACACGGTCCGTGCTTCATAGTTGAAGAATTAACATTGGCAGATCCATTTGAAATGTAAAGTGTGACTAGATCTTCATTTCTTCCGACAACTAGAGCATCATGTGGCTCAGATTCCTTTGACATGCTAATATTTGGTGTAATCTTTGCAAATCTTTCTTGTGAGACATCAGTTGAATCAGTAATTCGAACACCTCTCAGCAGAATCACAAGCAAGGACAAAAAAGTCACATTTTTATAAGATAACATGTTTATCCTCCATTTTTAAGAGTAGATTACAACTAGAAAAATGTAATATCAATCTAATAAGAACTGAGCTAGAGTTCCAAAATTTTTTTCTCTTTGCACAGAGTTTACTCTACCAGTAGAATGTTTTATATTGGGATGTTTGGAGGTTGGATAAGATTAAATGTTGTGCGTGTTTAGGGTAGAATTAATATAATGGATGGAGGCTGTTCGTGCTCGAAGTGAGGTCACAATCTGGAGAGGTGGAGACTGAAAATCTCAACTTCGTCAAGTGCAGACCGAAAAAATTGGAGACTAAAGTCAAGAGTGTGAAGTTGTAAGAGAGTTTCGTATATTTACTTGGTGTTGACCTCCCCTTTTTAGTCTTTGCCTTTTGGGATGCCGTTTTTCATTGTGATATCTGACCGTTACCCCATGAAATCAGTTGTGACTTATGCCTTAAGGACTTAGTGTTTTCTTTTGTTCGGAACAGAGGCATAACCTTCAGAGGAAATGTGTTCTTCAGGAACTTCAATTTATAAGCCTTGTGCTGATAAGCTTCAAATCAATTTGATATTCTAATCAATTTTATTACGAAGAAGCTTTAAGGATGCAAAACTTTAGCCAAAGGCACCAAAGCTAGCATCAAACCAGGACAAAAATACCAGAGATAGTGGTTGAGCCACCTTACACTACTACCAGCCACATGCCACAGCGACACTCCAATTTTGCGATTTCAGACTTTAGACCCAGAAAAATTAAGAGACAAAACTGGAGGTAAGGAGGTTAACCGAATAGATAAAGAAAATTAAGAAAACACCCAATTCTTAAAAATTATAACAGAATAGACCCAAAGAAAAAAAAATTACATACAGATTTTTCAACACATTGGTGCACCAAATCTGTGCCCTCATTTAATCATCTAGAAAAAGGAACCGAAACTAAAAATCACATCTTCCTTTATGGCAGCAAACCTCTTTCAATTTAGTCTCCTTTCTTCTCCCTCTTTAACTCCCTTTCGATTCTAGAGCACCTCTCCCCTTTGCACCTTATAACCACTTATAAGTCTTATCCGCACATGTTTGCCACCGCCTCCTTTGTCCACTGCAAGAGAGCAGAATGGAATGAGGCGATTGTATAGGAAAGGGACTACTTGCGCTTGAAAAAGGAGAAAATAGCAGCTTGAGCTTCCAGTTTCAAGATCCTGAGATTTCATAGTCACCTTGAGATTTCCTTTTTTGAGAGTAAAGAGGAAAATTTTTGGCATCAGAGTTGTCATACAATTTTTCGTCTGAAAATTTTTTGGAAAACCGGTCAGATTACCCTTCAGTTCAACCAACCAATTTTTGACCTATTTTCTAATTCAATTCCAATTTTTAAAATTGGCGATTCAAAAATGTCGAAAATATTTAGTAACCAATACAAATTAACCAAAAATGTATGACGTTCTGCTTATTTTTATAGATACTAGGCATGTTCAGTGGAGCTCGGAGTTGGAAGCACGTATCTTGGAAGAGAGGCTAATTTCATGCTCAAGCCTCAAACTCTGATTAAAATCCCTTCATATTAATTGTGTATTATTGCCATTGGCTATTTAGCTTAATCAATTCCACCCTTTAACCATACACTTCTTCAAAATAATCTTTCTATTTTCCCTTCACGTAGAAGACGTTAATGTGATTGGTGGTTCGGATTTAAAGGGATTTTTGCACGATCGATAAGGTCCCATTTTTTCCTTTTTTAAAATGTAAAACGCAGCAACAGGCCCCCATTAATTTGATTTCATCTTGGCCAGACTTAATGTCAATCCTCTTGATTTCAATGTACCCTCTTATGTATTATTTTCATTACTAAAGCTCCAACCATAGGCTACCGCACCGAAGTAAGTGTTTAATAATCCTGAAAACAAAGCCAATAACATTTTACTAGAAACCGTAACATTATCCAAAAAAACCAGCAAAAACTATATTAATGACAAATTTTGGCAAATTAAGTGACCTCAGACATCCAAGGAAGGATTAAAGCAGCACAAGCTCTCAAGCCTGGCGAAGGCGAAAGCTCTTAGGCGGCCACTGCGAATGTTTAGAGAAACAAGCCTTTGGATTTATCATCATTGGCCATTTAAACTTGAGCACACTAAACCATCTAACAAAATATAGCACAAGACAAATCAAAACCAGAATCAACGAGAAGTTCGAATAAACAAACTCTTAAACATCCAAGTAAATATTAAAGCAGATAAAAAACTCAAGGTAGCAATAAGCCACACACATTGTACTCAAACAACATTATATGTACAAATAAACTAGAAAGTAGTTGAAATATTAGTTTTGAAAGCTCAGACATCCAAGGAAGGATATAAACAGCATTAGCTCTCGAGCCTGGCGAAGGCGAAAGCTCTTGGGCGGCCACTGCGAATGTTTTGAGAAACAAGCCTTACAGGATATCATCATCGACAGAAACACTCAAATACAATAAATGCATGACACTAAGACTTAGAGCAATAAAACCTATCCAACATAGGAAAACATACTTAAACAGTTAATGAGTTAGTAAAATTTAAAATATTCCATCCTATAATGATCAGCGAGATATGAAAAGAAAACAAACTGACAAAGTGATTGGATGGTAAATTAAATGTTAGGGACATGTTCATCCCTAAAGCAATCAGAAACACTGCTAAAGGGGCAGACGTAAAGTCCCATATACATTTCATTCCAAAATTATAATCAGCAACAAAAAATACAACTTCAGAACAATTGATGTGATTTTAATAACTTGTTAATCTAAAATGGAATCATGAGAAACTAGAACAGATAAGGGAGTGCGATGAAATAACATGAGGAGTCATCAGATAGGAGCGAAAGACTAAAACAAGAAATTAATCACAGAAAAATCATCTGAACTATGCATTTCTAATCATCATATGACCCCCTTATGAAAACCATCGCACAGATCAATACATTTTGGGTTATTCAACCGAACATTGCAGAATAACATCAACAAAACATGTGAAAAGAAAATCGCAAACAAACAAGAGCATATGACTTCCTAATTATAAAAAACACAGGCCTCAGAAGGAAAGCAGCAGTTATATTGAAATCATGGAATATCATACATTACCCATTTATTATAAACCTTCATCACTGGCAAGCAAAGCATTTGGGTATCTGAGGGAAAAAGTAAAATCACGCATTTAAGTCTATGCAGCAAAAACAAGACATTATGGAAAAAATAAAGTACAAAAACTTAAAATTTTCAGCTAAATTCTGGAATTTGATCGGCCTCATAGAGAAGATTAGATTGATCCACACGAATTACTTCAGACATATGCTTGTCTTTTTTGTAATTTTAATCATTGGCCAATTGAAAAAGCACGAGCCTTTGCAACAAAAAATCGAAAATTAAAGAAAAATAAGGAAATGGTTGCAGAAAAAAGGGACTCAGAATATGGGTGGTGATATAGCAGAATGGTCGGCAAGGCCGATAAGGCCAATTACGACGAACGAGACCTAATCACAATAATCGTCACGGTCCCAAATACATGAGTTTGATTGATTGTAAAATAAAATTGAAGACGGTCACGAAGAATGAATAGGATAAAGATCCGATCTTTGAAGCTTGGAAGTGGATGTAAAAACCCTAGACTAGATGTTAGATTTAGATTTTAGACGAGGCGTAAGGGAAATAGAAGTAGGAGGATGCTTTATAAAGAGGGGTTGAGAGGCAACTAGGGTTTTGGGTGATGCGCTGAAACGGTCAAATCTCTAGAATGTGCGAAGGGTGCGCCGCTCCTTAACCTGCACTGCCACATCATAACAAGAAAATAACTACACCGAATAACTCATTATAAAATACAATATTTTTGTTTATTTAAGTACAATATTCTTTTATTATAAATTAAGGAAGCATATCTATCTATTCTATTATATAAAAATTGGATGTCTGTACTTAATGATAGAACTGATGTGACATGTTTTTAAGAGTGTTTCTCAATTTATTTTTTTTAACTCATTAAATACAAGTTATTACGATAAACTAATTATATCAATTAATTAATTTGATTAGATATTTAAATGTCATTTAATTTATTATAATTTATATCAATTTAATTTGGTAGTATTTTTTATTTATTAATTTAATATTTGTTAATATTTTTAATTTATTTTTTTAATTTATTAAACTAAATTTATTATGTGTACTAATTAATTAATTTGATTAATTTATTAGTCATTAAAATAATAAATTTATTGATTGTTTGTTTGATGAATGAGTGTTTTATTGATTGTTTGTTTGATGAATATATCTCAATTTAGGCATTCTACTACTGTGGATGGAAGTTGACCTGTAACAATTCAAAATGTCCAATGTATTTTTTTATAGTATTAGATAAAAGAATATTTTTTAAAATGAATATACCAATTGTAATGATTTTTTTTCAATTCTTATATTTTTATGTCAGTCGTGTAAATTTTTTAAAGGCACAAGATAATAAAATAGGTTGACTTTAATATTACTAGAAGCTAAATTTAATAGTTCAAACAAGCACCATTAATTATGTTAAAAAAGTAATTTTATAATAATAATATGATTTACATATTAATTTTTTTGAGTAAATTTATTTCAAAATTAAATGTAGAAATTAGACTCAATTACGCTAAAATTTTAAAGGTAATTTAGAATTTGACAACAAAATAACATTCATTAAAAAAATAAATTTATTTATGGCTATTTTCTAATTATAATAATAACAAGACTTATGAAAAAATATTAATATCATCATTTTTATTAATTAAATCATAATATTAGGTAGTTGATAGTTTTATAGGCGAAAATTATTAAGTAATTACGTAAAAATTAGCAAAAAACAAGCAATAAGGATTTAGAAAAAATCGATTATATAATACCAATTTCATAATTAAAATATGTCAGGTATCATATTCTCATATATTCTATTTATTATCTATTCTATTATATAAAAATCAGGTTTCTGCACTTTAACATGACATGCTTATGAGAGTGTTTAGCAATTTGTTTCTTTTAACTCATTAAATACAATTTATTATGAACTATATCAACTAATTGATTTGATTAGATATTTAAATATCACATAATTTATGTCAATTTGATTTGGTAGTATTTTTTAATTTATTTCTTTTAATATTTTGTTAGCTAGTAATTTTTAATTTATTTTTTTTAATTTATTAAACCAAATTAATTATACTAATTATCTGTATTAATTAACTAATTAGATTAATTAATTAATTATTAAAATAATAAATTTATGAATAAAATAGGTTTTTGAGATATTTTTCACTAATAATTAAATCAAATCAAATTATATTTATTGAGCTAAATTTAAATAATGTGAATTAAGGACCAAACTAAAATAAGATTATTTTGTACTCATTCAAATTGAACGCAATAAATAAAATTAATTTTGTTAGATAATCATGGTCTTTTGGTCTTTCTATATATAGATAGCCACACAAAATTATAAAAGCCATCATATTTTTTAAGTTACTACACAAATATTATATTATATTTTAGGTAATTATATATTTTTTATGTTATTTTAAAAATTATTATATAATTTTAAGATTATTTAATTATGTTTATTTTTTCAAAAGCATTGTCATTATTGGAGAGTAACTAATTTTTGTGATAGTCTAAAATTGAAAAATAAAAATATAAAATATTAATATACTGAATTTTCGAAATATAAATCTTGAAGTAAATATATGTGATTATAATTAATGATCATAATCAAAAGTCTTTGTTTTATTTTAATTTGTTCAGGACATGTTTATTTTAAATTTTATTTTTTTATTAATTAGTATTTTTTGTACATTTAATTATCATTAATTTATATAAATTAAAATGTATAACTTTAAAAAATAGATACGTGTCTAAAAAATGAAAAAAATATTTTTTTGTTAGTAAAAAATTTATGTCGCTTTAACTTTTTTATTAGCATCATATCTTACATTTTTACTATAATTAAAAGTTAGAGATAAATTATTAAATATAAATTAGCAAACAAAATATAATACTTAATGAATTATCATATACAATCACATTTAAAAGTATTTAAGTTATTTTCATATAATAAAAGTGATATGCTTCAAAAAATATTTGTATATAATTTACTAACAAATATATGAGATATTTATCATAATTTTTATTTTTAATAAAAATATCATTATATTAAAGTGATGCATTTTAAAGATATATAAATGAGATTTTTATTAAAAAAATTTACAAGATAGTAAATGCAATTTTATTTTAATTTTATCCTTAACATTTAGTTTTAATTTTACATTTAGAGTTTCAATATGTTTCAATTATACTATTAGAGTGAAAAACATTAATTATAACTAATCAATTATATTATCTGATTTAACCAAAATTAAATAAATATTAAATTATTTAATAAATAAAAAATAAATAAATAAATTTAATTTGAATTATTTTTTTATTATTTTCTATATCTAGAAATTAGAATGTGCTTTTATGTATTTTGATTAATTGTTCTTAAAGGAGTTACTATTTTATTTACTAACATTTTAAATTTTTTATAATATTTTCACAAAACTTGATTAATAGGTTCTTTTTCATAACGTTTTTCTTGATTTTTTTAACAAAAATATATCTTAATTTTTATCTTTCATCTTTTATATTTATTTATTATACTAATTTTTTTTACAGTCTATTTTTATCAACTACAGACACTATTTTAATGTCTTTCTTTACTTTTTTTAATTATTTTATTACCTTATTTTTAATTATTTATTTTACTTTCACTCCTCGTATGTTTATTGTATTTCACTTCATTTTAGTTTTAATTTTATAGTTAACTTTCAATTATATAAAAGTTAATAGTTTCTTTCAAAATATGATTAAATATATTATCTATTATATACAATCATTAGGATAAACAAACAAATATAAATTGAATATATAATTTAATTTTAATTTAAACTAAAAACTAAATGAATTGTCAGAAAAATAGCAACTACTTTTATTTTTAATTTCTCTAGAATTTATTTAAAGGTAAAAATTTCTCTATAACCACTAACATCGCCGATAACAAAATTATAAGTCTCTATAAAATAAAAATACATAAAATAAATAACATATATATAATTTTAAAGTTATTAATCATAGACTATGGACAATTTTTTTTTTAAAAAAATCTTATAGATCAACATGTAATTTTTTTATATTTTTATTTTTTTTTCTAAAATTTTTTAGATTTATCAACATTTAAGTTGTTTATATATCACTTCTCAAAATATTATGATTTCACAAGATATAATATGTGGGATAAATCACCTTTATAAACCATTTGCATACCAATTTTACGTATATCCCCAAATTAAAAAAGGCTACGTACATGTCTCAATTTACATATATATGTAAATCAAATTTATGAAGTTCGAATTATGTATTTTCGTAGTAAATCGAATCTGTAAGATTCGAATTACTTGGATGCTATCTATGCTACTAAATCGAACAAAAGAGATTCGATTTAAAATGAGTCAGATTGCTATTAAGTGAGTATAAATCGAACTTTTTTATTGCTTCGATTTAGCATGGACCATATAAATCGGACCTTATTGCATCGATTTTATATGTTTAGGCGGGGCGGGGCAGACCAACCCACTAGATGGTGGACTTTTGGCGAGACAGGGCGGGTTTTTCCGTTTGCCACCCCTAATGGAGACACGGACATAAGTATCCGCCCCATAAAACCTATTAAAACATACACAAATATAAAATTATTAATTTATCTTAATTTGTATATACATAAATCCATTTCTTGAATTTAGTAACCCTAATTTCTGTCTCCAGTTCGAATTTTTTCTTTCTCATTCTCAGCCTCGATCCTCTCTCTCTAACTCACTTTCTTTGCTTCTCAAGTCCGTCACTACGTCGCTCAATATCGTTCCAAAAAAGTATGTTATGTTATTATGTTGGAATATATTTTTATGTTTTCTCCTTTTAAAATGTTATTTTTCATAATGAATATGTTATAAATTGTATTGAATTATATTACATTGATTATTTTATAATTATTATATTATGTCTTTTTATGTTAATTTTTTTCCAAAAGTTTTCAAAGAATATTCGTAGATACCTGAGAAGATTTGCGTTTCCTAAGGGATAATTAAATGGAAACTTGCAATGACGAAAAAGGAACGAGAGTATTTTTTTTTAAATAGGAATGAGGGATGGGAAGGGAGATTCTCACGCTCCCCTAAGTACTCATTACCATATCTAACTAGTAATGGAGATCCAATCTGAGTAGATTTAAGAGGGGACATGTGGACTTTAGCTGCATTGGGCCTTTAAGGTAATGAACATAAGTTAGATTTGGGATCCTAATAATGAATTTTAGTTGATATTACTTGCATTGAGGTCTTACTAGACCTACTTATATCTTGAATTAATATTTTGAGTCATTATTATAGTAAATACTATACTATTTAATATTATAACACTTAATATATATAAAAGTTGGATATATTTACAAGACATTTTTTAATTCAATTAAAAAAATTAATTATCTTTTTTTAGATTTAAATATTATTTTCTAATGTAACAAAAAAATAAAAATAATAATAATCACTCACATAATTAAAATAGATAATCTTAATATATACATGACACTATATATATCAAGGATTATTATATATGATATATAATTTTTTTTTCTTTTCTGTAATGACTATTTATATAATTTATTGAACAATTGTTTTTTCTTAATATTTAATAAATTTAACATACAAAATAAGTAACTTAAGTCATCATCTAAGACAATAAGTATAATACTGCAAATACTTATTTATTTATTAATAGTAAAAAATATGTAAATAGTATAAATTGATATTTTTTAGTATAAAAGTAATAATAAAAGTTAATTACATAATTAAAAAATTATGAAGAATTTTTTAAATAATAATAAAAAAATAAGATCACTATTTTCATATATTACAAAGTTTATGAAAAAAATTTTAGATAATAAATCAATCCTCAATAAATTATACATTAATTTTGTAAAAAAAATAAATAATTAATACATTAGATATTATTATTTAAGTACTAATATAATATATATTATTGATTATTAAGTTTATAATTAATTTTAACCCAATTTTTTGTAATTAAAATTTAAATGATTGAAATTATTAAATCCTGAATATTTTGCATCTAACCAATTTATTTTTTTATTGAAATTAAAAAAGGATGAGTTATTAATCAATTCTAAATTTAAATTTAAATTTGAGTAAGAAAATAAAAAATATTTTAAAATTTATCTCACTAACCAGAATTAAATTTAAGATAAGAAATTACTTTGTACATCGTATATATTGTAAGATGGTATGGTCATTTACTATTTTTTAATGATAAATAATGGTGTAAAAAATTAAAAGAAAATGTATTTACAAGTTTAGAAAATATTAATTTATTTTTCAATAGAATAAATTATATATTGAATAAAAAAAATTAGTATTGGTTTCTCTTCACACTAACTAATACTCAACGATGGTATTTCGGTACACCATGTTACCAAGAAATATTAATCGATCTAATAACTTTTGTAATGATATAAGTTTATGAATTTGAAAATTTAAAAATGATTTCATAAAATGTGAAGTTTTAACGAGTAACAATGTTAATCATATTATTTTGACTTCAAGAATAAATATGATACCAACGAATAAAATTGTCCCAAGTAAAATTTAACAAAGACAAAAGTTCATAAGTATTGTTATTAATGAAAAATTAATCTATTTTAAAGAAAAATACAATTTTTTTCTACGGATTCTTAATTCGGCAAGTCGATGACTAATTCACCACATATTGATGTTCTATTTATTAAGGGTTTGTCACTAATTAATGGATTGCTTATACATACAAGACGAAATTCGAACTCCAAATACTTGCTTAAGCAGACAAATAAAATTATCATTTAACCAATCTAAATTGATTAAAATAAATATTAATTATTTTAAATATTTTTAAGTTGTAAAATATTTATAATAATAATTATTATATATATATTTTTCCTTAAACTTTAATAAAAAATTTTATATAATTTTATGTATTACCCCGTGCAGGACACGGGAACATACACTAGTTATTCTCAAAAGATACCTAGTTAAAAAAATTATGGGTTAATCCCTAAAAATATTTTTGAATTATTTAAACGCTAACAAAAATACACTTAAATTTTACTATCAATAAAAATATCTTCAAATAATTTAAAAATACAATAATATCTAACAGTAAATATATATTTTCAAAAAATATCTTAGAAATTGAATTTTGATAGAATTTTTTACAAGTATGATTATAAAAATAAGATATTATTATACATAAAAATTGGCAATTTTTTATTAATTATATATTTTTTATAATTTTTTTTGTTAACAATCAATAATACTTTTAAAAAATTACAAAACAATATATTCTTAACAAAAAATTACCAAATTTTAAGAATAATAATATTTTATTTTGCTAATTGTACCTACAAAAAATTGCATCAAAATTTAATTTTAATGTATTTTTTAAGAAATACATATTTAATGTTAGTTTTTTTGTAAGATTATCTAACATTAAATATGTATTTCTCAAAAAATATATTAGAGATTGAATTTTGATATAATTTTTTTCAAGTATGATTATAAAAATGAGATATTATTATCCTTAAAATTTGGTGATTTTTCGTTGAGTATATATTTTTTGTAATTTTTTTGTTAACAAATAATAATACTTTTAAAAAATCACAAAAAATATATACTTAGAAAAAAAACAAAATTTTAATAATAATAATATCTCATTTTTTAATTATTCTTGTAAAAAATCACATCAAAATTCAATCTCTAAGATATTTTTTAAAAATATATATTTACTATTTGGTATTGTTGTTATTTTTTAAATTATTTAAAAATATTTTTGTCGAGAATAAAATTCGGATACATTTTTGTCCGCGTTTAAAAAATTCGGAGACATTTTTAGTAGTTAACCCAAAAATTAGAAATTATAAGTTAGAATCAAAAAATTTATACCATCTTAATTCAAAAAACAGTTAGTCGTGTAGTTGATTTTATAGCTAAAATTATTGTCTCGGATATAAAAAAGTGAGTAAAGTGACTTCAGTATCAGAATATACTTCATCATTTTATATATTTAGATAGAAATTAAGCCAGTTAACTTAATTTTTTATTTTTTTATTTTTTTTTATTTATTTTTCTTTTCTTTCATACGTAAACACACACAAAAAAAGTATATAAAAATTATACATTTTTTAAAAATAAAATATAGTTATATTAAGAAAAAAGGTTTAAGACGTCTAAATAAATCATATTACAAATTTCTATAAGAGTCTCTTCCAAAATAACTTAGTACTACGAATGGATTATGTAACACCTAGTAGCAACTAGCAAGTATATGTTAGGGGTGTGCATGGCCCGACCCGACCTGAAGATCCGGTCCAATCTCAAACACTTTAGGGGCTAATTTGATGTGATTTTACCGGGTCTAGGGCTGGATAAGGGTCTTAAAAATAGTCTCGATCATTATTTTGGGTCGGATCCGGGCCATGACTAGCTCGGGTCACCCGAAATTGGCCCGGTGGCCCAGTTATCATACACAATTAATCTTTTTTGTTATTAGTAATGGATGATGGCTATTCTTATGTGGAATTTAAGTATTGTAAACCTAAATATTTTGTGTTATTAGTTATTATAAGACTATAAGTTAATGTTTTATGTTTAAAATGCATAAGATTTTAGCCTAATTAATGCATAATATTGTGTTATTTGTATTGATTTAAATATTTGGTGTTATTAGACAATATTAGCATTGATTATGATTATGCTTTAATTTTAGAAAAGAGTTGGTTCTTGTTATATTTTTTAAGTAAATTTTACCATGTCAAATAATGGTTGGAGTATTAGAAATTTGGATATTTTCATATGCTAACTTATAAGAAGGTATCAAGGTAATGTAATGTTAACGGCCCAGTTTTTACCCTGTATAACCGTGGCTCGAAAGTGTATAGATTTCATCGGGTCTAGGGTCGGGTTCGGGTCAAATAAATAGGCCTGGTATATATTCCGGGTCAGGTCTTGGTCACATCAAACCCGGTTTCACCTGACCCATGCACACCCCTAGTGTGTGTTACTACGAATTTGTAAAACCTAAATCTATGCAAAAGGACTTTATAATTCATAGATTTACAATAATTGTTATAAAAAATCCAGCATAAGTATTTGTAGAATTCAGAGCTTTTATCACCTTTATGTTATCTCTTTGTATCTCTATCTCTCAAAAACAACTTTGAGCTACCATATTCAAACCCATAAACAAAATTATTCTATGTAGACCAATGATCTAACTGAGGTATATAGTTCTGACTCTTTGAGCGCACTATTTGTTCAACGTTGCTGGCCTTTCCTTTTTGCTCGGTGAAATTCCAATCTATCCGAAGTCTTGTAGAAAATACTCTAACGTTCAAGTTAGTAAAATTTCTAGAAATAAAATGCTCTTTTTCTTCTGTTCTTTTGATACCACTTTTTTGTTGTGTCTTGTTCATTTGATATCTTCATTTTTTATAGGTGACATAGCTTACCACTTTGTAATAGCTTTATACTTAGTGGTCCCTATTATTCAAGTGATTTAGTATATTTCGAATTTTGAATATTAGGTTGTGTTTATAGTGTGTTATTGATTGCTTAAACTTCGGCTTTTGGAACGTTATTGATTTGTTGGCTCTTTTCGATATATACTCATTTGTCAGCTTTGCTACCGAAGTTGTAAGTATAGTTCACAACCCCTAAACTTAGCTTGTAAAATATAAACAGGTTGAGCTTTTTTTATATCCTCGCTTTGGAGTATATTTCAGAGAGAGTATAGTTGTAAGCCCCTAAGGTCAACATTATTCTTTTGTTTTGGACCGTTAGTATGGATCGTGGTTAGGGATGGCGGATTCTATTTGGTAGTTTTTTGTGATAAGAAACGTTCAGTTAGTGGGAAGAGAGAGAGTGTATGTGCTTTTGTTGTCTTAATAACTTCCAAGTAAGATAAATATCTTGTAAACTCTATCTTCCTAGAGTTGTACCGTTTATGAAGGAAGAGAAAACCATGAGTAAAAAAGGTTAGTGTTTGTTTGTCGGATTTGGTGTTGTCTGTCTTTTGTGGGTTTTGTCGGGTTATGGGAAAGAAGAAAATAGCTGTTGTCGATGAGGGAGACCCATATAGTTGGGTTGATGGTGACATAAAAAGTCGAGTTTCAATTTTTAGCACAATGAGTTTAGTGTTGCAATTGAATGAAGTGATGTGGATAAAAAATGGTGAACAATTGGAGGTGAAGTTTTTACCTTGTAGGGAAAGTGATAGAGTATATGAGAGGGGGTGGTCTTACTTTTATTTATATACTTGCATGTTGACACAGCTGGCCATGAGACTTCTATTTTCAGATTTCGAACATGGAGTTCTGTCTCAATTGAGCTGTGCTCCGACACAACTGCATCATAAATCTTAGGCCTTTGTACAAGCTTTTTAGTGTTTGATGGTATATCTGGAGTGCTACCTGTCTTTAGGATTTTTTTTCTTTATTTCAGGCGAAGGGCGTATGAAAAAGGGCTTGGGTGAATTTGAGTAGTTACTCAGGACGTAGCATCTTTAGCCAGTATAAGTCCTCATTTAAGGACTTTAAAGAGATGTTTGTAAAAGTTCAGATTAGTGAGGAGTTATATCCTTTCTTTTTGGACTCATTGATGAGTGAAAGATTTCATGTGTTCTGGTCTCCAGAACCAAAATAGATTTTGAATTGTGAAAATAGGGTGAAAAGTGAGGATTATATTCTAGATTTTCTAGTGTCTGTAATGTCATCGTTAGAGTTATTATCAATTTCTAGTTTGTTGAAGTTTGAAGGAGATAGAGAGGAAATGGAGGAGTATTTAGGTAATCTAAGATTGCATGTTTTATCTTGTGATTTTGGAGTGATTGCAATGAGATTAAATTGTTGTATTTGTACTTTGCGTTTTAGATGATAAAGCCTCAACTCTGACTACTGCTAATTTGAAGGCCTTTGTAATAAGGTGAAGAAGAACAAGAAAGAAGGATCTTTCATTAATGTGGCAAAAGTCGGTAAGATGGACGGTGCTCATTCTGTGGCCTACCAGAAGGAGAATTTGAAGAGAAAAAGAGGAAATACATCGTCAAAAGTTGTTGGTTTGACTGAGCTGAAGGAGAATAGTGGGGTGTTTACGACTGAGGAGATCAACACTGCTTATGAGAGTCAGCTGGTTCTTCATGAGTATAAAGAGGGTCCCATGAATTCTTTGTGGACAAAAAGTTATCCTTTTATGGCTGCTGCGATGAGTTTGCATAGGTTGATGCTGATGTGAAAATTGAGATGAAGATGGTAAGATTGGTGTAGCTCGGTACTTGTAAGAGAGTTATTTTTTATTACCGTGTTTTGATACTGTGTTTTATTTGTATATGTTAACCTGCATCTGATATGGTTGATACTAAAGTCATTGGCGGTCGGTTGATGTCGATTGGTCAAACATCTGAGTTGGACGCTATTTTGGAGGGTGATAATGTCGATTAGTCCATCAATCATCGTGGGATCGACCCTTACTCACGTAAGGTATTACTTGGTACGACCCAGTGCACTTGCCAGTTAGTTTGTGGGTTATAAAATACCGCACCATTTGACCCTAGGCTTGAACTTGTATATTTGGAGATTAGGATTGTCTAGTGGATTTATGTCACTTTATATAATTTCTATTTGGAACTATTATCCTACTGAAAATCTTTGGGTTCTTACCCATCATGAAATTTTTGTTTTTCATATACAAGACGTGGCACATCTTGTTGAGAGTACAGGACCCATTGGCGAAGTGAAGAAGATTTATCTTTTGACTTTATTTTGGCTTATTTAGTATTTTTCTCCTCTTTTGAATACTGTATTGCATATTCCTCTTAGAGATTTTATTTGAAGAAACATGATGTATTTTGTACACTTTTGGTTTTGTAATTTTTTAATTGGTCTTTTCTTCGCAGGTCGAGACTAGTACTATATATATATATATATATATATATATATATATATATATATATATATCCCTTTTGTTTCCGTTTTCGACGCTTCTTATCTTTGATGCTTCGAGTGTTTTTCAAATATTATGTGATCTGGCCGTTACAAATCCAACATCATAAATCGGTATTATCATTCATAACTCGGCATTATTCACGTTATTATTTAGAAAGCTGGCGTTATAGTTCGGCATTACAGTTATTAATTGGCAATCAACGTCATTAATCGGCCACTTACGTTACAACTCAGCTAAACGGACTACTTTCCAAATGTGAAACGTCCAACCTAACATCTCACCCTTATTATTGCTCTTTAATACAGGCAATAAAGTAGAAGCATAACCGACTTGCACATAGCCACCCATAAAAGGTATGATCTTCCATCCTAAAAGGACACATTGAATTCTCAATACTGACTTAAGCTTCGGAGTGCCTTTGCAGGTACACTCCCCCTTGTTTCTTACTCAAAGCTCTACACGATTGGACATCCCTTTGGAGTAAAGCTTGGATTACCACAAAGCTCAAAGGGCGGCACCGAAGATAACAACTCGGCGTCAATTCCCAGAGACTGAGCTCTCCCTCCAGGTATCCATACAAGAACAATTGGTGCCCACCGTGGGGCCGAGAATATAATCCCTTCCATATATCATCAGCCTCAAGGTTCTCACCTGAGTCATGGCTGAACAACTTCCACCCACACTGTCCGAACTCCTTCAGATTGTGACCGAGTTATGGCAAGCCAACTAGCGCATGACCAAGGAGAACCAAAGAATGGCACAGCAAATTGCCAACTTGAATAACACTCGAATCAAAAACAACAATGATCGGCAAGAACAAACAGAAGAAGCCGAGAAGTAGTCAGGGCCAATACACGTTTCAAACACTGCTCGACAGGAAGAGGAGCAACCCGAGCATAACGAGGAAGCTCGGCAAGACAACGAGAATGACGATCAGGAAAGCTCCATTGGACCATTCACGGCCGTGGTGATGAAATTCGTGCTACCCTGAAGGTTCACTCTGCCGACCACCCTAACTCCCTATGATGGGTTAGGTGATCCGAAGAAATACATCAAGAAGTTCACTTTCATAATGATAGTAAATGGTGCATTTGATAAAGTTTTATATCGTTGCTTTCCATCTTACTTAGACGGTCCTACACTTGATTGGTTTTGTTCTTTTCCTGTAGGTTCTATTTCTCGATTTCGAGACATATCAAAGCCCTTTGAGGAGCACTTTGCTGGATCAGCCATCTACCTATATGACTCCGATTACTTGAACACAATCAAGCAAGGCCAGTACGAAAGTCTCAAGGACTACATGACGCGCTTCACAAAGATAGCCATGAGTATACCCGACCTCCACCCCGAGGTGGAACTGCACGCCATAAAAAGTGAACTACAACTAGGAAAATTCCAGGAAACTATTGTTGTAGCCAAACCTAAGACTATGGTCGAGTTCCGTGAAAAGGCTAAAGGTCAGATCAACGTTGAGGAACTCCGGCAAGCTCGGAAAACAGAAAAGCCTCATTATAGAGACGACGACAGAACTCGAGACAAAAAGAAGAACTTCAAACTGACTTCGCGATATGAGTCCTACACTCAATTCAACACCAAGCGCGATGATATCATCAAGAAGATCTTGAATTCGAAGGTGATCAAACCGCCAAGAAAAGCTGGCAGTTACCCAAATTCAAAAGGCGCGGACAGATCAAAATACTGCTCTTTCCACCAAAAGCACGGACACACTATAGACGAGTGTGTCATCGCCAAAGACCTTCTGGAGCGATTAGCTCGACAAGGCCACCTGGACAAATACATCGGTGGCCACATACAGTGACGAACAAACACCTCTGGTGAACAACACTCAGCGACACAGCATGGCCGAGATAAAGATCGGCCAGACACCAGTTATCCCGACCAACCAAGGCGTATTATTAAGTGTATTTCCGGAGGTTTTGCAGGTGAGGGAACCACAAGTTCGGCAAGAAAGCGATCTTACCGAGCTATGCTATTGATGAGCGGATAATTTATACGCTTTTTGGCATTGTTTTTACATAGTTTTTAATATGTTTTAGTTACTTTTTAGTATATTTTTATTAGTTTTTATACAAAAATCACATTTCTGGACTTTACTATGAGTTTGTGTATTTTTCTGTGATTTCAGGTATTTTCTGGCTGAAATTGAGGGACCTGAGCAAAAATCTGATTCAGAGTCTGAGAAAGGACTGAAGATACTGTTGGATTTTGACCTTCCTGCACTCGAAGTGGATTTTCTGGAGCTATAAAAGCCCAACTGGCGCGCTCTCTATTGCGTTGGAAGGTAGATATCTTGGGCTTTCTAGTAATGTATAATAGTTCATACTTTGCCTGAGATTGATGGCCCAAACTGTTGTCTAAACGCCGGTCAGAGACCCTTTTCTGGCGTAAAATGCCAGAACTGGCACCAGAGCTGGAGTTAAACGCCCAAACTGGCACCAAAACTGGTGTTTAAACTCCAAGAAGAGTCTATGCACGTGAAAGCTTCGATGCTCAGCCCAAACACACACCAAGTGGGCCCCGGAAGTGGATTTCTGCACTATCTACACTTAGTTACTCATTCTCTGTAAACCTAGTTTACTAGTTTAGTATAAATAGCACTTTTTACTATTGTATTCATATCTTTAAATCATTTTTGAGACTATCTTTGGATCACTTTTGATCTCTTGATCACGTTTTGGGGGCTGGCCATTCGGCCATGCCTGGACCTTCATCACCTATGTATTTTCAACGGTGGAGTTTCTACACCTCATAGATTAAGGTGTGGAGCTCTGCTATTCCTCATGAATCAATACAAAGTACTATTATTTTTCTATTCAATTCACGCTTATTCTTATTCTAAGATATTCACTCGTACTTCAACCTGATGGATGTGATGATCCGTGACACTTATCATCATCCCCCCTTATGAACGCGTGCCTGACAACCACCTCCGTTCTATCTGCAAGAGCTTGAGTGTGTATCTCTTGGCCTCCTGGTTCACGACGCATGGTTGCCTCTCCTGACAACAGAGCCTTCCATTCTGTGAGATCAGAGTCTTCGTGGTATAAGCTATAACCAATTGGCAGCATTCTTGAGATCCGAAAAGTCTAAACCTTGTCTGTGGTATTCCGAGTAGCATCTGGGATGGGATGACTATGACGAGCTTCAAACTTATGACTGTTGGGCGCAGTGACAGTGTGCAAAAGGATCAATGGATCTTACTTTGACACGATCAAGAACCGACAGCTGATTAGCCATGTGGGAAGCCGTAGCGGATATGTTTTCATTGAGAGGATGGATGGTAGCCATTGATAATAGTGATCCACCAACATACAGCTTGCCATGGAAGGGAGTACGCATGATTAGATGAGGACAATAGTAAAGCAGAGGCTCAGAGGGAATAAAGCATCTCCATACGCTTATCTGAAATTTCCACCAATGAATTGCATAAGTATCTATATCCTATTTTATGTTTTATTTCTTTTTTTATCATTAAAACCTCATAACCATTTGAATCTTCCTGACTGAGATTTACAAGATAACCATAGCTAGCTTTAAGCCGACAATCTCCGTGGGATCGATCCTTACTCACGTAAGGTATTACGTGGACGACCCAGTGCACTTGCTGGTCAGCTACGCGGAGTTATGAGAAAAGTATGAACTCACGATTTCGTGTACCAGCTATCCATCAACGCTGATCAAACTCAACAGCAGACACTACCACAATCTCCACAGATAACATTCTAGACAGCCGATCATAACAACAGTGTAGCAAATCTAGACGACCCGGTCGTAATAGCCCTGCAGGTCGGAGATCTCCTAGTCAAAAAAGTGTTACTGGACCCAGGAAGCAGTGCCAACATTCTATTTTACTCCATATTCCAGAAAATGAAACTAAGCAGTAATATCCTCCAACCTTCCACTGGAGACCTGGTAGGTTTCTCAGGTGAGAGAGTCTTGGTCATGGGCTCTGTGTGGTTACAAACCACACTCGGTGAGTTTCCCTCGTCAAAAACTTCAGACATTCAGCACTTAGTCATTGATTGCTTTAGTCCTTACAATTTAATACTTGGTCGACCTTTCTTAAATAGGTTCGGCGCTATAGTATCTACAATTCATCTCTGTGTTAAGTTCTCTTTGCAGGATAACACAATTGCAACCATTCACAGTGATGCCCGAGAAGCCAGGGAATGCTACAACAACAGTCTCAATAATAATTGGAAGTCCAGACTTAGTTATTCTTATCAATAATAATGAAAGTTGAATCTTAATTCCACTTAGTTAACCTTTGCTAAAGCAAAGGAAAGTCAAGGGACTAATTAGTTAGACCTTCGAATCCTATTTATTTCCTAAGAAAAGGTTGGGATTATTGAAGTTCAGTTTAATTAGCAAGATAACAGTTATCAATTATGTTGAGCTAAGATAACTCCTGAGTTACTGATTTCTTAACCAAGACCAAAAGGGAAGGAAATTAAATCTACCGGAATAAGAATATCTTCAGATTGGGAATGATTAATAACATGAATAAAAAGAGAAATATTGAACTAAAATATTTAAATAAGAAAATCATAACATGAATGTAGCATAAGCCAAATAGGCAACATAACTAATACAAGCAAGCATTAATGGTATCTGAAAATAAGAGATAACTGTCAAGCAAAAGAACATTGAACCTGGTAAAAAGATAATCCTTGAAGCAAATAAAATCCTAAAACTAAATCCTAATCCTAAAGAGAGAGAGGAGAGAACCTCTCTCAAAACTAAATCTAAATCATGGAAAATGAATTATGAAAGCATGATGATGAATGGATGCATTTCCCCATTTTATAGCCTCTAATTTGTATTCTCTGGGCTGAAAACTAGGTCAGAAACAGCCCAGAAGTCTCTTCCAGCGCTTTCTGGTCCGTACAGGTCGCGGCCAAGTGACGCGGAGGCGTCGCCCACGCAGCCGCGCGTGTTGAAGTTCGCAGATGCGACACGTTCGCGTCGCCTAGCGTCAGGACAACTATTACGTATTATATATCAAATCGAAGCCCTAGACGTTAGCTTTCCAACGCAACTGAAACCGCGTCGTTTGGATCTCTGTAGCTAAAGTTATAGCCGTTTGAGTGCGAAGAGGTCAGGCTGGACAGCTTAGCAGTTTCTCCAACTTATTGTATTCCTTCCATTTTTGCATTCTTCCTTTCCATCCTCTGAGCCATTCCTGCCCTATAATATCTGAAAACACTTAACACACATATCAATGCATCTAATGGTAATAAGAGAGGATTAAACATAGGGAACTTAAGGCCAAAGAAGCATGTTTTCAATCAAAGCACATAATTAGGAAGGTAAATGTAAAACCATGCAAATAGTATGAATAAGTGGGTAAAGAGTTGATAAAATCCACTCAATTAAGCACAAGATAAACCATAAAATAGTGGTTTATCAACCTCCCCACACTTAAACAATAGCATGTCCTCATGCTAAGCTCAAGAGAAACTATAAAGATGAAGAGGAATGGTAGGATGTATGAAATGCAACCTATCTATATGAATGCAACTACATGCAAAAATTTTTCTACCTACTTGGTTAAAAATAAATAAGTTCTCCAAGACAAACATAAATCAGATTTCACTAATTCAAATCATATAAAATAAAGACAAGTAAACTTGTAAGAAGATAGCTCATGAAAGCAGGGAACATAGAATTAAGCACTGAACCCTCACTGGTAGTGTATATGCGCTCAAATCTCTCTAGTGTATAGGGTAATCACTCTACTCTTCTCTAGTCATGCTTTCTAAAACTTTTTTCTTCATCTAATCAATCAACAAATATTTAGCATACCAATGCAAACATCATGAGGTCTTTTCAGAGTTGTAATGGGGCTGAGGTAAAGGTAAGGGTATATATAAGGCTAAGTGAGCTAGTAAAGTGAATCCTTGAGTAGTCTAAGATCTCACCTAACATATACATACTCTATAAAAATTTTAAAATTATACTTAGCTTCCTATAATTTTCCCACTTTTGCTGTTACATGCTCATGCATTAGTTTTAATTTTGTCCCATGTGCATTGCTTTATTTTGCATTTAGGGAATTCTTTTGTATCCCCTTTATTCAAATACTGAATTAATTTTTTTTAAATGCACATGGTAATTCAATTATTTTGATTTCACATGAGCATGCTTCCCAAAATTTTTATTTTGAATTATTTCATTCTTTTCAACTTCCTGCCCTTTATTTTTATCATCCATGTTCCCAATAGGTTTCCCACACTTACACAGTTACACAATTTCTATCTTAAGCTAACCAAGGATTCAACTTGGGATTTTAAATTTATTTTTCTGCTTAAGGCTAGTGTTGTGGTTTATAGAATAAGAGGGAATTAAAGGCTCAAGGGGACTAACAAGGGTGATGTAAAAGGTAGGCTAATTTTGGGATAAGTGAGCTAGAATCAAACAATGGCCTCAATCATATGCAAGCATGTAAATATATTAAATATTGGACATATAGAATGGAACAAAGCAAAGATTACAATTATAGAGAAGAAAACACACAAGAATAAAAATTTATGGTTAAATAATGTAACCATATAAATAAGCTCAAAATCTTCACAGGTTGTGTGTTCTTTGGCTCAAAAACCATATTCCAAATACAACTTCAAAACAAGTTTAACACAAATTTTTCAATTTAAATTAGTGAAATACTATAAAAATTTCTTGAAAAAGAAAATATTTCTTCAACCAAGTGGTAAAATATGCACAAAATCAAATAAATATGCAAATGCAACAACTAGCTACAAAGAAAATTTAAACATTGGTGTTGAGACAAGAAAGTACTAACCCATGGAGATCAGTATCGACCTCCCCACACTTAAAGATTGCACCGTCCTCAGTGCATGCTAAGATGAACAAGTGGATGGCTGCTCCAACTGATGCCTTTCTCCAAAGATTGTACAGGTGGACTTGTTTGTCTTCCCATTAAGAAGCTTTTCCTCTCCCTTCGTGGTGGCCATCCTGAAAGAAGAGGGAAAAGAAAAAAAGTAACCCAAAAATAAAGATAGAAAATAAATAAAATATGGGTGTTAATGCCAGATAATAAGAGTCTCAATTACATGGTAGCTACAACATGCAAGTGAGAAAACAGTAGAAGTACATGGCAAAGCAAGAGTGCAAAAATTTGTAACAATGGGAAAGAGAGTGCAAGATAATATAAATTCATGTCAATGCAAAATTAATACAAATATCATAAAAGAATAGCATTGACTTAAACAATATTACCCAACAGTGTAAAACAAGTCACTGAGTACCAAAATAATACCAGAAAAGACACAACAGTTGAATATGAACAAGTAACACCAATGGAAAAATTAATAAATTTAGAAAAGAAAATAAAAAGATGCACAAAATTAAAATACAATGGAAGAAAGTATGCAAATAAATTAAATAAAATAGAATAGAGGTGAAAAAGATGAGAAGAAGAAAGTAAGAAAAGGAAGAAGAAGGAAGAAAAGAAATAAGAAAGGAAGAAAAGAATTAGGTATAGGGAAGAGAAGATAAGATATTTGGCTGCGTTGAAAAAGTTGTGCGGCGCAAGCGACGTGGACGCGTGGGGGACGCGGTCGTGCGACTAGTGCTTAAATTAATCGACGCAGTCGCGTCGGTCATGCGGACGCGTGACTCAGGTTATGCTACTGGCGCGAGGGCAGCCTCGCGCTCGCACAACTCTCTGTTCGAATTTTTATTTTTGCCAAATTTGGGGTGACGCGATCGCGTGGGGCATGCGATCGCGTGAGTGGGCTTGAGAAGGGAATGACACGGACGCGTCGGCGACGCGGTCCCGTAATAGAGATTGTGCGTCCAGCACCAATCTAGCACCACTCTTGCACAATAATTCGTTGTGCACCCTTTGTACGTCGAAAATTAGGGCACGCGGCCGCGTGGGTCATTTTGACGTTAGGATTTTTGCTAGTAAAGAATTTTACAAAAATAGTCGCGTTGTAGATATAGATTCTAAACCAACAGAAATCCCTTCGTGCAAACGTTTTGGTTGTCACAAGTAACAAACCCCTTTGAAATTGATAACCGAGTATTCAAACCTCGGGTCGTCTTCTCAAGGAATTGCATGGAGGTATGTTCTTATTATTGTCTATGAAAAAGGTAAAATTGGGGGTTTTGGAATTAAGGAAGAAGTATGACAAGTAATTTAAATGACAATTAAAATAAATAAATACTGTAAAGCAAACTTTTGGCAAGGTATGAGAAATTGGAAGTCCAGACTTAGTTATTCTTATCAATAATAATGAAAGTTGAATCTTAATTCCACTTAGTTAACCTTTGCTAAAGCAAAGGAAAGTCAAGGGACTAATTAGTTAGACCTTCGAATCCTATTTATTTCCTAAGAAAAGGTTGGGATTATTGAAGTTCAGTTCAATTAGCAAGATAACAGTTATCAATTATGTTGAGCTAAGATAACTCCTGAGTTACTGATTTCTTAACCAAGACCAAAAGGGAAGGAAATTAAATCTACCGGAATAAGAATATCTTCAGATTGGGAATGATTAATAACATGAATAAAAAGAGCAATATTGAACTGAAATATTTAAATAAGAAAATCATAACATGAATGTAGCATAAGCCAAATAGGCAACATAACTAATACAAGCAAGCATTAATGGTATCTGAAAATAAGAGATAACTGTCAAGCAAAAGAACATTGAACCTAGTAAAAAGATAATCCTTGAAGCAAATAAAATCCTAAAACTAAATCCTAATCCTAAAGAGAGAGAGGAGAGAACCTCTCTCAAAACTAAATCTAAATCATGGAAAATGAATTATGAAAGCATGATGATGAATGGATGCATTTCCCCACTTTATAGCCTCTAATCTGTATTCTCTGGGCTGAAAACTGGGTCAGAAACAGCCCAGAAGTCTCTTCCAACGCTTTCTGGTCCGTACAGGTCGCGGCCAAGTGATGCGGAGGCGTCGCCCACGCAGCCGCGCGGGTTGAAGTTCACAGATGCGACGCGTTCGCGTCACCTAGAGTCAGGACAACTATGGCGTATTATATATCAAATCGAAGCTCCGGACGTTAGCTTTCCAACGCAACTAGAACCGCGTCGTTTGAATCTCTGTAGCTAAAGTTATAGCCGTTTGAGTGCGAAGAGGTCAGGCTGGATAGCTTAGCAGTTTCTCCAACTTATTGTATTCCTTCCATTTTTGCATTCTTCCTTTCCATCCTCTGAGCCATTTCTGCCCTATAATATCTGAAAACACTTAACACACATATCAAGGCATCTAATGGTAATAAGAGAGGATTAAACATAGGGAACTTAAGGCCAAAGAAGCATGTTTTCAATCAAAGCACATAATTAGGAAGGTAAATGTAAAACCATGCAAATAGTATGAATAAGTGGGTAAAGAGTTGATAAAATCCACTCAATTAAGCACAAGATAAACCATAAAATAGTGGTTTATCACATGCCCCAAAGATTCCTATCCTTTGCCCTCTTTTGATTGCTTAGTTGATAATGCCTCTGGTTATGAAAAACTCAGCTTTATGGATGCATATTCTAGTTATAACCAGATCCAAATGCATCCATCCGATCAAAATAAGACAGTCTTTATTACTGAATATGGAAACTATTGTTATAAAGTCATGCCATTTGGCCTTAAGAATGCAGGTGCAACATATCAACGTCTAATGGACAAAGTCTTCGCCAAACAGATCGGCAGAAACATTGAGGTCTACGTTAACGATATGGTCGCCAAGACAAAAATTGGCAACAATCACCTTGATGACCTCGCAGAAATCTTCGGTCAACTAAGAAAATACAACATGCGGTTAAATTCCAAGAAGTGCGCAGTTGGGGTCCAGAGCGGCAAATTCCTCGGCTTCTTGCTCACTAGCCAAGGTATCGAGGTAAATCCAAAAAAATTCTGAGCTGTTTTAGACATGACAAGCCCACAAACCATCAAAGAAGTCCAGCGGTTAACAGGGAGACTTGTTGCCCTCTCTAGATTTTTACCTTGCCTTGCTTCTAAATCTCTATATTTTTTCCAAACTTTAAAAAAGAAAAAAGCTTTCCAATGGACCGATGACTGCGAACAAGCATTCAAAATTATTAAAGAAAATCTTTCAAAACCGCCAATCTTACAAACCCCCCTTGACGATCGGATTTTCTATCGGTAAAGAATTTCACAAATATGATCGCGTTGTAAGTATAGTTTTTAAACCAACAGAGAATTCTTTCGTACAAAAGTTTTGTTTGTCACTTAAGCAAACCCAAAAAAAATAAATAACCGAAGTATTCAAACCTCGGGTCGTCTTCTCAAGAAATTGCAGGGATGTGTGTTTTATTATTGGTTATGGAAAACAGTATTTTGGGTTTTTAAAGGTTTGAACAAGAGAAATAAATTGCAGGAAATAAATTAATAATGGGAAAACTCTTGGCAAGGTATGAAAATTAGAAGTCTTATCCTAGTTATCCTTATCAGGTATGATGAGAATTGGGTTTTAATCCCACTTGGTAAGCCTTTACTAAACAAAGGAAGGTCAAGTGGACTAATTAGCTTGATCCTCAAGTCCTAGTCAATCCTTATGGAAGGACTAGCTTTAGAGTGATCCAGATCAATCAGTAATTCCAATTTCAATCAACAACTGAGTTTGATAACTCAAGTGTCTCCAATTAATCAACCAAAGCTAAGAATGTAAAAAGCTAAATAAAATCATAGATCTGAAATACCTCAAATTGCATTAATAAAAGAAAATCAATCCAAACATAAAGAGTTCATAAACCAAATTGAGAAAATAAGTAAAAGGAACATTGAACCTGAAAATTGAGAAGAAGAAATCCTAATTCCTTTAAGAGGAATCCTAATCCTAAATCCTAAGCGAGAGGATAGAACATCTCTCTCTAAAAACTACTTCTAAACCTAAAATTGTGTGTATGATCTGATATGTTGAGTCTCTGCATATTCCCTGACTTTAATCTGTGTTTCTGGGCCGAAATCTGGGTCAAAATGCGGCCCGAAATCGCCTCCAGCATTTTCTATTAATTCTACAGATCGCGCATGTCACGTGTACGCGTCGTCCATGCGTGCGTGTTATTCAGCATTTTTCCTTGCCATGCGTACGCGTCGTCCACGCGTTCGCGTCACTCGTGCAGCTTCCAATCCACGCGTTCGTGTTAGGCACGCGAACGCATCACTGTGATTTTCTCCATTTCGCGCGGTCGCGTGAGCCACGCGTCTGCGTCGGTGTTCGCTGGTCATCCCGTTAGTTTCTTGTGTTCCTTCCATTTTTGCAAGCTTCTTCTCTATTCTCTAAGCCATTCCTGCCCTATGAAGCTTGAAACACTTAACACACAGATCACGACATCAAATGGTATAAAGGAGATTTAAAATACGTAATTAAAGGATCTCTAGGAAGCAAGTTTTCAACCATGGAACAATTTTGGGAAGGAATTGTAAATACATGCTAATAATATGAATAAATGGGTAAAGACTTGATAAAAATCACTCAAATAAACACAATATAAACCATAAAATAGTGGTTTATCACCCCTTCAGGGGGAACCATTTTTCTTATATTTATCTGTCACTAACTGGGCTATAAACTCCGCACTTGTTGCAGAAAGGGAAAAGAAGCAGTTCCCGATCTATTTTACCAGCAAAACATTGCAGAATGCCGAGCTTCGATATCCGACCATTGAAAAGCTGGCCTTAGCCCTTGTCTTCTCGGTGAGAAGACTCCGACCATATTTTCAGAGCCATGAAATCCATGTTTGGACAGATCACCCTTTGCGACAAGTCCTTCAGAAACCTGAGTTGGTTGGCCGACTAGTAAAATGGTCGGTGGAGCTATCAGAAGTTAATATCAAGTACGAAGGCCGAACATCTATGAAGTCCCAATTCTTGGCTGTCTTCATCGTCGAGTTCTCAGTACCAGACACAACCGAAGATTACATCAAATGTTCTTTATACGTCGATGGGTCCTCCAACCCACAAGGATGTGGAGCAGGTATCATACTTGATGATAGCCACGACAACGTCATTGAACATTCCCTCAATTTTTCATTTAAAGCAAGCAACAATCAAAGTGAGTATGAACCCCTAATTGCTGGCCTTAGACTCGCTGCCGACCTAAACATCACCGAACTTAAGGTATATTGCGACTCTTTACTAATCGTCCAGCAGGTAAACAACTTATACCAAGTAAATGACCCTTTGCTTTCTAAATACTTGGACATCGTACAAAATTTACTTTCAAAATTTTCTAAATACGAAATACAGCACATACCAAGGGAGAGTAATGGCCGAGCTGACATTCTGTCTAAACTTGCCAGTACTCAACCAAATGGGTCATCCCTTTATCAGTCAACACTGCTTAAGCCAAGCATTGAACTCACACAAATCTTAAGTGTAACACAGGAAGTAGATTGGAGATCTCCATACATAGACTATCTTTGGACAGGGATCTTGCCAGGCGACATCGAAAATGCTCGACACTTCCGCCGACAAGCCTCATTTTTTACAATTTATAATAATTGCCTATATAGACGAGGATTCTCTCGTCCATTACTAAAATGTCTTTGCAGATCAGAAGCTGAGCTTGCACTTGCCGAGGCGCATGAAGGGATCTGTGGTACACACCTCAAAGCCCGAAGTCTGTCTTCAAAAATCCTCAGAGTTGGATTATATTGGCCAACAATACGACAGGATTGTCAAGCAAAAGTTAAAAGCTGTTACAACTGCCAGAAACACAATCCGATCAAACATCTCCCGACCAAACTCCTACACTGTTCTGAGGTAAGTTGGCCGTTCAACCAATGGGGCATTGATATCCTCGGCCCTTTCCCCACAGCATCAGGACAGGTAAAATTTCTGGTTGTAGCAATTGATTATTCTTCCAAATGGATAGAGGCGCATCCTCTAGCCAAGATTACATCACAATAAATGCTTTCTTTTGTTTGGAAATATATTATTTGTCGATTTAGCATTCCTCGGCACATTATCACAGATAATGGTCGCCAGTTTGCTGATAAAAAATTCACATCCTTCTTGCAGGACTTGAAAATCAAACAATACTTTTCATCAGTAGAGCATCCACAAACAAACAGGCTAGCAGAAGCTGCAAATAAAGTAATACTACATGCTCTAAGAAAGAAGCTGGATGATGCAAAAGGCCTCTAGGCCGAGCTTATCCCAGAGATCATATGGGGATACAACACCACCATTCACTCAACCACAAAGGAAACGCCCTTCCGGCTAGTCTATGGTTCAGACACAATGATACTAGTGGAGATCTCCCAATCCTCACTGCGCACTGAATTGGCCGACCAAACTACAAAAGACATAACTCGACAATCCATACTTGACCTTATAGAAGAACTCAGATCGTCCACAGTAGTCAAACATTTGGCCATGCAACAGCATATAGCCCGAAGATATGACCAAAGACTTCACCCAAGGTCTTTCCAAGTAAATGACCTTGTGCTCACTAAAACAGAAGCAGCTAGAAGACTATCAACACATGGCAAATTAGCAGCTAATTGGAAAGGCCCGTACCGAGTCACAGAAGTCATCGGTAATGGAGCTTACTGATTACAAACCTTAGAGGGTAAAGATCTCCCTAACACTTGGAATGTATCTTCTTTAAAGTCATATTACAGTTAATACCAGGGACAGGCCAGTACTCTTTTTCCTGCTACCAAGATTTTTCCCACAAGGGTTTTGCTTGGAGAGGTTTTAACGAGGTTAGCCTACCTGGGCCTTTGAAATCAAAGGTTCCTCAACTCATTATTTTTTCCATTCTATACTTCCCCTTCATTTATAACATTCATATAATGCTGACCTACACTCTCGATCTGACCTTTCGGATACTATCAATTAAACAATTAACTGATCATATTCCAAAACAGATCATTTAGAATCTATCAATCCGATAACCGATCCTAATCGTAACCTGATAACTCGTATACAATCAATCAATCTGATAGCCAACCTTAAAACGGAAATTCAATCAAAAAAATATCCGCTCTAACTCGGAATTCGATCATTCCATCAAACAAATATCCGATCTAACTCGGAATCTGATCATTCAAAAATCCTATCTAAAGCGGTAGCCGATCATTCAAATCGAGCAAATATCCGATATACATAAGAATCCGACCACTACGATCAAACAATTCAACCAAATACCAATCATTCGGAAACAACCATTCAATCAAAAGTCTGATTTTTATCCGAATCCCACAAGTCAATCTAAACAAATATCCGATCTTATTGACCACTTGGAATTTCTCAGTAAAAAATAACCGATCTTACCCATAATCAGATTATTCTGAACTAAACAGATTGCTGAGCAATACTGGGAAACCAACCATTCAAAATCTACCAAACTACAGTGCCGACCATTTAGCAGGTTACAAAACAAATAAAGTCTGCGCCTATTAAGAAACGCTATGATACGTTTTATCCCTATCAAAAGCAATATGGCTAAACAAAAACAGATAAATGCTGTTAAACATACAATAATATGCATAAAAGCATGAAGTCAGAAGCACCATAAACCACTTTCTACAGGAAGCAATACCAAAACACAAAACAAGCTCAACTCAAGAGAAAAATTAGTTTATCAAAAAATACAACAAACCACAACCTACTGAACATTTTCATCCCCCTTCTCTTCAGCACCAGCATCCTTAACCATAACCCCATCACAAACAATCTTACCGGGATCCATCTGATCAAGATCAATATTAAGAGCTAAGAACCTGGCTTGCAGAGAAGCTCGCTCAAACCCCTCAATAAAAGAGTCCAAGATCGCTATCTCCTTACTCTTTTCTAAGCTTTTTAACTCAACAGTCAACTCCACCACCCGAGTACTCATACTCGACAGATCCGCCTCCTTCTTTTTAACATCTTCCACCTCTTTTGCATAATTCTCCCGCATTAATTTTAAATCTTTCTCAAGCTTAGCTCCAGCTCTGTAACCCTTGCAGTCTTCAAGCTCAACTGTTTCTCCAACCTCACATCAAGTTTCTGCTCGGCCACTTGACGTTGTTTCTTTTCTCGGCTACGCCCTAAACTGGCAAGCCGCAGACCAACAACCTTACACAAACAAAAGCAAAATTCACAAACAAGGACATCCATAAAATTATCAACCAAAACAAATAAAGGATGGCACATTACTTGCCTGTACTGATCAATAGCCACATCTCCCACCTCTTCAGCCAAAATAACATCGGTAAGAGTCTGGCAAACTTCATCGGTAGTAATCATGAAGGGACAATCTTTCCCCCAAAGAGAGGAACCCTCACTCTGATCAATAACCTCGTGCAATTTTTTTCTGATTATCATAAGACCTCTGTAGTTCCTCGGCCGAAACCTCTATCCCGTCTTCATAATCTTCCAACAAATCCACTACGTCTGCTTTCTTCTTTTTCAAAATTACCTTTTTCTTTTTTGGCTTTAGCTGATTAACCTCTTCAGTGCCAACCTTCTCCGCTTTTGATGAAAAACCCTCTTTGTCAAGACCTTTATTCTTCCCCCGAGCTCTTAAACTTGCAGCAGACACACCAGGATATTTCCCACCTACCAAAAAGCAAAGTAAAAAATTAGAACAATTATACAATCCCACTCAATCTACAACATCACATAACTCACCTAAATACTCTATCACCGCTCCCCTATTCTCGTCCCATTGAAGCAAGTCAAACATCGAAATTAATTCCTTCCAATCAATAGCTATAACCAAATACTCAATGATACACTTATTTCTTGCACTTATAACCTCTGGCCCCAGAATACTCTGCGGCTCCGAGCACCACCAAATTGGGAATCTCTCTCAAAATGCTCGTCCATATAAAACGGGAAGTCACCTTAAACACTCCTCACCTTCAAATATATTTCCTTAAAATTCTTAAAAGAGGATTTGTAAATTTTGAATACAACAAACCTTGGTGAACTGTTCAAGTTCACCCATACCCCCTTCTAAACACATTTTGCTTGAAACAAGGAGAAAAACAACTTCACTGTAGGTGCCTCCTCCAGAAATTCTATCAAAATCTCAAAAGTACAAAGATAAGCCCACCCATTAGGATGCAATTGAGATGGTGCACAGTTCAATTGCCTCAATACCTGACACTTAAACTCACTAAACGGAAGCTTCACCCTCAATTCCTCCAACACACAGCTATACATATAGAAAAACTCAAACCCCTCCTTCCTATGGAAAACACGATCACTAGAAACATAGGGAAGCAGCTCAAATGAAACACCAGAACCACCCTTTGAAACTTTTCCCTTGTCTATCTCTTTCATAGATTCTTCATCCTAGAACAGCGAGCATTATTTCCTAATATCATCACTCACCCAATTATATGACCAATCAACTTTATCTTTCTTCTCTTTCTCAAAACCCATTTGAACAAAAACAAAAGGAGAATAAAAGCCAGAAGAAGAAGACCAGAAGTTATAGAGATGAAGAGAGAAGTAGCATACCTCTTTTGCTCATTTTTGCTCCAAATGCAACTGATAAACACACATACCTTGAACAAACACACAAAACCCCTTGGATTCCAAAAACTATTAACTTCCCACTACAAATCGCTTTTCAATTCCACTAAACAATCATATCAGTCATATCAAAAGCCATCATGCGCATAGGAAATACGCACATTCATTAATTAACATTCAAAATCTTTCTCTCTCTTACTGACACACATTTAATTTTTCAAATGAAGCATCTTGAACTGGGGGCTACAAGGCCAATCCGGTCACCGACCTATAACATCACTAAATAAGCCGACTTATGATCCATTTAAAGCTCAACCTGCTTCATTTAACATTTTCTCAGGCTTAGCTTGGGGGCTATGTCTGGCCATTACAAATCCAACATCATAAATCGGCATTATCATTCATAACTCGGAATTATTCACGTTATTATTCAGAAAGCTGGCGTTCTAGTTCGGCATTACAGTTATTAATCGGCAATCAACGTTATTAATTGGCCACTTACGTTACAACTCAACTAAACAGACTGCTTTCCAAATGTGAAACGTCCAACCTAACATCTCATCCTTATTATTGCTCTTTAATACAGGCAATAAAGCAGAAGCATAACCGACTTGCACATAGTCACCCATAAAAGGTATGATCTTCCATCCTAAAAGGACACATTGAATTCTCAATACTGACTTAAGTTTCAAAGTGCCTTTGCAGGTACACTCCCCCCTTGTTTCTTGCTGAAAGCTCTACGCAATTGGACATCCCTTTGGAGTAAAGCTCAGATTACCACAAAGCTCAAAGGTTGGCACCGAAAATAACAACTCAGCGTCGATTCCCAGAGACCGAGCTCTCCCTCCAAGTATTCATACAAGAACATTATGTATGTTCTTTTTTGCTTTTAAGTATCGTAATGCCTCACCACATCTGATTTACGACTATAACGTAAGGATTTGTGTAGTAAAGTGTTACATTTTTCTATCTCTTTTATCTGCATCACACGACTTTGACAAATAGATTTAGCTGAATTAATTCATATTCTGTGCATGAAGGATTTATAATCATATGCTTTTGAAAGTCCTAGTCATAATTGTTTTTTATGGAAAGTATTAAAAAGGTTTAATTACTCTGCAGGTCCCTATAGTTTCATCAAATTTTCAATTAGGTCCCTATACTTTTTTTCTTTTCAATTGGGTCCTTAGATGTTAATTTTTTTTCAATTTAGTCCCTACAGTGACAAAACCGTTTAAAATAACAGAATATTCTATTCAAAAATTGAATATTCTCCTAATTAAGTTATAATAGCTAATTAAACCCACTTCTATTTTTTTAAAATACCAAAAACATCCTTGCCATTTTATCCAAAAACAACCTAGTCAGCGCCTGTTCTCTGTGAAGTCACTGCGTTTCTCCTCTGATCCATTCGTTGGTGTCGTCCTCCATCTGCGGCGGCGGCGTCGTTGTCATCGTCCTTGGCGGCGTGAGCGTCCATCGTCGTCATCGTCCGTCGTCCTTGGTTTGCGTTGCACTGCTCTGCGCTGGTCGTGCGTCTGCTCTACTCTGCTTCCCACTGGTGGTGTGTCGCTTCTGTCGCGTTCCCTCGCCGTGGATTGCTACGCCGCTACTCGCGTCGCCACACCTCGCCGCACCTCGCCTTGCTGCCTGAAGTCGATCTGCCAAAATCCCATATTTTTTTCCAATTAACAATTTCTTCGTTTTCATGGCAGATCCTTCCCATCTTAAACCCAGGTTAGATTCTAACTATCGTCATCCTAGACAATGGAGCTGGATTAGCTTTAAATGCCCCCTTTTATTTTGTTATGAGCTTTAATTACCCTTTAATTAATTAAAAATCGTTCATTTTATGTTCCTTGGGGGCTAGAAAATATTTTGTGATCTGATCCACTTGCAGTTGGATAGGCTCATGTGGTTTTTATTCATGGTTCTGTTCATTGAACTCTAATTAGCAGAGTTGTTAGTAATCCTAAGTGACTCTGAAAAAAAGGGTTCCCCCGCAGGGGGATGTTTAATGTTGTTATATTTTGTTAATGTTGAAATGTAAGTGGAAACCAAATAAAGCAAAAGAATTTGCCTTCTTTCTGTTTGATTTTGTTGGTTGCTTTTGCTTTACTTTCTAGCTTGCTTGAACCAATTGGTGTTTAAGGCTATTCCTCGCTTTTTAAGTGGTGCTGTATTGATTTAAACATGCACCAAGAAGTTCAGACTTAAAAGATGTTCAAATTTATATGATATTTGCTAGACTCCATCAAGGGAAACTATTAGTTTTCCATGGTGCTCTTTTTACTTTGGTGTGTTCTTGATGTGAACGAAAATTTGCAGCTCTTATAAGTTAAGACACAGATTCATATAAAATTGATGTCCTTGTTCATAAATGGTGAAAATAAAATCAAAATCCTATAGTCAAAGATGGTTGGTGCAGTTTATAATGACAGACCAAGGTTTATCTCAGCAGGAAGAATTATATTCAATGAGCAGGAAGAATTATCTCAGCAGCACATTAATGGAAATAACTTTACTGATAGACCAAGGTTTCCCAATTCTAGCTTTCGGGAGGATCCATCTTCAGAAAGCACTTTGAACACTTCAGCGAATCCTTGGGATAGGCCAATTGGGAGTGCCAACAAACTTGTTAGCAGTGGTCAAGAGGGGCTTACTTATGATGACAACTCAGGACATGGATTCTTAACTGACATCTTTACTGAGAATGCAATCGTGGATGATACTAATTTGAACCCTTTGGAGTTCTTAGCTTCTCTGTTCCCTGGTTTTGCTGCAGAAAGCCTTGTGATAGTGACATTGGTTTCAATTCAGACATTGCTTCAAGTCTTCTCTTTTAGAACCGGTTGTTATTAATGTTATTGTTGATCCTTATGCCGGTTCAGAGAGTGGGAGGCTACAACACAATAATTGATTTCCAGATTTTATGTATTATACTGAAACTATGCTTTCTATGGTTTTCATTTTTAGATTTCAAATTACATAGCCTTGTGGTTTTCTATAGTATACCATGATATGATAAAGACATAAATTATATTTCATGAATCTACACAAATGTAAAATATTACATGATCATAATAAATACTTGAATGATGAAAATTGAATTTTATATATACTTTTTACTACTATTTCTGTTTCATTTTATTCATTACGTTTTTTGTATGTTCTTAAGATAAGGTATTTTGAAAGTCAAAAAAATAAAAAGAAATTATTTTTGGTACATTTTATATATAAATAAGCAAAAGAATGATAATGACAAAATAAAAGGGATTATAGGAATATCTTTCATGTCGTAGAATCATTGAATAAGGATTATAGGAATATCTTTCATTGAATATTTATAGTTTTATTGAATTTTCAATTAGGTCCTTATACTTTTTTTCTTTTCAATTAGGTCCCTAAGGGTATACAGGTAATTTCACAATTTACTAACATTTTTTTGACGTTTAACGTTAACAAGGACTAAATTGAAAAAAAAATGATGTATAGGGACCTAATTGAAAAAGAAAAAAAGTATAGGGACCTAATTGAAAATTTGGTGAAACTATAGGGACCTGCAGAGTAATTAAACCTATTAAAAATAAGTCTTAAATTAGTTACTTTTAGAAATGGAGACAATTGTTGTTAAAATGTTAGTATGTATTTTAAATTTTAATTTAAAATTTTGATTATTTTTTATTTTTGTGAGACCGAATTAATCGGTTCAACTAGTAACTTATCGGTTAAATCAATATGATCTAATAGTCCAACTGGTTCAATTATTGGTTCAATTCTGATAACTATAGTTTTAAGTAGATATAAGAATCCTAAACTTCTAATAAAAAATGCTATCCATACACTAAAATTAACTAAAATATATTACCAATGTATTTGTGTATAAATATATGTGTGATTTAATTTACTTTTAACATGTATTTATATATATATTTAATATTAGTGACTGACTTTAGTAACTGATTTTAGTGTACAAGTAATATTATTTCCCAATAGCCTCATTTTAGTACATAATTTAGGAATTAGAAATTAAGAATAAGGCCCTTTTTGGACCTGAGTCACACGGTATTAAAAAGGCCTTTTCAATCAACGTCCCAAGTAAAGGCCCAAAATGGGGTTATGTTGGCCCAAAATGCTGAGCAGAATGGTCAAAAACGTCTTGTAAGTTGTGAGAAAGCGAGGAGGATTAGGTGTAGGCAGGATGATGCTGAAGGCGTGGAAATGGTACCAGAATTGCCTTTCTGTTCATCCCGTCAAGACCCAGGTCATCAGCTCCGGCGTCCTCTGGGCTGTTGGTGACGTCACTGCTCAATATATTACTCACTCCGCCGCCAAGAAGCGTCTTCAACTCTCTGCCACGGTATCCAACTCGCAACTCGCAACTCGCAACTCAACTCTTTTATATTGTTATTATCGTCTCTGCTGTGGGTTTCACTCACCAATTTCCGTTCCCTTGCATTTGGTAGGATGAAGAACCTAAATTTGTTATAAACTGGAACCGCGTTGCTGTTACAAGTATGTTTGGATTCGGTTTCGTTGGACCTGTTGGCCACTTCTGGTACCTACCTATTTCTCATTCTCCTCATTTCTTCAATGTCGCGTCAGTGATTCACATAGATCTCAATTTGTCAAGGAATCCGATAACTGTTTCTGAATCGATTTTGATTTATATCCCTCTTTGATGTGCATGTTCTTAGTTGACTAGGGCTTATTTCGAAATAGATTCCAGGCTTGCCTATTGCCTAATGTTTGGTTACAATTGAAAACTACTTGTCAAATTGAAATTCAGAAATTCCATTTAGAACATATGATTCTCAAGTGTACCAAAAGAGGGTGAAACATCGTTGAATTAAGTCATGATAGTAGCAATTTGCTAACTGTCTCATGCCAATTTTTCATGTAGGTATGAGGGTTTGGACAAATTCATAAGACTTAAGCTTCACCTTATGCCAAAGTCTGCGCGAGCTGTAGCCACGAAAGTAGCAATGGATGGCATCATATTTGGTCCGATCCATTTGTTTGTGTTCTTTACTTACATAGGATTATGCTCAGGCAAGACTATTCCTCAGGTGAAGGAAGACTTGAAGAACAACTTTTTCCCAGCTTTGATTGTAGAAGGTGGTGTTTGGCCATTTGTGCAGGTCTTCAATTTCCGGTATGTTCCTGTGAAGTACCAGCTTCTCTATGTGAACTTGTTCTGCCTGCTGGATAGTGCTTTCCTCTCTTGGTTGGAGCAACAGAAGGATGCACCTTGGAAACAGTGGTTTAAACCATTTCATTCTTCCCGTGAAAAAAGAAGCCAATAAGCCAATGCTCATGAAAAGATTATTGATATTTTTACTCCTGGTTCTCCTCCATGAACCTTGTTCTGGAAATTCACTGTAGTATCAAAATGGTTTCTAACCCTACATACATACATTGAGTAAACATAGGTGAAACTCAACATGATGCATTTATTGATTAGTATTTAAATATTTTGTTTATCTGATTTTTATCCCAGCCCCCAGAATTCTTGTGTCTGGTAACTGGTAATTAAAAATGAACTTATTATAACGGCTTATGCCACCTCCATTTGGGACCTTCTTTTGACTTATGCTTGTTAGCTAATTGCCACATGCTGAGAAAAGAGAGATGAATATAGGTTCTAGGTTGGGGAGAATTAGAGAAGAGAACAGGAGTATTTTTGGTATTTTATAAATAAACGAATATTATATGTTGGACAATTAAAAAGAAGGTGAATATACTTCAGATTATTTTTTTGGTAAAATTATCATAGTTAATTCTACAAAATCAAGTCTATAGAAATTCAAATCCAAAGTCTTACTTATCAAGTATAACTAGTTTGATTCAATTTGTATATGTGCCGTAAAATATACAAAATTTACATGCTTACCCATGTGGATTGGACTAATTGGGATTAAACTTCAAATCTCCACCAATATTAATAATTTGTAAGCTAAAAAATGGTTAAAAAAAAACACCACTTTCATTTCTAATGCTTTTTGAAAGGAGAGAGAAGAAAAAGGAGAGGGCAGGGGCAGGCACCCTGAATGTGGTGATGATTCGGAGATGTACTTTACAAACAAAACCAGATTCAATTCAACAACGAAACAGTGTCTGTGTTGGTGTCCTTAACGCTTTATAGACAAGCCGAACACTTACCAGTTCGTAGTATCCGATGTAGCTAGTAGCTAGTAGCTAGCAGCTAGCTCCCACGTGAACTAAACCAATGCAAACAACCCCAATCACCACCACATCCTCCTCCTTCTTCATCCTTAACAACCATGGCTTCCACCCAAAGCAGCTCCGCCTTTTCTCTCTCCATCTTCTTCATATTCATCGCCCTCTTTCTCTACCATTTCCACTTTCAATCTCAACCTTCTTCCCCTAACCCATCCCAAACCCTACCCCCAAATTCTACCGACCACGGAACCCCCTCTCGCCGCAACTACATCGTGCGGTTCCGCCACTACAAGACCGCCCACCACCACCGCTCCTATCTTGAATCCAACCTCCGATCCCGAGGCTGGCACTGGATCCACCGCCACAACCCTGCCGCCAAGTTCCCCACCGACTTTGCCTTGGTTTCTGTTGAGGATGGATTGATTCGACAGATTGAGGCTCTGCCACTGGTCAAGGACTTGCATTTGGACATGAGCTACACCAGGGGTCTTCTCCACAAGGATCGCACCCACAAAGGCAAAGGTGGTGCCTTTGTGGATGGCAAGAAGCGCCCTGGCAAGATATTCACGTCCATGTCGTTTACTGAGGAACCATATAGAGATGGAGATGATGAACCACCCCATTGCTCCTTCACTCGAAACTCTTCCGTCAAGTTGGGACGCCAACTCTTGATGCAGGTGAAGATTCAATCTTAAAGTCATAAAATTTGTTTCATATGGTTAGTCTTTCTTGTTTCTAAAATGGATTAGATTTTATTAGAGCTTTGTGGATTAAGAATTAATGTGTAAGTTTAAGGATAAGTTGTCTATTTGCGCGTTCGTTATATTTCAATCAGTGGGGAAAGGGAATGTAGATAACTCAGAGACCCACACACACACAGTGAGACTTGTTTTTGTGTCTTCTTGTGGCAGAGATCTCAAGTGACTTCCATGTTTGGGGCGGAGGATCTCTGGGCAAAAGGGTACACAGGTGCAAAAGTCAAAATGGCTATATTTGATACAGGCATTCGAGCTGATCACCCTCATTTTCGTAACATCAAGGTATTGATTCTTGGAACTGTTATTACCACGATTGTTTGGAGATGTTTTGTTCTTTGGTTGTTCTTAGTGTTGAGGACATTTACAGGAACGAACAAATTGGACCAATGAGGATACGTTAAATGATAATCTTGGACACGGGACCTTTGTTGCTGGTGTTATTGCTGGGGTAGACGCAGAGTGCCTTGGTTTTGCACCTGATACAGAGATTTATGCATTTCGTGTTTTCACTGATGCACAGGTAATGCCTGTTGGATATTCTTGTCACACTCACTGTTCTTTTCCTTGACTACATTTGAGTTTCAGTTAGCCAAAACTATCTTCATTGTTTGTTTACTCATTAAATGCCCATTGTCATATGGTTACTAACCAAGAAATCATCAACAAGATCTGAATAGGGAAATGTACATGTGTTTTTTACTGCAGTTGTCACAAATTGTTGACAGCTGATAAAGGCCTGTCATAACTAAGTTGCATACGTTTCGCAGTTCTTATGCTAATAATACTATTATTTTGTAATATTTGGCAATATTTTGAGAAGAATTCATTCAGCCTATTGCAGGTTTCATACACATCATGGTTCCTTGATGCCTTCAACTATGCAATTGCAACCAATATGGATGTGCTAAACTTGAGCATTGGTGGACCTGATTATTTGGATCTTCCATTTGTTGAGAAGGTAATTTTCTTTTATCCATCCATTCTTGCTTTTTAATTTGATAACATTATATGTTTGATGTGATTTTAAGATTTAAAGAATATAGATTGGTTTTAAATTTATATAACATAACTATTATGTGTAAATAAACCATCTTTTGTTGACAATTGAGTAAGAAATTTCCTCTTACAAAGTGTTATTTTGATAAATTGTTGACCAGATATGGGAAATAACAGCAAATAATATAATCATGGTCTCTGCAATTGGAAATGATGGACCACTTTATGGAACTTTGAACAATCCAGCTGATCAAAGTGATGTTATTGGCGTTGGTGGCATTGACTATAGTGACCATATTGCTTCATTTTCCTCACGTGGCATGAGTACTTGGGAACTTCCTCATGGGTAATGTTTACTTATTTATTTCTACTTATATTTCATGGATCCTTCTCCCAATACAGGTTTGATGAGGATTTCTTGCACTTACTTCCTTTTTAGCATTTGTACTTTTTTGAGTTCATCATACAATAGATATTTCGTCGGGTTGTATCATCTACTTTCAATCTCGTGGTAATAGTTGGGTTCTGCTGATTCTTGTTAAAAAAGATGCCATTTAAATGCAAAGTTGGTTTTTTAATACTTAAGATCATTGTGTTTGAATTTCTAATAACCTCTGGACCTTACAGTTATGGTCGTGTGAAGCCAGACATAGTTGCATACGGACGGGACATAATGGGATCCAAGATTAGCAAGGGTTGCAAAAGCTTATCAGGAACAAGTGTAGCAAGTCCTGTAGTTGCCGGTGTTGTGTGCTTGCTTGTAAGTATCATCCCTGCATCCGATCGAAAAGACATCTTAAACCCAGCAAGTATGAAACAAGCATTGGTTGAGGGTGCTGCAAAGCTCTCTGGGCCTAACATGTTTGAGCAAGGTGCTGGCCGAGTTGATTTGTAAGTTCCACTTTTTGACGGGTCCCCTTTCTTTTTGTCTTTGTCTTATTTTGAACTTTGATATGGTGATCATCGTCATTACCATTGCCATTTCCACTATAATAAATTAATAATGATTTTACCTTTAGATTCTTTAATAATTTCATTTATGTATTCTTACTTGTTAACATAATTGTCAGGCTCGAATCATATGGGATTCTTAAGAGCTACAAGCCTAGGGCAAGTATCTTCCCCAACATCCTTGATTATACAGATTGTCCTTACACATGGCCTTTTTGTCGCCAACCACTCTATGCAGGATCTATGCCTGTCATCTTCAATGCCACCATTTTGAATGGAATGGGTGTTATTGGCTATGTAGAAGGCCCACCAACATGGCATCCTTCTGATGAGGTGGGGAATCTTTTAAGCATTCATTTTACACATTCAGAGATAATCTGGCCTTGGACTGGTTATTTAGCACTTCACATGCAAATCAAGGAAGAAGGTGCCCAGTTTTCTGGAATTATTGAAGGCAATGTAACCCTTACGGTTTCTAGCCCACCTGCTCAAGGAGAGCGCCCTCAAACTAGCATTTGTGTGCTTCAATTGAAGTTGAAAGTGGTACCAACACCACCTCGATCCAAACGAATTTTGTGGGATCAGTTTCATAGTATTAAATACCCACCTGGTTACATTCCCAGAGATTCCTTGGATGTTCGAAATGATATTCTTGACTGGCATGGTGATCATCTGCATACGAATTTTCACATTATGTTCAACATGTTAAGAGATGCTGATTATTATGTTGAAACACTTGGATCTCCTCTTACATGCTTTGATGCTCGTCAATATGGAACACTTTTGATGGTAGATCTTGAAGATGAGTACTTCCCCGAGGAGATTGAGAAACTTAGAGACGATGTCATGTATACTGGATTGGGGCTAGCCATCTTTGCTGAGTGGTATAATGTAGATACTATGGTGAAGATGAGATTTTTTGATGACAATACACGAAGTTGGTGGACCCCTGTTACTGGAGGATCAAATATTCCAGCACTGAATGATCTTTTGGCTCCATTTGGGATTGCTTTTGGAGACAAGATCCTGAATGGTGATTTTTCACTTTTAGGTGAGCAAAGCCGATATGCTTCTGGAACAAATATTGTGAGGTTTCCTAGAGGTGGCCATGTACATAGCTTTCCCTTCTTGGATAGTTCCGAGAGTGGAGCCACTCAGAATGTGCTGTTGAATTCTGAAACCAAAGTGAGTTAACTTAATAGAGCACTCTATAATTGCGTTATATATTAAATTTTATACTAGCCAAGCAATCTTTTTATGGCTTCATTCTATGATATTTTATTTTATTTTATTTTATTTTATTCTTATACGGCATCATCTTGAAAGTTAGTTTTTTACTTTTAGTGTTCTTGAGTTTAACATGTAATGTTGACATTGAGAAGCTTTCTTAAATTATAGTGGTGTGTTTTGGTTGAAACAGCCCGACTCTCCAATTCTTGGTTTCACAGAGATGGGTGAAGGTCGCATAGCTGTTTACGGGGATTCTAATTGTTTGGACAGTAGCCATATGGTCACTAATTGTTACTGGCTCCTAAAGAAAATGCTTGATTTTACTAGTACAGATGCAAGGGATCCTGTGCTGTTCTCCAATTCAGTTAAACTAGACATTTCGTTGTACGAAGATGATAATCAGTTGCCATCTCGGAGAACTGATGTCAATTTCTCAACATATTCGGCGGTTGTGGGAAAGGATTTGATTTGCCGAACTGACACAAGATTTGAAGTATGGGGAACCAAGGGCTATAGTCTGCAGCTTCAAGGAAGAACAAAAAAGTTGCCTGGTTATCCTCTCATTGATTTGGGAAGAGGGTTGAACTCAACTCTGGCTACTTCTTCTAGAAGGAACCGAATATTTAACACACGGAACAAGGGTGACTCCGTTGGGAATACGTACTTGGGCCTATTCTATGGAGATGAGGCAAGAAATTATAATCACTTTATCTTTTTCATGTTTGTTGTAGTATGATACCAGTAGATAGTGCATATGGCTGATAATCTAAAATTTTCTCATTTATCTTGCAGCTTGATGCACCTAAGCTTGTTGGTATTAACTGGCTTGTACCAGCTGTAGTTGCAGCAACGGGTTAGTGAACACTTGATTGTTGCTCATTCAATTTTAGATTAGTATATCCGTTTTGCGCTTCAATGCTTTATCTTTTGTGGCAGGTTTTCTGCTATTATGTTTTTGGCGCATTCGCCAAAAGCGACGGCGGCGAAGGAAAGGATCAGGCGCTGGTAGATTGGCCAACTTATTATAGCTGTGTTATTTAATTTATTGTAACAGTAGCCTCTAGAGAAATTTTCCTGTAGCATAGATAAATTGGAGCGTTTCAACTATGGTCATCTTAGGAAGATAGTCAGATAAGGTGATGAGAAATCAATTATGTTTTGTTCTTGGGATACTTGGAGTCAGATGAAGAAATTATGCATCTGAAACGCTCTTATCTACTCATTCAACAGAAATAGATATGTAAGTTGTTTGTGTTTAGCTATATGCATATTAAGCTTTAAATTAAGAACGGGTTACCGTAATTCAAGAGTAAAATACTGTGAGGACCTGACGAATCCAGCTTGATCAAGAAACTTGCTGTGTGAGAACCTTGCCAAGTCTGTGTTTTGAATCAATGCCTTAAGCTTTCATGGCAGGTGTTTTGCTATTTTGATAATGCCCAACAAGGCAACAACTAGAAAATAACTCACTTCATTTGTTTAAGATAATATCAAAATTGTTTATATGCATTTGTATCTAATTTGTAGATAAATAATGTTTTAAAAACAGTATATATTATTTTTATTTACAAGATAATATCGAAATTAATTAAGTATTTTACAATAGAAGTATTGTTGTCTCAATCTTGGTTTTCAAATATAAAGAAAGGGTTATGTTAGGTAACTATTGATTTTTTTAAACAACATGAATAACTATTAATAAAATAAAAAGAGAAATTTTATCATGTTGATTCACTTTTTCACCATACTATGCTGATTTTGAGTGTCAATAGGAGAGAATGCCACGTGAGCGTGATTGTGGCATTGAAACAGTGCAGGGAAAGAGTTCCGTTCTGCGTGTGAAAATTATTAATTTATTATGTGGTAATTTTGTCTGGTAGTTATTTATTATGTGGTAATTAATTGTGTAATTAGGTGTTGGATTTAATGGACTATTGAATTGTAGGTTGGTAGGAACGTTTTTTAAAATTCAAGATTTGTCCAAAAATAGAAGTTGTTGGATTTTTTTTTTCACTTGACATTGGGTTTTCAATAATAAAAAGGAAATTAGTGGTGTTGTATTGACCCATGATTAAGATGGAGTTATACTAGACCCAAAAAATCAAAAGATGAAATTATAGAAATTAGTAAAAAAATTTGATGGAAATTATGAGGGAGTAAAAACTATTATTTAACGGCTCTTTTTACTGTGACTTTATCACCGTCACAGTTCTTATCCGGCCCCATGACCAGAGCAGGGTTGTCGGAAAAAATCCCAAATGAATGTGACCCATCAGAGCAAGAAAGAGATCTCCTACAGAGAAGTGTCAAAAAAGTGCGTAAAGGAGATGAAGGTTTTACTGGAACAGAAGCATTAGTACCAAGATTTGAAGAATGGATACAGCAAGAAGAAAGAGGAGCAAACAACAGGACCTATGCAGACATGGTGACAGGAAAGAACCAAGACCTTGAAGATAATCCTTTGAGCGCAGAAGAAGACGTCATGGACAGCGAGGATGAAACTGTACCTGAAACAGAGAAAATAGATGAAGGAATGGAAGAATCCAATAGAGAGAATAGCAAGTCAGAGATAACAGTAGAAGACATGGGACAAGGGCTCTACAACATTGTCATCAATGAGGAAGCTAAAAAGGAACTATGGAAGCCTTGGTGGAGATCTCTCATAGTCAAGCTAATGGGAAGGAAAGTAGGCTATGTAACCATGAAGAGAAGAATAGAAAACATGTGGGGAAGATTAGGGGAACTGGATGTGATTGACTTGGGAAACGATTATTACCTTGTGAAATTCTATGCTCAAGAGGACTTGGATGCTGCCCTGGTGGATGGACCATGGAAAATTTATGATCACTACTTGGCAGTGAGATTGTGGGAGCCAAATTTCAACCCCCTTACAACCACAATTGATAAGATCACAGCTTGGATTCGCTTACCAGGATTACCTATAGAGTTATATAATGGGAAAATTCTAAGAAAAATCGGTGACTTAATTGGAAGGACTTGCAAAATTGATTACAACACCTCCCATTTATGCAGAGGAAAATTCGCGAGACTTTGTGTCGAGGTTGATCTAACCAAGCCACTGCTAGGAAGATATATGGTAAATGGAAATGTCTACCAAGTGGAATACGAGGGCATTCACCAAATATGTTTCACTTGTGGCAAAGCGGACCATGAACAAAAGCATTGTGCCATTTGGAGGGAAAGAAATGAGAAAGACCAGGAGAAACAAGGTGAGAATACTAAAACTAGAGGACAACAACAACAAGAGTAGACATCAATCCGGAAAAAGAAGCAGAAGCTGAACAAAGAATTACAGAAAAAGGAAAAGCTATATTGGAAGTGGACAGCAACAACTTTGGACCTTGGATGGTGGTCCAAAGGCATAGAAAAACAAGAAAGGACACAGGAAAAGACGGAGCTGGCCCAAGCCATATGGATAAGGACAAAGATAAATACAAAGGAGGCAAAACCAGATTTAGTGTGCTGGAAATAGAAGAAACCAACCAAGTGGAAAATATGAATGAAACAGTTGCGGAGAATGAAAATCTCATCAAAATTAACAATGACAACCAAAATAGGAGTAGCAGCGTCAGGAAAATTGCCCAGAGAACCAACCAGATCCAGAGAAGCAACACCAAAGCTACAAATAACAACCAAATGCACACACAACTCCAAACTAGGAATATTCCCACGGAAAAAAGAGACAACAACCAAAGCAAATAAAGCTATAGCAACAGGGAAGATCCAAACAATTTGGTGCAAAAATATAAAGAGAACTGGACAACGAAGGAAGACGCCTCACCTGATCCGGATACTCCCATCCACGGAGGGATGGAAACACAAAAAGCAAACATCCAAAAAGGGGAAGACAAGTCGCCTGACCCTGGAGAAAAAGAATATGTTAGCACAGATCACATGGAAACAGAAACGCAGAAAGATTTAGAAATCTAATTGAGGGAGTTGATTTTAGCTCTCCTGATGGAAATGAGTTAGGACACCATGAAGCTGCTGAAATGCAGCTATTTTAAATCCCTCCCTTTTGTTTTAATGATTATTTTATCTTGGAATGTGAGAGGTGCGGCTAGCAATGATTTTAGACGTACCTTTAAAGAAGTTGTTAGACAAAATAAACCTGATTTAGTGATCCTTTTGGAACCTAAAGTTAGTGGTGATAATGCTAGAAATGTTATCAGAAATCTAGGTTTTAACTTTTTTTATTGTGGAAGACGCTATGGGATTTTCAGGTGGCATATGGATATGTTGGAATGATAACAACATAAGCATAAACACGATTGAATCTGATCCTCAATATATTCACGCCAAGATTACCAGTCCAGGAAGAGAAGATTGGTTCATGACTGCTGTTTATGCCAACCCTCAACCACAAGGCAGAAGAGCTTTATGGCCAAAGCTCCAAAACTTAGCCAACAGAATGCAAAGTCCTTGGATTCTCACAGGAGACTTCAATGAGATAAAGGACCCAACAGAGAAAAAAGGGGGTGGCCAAGTTGATTACAGAGCTTGTAGTAGGTTTAGTGCTTGGATAAATAATAGTGGTCTTATTGATTTGGGCTTCATGGGTAGCAGATTCACCTGGAAAGGTCCCCTTTGGAATGGTTATGAAAGAGTTTTCAAAAGGCTGGACCGTGCCTTGGCCAATCCAGCTTGGAGGCTTACCCATCATGAGGCGGTTGTGAAGGTCCTTCCAAGAACTAACTCTGACCACCACCCCCTCCTCATTATAGAAAAAGTCTCTAACACCCTTAACAGGAACAGGCCTTTTAGATTTGAGTGCATGTGGACTTATCACCCGGAGTTTGAACCCTTTCTTCAACAACAATGGAACAACAATGAGAATAACAACGTTCTTAGCACCCTTGACAAAGTCAGAAGGGAGATGCACATATGGAACAGGGACACGTTTGGAAACATTTTCAAAATCAAGAGAAGAATTATGAACAGACTTGCTGGCATTCAAAGGAGCAACAGTTATGGGCAGAACCCGTTCTTGGATCAGTTAGAAGTTTCCCTCAATAAGGATCTTAATGACATTCTTGACAAGGAAGATACTTTTTGGCTTCAAAAGTCTCGAGAACAATGGATCACGGAAGGAGACAGAAATACTAGTTTCTATCACACGAAGACTATTATAAGGAGAAGAAAAAACAAGATCCTAAAGCTTAGGAATCAATACGGCATTTGGATTGAGGATGAGCATCAACTTGAGACTCACATAACCAATTTTTTTAAATCCCTTTATAGGGAAGAGGTAAACATATCTCCTTTGAATATTGATCATATGGCTCTCCCTAATTTGGATACTAACACTTGCAGGAATATGGAAGCAACCCCCTTGGAAGTGGAAATCAAGAAAGCTCTTTTTAGCATCGGATCTCTAAAAGCTCCCGGAGAAGATGGCTTCCCAGCGATTTTTTTCAAAAATAATTGGAATCTCATGAAAGAAAAAATTTGTAACTTTGTCCAATTGTGTTGGAGGGAACCTAGCTTAATTAAAGACACTAATAAGACTCTCTTGGCCCTCATTCCGAAACTCTATCATCCGGAATTTGTATCCCAATTTAGACCTATAGCGTTGTGTAATGTGAAGTACAAAATCATAACCAAAATCATTGTAGAAAGGCTCAAACCAATGCTAGATGATAGAATATCCCCGCACCAATCCAGCTTTATCCCTAATCAGAAAATTCACGATAATATCATTATTGCCAAGGAGGTGATGCATTCTATGAAGAAAATTAGAGGAAAGAAAAGTTACATGGCTATCAAGATTGACTTCGAAAAAGCCTATGATAGATTAAATTGGGAGTACCTCAGTCAAAGACTTTCAGAATTTGGGCTACCCAAGCAAATCAGCAATATTATTATGGAAGGAGTTAAATCTATCAGCTATAGCGTTCTTTGGAATGGAAACAAAACTGAAACTTTCTATCCTTCTAGAGGACTAAGACAAGGGGATCCTTTATCCCCTTATCTTTTTGTCATCAGTATGGATAAATTGTCTCAGTTTATTGAACAGGAAGTCAATAACAGATCTTGGACTCCTTTTACTTTTAGAGGAAATAGAGTTCATTTATCTCATTTGATGTTTGCTGATGACTTACTTCTTTTTGCAGAAGCATCGGTCCAGCAAATAGAGAAGATAAATGCAGTTTTGGACAGATTTTGCAAAGCTTCTGGCCTAAAAATCAGTAATGCTAAGTCTTCTATAGTGTTCTCGAAAAACACAACTCCGGAGATAAAGAGCAACATATTGACAAAGACTGATTTCACAGAAAATAAAGTGCTGGGAAGATACTTGGGCGCTATGTTGAATAATAAGAAAAGAGGAAAGGAAAACTACAAAGCTGTGATTGATAGAGTGGGCAACAAACTCAAGGGGTGGAAGAGCAAATGCCTTTCAATAGCTGGCAGGATAACGCTAGCACAAGCAGTGATAAGTCCTAGCGTGAATTTTGACATGCAACATGAAAAAGTCCCAAAAATAGTGTGTAAAGAGATTGAAAAACTCCAGAGAAATTTTGTCTGGGGAGATGACAACAACAAAAGAAGACTTCACAGCATTAACTGGAAGACCCTCTGCCGACCTAAGTATGGGGGGGTTGGGATTCAGGAACCTGGAACTCATGAATGATTCTTTCCTGATCAAAATAATTTGGCAACTAAAGGAGAACCCTAATACACTATGGGCCAAAATCCTATACCAGAAATATCTCAACAACAACAATTTTCCTACACAGAAATAAGCAAAAAGCTCAGACTCAAATCTGTGGAAAGACCTTGCAAAACTCTGGGACACATTCCAAAATCTCTCGGTGACCTTCGTGGGAGACGGTCGTGCTACCAACTTTTGGCTAGACAGATGGGTCGAAGGAATTGATGATACCCTGAAAAATCATGCAACCCAACTTAATCTGGACCTCAACAGTTCAGTTTGGGAATGGGCAAATGATACTGAAGGATGGAATAAAGAAAAATTGAAATCTTACCTCCCAAATAACATTACAGCAAGATTGCTCGCCCAACCGCCGCCCAACAGCAATAATGGTAAGGATAGACAAGGATGGAGGCTCTCAGAAGATGGTGACTACTCCGTGGCGGCAACCTATAGAGCCCTAGCCAATTGGCCCCCTCCATCAACCACAAATTGGAGCAAATTGTGGCAATGAAAGGGACCCCAAAAGGCAAAAATCACTCTCTGGAGAATGATGCATAATAGACTCCTCACTAATGAGAGAAGGAGTCGTTTATTTGGGGGGAGTGATGGATGCCCCTTCTGCACTAACCAGCCGGAGAGCACCTTGCATGCGTTCAGGAACTGCCGGGGAGTCGCCCTCCTTTGGTCACAACTCATCAATCCAGAAGCAACGCAGGTTTTCTTCGGATCAAACTTAGAGCAATGGGTCAATCTCAATTTCGGTAGAGAATTGAGGAGAGGAGCGAATAATAACTGGATGGACATTTTTATCACAGCTTGTTGGAAGATTTAGAGTTGGAGAAATAGGGAGATTTTTGAACAAGGATATAACAGACCACCAAACCCCCATACTGAAATTCTTAGGAAAATAAAGGAGATAAATGATGCCTTTGGGAAAAAAAAGGGAGAAAGCAGGGTCAAGAACAGAGAAGAACACCACATCAGATGGCACCCTCCACCACACAATTAGGTAACTGGTGGATGAAATTGTGATTGCCCTCTTTGTATTTGCATGAGATTTATTTAATGGCTCTTTGGCATATGTGATCACAACTACGTTCAACTTAACCAGCAAGTGTACTGGGTCATCCAAGTAATACCTTACGTGAGTAAGGGTCGATCCCACAGAGATTGTTGGTATGAAGCAAGCTATGGTTACCTTGTAAATCTCAGTTAGGCAGATTAAAAGGTTTTGGGTTTCGAAAATTAATAAATAAATAGAAAATAAAAGAGATAGAAATACTTATGTAAATCAATAGTGGGAATTTCAGATAAGTGTGTGGAGATGCTGTGCTCCTCTTGAATCTCTACTTTCTTATTACATTCATCCAATCCTTCCTACTCCTTTCCATGGCAAGCTGTATGTAGGGCATCACCGTTGTCAATGGCTACATCCCATCCTCTCAGTGAAAATGTTCCTATGCTCTATCACAGCACGGCTAATCATCTGTCGGTTCTCAATCAGGTTGGAATAGAATCCCTTGATTCTTTTGCGCTTGTCATCACGCCCAGCCTTTAAGAGTTTGAAGCTCGTCACAGTCATTCAATCCCATAATCCTACTCAGAATACCATAGAAAAGGTTTAGACTTTCCGGATCCTCATGAATGCCTCCATCTATCTAGCTTATACCACGAAGATTCTGTTGGGGAATCTAAGAGATATGTGCCCGGTCTAGAGTAGAACGGAGGTGGTTGTCAGTCACGCGCGTTCATAGGTGAGAATGATGATGAGTGTCACGGATCATCACATTCATCAAGTTGAAGTGCAACGTATATCTTGGAATAAGAATAAAAGAGAATTGAATAGAAAGTAATAGTAATTGTATTAAAACTTGAGGTACAGCAGAGCTCCACACCCTTAATCTATGGTGTGCAGAAACTCCACTGTTGAAAATACATAAGTGAAAGGTTCAGGCATGGCCGAATGGCCAGCCCCCTGAATGATCAGAAGACCGAATGATCAAAGACTAAAAAGTCAAAAGATTAAACTGTCAAAAGATTTCTAATACAATAGTAACTTATCCTATTTATACTAGACTAGCTACTAGGGTTTACATGAGTAAGTAATTGATGCATAAATCCACTTCCGGGGCCCACTTGGTGTATGCTTGGGCTGAGCTTGATCTATCCACGAGCTGAGGCTTTTCTTGGAGTTGAACTCCGAGTTATGACATGTTTTGGGCGTTCAACTCCGGATCATGACGTTTTTCTGGCGTTTAACTCCAGACAGCAGCATGTACTTGGCGTTCAACGCCAAGTTACATCATCAATTTCCGAATAAAGTATGGACTATTATATATTCCTGGAAAGCTCTGGATGTTTACTTTCCAACGCCATTGAGAGCGCGCCAATTGGAGTTCTGTAGCTCCAGAAAATTCATTTCGAGTGCAGGGAGGTCAGATTCCAACAGCATCAGCAGTCCTTTTGTCAGCCTTTTTCAGAGTTTTGCTCAAGTCCCTCAATTTCAGCCAGAATTTACCTGAAATCACAGAAAAACACACAAACTCATAGTAAAGTCCAGAAATGTGAATTTAACATAAAAACTAATGAAAACATCCCTAAAAGTAGCTTGAACTTACTAAAAATTACCTAAAAACAATGCCAAAAAGCGTATAAATTATCCGCTCATCACAACACCAAACTTAAATTGTTGCTTGTCCCCAAGCAACTGAAAATCAAATAGGATAAAAAGAAGAGAATATACTATAAATTCAGAATATCAATGAATATTAATTATAATTAGATGAGCGGGACTTGTAGCTTTTTGCTTCTGAACAGTTTTGGCATCTCACTTTTTCCTTTGAAGTTCAGAGTGATTGGCGTCTCTGGGAACTTAGAATTTTGGATAGTGTTATTGACTTTCCTAGTTAAGCATGTTGATTCTTGAACACAGCTACTTATGAGTCTTGGCCGTGGCCCTAAGCACTTTGTTTTCCAGTATTACCACCGGATACATAAATGCCACAGACACATAACTGGGTGAACCTTTTCAGATTGTGACTTAGCTTTGCTAGAGTCCCCAGTTAGAGGTGTCCAGAGCTCTTAAGCACACTCTTTTGCTTTGGATCACGACTTTAACCACTCAGTCTCAAGCTTTTCACTTGGACCTTCATGACACAAGCACATGGTTAGGGACAGCTTGATTTAGCCGCTTAGGCCTGGATTTAATTTCCTTGGGCCCTCCTATCCATTGATGCTCAAAGCCTTGGATCCTTTTTACCCTTGCCTTTTGGTTTTAAGGGCTATTGGCTTTTTCTGTTTGCTTTTTCTTTTTCTTTCTATTTTTTTCGCCAATTTTTTTCTCTTTTTTTTCGCAAGCTTTTTGTTTTCACTGCTTTTTCTTGCTTCAAGAATCAAATTCATGATTTTTTCAGATCATCAATAACATTTCTCTTTGTTCATCATTCTTTCAAGAGCCAACAATTTTAACACTCATAAACAACAATATCAAAAGACATATGCACTGTTCAATCATTCATTCAGAAAACAAAAAGTATTGTCACCACATCAATATAATTAAATTAAATTCAAGGATGAATTCGAAATTCATGTACTTCTTGTTCTTTTGAATTAAAACATTTTTCATTTAAGAGAGGTGAAGGATTAATGGATTTTATTCATAGCTTTAAGGCATGGTTACATACTAATGATCATGAAGTAGAGACACAAAACATAGATAAACACAACATTAAAAACCAAAAACAGAAAGAAATAAAGAACAAGGAATGAATCCACCTTTAGTGGCGTCTTCTTCTTGAAGGACCAACAATGTCCTTAATCTCTTCTATGTCCCTTCCTTGCCTTTGTTGCTCCTCCCTCATTGCTCTTTGATCTTCTCTTATTTCTTGGAGAATGATGGAGTGCTCATGATGTTCCACCCTTAATTGTTCCACATTGTGGCTCAAATCTTCTAAGGAGGTGTTGAGTTGCTCCCAATAGTTGTTGGGAGGAAAGTGCATCCCTTGAGGCATCTCAGGGATTTCTTGATGATGAGCTTCCTCATGCACCTCTTGAGGACCGTGAATGGTCTCTCTTGCTTGCTCCATCCTCTTCTTGGTGATGGGCTTATCCTCTTCAATGGGGATATCTCCTTCTATGATAACTCCAGCTGAGTAACACAGATGGAAAATAAGGTGAGGAAAGGCTAGCCTTGCCATGGTGGAGGACTTGTCGGCTATTTTGTAGAGTTCATTGGAGATGACCTCATGAACTTCTACTTCCTCTCCAATCATGATGCTATGAATCATGATGGCCCGATCCACAGTAACTTCAGATCGGTTGCTAGTAGGAATGATGGAGCGTTGAATGAACTCCAACCATCCTCTAGCCACACGCTTGAGGTCCAGTCTTCTTAGTTGAACCGGCTTGCCTTTGGAGTCTATTCTCCATTGAGCTCCTTCCACACATATGTCCATTAGGACTTGGTCCAACCTTTGATTAAAGTTGACCCTTCTAGTGTAGGGGCGTTCATCTCCTTGCATCATGGGCAAGTAAAACGCCAACCTCACATTTTCCGGACTAAAATCTAAGTATTTCCCCCGAACCATTGTGAGATAATTCTTTGGATTCAGGTTCATACTTTGATCATGGTTCCTAGTGATCCATGCATTGGCATAGAACTCTTGAACCATTAAGATTCCGACTTGTTGCATGGGGTTGGTTAGGACTTCCCAACCTCTTCTTCGGATTTCATGTCGGATCTCCGGATACTCATTCTTTTTGAGCTTGAAAGGGACCTCAGGGATCACCTTCTTCTTTGCCACAACATCATAGAAGTGATCTTGATGGCTCTTGGAGATGAATCTTTCCATCTCCCATGACTCAGAGGTGGAAGCTTTTGTCTTCCCTTTTCCTTTTCTAGAGGATACTCCGGCCTTAGGTGCCATTAAAAACAAAAAGCTTATGCTTTTTACCACACCAAACTTAAAATCTTGCTCGCCCTCGAGCAAGAAAGAAAAGAAGAGAAGAAGAAGAAGAAGAGAATAGGGTAGAGAGGGAGAGATGTAGGTTCGGCTAAGTGGGAGAAGAGGGGTTTGTGTTGTGTGAAAATGAAGGAGAATGGAAGGGTATTTATAGGGAGAGGGGAGGGTGTATGTTCGGCCATTTTGGGTGGGAATGGGTGGGAAATTGATTTTGAATTTTATGAAGGTAGGTGGGGTTTATGGGGAAGAGTGGGTTGATGTGAGTGGTGAAGGGGGTAATTGGGAAGAGGAATTGAGGTGATTGGTGAGGAGTGTTGGGAATTGTGACATGGGGAATACAAATCACAAGAATAGGATTAGGAGGTAAGGTGGGAATATAGTAGGTGGGGATCCTGTGGGGTCCACAGATCCTGAGATGATCCTGTGGGGTCCACAGGATCCTGAGGTGTCAAGGAATTCCATCCCTACACCAAATAGGCATGTAAAATGCCTTGGCACACCATTCTGGCATTTAAACGCCCATTGGTGCACGTTCTGGGCGTTCAACGCCCATGTAAAGCGTGTTTCTGGCGTTGAACGCCAGTTTCATGCTTGTTACTGGCGTTCAGCGCCAGCTTTTCTTCTCTGGGCACATTCCTGGCATTCAGCGCCAGAATGTTGCTTGTTTCTGGCGTTCAGCGCCAGAATGATGCTCTGTTCTGGCGTTGAACGCCAGCCAGATGCATCTTACTGGCGTTGAACGCCAGTCTGTGCGTCCTCCAGGGTGTGAAAATTTTTTTCTTCTGTTTTTGACTCTGTTTTTTTTTTATTTTTTTCGTGACTCCTCATGATCATGTACCTAATAAAACACAAAGTAACAATAAAATAAAATAAAAATTAGATAAATAAAATTGGGTTGCCTCCCAACAAGCGCTTCTTTAATGTCAATAGCTTGACAGTGGCTCTCATGGAGCCACAAGGTGATCAGGTCAATGTCTGTGTAGTCCCAACACCAAACTTAGAGTTTGGATATGGGGTCTGAACACCAAACTTAGAGTTTGGTTGTGGACTCACAACACCAAACTTAGAGTTTGACTGTGTGGGCTCTTCTTGACTCTAAACTGAGAGAAGCTCTTCATGCTTACTCTCTTTTGACACAGAGGGATGGCCTTGTGCCTTAAACACAAGGTAGTCCCTATTCAATTGAAGGACTAATTCACCTCTGTTGACATCTATCACAGCCTCTGCTGTGGCTAGGAAAGGTCTTCCAAGGATGATGCAATCATCCTCTTCCTTCCTAGTGTTTAGGATTATGAAATCAGCAGGGATGTAAAGGCCTTCAACCTTTACTAGCACGTCCTCTACTATTCCATAAGCTTGTCTCAATGACTTGTCTGCCAATTGTAATGAGAACAAGGCAGGTTGTACCTCAATGATCCCCAGCTTCTCCATTACAGAGAATGGCATAAGGTTTATCCCTGACCCTAGATCACAGAGAGCCTTTTCAAAGGTCATGGTGCCTATGATACAAGGTATTAGGAACTTGCCAGGATCTTGTTTCTTTTGAGGTAGAGTTTTCTGAATCCAGGTATCTAGTTCACTAATGAGCAAGGCACTTTCCCAAGTCTCATTACCAAACAACTTGGCATGTAGCTTCATGATAGATCCTAAATATTGAGCAACTTGCTCTTCAGTCACATCTTCATCATCTTCAGAGGAAGAATAGTCTTCAGAACTCATGAATGGCAGAAGGAGATTTAATGGGATCTCTATGGTCTCTATATGAGCTTCAGATTCCTTTGGATCCTTAATAGGAAACTCCTTCTTACTTGAGGGACGTCTCAGGAGGTCTTCCTCACTAGGATTTTCGTCCTCCTCCTCCCTAGTGCATTTGGCCACATTGATCACATCAATGGCCTTGCACTCTCCTTTTGGATTCTCTTCTGTATTACTTGGGAGAATACTGGGAGGAGTTTCAATGACTTTCTTACTCAGCTGGCCCACTTGGATAAGTTTTTCTCACTATTTAAAATTTCAATCACTGCTTTAGAATCACATTCTACTTTTACCTTCTTTAGTCCCAACATCCACGCCAATTTGAGGCCTTGGTCAATACCCCACAACTCAGCTCTGTAAGCTGTGCAATCACCAATAAAATAAGAAAATCCTCCAAGCCATTTTCAATTTTCATTCCTCAAGAGGCCTCCACAACTTGCCTTCTTCAATTCATTATTTCTTGACCCATCAGTATTCAAGGTTACTGATGAGCGGATAATTTATACGCTTTTTGGCATTGTTTTTAGGTAGTTTTTAGTAAGTTCAAGCTACTTTTAGGGATGTTTTCATTAGTTTTTATGTTAAATTCACATTTCTGGACTTTACTATGAGTTTGTGTATTTTTCTGTGATTTCAGGTAATTTCTGGCTGAAATTGAGGGACTTGAGCAAAACTCTGAAAAAGGCTGACAAAAGGACTGCTGATGCTGTTGGAATCTGACCTCCCTGCACTAAAAATGGATTTTCTGGAGCTATAGAACTCCAATTGGCGCGCTCTTAATGGCGTTGGAAAGTAGACATCCAGAGCTTTCCAGAAATATATAATAGTCCATACTTTATTCGGAAATTGACGATGTAACTTGGCGTTGAACGCCAAGTACATGCTGCTGTCTGGAGTTAAACGCCAGAAAAACGTCATGATCCGGAGTTGAACGCCCAAAACACGTCATAACTCGGAGTTCAACTCCAAGAAAAGCCTCAGCTCGTGGATAGATCAAGCTCAGCCCAAGCATACACCAAGTGGGCCCCGGAAGTGGATTTATGCATCAATTACTTACTCATGTAAACCCTAGTAGCTAGTCTAGTATAAATAGGATAAGTTACTATTGTATTAGAAATCTTTTGACAGTTTAATCTCTTGACTGTTTAGCCTTTGATTATTCGGTCTCTTGATCACTCAAGGGGGCTGGCCATTCGGCCATGCCTTAACCTTTTACTTATATATTTTCAACAGTGGAGTTTCTGCACACCATAGATTAAGGGTGTGGAGCTCTGTTGTACCTCAAGTTTCAATACAATCACTATTTCTTTTTATTCAATTCTCTCTTATTCTTATTCCAAGATATACGTTATACTTAACTTGATGAATGTGATGATCTGTGACACTCATCATCATTCTCACTTATGAACGCACGTGATTGACAACCACTTCCGTTCTACCTTAGGCCGGGCGCATATCTCTTAGATTCCCCAACAGAATCTTCGTGGTATAAGCTAGATAGATGGCAGCATTCATGAGGATCCGGAAAGTCTAACCTTGTCTGTGGTATTCCGAGTAGGATCCTGGGAATCCGGAAAGTCTAACCTTGTCTGTGGTATTCCAAGTAGGATTCCGGTATTGAATGACTGTTACGAGCTTCAAACTCCTGAAGGCTGGGCGTTAGTGACAAACGCAAAAGAATCAATGGATTCTATTCCAACCTGATTGAGAACCGACAGATGATTAGCCGTGCTGTGACAGAGCATAGGAACGTTTTCACTGAGAGGACGGGATGTAGCCATCAACCAAGGGTGATGCCTCCAGACGATTAGCCGTGCAGTGACAGCGCATAGGATCATTTTCCCGAGAGGATTGAAAGTAGCCACCGATGATGGTGATGCCCTACATACAACTTGCCATGGAAAGGAGTAAGAAGGATTGAAGGAAGAGTGAGTAGTGAAGTAGAGTTTCAAGAGGAGCACAACATCTCCATACACCTATCTAAAATTCTCACTATTGATTTACATAAGTATTTCTATCCCTTTTTATTTTCCAATTATTATTAATTTTCGAAAACCCATAAACCAATTTAATCTGCCTAACTGAGATTTACAAGGTGACCATAGCTTGCTTCATACCAACAATCTCTGTGGGATCGACCCTTACTCACGTAAGGTTTATTACTTGGACGACCCAGTACACTTGCTGGTTAGTTGAACGGAGTTGTGAATTCAACTGGTGCCATAATAATGATTTCATACAAGTACAAAAGAATATGGATCACAATTTTGTCCACCACCAATCATCCGAATAGTATGATTAGAAACATCAATGCTTGGAGAGTCAAAGATTGGAATATTTGTTTTGTAAATATTTATAGAGAAGGCAATAGAGGTGCCGATTGCCTCGCTCGCAAAGGCTTAGAGCTAGAACCAGGATTACACTTTTGGGATACACCTCCTAGAGAGATTGTGAGCATCCTTTTTGATGATGAAAAAGGGATTTCCTTGTCCCGTTTAATTTGTATTTAGGTCTTCTTTTCCGGGCTTTAGCCCCGTCTTAATACCAAAAAAAAAACTATTATTTCACTAAAAAAATTTAAGAAATTATAAATTTGTATTTATGTCTTGCTTGTACTGTGCAGCCACAATCTGAGCTTACATTAGAAGTGCACTCAGCAACTTGAAACGCGTCTCCCTTCAGTGCACAAACTATCTGCACCATACAATGCATTGGAGATAAGTCATATTAAAATTATGCTGGCAATAATCAAAATATGGCGATCAGCTGAATAACGTAAGGAATCGGCTGCACATACCACCATGCGAGCCATCTCAGAGGGTTCATATAGATTCTGGAGCCTTGGATCAACCACAGCATCAAAAGCATTACTCTGTAAAGCACGTTTCAGCAAAGGCATTGCTTGACAGCATTACATGATCAGATACATGCAGACTCACTATCAATAGCAATAAAAGAAAATAGTAATACATGAATTGATAGGTAACAAAGTTAATAGGGACAAAATAATACAACGATAATTTGTAGGTGAGAAATAGATGGAACTGAACAAGAATATAGACAATAGTGAAAATAATATGATAAAGTGGTAAAATTATAATTTCTCATAATACATAGAAAAGTCTATAATACTCTCTTATGTATTATAGAAATTCATATAAAGGGATTACACATATGAGAGACCTTACTACTTTTTTCTCTAAGTTTCACTCACTAATTCTATACAAAACATAGCATACATTAGCAAATGCTTTAACCCCTTTATATATAATATTTTGTGGAGGTGCATTTGGTTTACAAGTTGATAAAATTGTGCACCAATTGCAGAAGTGTGTGTACTAGAATCTTCTTTCACATTCATCTTTATCAAGTTGTATGACAAGTAGATAAATATCAACTTATGTAACAACTCATTCTTTGACTAAGTCAAAGATTGCAACTAAGCTAACTTATTTTCAAGTTGCAAATTTTGACTATAACTTTGACTATGCAAGTTGGACAACTTGCAAGTAGTTTTATGAGTCTTCTAACTTGATAAAAACCATTTGCATCATACTTGATTCTAGACCAAGCTTAAGTTTTGTAATGTTCTTTAATTTTCTTGAAACGTCATCATGCTCCACTTGTATCACTTGTAACCTCTAGCCATTTTTGTTGACTTCAAACTAAAAGAAGAATTTTGTTCCTTCTTTTTTCACACTCCCACTCAATTATTCTTTTGGTGTATAATGTATTCTTGCTGCTCATATTTTCAATAGGCTAAGAGAAGATCTGCACCAATCAAATTTATCTGTATTGATTGGTTTTGTCATGATATCTGCAAGATTATCATTGGTGTGAATTTTCTGCATATCTACTTTTCCTTCCTCCACTACTTCATGAACAAAATAATATTGAATGCTTATGTGCTTCGTTCTTGAGTGAAAGACTTGATTCCTTGCAATGTGTAAGGCACTCTGACTGTCACAAAATATTGGAATCATATCTTGATTGTGCCCGAGTTCCTTCATTAACCTTTTGCAACCAAATTGCTTCCTTACAAGATTCTATAGTTGATAATGCTACAACTGCTTGTAATTTTGATAACCAACTTACTACACCTCTTGCAAGTGTGAACACATAGCTCATAGTGAATTTTCTTTTGTCAAATTTTCCTGCGAAATCAGAGTCAACATAACCTTTGATGGTAAATTCAGATCCTCCAAAATATAAAACAACATTAAACGTTCCTTTGATATATCTCAGGATCCTCTTCACAGCACTCTAGTGCTCTTTTTTCAGATTGACCATGAATCTGCTGACCATCCTGACAGATTGAGCGATATCTGGTCTGATACAAATCATGGCGTATATAAGGCTTTCCACTGCAGATGGATACGGTACTCGAGACATTTATATCTTCTCTGCTTCACTGCTAGGACACATCTCACAAGATAATTTAAAATTAACAGGAAGTGGGGTAGATATTGGCTTACACTCTTGCATGTTGAAGCGCCGCAAGACCTTCCTCAAGTAATTTTCTAGGGATATCAAAATCTTCCTATCTTTTCTGTCTCAAAAAATCTGCATCCTCAAAATCTTGTTTACTGGTCCTAAATACTTCGTATCGAACTCCATAGCCAACTAAGTCTTTAATTCCTATATATGATCTTTGTTGGGGCCTATCACCAACATGTCATCCATGTACAACAGTAGAATGATGAAATCACCATTACTAGACATCTTATAATAAGTACAATGGTCTGACTGAAGTCCATTGTAATCAAGGCTAATAATGAAGGAATCAAATCTCTTATACCAATATCTCAGTGCCTACTTTAAGCCGTACAGAGATTTGGTTAACTGGCAAACTAAGTTTTCTTTTCCTGATTCTTCAAAGCCTTCTGGTTGGAGCATATATATTTCTTCTTCAAGTTCACCATGAAGAAATGTAGTCTTACATCTAGTTGCTCTAGATGTAAGTCATACATAGCACATATAGCAAGAACTACTCTTATTGTAGAAATTCTAACTACTAGAGTAAAATTTTATTGAAATCAATACATTCTTTCTGAGCGAATTCCTTCACCACCAGTCTTGCATGATAACGTTCTATCTGGTCGTGATTGTCATGCTTTATTTTGTAAACCCATTTGTTATAAATTGCTTTCCTTCTGTCCGAAAGTGGGACAAGCTCCCACGTCTTGTTCTGCATAATGCCTCCATTTCTTCTTACATGACAGTCATCCATAAAGCAGAATATAGACTTTCAACATCCTCTTGAAAGGTTGAAGGTTCTATATCTTCAATAACAAAATAATATGAATCATGGCAAGTCATGACATAATCGGCATGCCATGATGGTTTTCTCAGTTCACGTGTTGTTCTGCGAACTTCAGCTAGTCCTTGTATAATTTGCTCAAGTTTTGCTTTAGAAGAGTCATTTTCTCTAGACTTATCATTCATGTATATTGTAGTAGTTTCTTTAGTTCTACTGTTGTATTCTTGCTCCTTTTGTAACTCATTTTCAGCAAATATAACATATCTACTGATAATAACTTTGTGGGCAATGGAGTCCCACAAACGATACCCCTTTACATTGTCAGCATAGTCCAAAAAGATACACTCTCTTGATTTAGGATTAAATTTTGTTCTTTCTTGGGTATTGAACATTACATAACAGGACATCCAAACATATAGAGAAAAGAATAATCAGATGGCTTACCTTGCCACATCTCGATTGGAGTTTTCAACCTAATTGCTGTTAATAACGATCTGTTAATCACGTAGCAGGCTGTTTTGACTGCTTCTACCCAAAAAAACTTGGCTAATCCTGTAGTCTGAAACATAGCTCGAGTTCTTTCTAGAAGAATTCTATTAATCTTCTTTGCAACACCATTTTATTGAGGTATATATGCAACTGTGAATTGCCTCTGAATAACCTTGTGCTTGCAAAATGCAATGAAATCACCATCAGTGTATTCTCCTCCATTGTGTGTCCTCAAGCACTTTATTTTCTTCCCAGTTTCAAGCTCTATACGTGATTTAAACACCTTGAATATTGGAAACACATCTAACTTCTTCTTGATGGAAAATACCCAAATTCTTCGTGACTAATCATCTAAGGAGATAAAATATTTTACTCCTCCTAGTGATAATTCTGGTGATTTTCACACATCAGAATGAATCAAGTCTAGTATATGTTTATTTCTAGCGGTTGATCTTTCAAACTTTAATCTATGCTACTTGCTTGTCACACAGTGCTCAAACAAAGGTAAATTCACCATTTTGAGCCTTGAAAAGAGATTACGTTCTACAAGAACTTGTAGACCACATTCTGACATATGGCCTAATTTGCGATGCCACAACATCGTTGTGTCTTCTTGTTCTGTAAATGCAACTGATACTTCTGCATCTTGAATTGTATCTCCAGAAAGCAAATAGAGATTGGTTGTTAGCCTTTTTTCCTTCCTGATCACAGGAGCACCATTAACTTCCACGATCCATTTTCAATATTAATCTTGTACCATTAACAATCCAATAGCACAATAGATAACAATTTTTTCTCAGGCCATTCACATGTCTTACACCTTGAACTGTATGGATGAAACCATCAAACATCTTAATTTTGATGGTACCGATTTCCATAATTTCTAAGGCATGATCACCTTCCATGAGTATAAATCCTTTTGAAACATGTTCATAAGTGCTAAACTAACCATGATGTGGAGTCATGAAATATGTTGCTGTAGAATCCAATAGCCAGATATAAGCTAGTGGTTTATTGTCTTCATGACCAATAACAGCTTCGATGCACAAGACATCTCCATCATCAGAGGTGTTTGCAATACAACCATGTGAGGTAGTTGCATTAGCATATTTCTTTGTGTTCTTCTTATTGAACCAACAATCTTTAACAAGTAATATTCTTCATTCGAGACCTTGATCTACCACGACTTTGACTCTCATTAGAGCCACGTTCTGTTGATTTGTCTCTCATCACCAACAAAGCTCCTCCTTACTTAAAACTTTTCGTTTGATCATTTTTATTTTTGTACCTGCTTTCTTCTTCAAGAATAGTGGCAACAACATCATCAAATCGAAGTTGATCAACAATATTGTTATTTGTGATGTAGATCATACAAGTCTGGTAAACATTGGAGAAGAAGTTCAACACATTCATTTTCTACAATTTGACACTCCATGACTGTCAATTGTGAAAATATAGTATTAAAATTGTTGATGTGATCCATCACCAATGTAGATTCACGCATACGAAGAGTATAGAGCCTCCTTTCATGAATATCCTATTGTAAAGTGACTTTGCCTCGTGGAACTTAGTGAGTGCCTCCCAAATTTTTTTTGCTATCTGTTTCTTTGAGATGCTTGATAATATAGAATCTGCCATAGCCAAGTATAAATTGGTAACAATGTTTCCCTTTATCTCTTTCCACTTGTCATCAGGAATGTCGGTAGGCCTGCCTTCTATTGTTTCTAAGCAATTCTTCTTTCTCAAAATTGTCTTGATCTTCAGTTTCCAAAGGAAAAAGTTATTCCCATTGAATTTTTCGATCTTAAATTTTCTTGCCATGGTTCTGACACCAACTTGTCCTATACAATAGAAGATTAAGAACCTAAAGCTCTTATACCATTGTTAGGTGCTAGAGTTAATATGGACAAAATAAAACAATGATAATTTATAGACGAGAAATAGATAGAACTGAACAAGAATATAGATAATAGTAAAAATAATATGACAAAGTGATAAAATTACAATCTCTCATAATACATAGAGAAGTTTATAATACTCTTTAATGTATTATGGAAATTCATACGAAGAGATTATACATATGAGAGATCTTACTACTTTTCTCTCTAAGTTTTACTCACTAATTCTATGCAAAATATGACATACATTAACAAATTCCTTAACCCCCTATATATAGTATTTTGTGGAGGTACATTTGGTTTATAAGTTGATCAAGTTGCGCACAAATTGAACAAGTGTGTGTACTAGAGTCTTCTTTCTTCTTCATCTTTATCAAGTTGTATGACAAGTTGATAAATATCAACTTATGTAACAACTCATTCTTTGTCTAAGTTAAAGATTGCAACAAAGCTAACTTATCTTCAAGTTACAAATTTTGACTAAAACTTTGACTATGCAAATTGGACAACTTGCACATAGTTTCATGAGTCTTCTAACTTGATAAGAACCATTGCATCATACTTGATTCTAGACCAAGCTTAAGTTCTATAATATTCTTTAATTTTCTTGAAACTTTATCATGCTCGACTTGTATCACTTGTAACCTCTAGCCATTTTTGTTGACTTCAAACTAAAAGAAGAATTTTGCTTCTTCTTTTCACATGACTTACCCATCCTACCAAACTAACATCAATGAATGTATGACTTGAATCAATTAGTCAACGTCTGGTGATTAACTCCAGAAGCATTACTCCAAAGGAAAAAACATCTGCTTTCTTTGTTAGTATTCCACTTAAAGTATATTCTGGAGCCAGATACCTGCAATAGCAATTTCAATTTTGTTCTTGCTTTTGGATCATAACAAACTAAGTAGTAAGTTCAACTTAGTCCTTACCTTACAGTTTCCATCATTCTTGTGTAAACATCACCTTTAGTCACATTAGGACATAACTTAGCAAGACCAAAATTAGCAACCTCACAACACATGAAAGCAAAATTAATTGTCGTATCTAAAATTAAACTTATGAATCAAGACTCAATTATATTGCCCTTTTCAACAAACAAACACCAACAGCAACAACATACCATACCTTTACTTCAAAGTTAAAATGAAGGAGGATGTTGGCAGCCTTGATATCTCAATGGATGATATTAGGATGACCTAAACATTCAAATTATCATAACGAATTACATTAACGCTTAATGCATTAAAGTGAAAGTGGATTTTCTTATTTAAATTATTCAACAACCTCATGTTTAATTAAATTTCATATAAGAGGATCACTTTTTACATACAATCGTCGTGAAGATACACTAATCCTTTTGCAGCTCCTACAACAATCTTCATCCTTGCAGGTCAATCTAGAGTAGGTCCTTCCCCTGTATTTCAAATAACCTATTAAGCATATCATACTTTATGTATGTATCTAAATGTATATTTTAACTCACATTCTATATTTAATAAAAAAAGTATTTAAGATTTCAAAGAGCCCCCTTGCTCTTGTTGGTTTTCATAGACGTGTCTGCTTGATGAGGAGGATGGTGAAAATTTTTTGTTTTTCTTGTTAGGAGATTTGGTTTTGGCTGGCATTATGTTTGAAACTAAAAGTGGCTCTTTAATGGATTTTTTTGACCTGTAGTGGTTAGATTATAAGTGTTTAAAGTAGTGTTAAGTGTTAATATATGATAATATAATTTTGTGAAACAAAATAGTTAAAAATTATTGAAATACCTCGATCTCTCGAGATGACAAGTTTGAAGTGTGCGTAGAGCTTATGGTTGTCTTTTTAAAGCTTGAAGTGCTTGAAGAAGTAGTGAAAGAGATTAGAATTGTTAGGAGTTTCTTCAGTAGGTAAGTCAGTAGACTTATCAGTGGTTTTTTGAACGGAAGAATTCTCCTAAATTGGAATTTTGTTGCGAGAAACAATTAATTGATTAATAAGGGATAATATATGAAATTTTATAAAAGAAGATAAGATGAAATTTTTTCAAGTTACTTGTTGGTTTGGATGACTTTTGGTGAAATTCTTTGTACCTTTTTCCTTTTCTGATGCTATGATGGTTCAGATTTTCTCTTTGAAGTCTTGGAGGTTGGTACTTCGATGATGCCTGAAAAATATTTTATACGTCCCTTGGAGATGTCTTCTAGTGATCGATTGTAGCAGGAGTAATAGTTGTTCCACCATTTGACTAAAGATTTTGTGACATAACCACTGTGAGTAAAAGAAAGAGGGAAGTAACTCCTTTGACATTTCTTGTTTTGTTCAAGACATAGGTCAACTTTGTTCTTCCTCTTAAAGTTTATCTGGAAGAAAGGAGGATTCTTGCTTGGAAATGGTACTAGAATGGCTTGGGAAAAAACTCACTTGTCTTGTTACATAGTGACGAGCATGAAGAGTGACTTAGAACTGGTCTTTCTTGTATTGAGAAGTGTCTATTGGTATTACTTGAATAGTGAGGAAGTTTGACCATATTTCATCATTCAGGCGTTGTGCATTAACATCTTCATCCTTTCAGACTATGGGATGTAGAAACCAAGTTGTTCCACATTTGCGATCAATGAAAGGAGAAAAATTTAAGTTTTCATTTTGAAAACTAGTGCTCGAGTGAAACGTTGAGAATGCTTCCCAGAAGAGTTTGTCGGTAGAGTTTGAATGAGAAAAATTTGGTTGCAGGGTGACCAATCTAAGTCCTTCGATACTTCTCCTTTCTGAAGGAGCCACACCTTTAAGTTTCATGTGCTTTTCGAAAATAGCGTTTAACTAAAGCTGTAATAACTAGAGAGGTCCTCTGGCACTAATGGAAGAGTTACTTCAAAGAATGTCAACCATCTGCCCTAGCTCGTCGTAAAGATTGCCAAAGAGTAATTTTGCTAGGTTGAGTTTGCATTTCTCATGAATAAGAGCAGCGAGTGTAATGTACGATTTTTGCATCAAAACACTTCTTGAGAAAAACACTATGGCATTGAGCCAGTAGCATAAAAAGGCTACATGTTTGGTAGGCGAAATTGTGATCATCAATGGCGCCATCAACATGGTACGCTCAATTGCAATCTCAACTCTTTATCACAACTTCGCACAACTAACCAGCAAGTGCACTGGGTCGTCCAAGTAATAAACCTTACGCGAGTAAGGGTCGATCCCACGGAGATTGTTGGTATGAAGCAAGCTATGGTCATCTTATAAATCTCAGTCAGGCAGACTCAAATGGTTATGGAGGATTGATAATTAAAAGATGAATAAAGCATAAAATAAAGATAGAGATACTTATGTAATTCATTGGTGAGAATTTTAGATAAGCGTATGGAGATGCTTTGTCCCTTCCGTCTCTCTGCTTTCCTACTGTCTTCATCCAATCCTTCTTACTCCTTTCCATGGCAAGCTGTATGTTGGGCATCACCGTTGTCAATGGCTACAGTCCCATCCTCTCAGTGAAAATGTTCAACGCGCTCTGTCACAGCACGGCTATTCAGTTGTCGGTTCTCGATCATGTCGGAATAGAATCCAGTGATTCTTTTGCATCTGTCACTAACACCCCACAATCGCGAGTTTGAAGCTCGTCACAGTCATTCAATCCTCGAATCCTACTCAGAATACCACAGACAAGGTTTAGACCTTTCGGATTCTCTTGAATGCCGTCATCAATTCTAGCTTATACCACGAAGATTCCGATTAAGGGATCCAAGAGATATCCACTCAATCTAAGGTAGAACGGAGGTGGTTGTCAGGCACACGTTCATAGGTGAGAATGATGATGAGTGTCACGAATCATCACATTCATCAAGTTGAGGAACAAGTGATATCTTAGAACAAGAATAAGCTGAATTGAATAGAAGAACAATAGTAACTGCATTAATACTCGAGGTACAGCAGAGCTCCACACCTTAATCTATGGTGTGTAGAAACTCCACCGTTGAAAATACATAAGAACAAGGTCTAGGCATGGCCGAGAGGCCAGCCCCCATAATCTAAGAACTAGACGTCCAAAGATGATCTAGAGATCTAAAGTGATCAAAAGATGAAAATACAATAGCAAAAGGTCCTATTTGTAGAGAACTAGTAGCTTTAGAGTTTACAAAGATGAGTAAATGACGTAAAAATCCACTTCCGGGCCCACTTGGTGTGTGCTTGGGCTGAGCATTGAAGTGTTTTCGTGTAGAGACTTTTCTTGGAGTTAAACGCCAGCTTTTGTGCCAGTTTGGGCGTTTAACTCCCATTCTTGTGCCAGTTCCGGCGTTTTACGCCAGAATTCTTGAGCTGACTTGGAACGCATATTTGGGCCATCAAATCTTGGGCAAAGTATGGACTATTATACATTTCTGGAAAGCCCAGGATGTCTACTTTCCAACGCAGTTGAGTGCGCCAATTGGGCTTCTGTAGCTCCGGAAAATTCACTTCGAGTGCAGGGAGGTCAGAATCCAACAGCATCTGCAGTCCTTTTCAGCCTCTGAATCAGATTTTTGCTCAGGTCCCTCAATTTCAGCCAGAAAATACCTGAAATCACAGAAAAACACACAAACTCATAGTAAAGTCAAGAAAAGTGAATTTTAAATAAAAACTAATAAAAATATAATAAAAACTAATTAAAACATACTAAAAATATACTAAAAATAATGCCAAAAAGCGCATAAATTATCCGCTCATCAATGTTCATCCTCTGTGATAAGGATATTCTCTTCTTCCATATTTTGTTTGATGGATTCTTTATAAGAGCTTTTTTCAACATTATTGTACTTGTGCTCAGGTTTCATGTCAAAAGTAAGCACATGACCAATTGGTGAGAGCCCAATAATGGCTACTACGTCGAAGAGTGTAGGCCCAACCATACCACATGGTAAGTTAAAGTTGTTAGTAGTTTTGTTCCAAAAGTATAACGCAGCTCCAATCACCCAATGGTGTGTCAGAAGTTGGTAATGCGAGAGTCGAAGAAGGTCATAAATTCCTCAAAACTTCCATTCATTTTTCTTGGAGGGTTCAAGTCTTTTAACCAAAAGAGAAAATTTGCATTCTTGAAAGTGATTTTTGGATTGTTGCAGAATGGCCGAGCATGGTCGACAAAAGGAGCTACGAATAGATTTTGTGTAGTTAGTAAGTCTTGCCCTTCGTAACTTAAAAAATAGTGAGAGACTTTCTTTGCTTGTTCAAGAGAATTTATGGGGCTGAGGAAATAGTGAAGTTCATAACAGAGAAAGGAAAAAAGACCTTTTTTTCATTTTCAATATCAATCAGGTCTTCAATAACGATATCTGCTAAATTTGAAAAGATCTTTAAGTTTGATTGTGCAGAAGCCCTTATGGTTGTTTGCTCTTTTTCTTACTCTGATGTTTGTTTTCCGTTGCTTTAGTTGAAGTAGTCGTAAGTGAAGTTGAGGCATCCATTTTTATACAGTATGAATAGAAATGGATTCAATTGTTAGTTTTCTCAATTTAATAAAAATGAGAAAGAGAAATTTGTATGACAATGTGCGAACTTCCAAAGATTAGGTTTTTACAAATAGGAAGTTTAACAGAAAATTAGTAAAGAAAATAACAATTTTTAAAATGACAAGAGGTTAAGACGAGGTGGAACGTACCAGGAAAATGCAAAAAAAAATAGTAAAGTTTGAAACTTGGAATTCTTTGAAAAAATGATGATGGAAGGAGAAGGTAAAAAGGCATTCTGGAGGAAGAGAAGTCTTAATTAAATAATTCTGAAAACTGAAGTGCAGAAGAAAGAGAAAAATGAGTAATTAATTGGTGACATGCAGGACGTGCATGATTAATGGGATTGTGCTAATAAAGATAGTTATTAAACATGTGTACGAGATTTTTCTCTTCTCTATTTTTTTATCTAGAATTTAAGCTAAAACTTATTTAGGATTAATAATTTCATCTTAGGATTTTGATGATAATTATAATTTTAGGAGGCAATTTGTTAGTTGAAGAATTCGGTGAATCAAAAGAGTGTTAATCGAACTTGCAAAGAGGTTAATTCAAGGAAAAGTTATTTTTCTAGCTTAACGAAGATGATATTTGGCAGCATAAGATTGGTCGAATTGGTCTATAAATAGACGAGGCTCTGAAGAAGTAAGAAGTTGAAATTTGTCTTCAAAAAATACTCTCGTACACTCACATCTCCAACGACTTTTTGAGTCTTCCAAGAGTTTCTTTTCTGTAGAATTCCTTCCACGTCTTTTCATTCATGTCTTTATTTTTTCTTTTAAATTTCTTGTAATTTTCCTTCTTACAATTTTCTTTCCTTTGCAAAGTTTTTTTCCTCTTTAAATTATGCATTGTCATTACATTTCAAAGTCCTTTGACGATGTTAAAGGTATTTTGTTATTTACTTTATGTTCTATAATTTCAATTTCAAAGTAATTTTAATTTTAGTTTAATTTCATCCTTGGTTCATTTTGTTTCGTTCAAAAGTAGAGTCTTTGGTGTATATAAAAAACTAGTACTCGTAAAGGAGCAGTTTTTGCTCTCGGATTATAAATATCGAATCAAGTCATATTTTACTAAAAATCTACATAACAATACTTAACTGACAAATTAGCAGTTTAACGTATTACGTAGACATGTTTTATTAACCCCAAAGAGAAAAACATTGACGAAGAGACTATCCAGTCTCACGAAAATAAATATTAAAGGCTGAAAAGAATTTTATTTTTGTTAAGAGTTTTATTATCTTTTGAAGATAATTATTAAAAACCATTTAAGGTTTTTTCACTTATTTATTTTACAACATGTATCAGGTTTTTGATGGGTGTTGACCGAGTTTTAATTCTGTGAGGATGGTGCTTAATTAATTTGAAATCTTATTAAGCAAAGCAGGTAACTATATATGACTTGAATTCTTTATTAGGATCTGATTAATCCATGCCTTGATCAAGTAATAAAATTTTTAAAAGGTATGATGGAAAATTTTGTTTCGACTAACCTAAAATGAACAAATTGAACTAAGAACGGACAAATTAAATGGTGTTTAGTTATCCATAGGGCATACTAGTTGAATTCAAAATCATGTTTACAAGAAGCAATTATTTTGAGCTTTTGCATTTCACCAACGGATTTTTAGCCATTAATATTCAATCTTTATTTTCCGAGTAAGGATCGCCGAGTTATAGCGCCTCCCAGCACTGTACTGTCTCTGCTGGGGAGCCACACGTTGGTCCTGCAAAAGATACTTCGATGCTCAAGTTAATAGGAGGTTTTATAAGTGCAATAAAAGTAATATAAAACTCAAAGCAGAACCTGTCTTTTTTTGCGGTTGTGTGCTCGGCTTTATAGGTGATATTTTACTCGTTGTGTGGGTATGCCCGAGATTCTTGGTCTGTTACTGAGTGCCGTTTGAGGTGAGTTAATTTTGCTAACCACGTTTGGTTATTCAAATTTTTGGGTATGACCTTATCGTGTTATTCCGAGTTTCTTGGATAGCCTAGGTGGCTGAGGTATAGGTTACGTATCATAGCCCCGAAGTTTGCCTTGGTTTGGATAGAACCAAGGCGAGCTTTTCATGGGTTTTGCATATACCTCGGCCGCTAGATTTGATGTTCGTATTGGCCATCTATATCCCCCAAGCTCATCTTGGTTCTGTATAGGATTTCAAACGTTTTTGCATTTAATGGCTGTCTTGTCCTTCGCGCCTTTATGACTTGATGGATGTGAAACATGTCCCGCTTCTCTAGGTACCCCTGTTCATTCAATTTTGGTGTGAGTTAGTGCTTTTTATTTGGATGGTCCAGATTAAAAAGCTTTTGGTTTTGTAACCATTTGGAATTATCTCTTCTTGTAATCTTTGGCTTCATTTCTAGATACTATTGATTTTTCTGAGAAACTTGTTTTCCCTTTTCACAGAATGAGTAAGAAAGGTCAGTACTGATTTTTTTCTTTTTGTTATTTCTTGCTTGCTGTTTCTACTTGTTCCTGATAGAAAAAGAGAATGTCGTCGTTGACGAATGAGACCCGTGTAGTTGGGTTGATGCTAGAGTTAGGGGCTACGCCTTTCAGTTTGATGATTATGAGTCCGTAAAGTTGTTAGGGTCGGATATATGGGTAAGGGAGGGGAGTAATATGACTGGTTGAGTGATTGGTCTTTCTTCTATATGTATAGTTGCCTTTTTACTGAGTTAGGTGTTACGCTCTCTTTTACTGAGTTTGAGTGTGGGGTCTTGTACTGGTTAAACTGTGCTCCGACTCAGCTTCATCCTAATTCTTGGGGGTTTGTCAGGGCTTTTTAGATATTAATGCAGCTGCTAGGTCGTCCTCCTTCTCTTAGGTTGTTCTTTTCGTTGTTCCAAGTTAAGGGGGGTGGGTCGAGGGTTGTGGGTTAACCTGAGTAGCTATCCCCATCGTGCGATATTTGGCTTATACAAATCCTCTTCCAAAGATTTTAAGTCCATGTTTGTTAAAGTTAGGAGCGTTTCTGAGGAATTCCGCTTTTATTTGAACGAGCACCTTGTGAAGAGGTTCCCCTTGTCGTGGTGTCCGGAACCGTACCAAGTGTTGGATGTAGAAGATAGGTTTCCTGATGATGATATTGTCATGGAGTTTCTTTTTGAAACATTGGGTTCGAAGGGGTTGTTGTCAATTGCTGAATTGTTGAAGTGGGATACTAATCTCTAAAATCACTTAACACACATATCAAGGCATCTAATGGTAATAAGAGAGGATTAATATTAGCAAATATAAGGCCAAAGAAGCATGTTTTCAATCATAGCACAAAATCAGGAAAGAGAATGTAAAATCATGCAAATCATATCAATAAGTGTATGAAAGATTGATAAAATTCACTCAATTAAGCACAAGATAAACCATAAAATAGTGGTTTATCAGATACTGATAGGCAGGCTGTGTTGGATTATATAGGTAATCCAAGTTGTTGTGTTTTGTAGTTCTTTTTGGTTATTCGATCTAACTTTAGCTTTTGTCTGCTTTGTAGCCGAGAAAGCCCCCACCGTCACCACTGCTGGGTTGAAATCTTTCTTTAGCCAGTGAAGAAATAATGAGAAAGAGGTTTCTTCTAACGCAGAAAATGATGTTGGGGCTGCTGTTGTCAAACCTGGGCTGAGCTCTAAACCAAAACAAAAAAGAGGCAAAGCAAAAGGTAACATTGCTGAGGTAGTTAAGGTTAAGAGAGATTCCTTGGCCAACTTGCAAATGGTCGAGGCTGCCTATGAATCCCAAAAGAAACTTCATGGTTATGTTGATGACGAGCATGCTAGGTCATTATGGGGCAAAGCTTTTTCCATTCACTGCCATGGCTGACAAGCTTTGTCGTTTTCCTGGTGATATGAAGATGATTAATGAGGTCGGCCATGGTGAGCTTAGCCGATTCCTGCAGGTTTGCCTAATTGTTTTTTTAGGGTTTTCTCGCTCTTGGTTTTATCCTTATTGCTTTGTTTTCTCTCTCTCCTAGGTGATTGGTGCTCGTATCGTGGCTATTGGCAGGGCTCAAGAGCTTGCTCTTGAGAATGAGCAGAAGGAAATTCTGGACATAGCCGAGCTGTCTTCCACTGTGCATGAGAAAGAGAAAGCGATCGTTGGGCTTTCTTCTTCCCTTAGACAAAAAGAATCAGAGCTTGCCGAAGAGAGGCGCCTGCAACTTTTCTCTGCTGAGCAAGCAAAGACTGTAAAAGCCGAGAATGTGGAGCTGGAGTCTAGGATAAAAGAGTTGGAGAGTAGGGTCTATGAGGCCTTTGTGCAAGGCTTTGATCGAGCTATTTCTTAAATCAGGGTGTTATTCACTGAATCTGATGTTTCAAAGCTTGATGCAACTAAGGTCGTTGTGAATAACGAACTTATAGATGACGAAGGAATGGCGGACGAGGAGAGCGAGGGCTCGAGTATTGGCAATAAAGAGGAATAGATTACTTTGCTTTCATGACTTTTCCTTGTTTTGTTTATTCGTGTATGGCTGTTTGTTTTGGATACATATTTGCTTGACTGTTTATTTGTTGTATGGTCTTTTGAGTATTTCCGAGTATGAAGGTCGGATTATCTTGACTGATTTCCAAGTATGAAGCTCATATTATTTTGACTGGTTTCCAAGTATAAAGCTCAGACTATTTTTAATGGTACTATTTGACTGTTTTTTTTTAATGTAAAATATATTGCATTATGCTACGTTCGTGGCTGTTTGATATCAGAATTATGATAAAGTAGAGATTGGATTGATAGAAATGGTAATGACTTTTGTACAATAAATTATGGCATCCGGCCTCGTTAAAACCCTCTTTGAGTAAAACCCAATTTTGTGGGAAAAAACCTTCGAAACGGAAAAAAGAGTACCTTCATTTGCTTCTTGTATTACATGTCATGATTGGTACTTCCTTAAGGAAGACACATTCCATGTCCCTGGAATTGGGTCTCCTTTGAGTGTTTCTAATTCGTAATCTCCCAGTCTGAGGACTTGTGCAACTCGGAGCGGCCCCTCCCAGTTTGCTGACAGCTTTCCATGGGCTTGTGGTTTTCTTGCTTCTTCTATTTTTTGAAGGACGAGTTCTCCTTCTTCAAATGTTTTGGGGACAACTTTCTTATCATGTCTTTTCTTTATGAGTTGTTTCGTTGCTCGTTGTCTTATGATTGCCATATCTCGTTCCTCTTCTACTAGGTCTAAGTCGATTATCCTCATGCTGGAATTTTGGTGTTGGTCATATAGCTCGGTCTTTAGGGTGGGTGTGTCGACCTCTACAGGTATGAGCGCCTCTGCTCCATATACCAGTTTGAAAGGGGGTTTCCCTTGTAGCTGATTGAGTTGTTGTGTTGTAGTTCCATAGGATTTTTGGAATGAGCTCGGCCCATTCACTTTTCGTGTCGTCGAGCTTTTTCCTTAAAGCTTGTAAAACAACTCGGTTAGCTGATTCGACCTATCCATTTGTTTGTGGATGCTTGACCGAGCTAAAATGATGTATAATATTAAAATTTTGTAGAAACAAGGCGAGGTTATGATCGGTAAATTGTCTTCCATTATCAGAGATTATTTCTCTTGGTATGCCATACCTACATATGATGTGTTTTCATAAGAAACATCTCACCTTTTCAGTTGTTATTCGTGCCAATGACTGTGCTTCTATCCATTCTAAGAAGTAATCAATGGATACTAAAAGAAATTTTACCTGCCCTGGTGCTTTCGGAAGGGGTCCGAGGATGTCTAGTCCCCACCTGTCGAAAGGCCAGCTTACCTCTAGGGTATGTAAGTTCTCGGCTGGGCTTGTTGAGATTGTGGCATGCTTTTGACAATCATCACATTTCTTGACTTTAGTAATGCAGTCTCTTTTCATTGTCGGCCAATAGTAGCCTGTTCGTAAGATCTTAGCAGCTTGAGCTCGGCCTCCGATATGGTTTATGCATACCCCGTCATGTGTTTCTGCCATTACTACATCGGCATCGTTTTTGTTGATGCATTTCAGGAGTGGTTGTAAGTATCCCCGTCTGTATAAGATGTTTCCTATTACTGTGTAGAAACTTTCTTTTCTTCAAAAGAGATTTGGATTTGGTTCTTTCTCTGGTATGGTCCCTGTATTGATATATTCAAGGAATGGTGTCCTCCAATCTTTTATCTGTATGATGCTCAATATATAAGTTAGTTCAAATCTCAGCTTCTCAAGTGTTAATTGTGGCAGTGCTGGTATATGTGTTGTTGGTCTAGTAGTAGATAATTTAGATAATACATCTATTCTAGTATTCTGTTCTCGGTTTACATGAATGATTTCAAATTTATCAAATTTTGAAATAAGATCTTTTGTTATGAGCTAATACTTCTCTAACAGAGGATCTTTTACCTGGAATTCACCTTTGATTTGTTGTACTACTAATAAAGAGTCACAGTAGGCTGTGATCTGAGGTATCCAAAGCTGTAGGGCAAGTTTTAATCCTACTAGTAAAGCCTCATACTCTGCTTGGTTATTGCTTGTAGTAAAACAAAATTGTAATGATTCCTAAGCTATTACTTTGTCTCCCTCTTTTAGTAGTACACCTGCTCCACTTCCTTCTCGGTTTGATGCTCCATCTATGTGTAGATTCCAAGTTGTCTCTGTAGATTGTATCTCGGCAGTCATTTCTGATACGAAGTCGGCCAGTATTTGCTATTTTAATGTTTTTCTTGACTGGTATTGAATATCGAACTCAGAGAGCTCGATAGACCACTTGATTAATCGTCCAGCAATCTCGGGTCTAGTTAATATTTGCCTCAAAGGTTGGTCAGTTCGTACTATTATTGTATGGCTCTGAAAATAGTGCCTTAGTCTCCTTGCTGTGGTGACTAGTGCTAGTGCCAGCTATTCTATCTTCGAGTATCTCGTCTCTGTTGGCTGTAGTACTCTGCTAACAAAGTACACTAGCCTTTGTGTTTTTCCTGTTTCAACAACTAGAACAGAACTTGTAGCATGGTTAGATACTGATAAGTATAAATTTAACGGTTTACCTATTTCTGGCCTCTAGAGTATTCGGGGTGATGTTAAGAGCTGTTTTAATTCGACAAAATATTTCTCACATTCCTTAGTCCATGCGAACTTCTTATTTTTAGAGATTGTTTGAAAAAAGTGATATGATCGATTTGCTATTGTAGGTAGGAAACGTGACAAGGCAGACCCTTCCTGCAAGTTACTTGACCTCCTTTTTTGTTTTCGGGCTTGCCATGTTCAATATTGCATCACACTTCTCTGGATTTGCTTTAATTCCTCGTGAAGTCAGCATGAAGCCAAGAAATTTTCCTCCTTGGACTCCGAAGGTGCATTTTTCTGGATTGAGCCTCATGTTGTATGTTCGGACTTGGTTGAAGACTTCCAATAGGTTGTTACAATGTGAACCTTGTGCTGGTGTTTTCGCTACCATATTGTCAACATAAATTTCCATATTTCGACCTATTTGTTATTGGAATACTTTGTCCATTAGTCTTTGATATGTTGCACCTGCATTCTTTAGACCAAAGGGCATTACCTTATAACAAAAATTTCCATGTTCCGTAATGAAAGCCATTTTGCTTTGGTCTTCTGGATGCATCAAGATATGGTTATAACCAGAGCATGCATCCATAAAACTTAAGCTATTGAAACTGGAAGCATTATCTACTAATTTATCATTGCAAGGTAATGGATAAGCATCTTTAGGACAGGCTTTATTTACATTTGTAAAGTCGACGCACATGCGTCATTTACCTGAGCTTTCTCTTACCATTACCACATTGAAGAGCCATATGGTGAAGCAGATCTCTTTGATGAAACCCACGTTGAGGAGCTTCTTGGTTTCCTCTAGTGCTGCTTGCTTTTTCTCTTCCCCGAGGTTTCTTTTCTTCTGGGTAACAGGTCGGATTGCCTTGTCGATAGTTAGCTTGTGGCAGATGATCTCTGGATCTATTCTGGGCATGTCGGCAGGTGTCCAAGTAAATAGATCGGCGTTGCTTCAGAGTACTAAAATTAACTTTGATCGTTGTTCCCCCTTCAGACATTCTCCTATGTATGTGAACTGCTCCTCATTTTCGGTCAATATTACTTGCTGGAGGTTGTCCATTGGTCGAGGTCTCTCCCTGAAATCCTCCCTTGGATCAAGTTCGGATAGTGTCAAGACCTCGCCAGTATTATGAATGACATGCACCTGCGGCCGAGGTGTCTGCTTTGCCGAGTGTTACTTTAGGCTAGCGTTATAACACTGGCGAGCTTCTTGGTGATTTGCATGTACCATTGCGATCCTATTTTCATGCACAGAAAACTTAACAAACAAATGTAAAGTAGACACTACTGCTTTGAATGCATTCAGAGCAGGTCTTCCGATGATGATATTATAAGGGCTATAACAATCTACTATCAGATATTGGATATCAAGTGATTTTGACATAGGCTCCTCTCCCATTGTCGTTTTTAACCATATATGTCCCATAATGGGGACCCTTTCTCTGGAGAAACCGACCAGTTCTCCAGGTGATGGTTATATTGCTTTTTCTGATAATTTTTATTTTCTTGAAAGTAGAATAAAATAAGACATTGGCACTACTACCTGGATCTAATAATGTTTTTCTTACCAATAGTTCTCCAACTTGGATGGAGATTACCACTAGATCATTGAGGTTAGGGCTCGCCGATTTGAGGTCGGATTGAGTGAATGTTATTGTGATGTCAGGATCCTTTCCCTATCTGGGGTGGGTTGTTTCTTCGATCGCTAGCATCGCCCGATAACCTCGTTTTCTTGCCGAGGTTGTTTCACCTCCACCCGCATAGCCTCCTGATATGTAGTTGGTGATGTCTCTTGGTGGGTTGGGAGATACCCATTTTACTTTGTCCTTTTCAGTTGAAGTTTTTGGATTTTCATCTCGGTCAGAATTGGCCTCTTTGGTCGTCCTTCGATATACTTGTCCAGGAGACCTTGTTGGGCCAGTCTCTCCAGTAGGTCTTTGGCCACTACACACTCGTCCATGGTGTGTCCGTATTTCTGGTGAAAGGAGCAATGCTTGCTTCTATCCATGAACCTTTGGTCTTGATAATTTCCTGCTCGTGTAGGGGGCTTGATTAGTTTGGCGTGGAGGATTTCCTTTATTACGTTTTCCCTCTTTGTGTTGAATCTGGTGTAAGTGTCGAAATTTGGGTTAAGTTTAAACGACTGAAGAGAAGAACTTTGCGTGGTCTAAGAATCTTTACAATTTGGTACTCGTTGCAAGTATAACTCCTAAACCAACAGAAGTCCTTTCTTACAAACGTTTTGGTTGTCACAAGTAACAAACCCTTTTTAAAATTGATAACCGAGTATCCAAACCTCGGGTCGTCTTCTCAAGGAATTACAGGGAGGTATGTTCTTATTATTGGTTATGGGTTTTGTAAATTGGGGTTTTGAAAGTGAGGAACAAGTAAATTAAATGACAAATAAAATAAATAATTAACTATAAAATAAACTCTTGGCAAGATATGAAAATTCGGAAGTCCTATCCTAGTTACTCCTATAAGAATGGAAGTTAATCTCACTTAGTTAACCTTTGCGTAAGCAAGGGAAAGTCAAGTGAACCAATTGGTTAGATTTCCCAAGTCCTAGCCAACTCCTAAGGAAAGACTAGAGTTAGTGGAATTCCAATTAATCAACCAACATAACAATCAATCTTGAATAGTTGATAACTCAAGAGCTTCCAGTTAATCAATTAAAGCCAATAATATAAAAAGCTAAATAAGAATCATAAATATCTGGAATACCTCAAATAACATTCATTCAAAGCAGTCAAATCTAACATGAAAAATATTCATAAGCCAATTGGGCAACATAAATTAAACATAAATAAAAGCATTAAAGTATCTCAAAGTAGAAGAGAAATATAAAGTAAAAGAAATATTGAACCTGATGAAGAGTTGAAATAATAATAAATCTTGAATTCTTTAAGAGGAATCCTAATCCTAAATCCTAAGAGAGAGGATAGAACCTCTCTCTCTCTAAAAACTACATCTAAACTAAAAATTATGAATTATGATTGAATGATTATGAATGGATGCATTCCCCTACTTTATAGCCTATAATCTGTGTTCTCTGGGCTGAAAGTCAGAAACAGCCCAGAAATCGCTGATTGTGAAATCTGGTCCGTACAGGTCACGGCAAAATGACGCGGAGGCGTCATCCACGCGTTTGCGTGGAGTGAGATTCGCAGATGCGATGCATCTGCGTGGAGCGCGCATTCGCGTTGCCTATCTGTACGGCCACTATGGCGAATTATATATCAAATCGAAACCCCGGATGTTAGCTTTCCAACGCAAGTAGAATTGCATCATTTGGACCTCTGTAGCTCAAGTTATGACCGTTTGAGTGCGAAGAGGTCAGGCTGGACAGCTTAGCAATTTCTTCAACTTCTTGTATTCCTTCCACTTTACATGCTTCCTTTCCATCCTCTAAGCCATTCCTGACCTGTAATCTCTGAAATCACTTAACACACATATCATGACATCTAATGGTAATAAGAGAGGATTAATATTAACAAATATAAGGCCAAAGAAGCATGTTTTCAATCATAGCACAAAATCAGGAAGGAGAATGTAAACCCATGCATTTAGTATGAATAAGTGTATGAAAGATTGATAAAATCCACTCAATTGAGCACAAGATAAACCATAAAATAGTGGTTTATCAACCTCCCCACACTTAAACATTAGCATGTCCTCATGCTAAGCTCAAGAGAACTAAAAGAGTGAAGAGGAATGATAGAATGTATGAAATGCAACCTATATATATGAATGCAACTACATGCAAAGATGTTTCTACCTACTTGGTGAAAAAGTAAATAAATCTTTCAAGAACAAATATGAACTGGATTTCACTAATTCAAATCACAAAATACAATACAAATAACTTGCAAGAAGAAGATAGCTCATGAAAGCAGGGAACATAGAATTAAGCACTGAACCCTTACTGGTAGTGTATATCACTCTAGCTCTCAAGTGTCTAGGGTCAATTCTCTCAATTCTCTACTAATCTTGCTTTCTATAGCTTGCTCTTCATCTAACAATCAACAAAAATTTAATGCACCAATACACAAATCAAGAGGTCTTTTAAGGGTTGTAATGGGGTTAGGGTCAAGGTAGGATTGTATTTGGCCAAGTGGACTAAAATCTGAATCCTTAATTAACATAAACTTACCACCTAAATTAAGATAATCCATTAAAATACAAAATCTAACTTCCTATTAACTGTGTTTTTCACATATTCATGCATCCTAAATTTGAGTTCAGTACATATGCATTGATACCGACACTTACTTTTGGGGGCATTTTGTCCCCTTTTATTATTTGCTTTTTTTTTCTTTTCTTTTTAACTTTTTTTTCTTTTTATTTTTCTCTTCTTTTTTTTAATTATTTTTCTTTTATTTTTTTCAATGCATATGATTAAAGTATTGAATGCAATAATATGTGCTCAACTATTATTTTGCACATTTTCACTAAGATATACAACACCCAATTACTCAAACCAAATATTTTCAAATCCAACTTCCCCACACTTAAATCATGAGCACTTTTACTAGTCTAAGCTAACTAAGGATTCAAATTAAGGACATTATTGTTTTCCGCTTATAGTTAGTAATGAGCAAAAGTAAAGAACAAATGGGTAAAATAGGCTCAAATTAGTTTGCAAAGGATAATGGAAGGGTAAGGCCATATGGGTATGTAAGCTTAGTGAAACAAGGCCTCAATCATATAAGTACATGCATACATCAAACAATGGAAATATAGAATTAAGCAAGATAAAGATTATAATTTTAGAGAGAATAACACACAAAAATAAAATATATTGGTTGATAAAATACAACCAATCAAATAGGCTCAAAATCTCACTGGTTTTGTGTGTTCGAACTTTAAACCATGTTCCAAAATAATATTTCTTCATACAAGTTTTTTTTATTTTTTTAAAAAGTTTTTTTAATTCAAATTAGTAAAATACTATAAAAAGTTTCTTGAAAAAGAAAATGTTACTTCAACCAAGTGGTAAAATATGCACAAAATAAAACAGAAATGCAATCAAACATGCAAATGCAACAATGAAAAACAAAAATTGGTGTTGAGAAGGGACTAACTAACCCGTGGAGATTGGTATCGACCTCCTCACACTGAAAGATTGCACCGTCCTCGGTGCATGCAAAGATGTGCAGGTGGGCGGGGGTTGTGGTTCTTCAGCCGATGCTCGTTGTAGAGTCTTTCTCTTTACCCCTCCTGGTGGCCATCCTGAAAAGGGAGAAGAGAAAGGGACATGAAGTCAAAGGTATAGAGCAAGGGGGAGGCAGTATGAGTAATAATCATGCCAAAAAGAGAAGAACTTTGCGTGGTCTAAGAATCTTTACAATTTGGTACTCGTTGCAAGTATAGCTCCTAAACCAACAGAAGTTCTTTCTTACAAACGTTTTGGTTGTCACAAGTAACAACCCTTTTTAAAATTGATAACCGAGTATTCAAACATCGGGTCGTCTTCTCAAGGAATTACAGGGAGGTATGTTCTTATTATTGGTTATGGGTTTTGTAAATTGGGGTTTTGAAAGTGAGGAACAAGTAAATTAAATGACAAATAAAATAAATAATTAACTATAAAATAAACTCTTGGCAAGATATGAAAATTCGGAAGTCCTATCCTAGTTACTCCTATAAGAATGGAAGTTAATCCCACTTAGTTAACCTTTGCGTAAGCAAGGGAAAGTCAAGTGAACCAATTGGTTAGATTTCCCAAGTCCTAGCCAACTCCAAAGGAAAGACTAGAGTTAGTGGAATTCCAATTAATCAGCCGACATAACAATCAATCCTGAATAGTTGATAACTCAAGAGCTTCCAGTTAATCAAGTAAAGCCAATAATATAAAAAGCTAAATAAGAATCATAAATATCTGGAATACCTCAAATAACATTCATTCAAAGCAGTCAAATCTAACATGGAAAATATTCATAAGCCAATTGGGTAACATAAATCAAACATAAATAAAAGCATTAAAGTATCTCAAAGTAGAAGAGAAATATAAAGTAAAAGAAATATTGAACCTGATGAAGAGTTGAAATAATAATAAATCCTAAATCCTTTAAGAGGAATCCTAATCCTAAATCCTAAGAGAGAGGAGAGAACCTCTCTCTCTAAAAACTACATCTAAACTAAAAATTATGAATTATGATTGAATGATTATGAATGGATGCATTCCCCCACTTTATAGCCTCTAATCTGTGTTCTCTGGGCTGAAAACTGGATCAGAAACAGCTCAAAAATCGCTGATTGTTAAATCTGGTCCGTACAGGTCGCGGCAAAATGATGCAGAGGCGTCATCCACGCGTTTGCATGGAGTGAGATTCGCAGATGCGACGCGTCCATGTGGAGCGCGCGTTCGTGTCACCTATCTGTACGGCCACTATGACAAATTATATATCAAATCGAAGCCCCGAATGTTAGCTTCCCAACGCAAGTGAAACCCCATCATTTGGACCTCTGTAGCTCAAGTTATGATCGTTTGAGTGCGAAGAGGTCAGGCTGGACAGCTTAGCAATTTCTTCAACTTCTTGTATTCCTTCCACTTTGCATGCTTCCTTTTCATCCTCTAAGCCATTCCTGACTTGTAATCTCTGAAATCACTTAACACACATATCATGACATCTAATGGTAATAAGAGAGGATTAATATTAACAAATATAAGGCCAAAGAAGCATGTTTTCAATCATAGCACAAAATCAGGAAGGAGAATGTAAACCCATGCATTTAGTATGAATAAGTGTATGAAAGATTGATAAAATCCACTCAATTGAGCACAAGATAAACCATAAAATAGTGGTTTATCAACGACCTTTTGAGGTCTCTGTCTCGTGTCCTTTTGGAGATTTTTTCTTCGTCACGCCTAGGCGTTTGCTTCTCCACTCTTCTGGCTTCTCGGACCTCCTCTATCTCCATTTGATCGGTAGCCTTGTCACAGAATTCTTCTAGTGTTCTGGGTTTTGTTATGGCTATCGTCTCTTGGAACTTGCCTGGCCTGAGGCCGCTCTTCAGTGCGTGGAGATGTACCTTGGGGTCGAGTGGTGCGGGATTTTATATAACCCACAAACTAACCGGCAAGTGCACTGGGTCGTACCAAGTAATACCTCAGGTGAGTGAGGGTCGATCCCACGAGGATTGATGGACTAAGCAACAATGGTTAAATGATTTACTTAGTTAGGCAAGTAGAAAATGGTTTTGAGATATTCAAAAGGTTTTAAAAGTGACTTCAAAATATCAAAAGGCAGGCACGCAAGTAAATAAGTTGAAAATAAAATATGGGAGAAAACAGTTAAGGCTTCAGAGTTATCTACTTTCCTAATTGACTTTTCTTATTAACTATTTTAATCATGCAAGATTTAATTCATGGCTAACTATTTGTGACTAGACCCTAATTCCTTAGACCTTCCTAGTCTCCTCTAAAATTCATCAACTGCCAATTCTTTGGTCAATTAATTCCAATTAGAGGGTGATGATCAAATTCCAGTTTATATGCCACAAGAATCCTAATTATCCAAAAATAAGGGGATTATATGTCACGTATCCCGTTAAATACAAACAATTAGAAATTCAGGATAATATGTTTTCAAGCTGTTGTTCAAATAAAGAGCTTTTCCAAGTTATACAAGAACTCAATTAGAACATGGGTCATACTTCTGTTCTACCCAAATTCATAAAATAAAGAACGAAAACAGTTATTGAAATATAAATCAAAACATGAATTAAAATAGAAAAATAGTAGTATCAATCCAGATAATAGACAGAGCTCCTAACCTTAACAGTGAAGGTTTAGTTGCTCATGACTCAGAGAAGAAAACTAGGATTCAGGTAAAACTGTGGAATGCCAAATGTAAATTGGTATAGAATTCCCTAATGGAATTTCCCAAAATCCCCATAAAGAAGAAAAGTTTCTCCTTTTTATAACTAATCCTAATTAATTTAAAATCTAATATCTAAAATTAAGATAATATCTTTTCCTCTTTTCAAATTCAAATTTGAATCAGAATCAATTAAATAATCCACGTCTTGTAATGTGGGGACCACTTGGCTTCACTAGATCCGCGCCTAACTTGGCAGAGAGCTGCGCCTTACTTGAGTGCCAAAATGGGGCCCAGATATCGCCCCCAGCATTTTTTGCATTGTCTGCACGTGGCGCATGTCACGCGTACGCGTCGATGGTCTATTCTGCGTGTCACGCGTATGCGCCAGGTACGTGCATGCGTCGCTGCACCAAATCGCTTTTCACGCGTACACGTCGCCATGGAAAGCTCCAAATCACGCATACGCATCAAGTACGCACACGCGTCACTCCTCGCTGATCATCTTCTTTAATTATTGAGCTCCTTCCATTTGTGCAAGCTTCTTCTCCATCAAATCCAGTCAAATGCTACCTAAAATACACAAAATTGCATGAAACTCAAAGTAGCATCCATAGTGGCTAAAAGATAATTAATTCTTGATTAAACTCAATCAATTAAATGCAAATTCACTAGAAAAAGACAAGAAAGATGCTCACGCATCACAACACCAAACTTGAATTGTTGCTTGTCCTCAAGCAACCAAACTAATATAGGCTAAGGATGTGAATTTGCATGAGAATGAGAGTTCGATTAAGCTCAAGTCTATTCTTAAAATGGGGTTTATTCATTGTAATCTTGAACAGTTTTGGCATCTCACTTTCCTTTGAATCAGAGGAATGTCAGTATCATTCGGCATTAGAATCCAGATCATATTATGAATTCTCTTATCTTTATACTCCAGTTTAATCCTTGAACACATCATGATTTTCTTTAATTTATTTTTCTTTGGTGCTTTGCACCTTGAGCCTAACCGTCACTTTAAATGTTTTGTCTCAAGGGTTACTTGACACAGAAACACCACAAGCACTTAACTGGGGGACTCTCTTTGAGTTCTAATTTTTTTTTCAGTTACTCCCAGACAGTGGTGCTCAAAGCCTTTGGCATACTCTGTTAAACGCACTCGGTCTCGACTCTAAGTGTTCTGTCTCAAGGATTACTTGACACAATCATACCACAAGCATATGACTAGGGAAACAACTCTTTGAGCTTTTAATCATGTCTGACCTCCCTAGTCATTGATGCTCAAAGCCTTGGACTTTGCTTCTATAGTTTCTTTTTATTTTGCTATTTCTTTTGCTTCAAAGATTACACTTTTACTTATTTCAGAGAATTTATAATAACTTTCAAAATTCCTATTCCTTGTACATCAACATCCTTTAATTCAAATTTAACTATGCACTGTTCATATCATGCATTCAGAATCACAAATAATACCACCACATTTAAGTAAATAAGACTATTCTTAAATATAACTCAATTTCTCATGCAATACATCACTTCTTTTTCTTTTGAATTCAAGTTTTAGTGAGCAATACATGAGACAATTTTTTTTTTACTAAAAGTATTAAAGATCATGCAAGCAATCAAACCAATAGAAAATAGAAGATAACACAATAAGAATGGAAGAGAAATAAAATGAAAGGAACTCAAACACCTCAGTTATGCTGGTGGTAATCTCATTCCTTCATGAAGATCATTCTTCTCCCTTTGGTGCTAGACAGAAAAGCCATAAGTGAAGTGTCAACACAAAACTTAAAGGTTTGCTTGTCCTCAAGCAAAGAAGAAATGCAAATAGAGAGAGACAGAAAAACAATTAATATAATAAAAGAAGAAGAAAAAGATAAAAGAACAAGAGAGAATTAGGATTTGGAAGGTGGATGATTTGAAATCAGGCGTTGAGGTGGTTCATTTGGCGTCGCATGCGACGCGTACGCCTGAGGCACGCGTACGCGTGGATTGCACGAATTTCAAGTGACGCGTACACGTCAGGGACACGTACGCGTGGATGGCCAGGATGGGAAAACGATGCGTACGCGTCCGCGTGATGGGGCTTGTGCGCCCAGCAAAGTTCCAGTCCCACACCAGCATAACTCTCTGGCCAAACACCTTTTACGCCGATTTTACTCATCCACGCGTGCGCGTGCTTGACGCGTACGCGTGGAGTGCCAAAATTGTAATTGACGCACACGCGTCATGGGCGCTGATAAACAATTATTTTATTATTTATATTGTGTTTAATCGAGTGGTTTTATTAAGTCTTCACCCACTTATTCATATGATTTGCATGTATTTACAATTTCTTCCCAAAATGATTCTATGATTGAAAACTTGCTTCCTAAAGATCTTTTAATTGCATATTCTTATTCTCCTTTATACCATTCGATGTCGTGATCTGTGTGTTAAGTGTTTCAGGCTTCATAGGGCAGGAATGGCTTAGAGAATGGAGAGGAAGCTTGCAAAAATGGAAGGGAAACAAGAAATTGAGAAGATGACCAGCCAGAAGTGACGCAGGCGCATGGCTCACGCGACCGCGCGAAATGGATAAATTCACAGCGACACGAATGCGTGCCTGACGCGAACGCGTTGATTGGAAGCTGCACGTCTGACGCGAATGCGTGGACGACGTGCAAGCGTGGCACGGAAAACGCTGAGTGACGCGAACGCGTGACGTGCGCGATCTGCAGAATTACAGAAGTCGCTGGCATAGATTCTGGGCCGCGTTTTAACCCAGTTTTCGGCCCAGAAACGCTGATTAGAGCCAGGGAACATGCAGAGACAAAGGAGGAACATTCATTCCGCATAATTTTTAGTTTTTAGATCTGATTCTACTCCTCCTCTAGGTTTTCTATATACATTCATAATTTAGGATTTGAAGATTTTGGCTTTGGTGATTGAGAAGAGTCTACCTCAGGAACTGGTCATTCTAGTTTGTTTACCTACTTTTCATTTACTCTTCCATATTCTTAATTTGTCCAGAGTTGACATTAGATTACTTTTAGAGTTCATTAATACAAGACTATTTTTATTTTTAATTGATCTCTTTGATTATTATTTATCATGTCTCTTTTTATTTTCCCTCTTAATTTTGTGAAGCATATATTTATGATAATGGAGTAGTTGCCCAACTTGATTGGGAGTTGATTAAAAGGAGAACCTTGAGTTAGAATACTCAAGAGTTCAATTGTAATTGGTTCGTTGTTGGTTGACTTGTTAGTCACTAACTCTAATCCTTCCCAAGGGAGAGGATTAGGACTTGTGAATAGAAGTTGACTTTTAACTTGACTTTCCTTCATTCATTGAAGGTTAACTAAGTAGAAACAACTACTAATTGTTAATTGATTTTGAGAAAATTCCAACAAGGATAGAACTTCCGATTAATCTTCTCCCGGTCAAGATTTTTATTTAAATTACATAAATTCTCTAATTTAATTTTCTGTTCATCAAACCAAAAGCCATTTTGAAAAACCTCTGATTAGTAAAATAGCACATCTTCCCGCAACTCGTTGGGAGACGACCTGGGACTTATACTCCCGGTATTTTATTTCTAAAATTTGTGACAACTCTTTTCTAAATTGACAAGTGGATTTTTGTTGGTTAAGAACTGTACTTGCAAAGCCATTTTTCTTACTAATTCTTAATCTGCTAATTTCCGCCAAGCCAATTTTTGGCGCCGTTGCCGGGGAGTTGCAATAGTGTGCTAATTTATTGATTGGAATTTATTTATTTGCATTTTTCTTTTTATTTTTGCTACTATGAGCTGCATGTTTCTTTCATTGAATGACGCGTTCACTACCTGATCCAAGCTTGCCAGTATTTGATCCTGAGATTGAAAGAACTATTTCACGTATAAGGCAAGCTCGGTGTCGGTTAGTCCTCTTCGAGGACGAATCTGAAACGTCACTTAAGGAAGAAACAAGCTCCCTTTCTACTGATTCAGTTGATCTACGTGCAGGTGACATGGCAGCACCTAGGACAGTCATTATCCAGGAGGCTGGAGCCCCTAATTTTACACTACAACCGTATCAAGTGCATCACCCAACGGTGGCTGCAGATTTTGAACTAAAGACTGCATTACTCAACTTGATGCCTAAGTTTCATGGCTTACCTGCTCAAGAGCCTATCAAGCACCTTAGGAATTTCTAGGTAGCCTGTTCTACTGTCAGGCATGATGGTGCAGATGAAACTTCTATTCTGTTAAAAGCCTTCCTGTTCTCTCTCGAGGGAAAGGCAAGAGAGTGGTACTACGCCCAACCTAGAGTGACTGTTGCTAACTGGGACACGCTTAGAAGGGAATTTTTGGAAAAATTCTTTCCAGCTGAAGTTACTGATAGATTGAGGAAGGAAATTTCCATGATTGTTCAAGGCGAATCCGAGACTCTCCACGAATATTGGGAGTGCTTCAACAATCTTCTGGAAGCATGTCCCCACCACATGATTGAGAAGTTAGAGTTGCTCGGCTACTTCACACAAGGCATGAAGCCTCAATACAAGACCACATTGGAAGGTGCTAACAATGGGTCTATGAAAAAATACAAGACCACTGATGAAGCATGGCAATTGATAATCGACTTAGCTGAATCCACTAGGAATCACAGGCAGAAGTAAGACCACTCAAAAGCTGTTGCAGAGGTATCCTCTAGCAGAGAGAATACTGCTCTAACTCAGAGTATATGTGAAATGACCAACTTACTGAAGTAGATGCAGTTGAGTCAACAACAAGCTCAGCAAGTTCAGTCTTCTCCACCACAGCAAAGCCAACAGTTGGTTCCACAGAGAGTATGCAGGATCTGTGCTGATTATAGTCATTATACTGATGAATGTCCGTAGCTCCAACAGGAAGACAATACTGTGGCAGCCACTCATAACTTCTATGACCGCCCCAATCAAGGATACAATCAAGGTGGCAGCTACAACCATGGATGGCAGGACAATTCCAACCAAGGTTAGAGAGATAATTCCAACCAGGGTTGGAGGGACAATCATAACAGAGGAGGCAGAGAAAACAATGGAAACCAGAGGTGGAATAACAATAACAATTTCAGGCAGCAGAATCAGAATCAGGCCTACAGAGCACCTCATTTAAGACAGTCGCAAGCATCTCAGCAGACCCCTCAGATCACTTATCCTTCATCATCTTCTAATGATGAGTTATTACAATCTATTGATCGGGGGCAGCAAGCCATGGAAAACAACCTTACTTCTACTCTAAATGGTCTGAACTCTACCTTGCAAGCTCTTGTCTCACAGATTGGATCACTAAATAATTTCAACAACCAGCCTTCAAGCTCCAGTGGAATCCCCTCTCAACCATTACCCAACCCTAAGGGTGGCATCAACGCCATTACCTTGAGGTTTGGCACCACACTACAAGGGAGGAATCTTGAGGAGCCAAGCCCGCTAGAGCACGCCCCAGCTAAGGACACGGCTGAGGTAGATGATGTTTGGTGGACGAAATTGTGATCATCAACAATGGCTCCAAAGACTTGGTGCTCTTAAACATGAATCACACTTTGTCACAACTCCGCACAACTAACCAGCAAGTGTACTGGGTCGTCCAAGTAATACCTTACGTGAGTAAGGGTCGATCCCACAGAGATTGTTAGTATGAAGCAAGCTATGGTCATCTTGTAAATCCCAGTCAGGCGGATTCAACTGTAGTAAGAAATTATAGTAAACGAAAATAAATAAAGTAGGATAGAGTTATTCATGTAATTCAATGGTGGGGATTTTAGATAAGTGTATGGAGGTGCTGTGTTCCTTCCAAATCTCTATTTTCCTACTGCCTTTATCCAATCTTTGTCACTCCTTTCTATGGCAAGCTGTATGTAGGGCATCACCGTTGTCAATGGCTACATCCCATCCTCTCAGTGAAAAAGGTCCAAATGCTCTGTCACGGCACTGCTAATCATCTGTCGGTTCTTGATCATGTTGGAATAGAATCCATTGATTCTTTTGCGTTTGTCATCACGCCCAACAATCGCGAGTTTGAAGCTCGTCACAGTCATTCAATCCCAGAATCCTACTCGGAATACCATAGACAAGGTTTAGACTTTTCGGATTCTCATGAATGCCGCCATCAATTCTAGCTTATACCACGAAGACTCTGATCTCACGGAATGGAAGGCTCGGTTGTCAGGCGAGGGGCAACCATGCGTCGTGTATCAGGAATCCAAGAGATACGCATCCTAGCTCTCGCTTGTAGAACGGAAGTGGTTGTCAAGCACGCGTTCATAAGGATGAATGATGATGAGTGTCACGGATCATCACATCCATCAGGTTGAAGTACGAATGGTATCTTAGAACAGGAATAAATCGAATTGAATAGAAAATAGTAGTAATTGCATTAAAACTTGAGGTACAGCAGAGCTCCACACCCTTAATCTATGGTGTGTAGAAACTCCACCGTTGAAAATACATAAGTGATGAAGGTTCAGGCATGGCCGAATGGCCATCCCCCAATGTCTAAGATTGCATAAACTGATCAAAGATGTCTAATACAATAGTAAACTATCCTATTTATACTAGACTAGCTACTAGGGTTTACAGAAGTAAGTAATTGATGCATAAATCCACTTCCGGGGCCCACTTAGTGTGTGTTTGGGATGAGCTTGATCTTTACATGAGCTGAGACTTCTTTTGGAGTTGAACGCCAAGTTGTAACGTGTTTTTGGCGTTCAACTCTGGTTCGTGATGTGTTTCTAGCGTTTGACTCCAGAATGCAGCATGGAACTGGCGTTGAGCGCCAGTTTACGTCATCTAATTACGAATAAAGTATGAATTATTATATATTGATGAAAAGCTCTAGATGTCTACTTTCCAAAGCCGTTGAGAGCGCGCCATTTGGAGTTCTGTAGCTCCAGAAAATCCATTTTGAGTGCAGGGAGGTCAGATTCCAACAGCATCAGCAGTCTTTTGTCAGCCTCCTATCAGAGTTTTGCTCAGGTCCCTCAATTTCAGCCAGAAATTTCCTGAAATCACAGAAAAACACACAAACTCATAGTAAAGTCCAGAAATGTGAATTTAGCATAAAAACTAATAAAAACATCTTTAAAAGTAACTAGATCATACTAAAAACTACCTAAAAACAATGCCAAAAAGCGTATAAATTATCCGCTCATCACAACACCAAACTCAAATTGTTGCTTGTCCCAGGCAACTGAAAATCAATTAGGATAAAAAGAAGAGAATATACTATAAATCTCAAAATATCAATGAATATTAATTCTAATTAGATGAGCGGGACTTGTAGCTTTTTGCTTCTGAACAGTTTTGGCATCTCACTTTTTCCTTTGAAGTTCAGAATGATTGGCTTCTCTAGGAACATAGAATTTTGGATAGTGTTATTGATTCTCCTAGTTAAGTATGTTGATTCTTGAACACAGCTACTTTTATGAGTCTTGGCCGTGGCCCTAAGCATTTTGTTTTCCAGTATTACCACCGAATGCATAAATGCCACAGACACATAACTGGGTGAACCTTTTCAGATTGTGACTCAGCTTTGCTAGAGTCCCCAGTTAGAAGTGTCCAGAGCTCTTAAGCACATTCTTTTTGCTTTGGATCACGACTTTAACCACTCAGTCTCAAGCTTTTCACTTGGACCTTCATGACACAAGCACATGGTTAGGGACAGCTTAATTTAGCCGCTTAGGCCTGGATTTATTTCCTTGGGCCCTTCTATCCATTGATGCTCAAAGCCTTGGATCCTTTTTACCCTTGCCTTTTGGTTTTAAGGGCTATTGGCTTTTTCTGCTTGCTTTTTCTTTTTCTTTCTATTTTTTTGCCACTTTTTTTTTCGCAAGCCTTTTGCTTTTTCACTGCTTTTTCTTGCTTCAAGAATCAATTTTATGATTTTTCAGATCATCAATAACATTTCTCTTATTCATCATTCTTACAAGAGCCAATAACTTTAACATTCATAAACAACAAGATCAAAAATATGCACTGTTCAAGCATTCATTCAGAGAACAAAAAGTATTGTCACCACATCAATATAATTAAACTAAATTCAAGGATAAATTTGAAATTCATGTACTTCTTGTTCTTTTGAATTAGAAAAATTTTCATTTAAGAGAGGTAAAGGATTAATGAAATTATTCATAGCTTTAAGACATAGTTACTAACTAATAATGATCATGAAGTAGAGACACAAAACATAGATAAACATATAACATAAAAACCGAAAAGTAGAGAAAATAAGAACAAGGAATGAGTCCACCTTAGTGAGGGTGGCGCCTTCTTGAAGGACCAATGGTGCTCTTTGAGCTCCTTTATGTTTCTTCCTTGCTTCTGTTGCATGATCCCTAGTGATTTTGGTGCTCCTATCCTTAGTTGCTCCCAATAATTATGTGGAGGAAAATTTATCCCCTGAGGTATCTCAGGGATTTCTTGATTTATAGTCAAATGTTCTACCACTGAGCTATAGACCCTTTAGATGAATCTCTCCATCTCCTATGACTCGGAGGTGGAAGCTTTTGTCTTCCCTTTCCTCTTTCTAGAGGTTTCTCTGGCCTTAGGTGCCATCAATGGTTATAAAAAAATAAAAAGCTATCCTTTTACCACACCAAACTTAAAATGTTGCTCGCCCTCGAGCAAAAGAAGAAAGAATGGAAAAAGATATGGAGGAGAGGGAGAGATGTGTATGTTTCGGCCATATGGGTGGGATTGGGTGGGGAAGAGATGGATGGATGTGAGTGGTGAAGGGGTGATGGGGAAGAGAGATTGAGGTGATTGGTGAAGAAGAGAGAAGGTGAGTTGAGGTGGGTGGAGATCCTGTGGGGTCCACAGATCCTAAGGTGATCCTGTGGGGTCCACAGATCCTGGGGTGTCAAGGATTTACATCCCTGCACCCATTAGGCATGTATAATGCCTTAGCATACAATTTTGGCGTTTAAACGCCGAAGTGATGCTCATTTTGGGCATTCAACGCCCAATTGTAGCATGTTTCTGGCGTTGAACGCTAGTTCCATGCTTCTTCCTGGCGTTCAGCGCCAGCTTTCCTAAAGGCATATTCCTGGCGTTCAAACGCCAGGATGTTGCTTGTTTCTGGCGTTCAATGCTGGATCCATGCTCTGTTCTGGCATTGAACGCCAGCCAGATGCTCCTTACTGCGTTTAAATGCCAGTAAGTCTTTCCTCCAAGATGTGATTTTTCTTCTGCTGTTTTTGATTCTGTTTTTAATTTTTGTATTTTTTTCGTGACTCCACATGATCATGAACCTAATAAAATATAAAATAACAGTAAAATAAAAAAAAATAAAATTAGATAAATAAAAATTGGTTTGCCTCCTAACAAGCGCTTCTTTAATGTCACTAGCTTGACAATGGCTCTCATGGAGCCTCACAGATGTTTAGAGCATGATGAGGGTCTCCCAACACCAAACTTAGAGTTTGAATGGGGGGGCTTCTCAACACCAAACTTAAAGTTTGGTTGTGGCCTCCCAACACCAAACTTAGAGTTTGATTATGGGGGTTTTGTTTGACTCTATATTGAGAGAAGCTTACTGTGCCTCTTTTCCATGTTTACAGAAGAACACCCTTGGGTCTTAAACACAAGGTAGTTCCCATTCAATTGAAGGACTAGCTCTCCTCTGTCAACATCAATCACAGCTCCTGCTGTGGCTAGGAAAGGTCTTCCAAGGATTATGCATTCATCCTCCTCCTTCCTAGTGTCTAAGATTATAAAATCAGCAGTGATGTAAAGGCCTTCAACCTTCACTAACATGTCCTCTACCAATCCATAAGCTTGTCTTACTGACTTGTCTACCATTTGTAATGAGAATATGGCAGGCTGTATCTCAATGATCCCTAGTTTCTCCATTACAGAGAGTGACATAAGATTTATGCTTGACCCCAGGTCACATAGAGCCTTGTTAAAGGTCATGGTGCCTATGGTACAGGGTATTAAGAATTTGCCAGGATCTTGTCTCTTTTGAGGTAATGTTTGCTGAACCCATGTATCTAGTTCACTAATGAGCAAGGGAGGTTCACCTTCCCAAGTCTCATTACCAAACAACTTGGCATTCAGCTTCATGATAACTCCTAAATATTGAGCAACTTGCTCTCCAGTTACATCTTCATCCTCTTCAGAGGAAGAATAGTCTTCAAAGCTCATGAATGGCAGAAGGAGGTTTAATAGAATCTCTATGGTCTCTATATGAGCCTCAGATTCCTTTAGGTCCTCAATAGGGACTCCTTCTTGCTCAGAGGACGTCCCATGAGGTCTTCCTCACTAGGATTTTTGTCCTTTCCTCCCTCTCTGCATTCGGCCATATTGACTATATCAATGGCATTGCACTCTCTCTTTGGATTCTCTTCTGTATTGCTTGGGAGAGTACTAGGAGGTGTTTCAGTTACTTTCTTACTCAGCTGGCCCACTTGTGCCTCCAAATTTCTGATGGAGGACCTTGTTTCACTCATGAAACTTAAAGTGGCCTTAGACAGATCAGAGACTATATTTGCTAAATTAGAGGAGCTCTGCTCAGAATTCTCTATTTGTTGCTGAGAAGATGATGGAAAAGGCTTGCTATTGCTAAACCTGTTTCTTCTACCATTATTAAAGCCTTGTTGAGGCTTTTATTGATCCTTCCATGAGAAATTTGGATGGTTTCTCCATGATGAATTATAGGTGTTTCCATAAGGTTCACCCATGTAATTTACCTCTGCCATTGCAGGGTTTTCAGGATCATAAGCTTCTTCTTCAGAAGATGCCTCTTTAGTACTGTTTGATGCATTTTGCCATCCATTCAGACTTTGAGAAATCATGTTGACTTGCTGAGTCAACACTTTATTCTGAGCCAATATGGCATTCAGAGAATCAATTTTAAGAACTCCTTTCCTCTGAGGCGTCCCATTATTCACGGAATTCCTTTCAGAAGTGTACATGAAATGGTTATTTGCAACCATGTCAATAAGTTCTTGAGCTTCTGCAGGTGTTTTCTTTAGGTGAATGGATCCACCTGCAGAATGCTCTAATGACATTTTGGAAAACTCAGATAGACCATAATAGAATATATCTAATATGGTCCATTCTAAAAACATGTCAGAAGGACACTTTTTGGTCTTCTGCTTGTATCTTTCCCAAGCTTCATAGAGGGATTCACCATCTTTTTGCTTGAAGGTCTGAACATCCACTCTAAGCTTGCTCAGCTTTTGAGGAGGAAAGAATTTATCCAAGAAGGCCGTGACCAGCTTATCCCAGGAGTTCAGGCTATCTTTAGGTTGTGAGTCCAACCATGTTCTAGCTCTGTCTCTTACAGCAAAAGGGAAAAGCATGAGCCTGTAGACTTCAGGATCTACTCCATTCGTCTTAACAGTCTCACAAATCTGCAAGAACTCAGTTAAAAACTGGTAAGGATCTTTAGATGGAAGTCCATGAAACTTGCAGTTCTGTTGCATTAAAGCAACTAATTGAGGTTTCAGCTCAAAATTGTTTGCTCCAATGGCAAGAATTGAGATGCTTCTTCCATCAAACTTGGACGTGGGTTTAGTAAAATCACCAAGCATCCTCCTTGCATTATTGTTGTTGGGTTCAGCTGCCATCTCCTTCTCTTGTTCAAAAATTTCAGAAAGGTTGCCTCTAGATTGTTGTAATTTAGCTTCTCTTAGTTTCCTCTTCAGAGTCCTTTCAGGTTCAGGATCAGCTTCAACAAGAATATTTTTTCCTTGTTCCTGCTCATATGAAAGAGAAGAGAACAAGAAAAGAAGAGGAATCCTCTATGTCACAGTAAAGAAGATCCTTATTATTAGTAGAAGAAGAAAAGAATAAAGAAAGCAGGATCCAAACACAAGGGTAAGGATAGAGGAAGTGATTGGAGATGAACAGAGGTGAAGAGAAGTGTTAGTAAATAAATAAATAAATAGAAGAAGATGAGAGAGAGAATTTCAAAAATAATTTTTGAAAAGGAGTTAATAATTTTCGAGAATTAAGATAAGAAATAAAATTAAAATTAAAAATTGAAATAATTAATTAATTTAAGAATAATTTTGAAAAAGGGGGAGATAATTTTGAAAATTAGAGAGGGAGAAGTAGTTGAGTTGTTTTGAAAAAGATAAGAAACAAACAAAAAGTCAATTAGTTAGTTGAAAAAGATATTAAAATTAAATTTGAAAAGATAAGAAGATAAGAGGTTAGATAAGATATTTTAAAATCAAATTTTTGAAAAAGATAAAATTTTAAAAAAGATATGATATAAAAGATATGATAAAAAGATATAAAAAAGATATGATTTTTAAGAAAAAGATATTTTGAAAAAGATTAAATTTTTAAAATTAAAATTAATTACTTAATTAACAAGAAACTAAAAGATATGATTCTAGAATTTAAAGATTGAACCTTTCTTAACAAGAAAGTAACAAACTTCAAATTTTTGAATCAATCACATTAATTGTTAGTGTAATTTCGAAAATTTGAAATAAAATTAAGAAAAAAATTTTGAAAATAATTTTAAAATTTTCGAAATTAATAAGATAAAAATGAAAAAGATTTGATTTTTGAAAAAAAAAAATTTGAAAAGATAGGATTTTTAAAATTGAAAATTTGACTTGACTTATGAGAAACAACTAATTTTAAAATTTTTTGACTAAGTCAACTCAAATTTTCGAAAATTAGGAGAGAAATAAGGAAAAGATATTTTTTTGATTTTTGAATTTTTAATGATGAGAGAGAAAAACAACAAAAATGACTCACAACATGAAAATTGTGAATCAAAACTCATGATGCATGCAAGAACACCATGAATGTCAAGATGAACACCAAGACCACTTTGAAGATCATGATGAACATCAAGAACATATTTTTGAAAAATTTTTTATGCAAAGAAAACATGCAAGACACCAAACTTAGAATTCTTTAATGCATGGATACTATGAATGTAAAAATGCATATGAAAAACAATAAAAGACACAAAACAAGAAAACATCAAGATCAAACAAGAAGACTTACCAAGAACAACTTGAAGATCATGAAGAACACCATGAATGCATGAATTTTCGAAAAATGCATAAAATTTTTAAAACATGCAATTGACACCAATCATAAAAATTGACTAAAAACTCAAACAAGAAACACAAAATATTTTTGGTTTTTTATGATTTTATGATTTTTTTGTATTTTCTTTTATTTTTTTCGAAAACATTCTTTAGAAAAACGAAAAAGAGAAGAAATTTTTGAAGGATTTTTTTTTGAATTTTTTTTTTGAAAATAAAACAAAAAGAAAATTACCTAATCTGAGCAACAAGATGAACCGTCAGTTGTCCATACTCGAACAATCCCCGGCAACGGCGCCAAAAACTTGGTGGACGAAATTGTGATCATCAACAATGGCTCCAAAGACTTGGTGCTCTTAAACATGAATCACACTTTGTCACAACTCCGCACAACTAACCAGCAAGTGTACTGGGTCGTCCAAGTAATACCTTACGTGAGTAAGGGTCGATCCCACAGAGATTGTTGGTATGAAGCAAGCTATGGTCATCTTGTAAATTCCAGTCAGGCGGATTCAACTGTATTAAGAAATTATAATAAACAAAAATAAATAAAGTAGGATAGAGTTACTCATGTAATTCAATGGTGGGGATTTCAGATAAGTGTATGGAGGTGCTGTGTTCCTTCCGAATCTCTGCTTTCCTACTGCTTTTATCCAATCTTTGTCACTCCTTTCTATGGCAAGCTGTATGTAGGGGCATCACCGTTGTCAATGGCTACATCCCATCCTCTCAGTGAAAAAGGTCCAAATGCTCTGTCACGGCACGGCTAATCATCTATTGGTTCTCGATCATGTTGGAATAGAATCCATTGATTCTTTTGCATTTGTCATCACGCCCAACAATTGCAAGTTTGAAGCTCATCACAGTCATTCAATCCCAGAATCCTACTCGGAATACCACAGACAAGGTTTAGACTTTCTGGATTCTCATGAATGCCGCCATCAATTCTAGCTTATACCACGAAGACTCTGATCTCACAGAATGGAAGGCTCGGTTGTCAGGCGAGGGGCAACCATGTGTCGTGTATCAGGAATCCAAGAGATACGCATCCTAGCTCTCGCTTGTAGAACGGAAGTGGTTGTCACGCGTTCATAAGGATGGATGATGATAAGTGTCACGGATCATCACATCCATCAGGTTGAAGTACGAATGATATCTTAGAACAGGAATAAATCGAATTGAATAGAAAATAGTAGTAATTGCACTAAAACTTGAGGTACAGCAGAGCTCCACACCCTTAATCTATGGTGTGTAGAAACTCCACCGTTGAAAATACATAAGTGATGAAGGTTCAGGCATGGCCGAATGGCCAGCCCCCAATGTCTAAGATCACATAAACTGAGCAAAGATGTCTAATACAATAGTAAACTATCCTATTTATACTAGACTAGCTACTAGGATTTACAGAAGTAAGTAATTGATGCATAAATCCACTTCCGGGACTCACTTGGTGTGTGTTTGGACTGAGCTTGATCTTTACACGAGCTGAGGCTTCTTTTGGAGTTGAACGCCAATTTGTAATGTGTTTTTGGCGTTCAACTCTGGTTCGTGACGTGTTTCTGGTGTTTGACTCTAGAATGCAGCATGGAACTGGCGTTGAGCGCCAGTTTACGTCATCTAATTACGAATAAAGTATGGACTATTATATATTGTTGGAAAGCTCTGAATGTATAGTTTCCAACTCCGTTGAGAGCGTGCCATTTGGAGTTCTTTAGCTCCAGTAAATCCATTTTGAGTGCAGGGAGGTCAGATTCCAACAGCATCAGCAGTCCTTTGTCAGCCTCCTATCAGAGTTTTGCTCAGGTCCCTCAATTTCAGCCAGAAATTACCTGAAATCATAGAAAAAACACACAAACTCATAGTAAAGTCCAGAAATATGAATTTAGCATAAAAACTAATGAAAACATCCTTAAAAGTAACTAGATCATACTAAAAATTACCTAAAAACAATGCAAAAAAGCGTATAAATTATCCGCTCATCAATGTTCCAGAAGAAGATGAAGCACAAGGCATGACCGAAGCTGAAGCAGCCCAACCAAGGAATGCAGAACCCCAGCAAGCTGAAGCTGTAAGAGACGCCACTCCTATCCCATTTCCACACCTTGCTAAGAAATCCAGGAAGCAGATGGAACTTGATCCCAAAATAGTAAAAATCTTCAAAAATGTTGAGGTAACTGTTCTCCTTTTTGATGTTATTCAACAGGTACCTAAATACGCAAAGTTTCTAAAAGAATTATGCATACATAAAGATAAAATTAATGAATTAGAAACTATTCCTTTAGGTAGTTTTATATCTGCTTTAATGGGAAATATACCTGAAAAATGTAGTGATCCATGCCCATGTATGGTTATCTGTACCATTGAAGGTGTGATATTTTCTGACTGTATGTGTGATTTAGGAGCGTGCGTAAGTATTATGCCCTTGTCTATATATAATGCTTTAAGGCTCCCTCCCTTAAAAAGGTCGGCAGCTCGTTTTTGTGTTAGCAGATAAAAGTATTATTACAGTGGCTGGAATTGCTGAAGATGTGTTAGTGAGCATTAAGGGGATCACATTTTCCATTGACTTCTATATCTTGGAGATGCCCCAAAATGACTCAGGAAAGCCTTCGTCTATCCTGCTTGGAAGTCCATTTTTGAAGACTTCAAAGTTCAAGCTGGATGCCTTTTCGGGAACTTATTCTTTTGAGGTAGATGGCAGAACAGTGAGCTTCAATCTGGATGAAGCTATGAAGCACCCCCCAGAAGATCACTCCATATTCCAATGTGACATCATTGATGAAATTATAGGTGCAACTCACCAGGAAGAAATGGAAGAGAGTCACATGGAGTAAGATCCAAGTGTGGGGACACCCTCTGAACATACTGAAGATTCATTACCATTTTCACCAGCCCTAGATGATCCAGAGCCAAACCATGAGCAGAAATGGAATTAAAGCCCCTTCCTCCACACCTCAAGTATGCTTATCTTGAGGACAAGCAGAAGTTTCCAGTTATCATCGCAAGGGAGCTCACTTCCCAACAAGAGGAACAACTGCTTAGTGTATTGAGAACGCATAAGAAAGCAATTGGATGGAGCTTGGTGGATATAGTAGGCATCAGCCCTCAAGTTTGTGAACACAGAATATTCTTAGAAGAAGGAGCAAAGCCTGTCCATCAACCTCAGAGAAGATTGAATCCAACCATCTTAGAAGTTGTCAAGAAGGAAGTAACCAGACTACTTGAAGCAGATATCATTTATCCCATCTCAGATAGCGAATGGGTAAGTCCAGTACAAGTGGTGCCCAAGAAGTCTGGAGTCACAACAATAAGGAATGAACAGGGAGAACTTCTGACAACCAGAGTGCAGAACGCATGGAGAGTTTGCATTGACTACAGGCGTCTCAACCAAGCCACTCGCAAGGATCATTACCCCTTACCATTCATTGATCATATGCTTGATCTCCTGTCAGGTAAATCTTATTACTGCTTTCTAGATGATTATACAGATTATTTTCAAATCCATATAGCTCCTGAAGATCAGGAAAAGACTACTTTTACATGTCCTTTTGGGACTTATGCTGATAAAAGAATGCCCTTTGGCTTATGCAATGCACCAGCTACTTTCCAAAGATGTATGATGAGTCTTTTCTCTGATCCCATTGAGACCTGTATGAAAGTTTTTATGGATGACTTTAGCGTATACGGTGATTCAGTTAGCCTTTGCTTGGATAGTTTATCTAGAGTATTAGACAGATGTGTTAGTTCAAACCTTGTTTTAAATTTTGAAAAGTGTCATTTTATGGTGAAACAAGGAATTGTTCTAGGACATGTTGTTTCTGATACTGGGATCTCTGTAGACACAACAAAGGTGGATGTTATTTCTAGTTTACCTTACCCCTCCTCTGTGAGGGAAGTTCGTTAGTTCCTTGGCCATGCAGGTTTTTACAGAAGATTCATTAAGGACTTCAGTAAGGTAGCACTACCCTTATCCAAACTACTGCAGAAAGACATTGAGTTCGAGTTCAGTGAAGATTACAAACAAGCGTTTGATAAGCTGAAGACTGCCTTGACTCAAGCTCCGATTGTGAGGGGACCAGACTGGAGTCAACCATTTGAAATCATGTGTGATGCCTCCAACCATGCAGTAGGAGCAGCACTAGCTCAGCATGAAGGTAACGACCCTTTTGTAATTGCTTATGCATCTAAGACTTTAGATGTTGCTCAATCTAATTACACGACTACTGAAAAAGAGCTTCTAGCTATTGTTTTTGCTCTGGATAAATTCTGAGCCTATTTACTTGGTACTAATGTAATAGTGTACTCAGACCATGCGGCTCTAAAGTATTTATTAGCTGAAAAGGAGTCTAAACCAAGGCTAATACGTTGGATGCTACTATTGCAAGAATTTGATCTGGAAATTAAAGATAGGAGTGGTAACCAAAATTTAGTGGCAGACCACTTGAGTCGCCTTGAGCACATTAAAGATAACTCCATTCCTATCAATGATAATTTCCCGTTTGATAGCTTACAGGCAGTATCTGATGTAGTTCCTTGGTATGCACCTGTAGCTAATTATCTAGTTAGCCACACTTTTTCTCCTGATTTTACTAAGCATCAGAGAGACAAGCTGAAAAGCGAGTCCAAATACTATGTATGGGATGATCCATATCTATGGACATGTGGTGCTGACCAGGTAATTAGACGGTGTGTGCCTCAATTAGAATTCCAGTGCAATTTAGAGGCCTGCCACTCATCTGAGAGTAGAGGACACTTTGGCCCTCAACGAACAGCTAGAAAAGTTTTAGACTGTGGATTCTGGTGGCCTACTCTTTTTAAAGATGCTGCTGACCTTTATAAATCTTGTTTTCCCTGCCGAAGATTTGGTAATATATCTCAGAGGGATGAAATGCCTCAACAAATTATGTTTTTCTGTGAAATTTTTTATGTTTGGGGCATTGACTTCATGGGTCCATTTCCAAATTCTCATGGTCACCTCTATATACTGTTAGCTGTAGATTATGTTTCTAAATGGGTGGAAGCAATTCCGACCCGTGCTGATGATACTAACACTGTTGTTTCCTTTGTTAGAAACCATATTATTTGTCGCTTTTGATCACCACGAGCAATCGTGAGCGATCAAGGCACTCACTTTTGTAACAGGAGACTAACAGGATTATTGAAGAGGCATTGGATAACTCATAAAGTATCAATAGCCTATCACCCCCAGACTAATGGTCAAGCAGAGGTATCTAACAGAGAGATAAAGCGCATACTGCAAAAGATAGTCAAGCCTCATAGAAAGGACTGGAGCACCAGGCCCTAAGATGTGCTTTGGGCATATCGAACATCATACAAGACACCAATCGGGATGAGTCCTTTCCTCTTAGTTTATGGAAAGGCCTGCCATCTCCCAGTTGAATTAGAAAACAAGGCCTTTTAAGTGGTAAAGGAATGCAACATGGCCTATTCGAAAGCCGGAGCTGAACGGAAGTTGCAACTGCAAGAATTAGAGAACCTTCGCCTAGAAGCTTATGAAAACTCCAGGCTGTATAAAGAGAAGGTGAAAGCTGTGCATGACAAGAACATCAAGAGAAGAGAGTTCCAACCTAGGGACTTAGTCCTCCTTTACAACTCCAGAATGCGGCTCATGCCAGGCAAGCTGAGATCCAGATGGGACGGTCCCTATCGAGTAGAGAAGGCGGAACCATAAGGAGTTTTTCACTTGAGCCATCCTTCAAGCCCTGAACTTATAAAGGTCAACGGACATCGCTTCAAGTTATTTCATGGAGAAAAGATGGTGAAAAACCAGGAGCTAGAGATCTTCCTCTTAGAGGATCCACCCACAGCAGAAGACTGAGCTAGTGGAGCGTCCAACTTAAGGACGTTAAAGCAAAGTGCTGGGTGGGAGACAACCCACCGTGGTATGATCGTTCTTCTCCCTCTCCTTAATTTCCTTTTTCAAATAACTCTTCTCAGTACTAGTGCCCATTGCTCGCATCTCATTTGCATATTGCCTAAAAAAAAAGAGAAAATCGCACGCGACGTGCCAGCGTCGCCGACGCGTCCACATCGCATGTGCATTAGGAAGAAAAGAAAATTGAACAGAGAGTCACACGAAAGTGTGGCTGGAGGCGTGCCTTTGGCACAAATGGATCCACGCGACCGCGTTGCTGACATGTCGGCGTCATGTGCGCAATAGCCTCCCCACGCGTCTGCGTCAACCACACGAACGCGTGGCCCTGCAATTCGACGTAAAAAGGGTGTTTGGCAGTAAGTTGAGCTGGAGTTGGGCTGGACTCGTGCTAGACGCACAAGCCCTACCACACGTACGCGTGCCCCACGCATCCGGGCCATTTTCAAAATTTGTCCATTCATGCGATCGCGTCAACCACGCGAACACGTCACCCAAAAATTTGGCAAATTGAGTTTCACACAGAGAGTTGTGCGAGCGCGAGGCTGCTCTCGCGCCACTAGCATAAATCATGTCACGTGTCCGCGTGACCGACGCATCCGCATCACCTCATTTTAGGGCCATCCGTGCGAACGTGTCAAGCACGCGTCCGCGTCACCTGCGCCGCACAACTTATCCAAATCTGCCAAATTATTTTATCCTTTCTCCCTCAAATCCTACTTTTTTCTTTCCCTTTCTTATTTCTTTCTTCCCCCTTCCTCCTTCTTCCTTCTCCCCTCTTTCTCCCTTTCTACTTCCTCTTTCTCACCACCATTACCAAGGTTTTTCTTTTCTTCTTCCCTCCTTATTTTTCTATTCTTCTTCTTATGTTTATGTTTTCTTCTTCTTTTTCTTTCTCCTTTCACTATCCATGTTTTCTTTTTCTTTCCTTCTCATTTTATTGGTGTTGGAAATTTATTTGGGTCATTATTTCGTATATTTTGCTTGTGGATTGTTAATGATTTGTTTGACAATTATATATTATTTTTATAGGGTTGCTTGCATGTTCAATTTAATACTTTCAAATACCTTATTTACCATGCATGCTATGTGTTTGTGAAAATGCCCGTATAGCCTTATGCACTATTTTTAGATTTCTTTTAATCTACCAGTCTCAATGCTTGCTTTTTACAAAAACTCTTTTTATATTTTATTAATTAAATATAATTGTTATTACAAACAAATTCTTAGTTTGACAGGCTTGGTAATCTAACTTGGACATTGAATGCTTGATCTATGCTACTCATGCCTTTGCCGGCATGCCAATAAACACCTTGCATTTTAACTGTCATCATATGCACTTGCTATATTTCCATTGATGACTTTTCACATGTAGTCATGACCATGTGTTAACGTCATTCTTCTTTACTGTGCATTGATTGCCACCTTTCCCATTCTCTTCCTTGCTCTAACCCTTGACGTTTTAACGTACTTTCTCTTTATTTTTAGGATGGCCACCAAGAAAGGCAAGGAGAAAGCTACCCCCAAATCAACAGCAAGGAGAGGAACAAAAAGAGCATTAGTGGCAGAGCCATATTCAACTACAGTTAAGCCCTCAACAAAAAGAATTAAGAGGATTATAAAGGTCGATGAAACAGAGAAAGCCTTCCCAGCAAAGGACACTGCGCGATTTCCCAACAGCTACTGTGAGCAGAAGTTCCCCATCCTGGCAGAAAGGAGTTACAACAACGAATACCTTCTTATCCTCCCGATCTATATTGCTAAATTTGTTGAGCCGCGAATTGAGCGACGACACTGGGGATTCCTACAAAGACAGCCACGGCAGGTTAATCTTTCATGGGTAGTTGAGTTCTACTCCAATTTCCACCTGCCAACCCTGCAATCTGTATATGTCCGTCAAAAGCAAGTCCCCATTATAGAAGAGGCCATTCAACGAGCCTTAGATCTCCCCCTGCTCCAGAAGGACTGGACGCATTTCAAGAAGCCGCACTCAAGCGCCAGACGTACCAATTTAACTGGGACGCTGTTCTCCGAGTTATCGCACAACCTGGCAGCAGATGGATTTTTGGATACCATCGTTCCCGGCCTAAGGGAATATCGGCTTCCGCTCTTACCTTAGAGGCTCGCGTATGGGCACAGATTATGTCCCATTACGTCTTTCCGAGCAGTCATGAGTCCTCCTTCACTGCAGACATGGCCATTCTACTATGGTGCATCCTTACAAACCAGCCTCTAAACCTACCAAGACACATCCGGAATGCCATGAGACACGTACAAATTGCGGACAACCTACCTTTTTCCGCCTTGGTCTCAGATCTTGTCTCAACAGCCAGAGTCTTCTACAGAGCTGGAGACACCAAAGTCATGCTTCCACGGGATGATCAGTACGTCCGTAACGGAAAATATCTTAGGCCACCAATAGCCACTACCAGCCAGTTCGCAGAACAACCTATAGATATTCCTCCTTTAACACCACAAGCACCTTCAACAAATCAGCTGTTCCATCAAATACTAGAGAGGTTGGACCGGCAAGACCAAAAAGTGAAGTTACGAGAGTGCCGCAACCAGCGCCAATTCAAATACCTCAACGAGCTACTCACAGGCAACCACAGACCTGACAAGGACCCAGACACTCCAGACTCCACTTCTTTTACCAGCACAGAGAGCCATGACGGTCCCGACTGTGGAGATACTGCTACCAGCCCACCTTTGTTCCTGACAGATGACACGGAGGATGGTGCAAAGCCTTAAGTGTGGGGAGGTCGGTCAGTACCTGACTTCCGAAGGTAATTTCTCTTCCCTAACACCAATTTCTTTTTTAGAATAGGATAGATTGCATAGTAATAGGTTAATTGCATGCATGTTCTACTTGATTGGAAAGATAATAAGTTTCTTTTAAGACCCTATTTTTGAAAATTTTCACTAATTTAAAGCAATACCTTTATGTTAAATTTGTTTGAAGTTGTAATTGGAACATGGTTTTTGAGCTAAAGAACACACAACCCGTGAGACTTTGAGTCTAATACATGGTTACATTATTTGACCATAAATATTTTTTTTCTTGTGTGTTTACTTCTCTATGATTGTAATCTGAATTTTGTTTTATCATATACGTCCAATATTAATGTGTTATATGCATGCATATGATTGAGGCCATTATTTGTTAGCTCACTTATCCCAAATAAGCCTACCCTTTTAATTACCTTTGTTAGCCACTTTGAGCCGTTTTAACCACATTACTAGCCTTAAGCAGAAAAATAATTAAATATTCCAATTGAATCTCTGGTTAGCTTAAGATAGAAATTGTGTGTTAATTGAGTATGGGAAGATTGTGGGAACAAAGGATAATAAAGGAATGTGTCAGGATAAAATAATGGGAATTTGGGTACCTACTCATGTGAAACTATAAAAGAAAATTAAAAATCTATGTGCATTGATAAGCTATGTTTATATATATTAGTAAATAAGGGGACAAAATTACCCCAATGATAAGTTAAAGTTCAACAATCAATGCACATGTGATAAAATTAAAATAAAGGTTGATGCATGAGTATGGGATGTGAAAAGGAAATTCTGGGTAGCTAGGTATGAAATTTGAAGTTATATAGAATATACATATATGATTAGGTGAAGGCTTTAGTTAATTAAAGATTCATTTTATAAGCTCACTTAGCCATATATACCCTTACCTTTACCTTAGCCCCATTACAACCTTGAAAAGACCTCATGATGTTTGCATTGGTATATTAAATGTTGTTGATTGGTTAGGTGAAGAACAAAAATTAGAGAGCATGATTAGAGAAGGATAGAGTGATTACCCTATACACTAGAGAGATTAGAGTGCACACACACCATCAATGAGGGTCCACTGCTTGATTTCATGTCCCCTGCTTTCACGAGCTGTCTTCTTACAAATTTACCTGCTTTTACTGTGTGATTTGAACTAGTGAAATCTGCTCCATGTTTTGTCTTAGAGAACTTATTTATTTTTAATCAGATAGACAAAATCATATAGTTGCATTTATTATACAGGTTGCATTGCATTGCATGAGTCTTACATGTCCCTATTCATTTAGATTTATCTCCTTCAACTAAGCATGAGGACATGCTAATGTTTAAGTGTGGGGAGGTTGATAAACCATTATTTTATGATTTATATTGTGTTTAATTCAGTGGCTTTATTAAGTCTTCACCCACTTATTCATATGATTTGTATGTATTTACAATTCCTTCCCAAAATTATTCTATGATTGAAAACTTGCTTCCTAAAGATCTTTTAATTGCATATTCTTATTCTTCTTTATACCATTCGATGCCGTGATCTGTGTGTTAAATGTTTCAGGCTTCATAGGGCAGGAATGACTTAGAGAATGGAGAGGAAGCTTGCAAAAATGGAAGGAACACAAGAAATTGAGGAGATGACCAGCGAGAAGTGACGCGGGCACATGGCTCACGCGACCGCGCAAAATGGAAAAATTCACAGCGACGCGAACACGTGCCTGACGCGAACGTGTGGATTGGAAGCTACACGAGTGACGCGAATGCGTGGACGACGCGCAAGCATGGCACGAAAAACGCTGAATGACGCAAACGCGTGGACTACGCGGTCGCGTGATGTGCGCGATCTGTAGAATTACAGAAGTCGCTAGCATAGATTCTGGGCCGCGTTTTAACCCAGTTTTCGGCCCAGAAACGCTGATTAGAGCCAGGGAATATGCAGAGACAAAGGAGGAACATTCATTCCGCATAATTTCTAGTTTTTAGATCTAATTCTACTCCTCCTCTAGGTTTTTCTATATACATTCATAATTTAGGATTTGAAGTTTTTGGCTTTGGTGATTGAGAAGAGTCTACCTCCGGAACTGGTCATTCTAGTTTGTTTACCTACTTTTCATTTACTCTTCCATATTCTTAATTTGTCCAGAGTTGACATTGGATTACTTTTAGAGTTCATTAATATAAGACTATTTTTATTTTTAATTGATCTCTTTGATTATTAGTTATCATGCCTCTTTTTATTTTCCCTCTTAATTTGTGAAGTCTATATTTATGATAATGGAGTAGTTGCCCAACTTGATTGGGAGTTGATTAAAAGGAGAACCTTGAGTTGGAATACTCAAGAGTTCAATTGTAATTGGTTCATTGTTAGTTGACTTGTTAGTCATTAACTCTAATCCTTCCCAAGGGAGAGGATTAGGACTTGTGAATAGAAGTTGACTTTTAACTTGACTTTCCTTCATTCGTTGAGGGTTAACTAAGTAGAAATAACTACTAATTGTTAATTGATTTTGAGAAAATTCCAACAAGGATAGAACTTCCGATTAATCTTTTCCTGGTCAAGATTTTTATTTAAATTACATAAATTCTCTAATTTAATTTTCTGTTCATCAAACTAAAAACCATTTTGAAAAACCTCTGATTAGTAAAATAGCACATCTTCCTGCAACTCGTTGGGAGACGACCTGGGACTCATAATTCCAACATTTTATTTCTAAAATTTGTGATAACTCTTTTCTAAATTGACAAGTGGATTTTTGCTGGTTAAGAACTGTACTTGCAACGCCATTTTTCTTACTAATTCTTAATCTGCTAATTTTCGCCAAGCCAGACGCATACGCGTGATCCAATTTGTGCGCAAGGCACACTTCCTTCGCCACTCTCGCGCAACTCTCTGTTCACTTTTATTTTTCACGCACACACATATGACGCGTACGCATCAGCGACGCTTGCGCGTTGTGTGCTCTTTTTTTTTGAAGTGTCCGGTTCCTGTTTAAAATTAGCTGCATGATCAGAAAAATAGTGAAAACTCAATAAAAATCAAATAAGTAAGGCAAATACTACTACGAAAAACAACTAAGAATGAAAAGGAACGATCATACCACGGTGGGTTGTCTCCTACCAAGCACTTTTAGTTAAAGTCCTTAAGTTAGACATGTGGTGAGCTCCTTGTCATGGTGGCTTGTGGTTGTACTGATCCAGGAATCTCCACCAATGTTTGTAATTCCAATGGCCACCGGGATTCCAAGATAGGCGCATAACGCCTTCGAGCAAGTTGAAGCAAGTGACAAGGCCCCAAGAGTGTTGATTGTGCGAATGAATTCCAGGGTCCCAAACCTTGCTTTTACACCGTCTTCTTGTGGATCACCATTGTTCCCACCGGGTGGCAAGCAATATGAATTCTCACAGAGACATCCAAACAACCTTCTAGATCCATTCAATTGAGCTCTACACCAATTCTTGCACTTCAATTTGGAGCATGCAACCATATTGAACCTTGCTTGACAACTATTGCCACTAACCATCTTTCTCTTACTCTTAATGTCACAAAGAGCTCTAAGTTGACCATCCATCTCCAGTAGCCCATATTCAAGTGAAAAAGTAAAGGTTAAGGATAGGAATTTTACCCACTTGAATGTTGTATTGGATGGTGATGGCTTTGGAAGAGGTCTTGCAAGCTCTACTCCCTTGTGTTCTTCTTTGAATTCTTCTACCTCTTTGCAAGCTTCCTTAATTTTAACCTCTTCCTCTTGGTAGCTTTCTTCTAATTCAATCTCTTCTTCATTACTTTCCAAGGGCATAGGAGGTTGTGCATCTTCCTCTTCTTCCATATGTGAGGGTGGAAAGTTCTCTAATTCACTAGAGTATAAACTCCTTTGATTGGTTTCCTCACTTTCTTCCATAGGATCTTGCATTGTATCTCTTGGGAAGAAATTTACTTGTTCCTCTTCCTGGTTCTTGATAATCGTCTGCACATAATTCTCTATATTTTTGACACTCGTCTTTATATCATGTATGAATTCTTTCATGAGAAGTTCAAGATTTGATGGTATTTGAGATGAATAAGGAGATGGTGGCTCTTGATATGCATAAGAAGGAGATGATGATTCTTGATAAGTGTAAAAAGAGGATGGTTCTTGGTATGAATAGAGAGATGGTGGCTCTTGATGTGGGTAGAAGGATGATGGTTCTTGATATGGATAGAGAGGTGGTGGTTCTTGATATGAATATGGAGGTGGTGGCTCTTGATAGTTGGAACATGGAGCATTGAGGTTTCTTTGGTTTTGACTTTGCCAACCAAAATTTGGATAGTTCCTCCATCTACCATAATATGAATCACTACTTGGGTGTGAGTAGTAACTCATGTGATCTCTCTCCATTATTTTTCCTTAGCACAAAACACCAAACAGAATTAAACGCACCATGTGGTAAACAGGCAAGCAACCAAGAAAGAACATAGAGGAGATTTAAACTCAATAATTAACTTGGGAAGAATAAAACAACTAAGGGACACCAAACTTAATTTCAGAATTTTTTTTTTGAAAATTTAAAGAAATAAAAAAATGCCTAACATAAGAAATCAAACAACCAGTAGTTGTCAATCACAGTCAATCCCCGGCAACAGCGCTAAAAACTTGGTGTGGAATTTTATATAACCCACAAACTAACTGGCAAGTCCACCGGGTCTACCAAGTAATACCTCATGTGAGTGAGGGTCAATCCCACGAGGATTGATGGACTAAGCAACAATGGTTAAATGATTTACTTAGTTAGGCAAGCAGAAAATGGTTTTGAGATGTTCAAAAGCTTTTAAAAGTGACTTCAAAATATCAGAAGGCAGGCACGCAAGTAAATAAGTTGAAAATAAAATATGGGAGAAAACAGTTAAGGTTTCAGAGTTATCTACTTTCCTGATTGACTTTTCTTATTAACTATTTTAATCATGCAAGATTTAATTCATGGCTAACTATTTGTGACTAGACCCTAATTCCTTAGACCTTTCTAGTCTCCTCTAAAATTCATCAACTGCCAATTCCTTGGTCAATTAATTCCAATTAGAGGGTGATGATCAAATTCCAGTTTACATGCCACAAGAATCCTAATTATCCAAAAATAAGGGGATTATATGTCACATATCCCATTAAATACAAACAATTAGAAATTCAGGATAATATGTTTTCAAGCTGTTGTTCAAGTAAAGAGCTTTTCCAAGTTATACAAGAACTCAATTAGAACATGGGTCATACTTCTGTTCCACCCAAATTCATAAAATAAAGAACGAAAATAATTATTGAAATATAAATCAAAACATGAATTAAAATAGAAAAGTAGTAGTATCAATCCATACAATAGACAGAGCTCCTAACCTTAACAGTGGAGGTTTAGTTGCTCATGACTCAGAGAAGAAAACTAGGATTCAGGTAAAATTGTGGAATACCGAATGTAAATTGGTATAGAATTCCCTAATGGAATCCCCCGAAATCCCCCTAAAGAAGAAAAGTTTCTCCTTTTTATAACTAATCCTAATTAATTTGAAATTCAATATATAAAATTAAGATAATATCTTTTCCTCTTTTCAAATTCAAATTTGAATCAGAATCAATTAAATAATCCACGCCTTGTAACGTGGGGACCACTTGGCCTCACTGGATCCGTGCCTAACTTGGCAGAGAGCTGCGCCTTACTTGAGTGCCAAAATGGGGTCCAGAAATCACCCCCAGTATTTTCTGCATTTTCTGCATGTGGCGCATGTCACGCGTACACGTCTGTCACTCGTACGCGTAGATGATCTATTCTGCGTGTCACGCATACGCGTTAGGTACGCGCACGCGTCGCTACACCAATTCGCTTTTCACGCGTACACGTCAGGTACGCGCACGCGTCACCATGGAAAGCTCCAAATCACACGTACGCGTCAGGTACGCGCACGCGTCGCTCTTCGCTAATCATCTTCTTTAATTAATGAGCTCCTTCCATTTGTGTAAGCTTCCTCTCCATCAAATCTAGCCAAATGCTACCTAAAATACACAAAATTGCACAAAACTCAAAGTAGCATCCATAGTGGCTAAAAGATAATTAATTCTTGATTAAACTCAATAAATTAAATGCAAATTCACTAGGAAAAGACAAGAAAGATCCTCACGCATCATTGAGGTATGGGATTTCCATGGTTGTCTTGGGAAACCTCGTCATGTAGTCCTTCAGACTTTCTTGAGGACCTTGTTTAATGGTGCGGAGGTAGTCCGACCCGTGTATATATATTCTAGAAGCTACAAAGTAATCAATAAAGGATCTCGCTAACTCCTCGAAACAAGTGATAGAACCTGCAGGAACCTTAAAAAACTAAAGTAAAGCAACACCATCTAAGTAAGTTGGAAAGGATTGGCAGAGAATAGGGTCAGAGGCACCATTGAAGAATATCATAGATTGAAACTTTTTGATGTGGAATCGGGGGTCTCCGAATCCTTTGTATGGTTTGAGTCTGGCTGGCAGCACGAAATTCTTCAGCATCTGGAAATTCATTACGCCCTCAGAGAAAGAATTGTCGAGTGTGAGCTTTTCCTTTGGTGGAATAATCTCTTGTGGCTCTGTGGAGTTATGCTGTGCGTTTGAAGAGTTCGGCCCCATGGGATCTCCTTCGACGTTTTTTTCGTTTTGATTTTTGGAGGATAGTTCGGCCAGTCTACAGACTTTGCCTGAAGTTCAGCGATTTGCACCGAGAGCTCGGCTTGTGTGAGCTATTAGATCCCGTTATCTGCCATGTTTGAGGATTGGGAATACTGCAAAAAAAGAGTAAAAACTAGGCAAAGAAAATAGTGGGGTTAGATAAATTCTGGCCCCACGGTGGGCGTCAAGTGGTTTGTCTGAGAAGGATTGTCGAGTTATAGCGTCTCCGAGCACTGCACTGCCTCTGCTAGGGAGCTACACGTTGGTCCGGGTTAAAACACCGCGGCGGAAATACTTGCAAAATGTACTCCGACGCTCAAGTTAATGGGAGGTTTTATAAGTGCGATAAAAGTAATATAAAACTCAAAGCAGAGCCTGTCTTTTTTCGGGGTTGTGTGCTCGGCTTTATAGATGATATTTTACTCGATGTGTGGGTAAGTCTGAGATTCTTGGTCCATTACTGAGTGCTGTTTGAGGTGAGTTAATTTCGCTGACCACGTTTGGTTATTCAAATTTTCGGGTCCAACCTTATCGTGTTATTCCGAGTTTCTTGGATGGCCTAGGTGGCCGAGGTATAGGTTACGTATCAGGTACTTTACTTGAAATTTGCTACTTGAAATGAATGAAGTGACATAAAAGCGCGTGTTGTGCAAGTTTACTCTCAATATTGATCTTCACAAAATTGAATAGTGTTTTTATCACATAGTTGTAGGCATGAATAATCAAAACGTGCAAGTGGTAGGATAAATGAAACCGTTCTTGCTTGTTTTTAAACTTGCAAAAGTTTTTGTAGAAATGGTTTTTGAATAGAAAAAATTTGAAAAAGAGTCCATCAAAATTACCTTTGAAAGAGAAATCAATCAGAAAAGTGTATTATTTTTGTGACCAATTTGTCATAGTTTTCTCTAATCTTCATTTTTATAGTGTTTCTGTATGCTTTGTTAGGTCGATGTGTGTCTTGGTTTTTCATAAATAATAAAGAACACAGGTAAAAAAATTATTAAGGGTGACGGTCTGTATTGGTGGGTTAATGACGATGTAAAAACTCAATCTTTGTTTGATGACGTCGAATCTGTCATAAAGTTGGGTTCAAGATGTTGGGTAAGGGATGAGAAAAAAGTAATATTTGAGTTTACGCCATGTAAAGAGGATGATAGAGTATGTGAGAATTAGGGAGATTGATCGTACTTTTATACGTATACATGTGTCTTTACTCTTTACTGAGTTAGGTGTAAAGTTTGTATTCACTTCGATCTAGTGTAGTATGGGGTTCTAAGTTCTAACTTAAATCAATTATGTACCCTGGACATTTGTTCGGGCTCTTGAAGGTTTGATGGAGTTTTTAGATCGTCCTCCTTTCTTATGAGTATTATTATTTTCTATGTTCCAAGGGAAAGGTATCCGTAAGAGTCTACGAGTGAATCTTAAGCGTCGTTGAAGTCATTCTAATTTTGGAAAAGTATAAGTAGACAATGAAAATACTAAACAATGTGAATAATAGATATATCGGATGTTTATTTCACTAAATGTACGGATAGTTATTCTAATATTAAGATTTAGGTAAGTATTTTGGAGGTGTAGTGTGTTTTTATTTGATTGGTGGTTGTTCATGTTGTTCAAAAAATTATTAGTTACCTAACATAACCCTTCTATTTTTTGTGTTTTTGATAGATTAAACAAAAAGTTAACGATTTGATATATATTTTTGTCAAACAAAATTTAATTTTTATGAATACAATATTAATTTTATTTTTTCATCATTAATTTTATTAGTATCCAAAATTCTAAATCTTTGATAGTTAAAATAATGATTTATTCTTTTAAAATTTTTAAACTACAAAACGGTACATTTTTAATTTCTTTGGGTTTAGAGGGAAAAAAAAAGAAATTATGATTAAATATCTCATATCTTTTTAATAAGATGCAATAAAATATAAATTAAATTAAATTTATTTTGTTTTAAATTTTAAATTTATTGTCTACTTATTTACTACTTGTGTGTTTGCTAACCAGCTTTAGGTTAGAAAAAAGGAATCAATGTTTTTGGAAAGGAATTGGCGCATGAATCGCATTTACTGAAGGTAAGTAACAGATTGCATGTTGGAAAAAGGATGGCACAGTTAATACATAAATACCACATGCATTTGTATTGGATTACAGAAGGCATAGTTGAGGCCTGAGGGACACACACTGCCAAATGATTCTGATTCTGTGAGTTTCAAGTAGGTGTCTCACAGGAAAGGTCGCTTGGAATTTGGAATCTGCCGCTGCATTTTTACTAAGATGGAATCTCCTGTTCAGTAACACTTGTTGTAGTACATTAAAAAAGAGTTTAATTAATATGCACAAACTTATATTCTTAAGAGGTTATCTACCTTGTATCTTAAGTGGATATGTTAAATTTATAAATTAAAAAAAATAAAGTATTGTTTTTGTCCCAATGTTTGGGATAAATCTCAAAATTGTTCCTAATGTTTCAATCGTCCTATTTATGTCCCTAACGTTTTTAAATTGACTCAATGTTGTCCTGTCGTTAGGGATCCGTTAATAAAATTAACGGCGGGACAAAATTGAGACGATTTTTAAACGTTAGGGACGTAAATAGGACTAAAACGTTGAGGACAAAAATGATACATAGAAATAAATTTTAATTTTATTCTTCAATAATATCAATTTTTTACTGTACATAGTATTAATTATTTTTAATCATATTTACACTTAATCACCTTATTTTCATTCTAAATAAATTAATTTTTTTTATAATTTTACGCTTAAAATAATATAATTTTTTTATAAATAAATAAATTTTATACTTTCATTCTAAATAAATAATATAATTTTACTTTCATTACTTATATTTTTTTATAGTTTTACACTTTCATTCTAATCACATTACATTATTTATTTAGAATAAAAGTGTAAAATTTATTTATTTATAAAAAATACATTACTTTAAGTGTAAAATTAAAAAAATAAATTTATTTAGAATAAAAATAAGGTGATTAAGTGTAAATATGATTAAAAATAATTGAATACTATATACAGTAAAAATTGATATTATTGAAGAATAAAATTAAAATTTATTTCTATGTAAAGTTTTCGTCCCCAACGTTTTAGTCCTATTTACGTCTTTAACGTTTCAAAATCGTCTCAATTTTGTCCCGCCGTTAATTTTATTAACGGATCCCTAACGGTAGGACAACATTGAGTCAATTTTAAAACGTTAGGAACGTAAATAGGACGATTGAAACGTTAGGGACAATTTTGAGATTTATCCCAAACGTTGGGGACAAAAACAATACTTTACTCACTAAAAAAATTTTAGTTAAAAATATTTAAATTTTTTTATCAATAATAAATTTATTGTATACTCTTAAAATATATATTAGTTAAACCCTATTTCTAAATGTCATTTTAAAAGAGTTTAATTAATATATATTCTAAATTTTAAATTCTAAAAATATATATTAAAATTATTATTAATGGAAGTTTTAAATTTTTATTTTAACAAATAAAAATAAATATATTAAAAATTAAATTTTTTTATTTTTATTATACAAATTTTTTAATTAATAATTTTAAAACACATATTAATTAAGGGTTTAATTAATCTGTGCCATAAAAATACAAGTTAAAGTTGCTTGTAATAAAAAATTTTAAATATTTTACTTTAATAAATGCACAATAAATAGATTAAAAATTTAAATTTTACATCATGTTTTATAAAAACTTTTTTAATTTATAACTTTATTTTATGTCCTAAATATATATGTTAGATAACTCATTAGTTAAAATCTGAATGGAATAATAAAACATTTATTACACCTTAAATTAGCAGCAAGACCATAAATCACGCATTTCTTTTTTGTATTTATTTTTTTTTTCGTGCGTCTTTTTTTTATTATGGTTCTTTTATTGTTGTATTAATGTTGTTTTTTTTTCTCCTCTTCTTTCAAGTGGTTATTGTCACATTTTTATTTATTCTTTTTCTTTATTTAATTTTTCGTTTATTTTATTCTTGTTAAAATGGTAAAATAAAAAGAACTATAAAAAAGTAAAAAAAAAAAAAGAAGACGAAGGAGGAGAAAAAAGACGATGAGTTTTGAATTGTGTAGAATTTATCAGTAAAATAGCACTAAAATTTTTAATTATAACATAAGAAGTTTTTTAATTTTGACATTAGAATTTCTTAATTATAACACAAAATTTTGTTAAAATAGTAATATAAGAATAATGAGAATGTAAAATAAGAAGAAAAAGATAATTATGATGATGATGGAAAAGAGAGGAATGAAAATTTAAAATTGTAAAATTTATTAAAAAATTAGCACTAATAATTTTTAATTGTTACAAAAAATTTTAATTTTGACACCAAAATTTTTTAAAAATTTTTTTAATCATTTATAAAAAAATTGTGTCATTTTTAACAAATTTTTTGTGTCTTTAATAAAAAAATTTTATGTTACTTTTCATATTCTGAAACTAATAGTGTGATATTAAATTAAAGAAAAGAAAAAAGATAATGATAAAAAAATTAAAGGAATAAAGAAAAAAAAGAAAGAGGGGGATATATAATGATTACGATGATAAAAAAAGAAAAAAACAAAACAAAACCAAAAAGAACATAAAAAGTGTTAGTTAAAAAAATTTAATTGTCTAATATTTTTGTCAATAAAAATAATTTATTTTTAAATTATTTAAATACATGAATCTAATATCTACTTTTATAATTTTTTTTACATTACAAATGCATCAATTGTATATTCTTTTCAAAATACAATAGTTTTAAAAACTTTATGAAACTGCACCATACTGTGCGTAAGTGTCGTCCACCGAAAATACGAAAAGGGAGTAAGGAAACAGTGTGAGCGATGGCGATGGGGATGGCCATAGGTACTTGTAAGCAAAAACCGTGAACGTGAAAGCAGGGATGAGTGTGTATGTTTGGACAGAAATGGGGCCTAGTTCGAATTCGCCACATCATCTGGATCATGCATTTATTGCTTGAAGGAAGCAGTTTTTTGTCCGTATCTCCTCCCTTGTTAGTTGTTGCTACATCATCCTGTGATCCCATCCCCAATAATCAACTCTCTACTATAATCTCGAAAACGCACACTTCTCTCTCTCTCTCGATAAAGAATTAATGGAAAGCAAAGATGGTGGTTCGGCGGCAGAATCATGTGGACAAAGCAAGAGTGGCCTCAACAGATTCACACTTCTATGTGCTCTTCTGGCCTCCACAAATTCCATCCTCCTAGGCTACGGTCAGTGTCAGTAATAGTCTATATATATATTATTTATTATTTCAATTGAATTATTATATATTTGAATTATTGGATGCAGATATTGGTGTGATGAGTGGGGCAGCCATGCTCATAAAAGAGAACCTCAAAATATCGTCGGTACAGGAGGAAGTCTTGGTCGGAACCCTAAACATCTTCTCCCTAATTGGCTCACTGGCCTCCGGCAAAACCTCCGATTTCATTGGAAGGCGCTACACCATAGTCCTTGCCGCATCAACCTTCCTAGTGGGCGCACTCTTCATGGGTCTCGCCCCATCTTTCCACTTCATCTTGGCCGGAAGAATTGTCGCCGGCATCGGCGTCGGCATAGCCCTCATGATTGCACCGCTCTACACGGCCGAGCTATCCCCCGCCATGAAACGTGGCTTCCTCACCTCCCTCCCCGAAGTTTTCATAACTCTTGGGATCCTCCTAGGCTACGTCGTCAACTATTCTCTCACGGGCCTTCCATTGAACGTTGGCTGGAGGCTCATGTTGGGCCTTGCGGCCGTACCCGCGGTTGCCATTGCCTTGGGCGTCATAGCCATGCCCGAGTCCCCACGTTGGTTGGCCATGAAAGGAAGAGTGGATGAGGCAAAGAAAGTTCTGCTCAAGATCTCATCCAATCCTGACGAAGCTGAATTGAGGCTCCGTGAAATAACCAAGGCCGCGTCCTTCGTCATAGGCCCAACTGGAAGCCCAACCTCGGCCCATGTTGCTACGGCAGAAGATTGGGCTGGGCAGGGTGTTTGGAAGGAACTTCTAATAAGGCCCTCTTGGCCCGTTCGGAGAATGCTGATCTCCGCCATAGGGATCAACTTTTTCATGCAGGCCTCCGGCAACGATGCCGTCATATATTACCTCCCGGAGGTGTTCAAGGCCGCCGGTATTAAAAGGAAGAAACAGCTCTTTGGAGTTAATGTGATCATGGGCTTGTCCAAGAGTTCATTTGTTTTGATTTCCGCACTCTACTTGGACAAGTTTGGGAGAAGGCCTCTTATATTGTTGGGCTCGCTTGGCATGGCGGTTTCCTTGTTCAGTCTGGGCCTTGGGTCGAAGTTTCTTGGGGAGTCAAGTAGGAAGCCAGCTTGGGCCATAGTGTTGTGTGTGGTGGCCGCGTGTGCTGATGTGTCGTTCTTTTCAATTGGGCTTGGGCCCATAACATGGGTGTACTCATCAGAGATATTTCCAATGAGGCTTCGGGCCCAAGGTTCAAGCCTTGCGATATCGGTGAATAGGTTGGTGAGCGGGGTGGTGTCGCTGTCGTTCCTCAGCATTTCTAACAAGATAACGTTTGGAGGGATGTTCTTTGTGCTGGGAGGGGTCATGGTGGTGGCTACGCTTTTCTTTTATGTATTTATGCCTGAGACTAAAGGCAAGAGCTTAGAAGAAATGGAAACACTCTTTCAGGATAGTTCTAGTAATATCAATAATAATAATTGTAATAAGGACACTGAATTGGAATTGGTTAGTGTGACTGGTGATTAAAAATAAAAATAAAATTGGTGTTTGCGTGTGTAGGTAAAAAGACAAGCACACTGTAGTATACTATTACTATCACAAAATGTCAACGACATGTATGATGTATAGGATTGACATTAATCCAATTCATATGCCTATCAGCACTAACAAATTTACCATGTGTGTGTGTATTTACTAGTTTTTAGTGGTTACTCAGAATAACGTTTTAGGTTATGGACCTCAAACCACTGTTTTGTACCTTATGTGAGCGAAAAAGCCTTAGCCTTAGCCTTAGCCTTAGCCTTAGGGTGGGAGATATGTCTGCAACTCTGATTGCTTCCTTGCTGGGATTTCAATTTCAAAACTTTAAAACATGGAATAATTATTGTATCTCCACTTGTGTTTCATGAAGCATCAAGTGTCAAGAGTTTTGGTCACGGTGTCATTTTTTGTCCAATGCCCTTGTCTCGTGCCGAATATATAGTAAATATGTTTGATACTGGCATATAACGTTATGGATTTGAAATAACTGACCTAATCATTTGTACATATGTAACACTGCTGTCCCAATCATATTAGTAATAGTACGTGTGGGATGCTACAAGTTATTTATGTATAGCCATTACAAAAGACAAGCTCATGAAATTGTGAAAATAAAATTGGATCCAATTGTCAAACTCTAGTGACTCCCCCTTTATTTGGTTTCATCGACAACACATTACCTAACAAAAAAAATGGGGTTTCTGATGAGATTTTCAGAGCCTTTTATATAAATCGTAAGAATAGCAAATCAGGGCAACACTGCCAACTCCCAAGAAATCCATGTAAAAAAATTGCAATGTTTTCTTCTTGTCGTTGAGCTAGCTAGCTCATCTGAATTCGAAAAGCTGAGTATAAAACTATGGCATACACTGATTCTTACCCTTTGGTGGGGCATTTGAACTTTGAAGTAGTAAAGGGTAAGTGCTGCTGTCTTCCCTGTGTCTTCATGTGTTTGGAAGCTTCCAAGACTTTGAGATTCTCTACTCTAAAGGCCTTGACTTCATGATTCTTGGAGATATAGCTAGTGTCGTTTAGATGAGAATAAAGTGCAACTCATCATCAAATTAAAGGTAATTAATAGAACTAACTATCCAACATTTGATAATTACTAGTTAGGCTTACTTGCTAAGATTGAAGTCGGTGGTATTTCCAAAGATTTCAAAACCCTCTAATCTTGTCTTGTAACTACTGGACAAGTCAAGCAAGACATGAGCATGTTGACAGATTCACTAAACACTAATAATATACATTTAGATGGGAACATGGAAAAAATGACAATAATACCTTTGTCCTCCACTCCCCCTAACTCAAACATCGAAAATCAATTATTATTATTTATTTATTATTTTGTTCTTTCTATTTTCTGTCCATTTGACTATAAATAAATTCAGAAAAGAGGAACCCCTCCCCCCTCGGTTTTTTTTTAAATAAAAAGTTTATTATTTATGTATAAATATACCACCATTTATTTTTCTACCTATTATTCACAATTTTACTATTAGAAAAATTGATTACGTTGGCACTTGGCACAACAAGCAAAATTGAGAAAAATTGATTTGGGTTTTAATTTGTAGATAACGTTTATTTATAAATTTAAATTGAGGTGTATTGATATATAAACATAATGAATTTTTATTTAATTGAAAAAAGCCCTGCCCCCCTCTCTTTTTCTTATTCAAGCCGTTGAGTGAAAAATTAAAAAAGAAGGGCAAAATATGAAATGGAAAAAAAGCTATTATATAGGATACAATATAGGATAGGTTGATCCCTGTCTACATGGTATATTAATTGAAATCCGTTTTCTCGGTTTAGGGCTAATGTATGTAGACTTTAGTTGTACAACAAAAGCGAAATGGAAACTACCTACCATTTTTATTCAAATATGATATGATATGGTCAAGGGTCCCTCATCACTTAAAAATTAGTTATAGAGAATGGTCATTCCCTCTCAATTTATATGGGGTATACTAGGTACTATTAGGCACTGCCCCGTGAGACACCCTTCCAATTTCCATCTCTATCATCACTTATCAATAAGCCTAATTTGTCTTTCCTTTTCTTGAGCCATATTCTCAAAAGCTGGTGGTTGAGCTAGCAAGAAATTGGCAGCATCCGTTCTAACATAATTAGTCTATTTAATAAAATGGCATATTTTAGGAAACCTTTTTTTTTTTTTTTTTTTGCTGAGAGATGAGGGGCAGAAATATTAGTAATTAATTTATCACTTATTTAGTAGTAGCTAGCTACTAGTTAAAGGCATTATTAATGTTTCATGTGAATGAATATATGGTTATCCGTGATCCTCGTTAATATAAATATAGATTATTAGTTAAATAAGTCGTTAAGGAATTAGTAGCCTACTATATTTTGTACTAATACTACAATACTGTCACTGTGAAGCTAGCTAGCTAGCAGGTGTATATATGAACAATCAACTGAAATATATATATATATATATATATATATATAAATAAGCACAGAACTGATGAAGTTAGTGGAAAGCTTTGAATGCTCCCTTCCTGATTTGTACGTTTGTATTGAGGAAGTGGAAAACACTGACAAAATTAAATCATTGCAGTTGTGGAGGAGTACTTCAATTTGGTTTTGTTCATGAATCAATCATGATTCATGATACATATATATACACTTTCCAGTTTCCACACAGATAAGAGTTAAAAGGAAAATAATAGCGGTAACAAGTCTCATGATTTTCTCTTTTTGAAATTAAAATCCTTTATATTACTGTTATCCTTCTCTATCACGGGATCAATGTAGTTACAGAAGAAATCAAAGTTTAGGTAAAGATTCTTATCAAACTGTTGTTGAAAAGGCTATGTATGCTAATGTAGCACTTTATCTTATTTTATTTTAATTTTGGTATTGCGTAGGTCCTTTCTTTTTCTGACATTTGAATTTCAAACATCATTAAGCGCCTTCAATCAATATAATTAACGTCCTTGATATTGATAATGGTCCCCTCCCCTACCACTTACATATGTCCCAGAGCAAATATATGCCACACTTAATACTTTAATTTCTTCTTTACTTGCTTATAATTAGACAATTAATTAATTAACATTCTAATAGACATGCAAATCCCACTAATTCTCACGTCAAGTACTATCTAGGAGTAATAAGTACCTTAATTTTAATAACAGTAATCTTCCTACTATCAAAACATAACCCCACTAAACTTCTAGGATACAAAAAGACATTGATCATGATGCCATCTTTAGCTGGAAACTTTTGGTAGTTTTTACTTGCTGAGCAAGTGAAATTTTTTATTTTTATTCTCTTTAACTTGCGGCCTAAAACAAGTAAAAATTGTTCTTGTCGAGTAAGTCCCTCCCATGCTCTGCTGTTGGTACTTATCCAGGAAGTTTTTAGCTTTTCAGAGTTTTCACTCCTACCCATTTGAAGTTATAGGGCAAATTCTTTTCTTTTCTTTTCTTTTTTTTTGGAAAAAAGGACATGGTCATTAAATTTTACACCCCAAAGTAATTAATTGTATATCGTATTCAATTAATCAAGTGATAGGAAAAGTTCAATATTAATTGTAGGATAATTCATTTTTTCTTTATTACTTATGAATTATTATGACTCATTAATCATTATCATCAGTCACATATGATGAAGTTGGAAGTTGGAACCTTAACCACACCACATTATATATTTTAATATACGACAATGCTAAAGACATAATAATTAAAAGATGTTTTATTTAAGTTAATGTTTATAATTCTAACAAACGTAAAAATGATAAACTTAAACTGATTTAGACTTATTTTTTTCAAATATTTTTGTTCTTAATAAAAAATAATATGCATTTTTACAAGTGTTATCAATACCTAATCCAAACGGAAAAACAGCATAAGGTTGCACCACAAACAATATATATATATATATTAAACAAAACACATTATTACATAAAAATATTATTTGTAAATTAAAATTATTTATTAAAATTAATTATTAATATATTTATATATAAATACAAATATAATTTAATTTATTTTTAATATATATTTATATTTTAATATATATTTTATATTAATAATTGATTTTAATTTACTCATAGCATGTTCATGTTCGCATTATTATTACGACTTTTTGGGTTTCTCATGCATTTATATCTCTCCCTCTTCATTTTCTTCCTTCAAAAAACCTCTCACCCACTCTTCTCTCTCTCACTCTCTCTCTGCCATGGAAAACCGGCTGAAAATGCGAATCTCTCGCATGTTTCGGTCATCATTCGGGTCTTGCCGGAACCGGAACATCACTGACGTTATGGAAAAGGCAGTGTTCACCCCACCACCCAACCACCACGGTGGCTTCCACCACCTCATCATGATAGAGCCACCGCCACCTCCACCACCAAGACCCCGTCCCTTTCCCTCCATTTGCAAACCCAAGTCCTCCCAAACTTTCAAAACCATCGACGACAATTGCATCTTGTCGTTTAAGGATTCTCTCCCAAGACGCACCAGAGTCTCCGAGCTCTCATCACCCTTTGCCGTCGACGGCGGCGGTTTCTGCCCCCCTGCGGCACCAAACACACCCCTCAACACAATCTATGAACACGAGAAGACGAAGAACAAGAACTCATCGTCAGCGAGAGACTTCAAGAACAAGAAGAAAAAGAAGAAGAATAAGAAGAAGATGGTTAATGCCCATAAGAAAAGAGACATGTTCCCGTTTAATTCTTGCGCCAAAGACACAAACTTTGGAGGATATTGGTGGTATAGCAGCGACGAAGACGACGAAACAGACACGCTTTTCTCCTCCAAGAGCCTCTCTTCCGATTCCTCAAGGTCTCGCCGGCGCCACCGTTCTCGCCGGAAAAACCGTGGCGGAGGGCGGAGCTCCGATACGGGCGTGATGCCATTGCAAGGGAAGGTGAAGGACACTTTCGCTGTGGTGAAGCGTTCCAGTGATCCATACAGTGACTTCAGGACTTCCATGGTGGAAATGATCGTTGAGAAGCAGATATTTTCACCAAATGGTTTGGAGAATCTGTTGCAGTGTTTTCTTTCTCTGAATTCCTATCATCATCATAACCTCATTGTAGAGGTCTTCACCGAGATTTGGGAAGCGTTGTTCTCTGACTGGTTTTGATATTATTATTATTATTATTATTATATTAGAAAAATCTAGTAAATAATAATAATAATAATAATTTGATCATCTTTCTCTATGTATGTATGTGTTAGCTGCACTTAACTTAGGTTAGTTCTTCTAACTTAGTTTGCATGTATAATATTCATATCCATCCTTTTCATTTCTGTTAGTCTAATGTTCTTGACAGGCATTATTATTTGTCTCTTAGTTAACAAAGTGAGACTGAACTGAACTGATCAAACTTTATTTATTATGATGAGAGCTTCTTTTTTATCTTTTGTGAGATTATTTGGTTTAATGATGAAGAAGGGGTTAATAATTTTGGAAAGGTGGTGTTAAAAAATAAAAAGTTTTGAAAAGAGTACTTGTGTTGGCAGCCCTGTGGGAAAAGATTGTTCAATGGAAATGGAAAAACAAGAGGCCTTGGTTGTATCATTGAAAGATGGCCGATTGGATGCTTTGTTTTGATTCGAATCATGGAAAAGTGCTTCAAAAATGCAAAAGCCTCTGTCTTAGGCTTACTCTCTCCGTGTTCTTTTGGACCTTTTCAAATTCTTTTTCATTTGGTTGTGCCAAAAGAATACAAAAAGATACTACCACTATTTCTTTTATGTTCAAAAGTCTTAATGAATAAAAAATTAAGGGAAAATGAAGAGGCATGCTGAAATTAGTTAGTATGTTATCATTAGAAAACTACCAGTCTACCACATGGGATGAAAGAAGTAAACGGTGAAATTAGTTTTTGAAAAATTATTTATTTTTTAAATTAGTTTTTGAAATTTTTTTAATTAAATTTATTTTTTAAATATTTTAAATTAATTATGTTAGTTTTTTTTGTCACTTTTATTGTTAATGGTATCAAAATTTATTACTATAATATGTTAAATAACATCACAACACATGTAAAAATCTTAATTGATTATTAATATGATTAATTTATAAAATTAGATCAAATCAATCTTAAATTGAGAAATTTTAATATCTCAAATTTTCTCCTCAATTAAGTTTTGATTTGATCTAATTTTATATATTTATTATGTTAATAGTCAATTAAAATTTTTAAGAATGTGTTGTAATATCACTTAATATGTCATTAATAAATTTTGACAAATTTTTAAAAGACAAATTTAATTAAAAAATATTTTTTAAAAATTAATTTAAAAAATAAATAATATTTTAAAAATTAATTTTACCATTTACTCGGAACAAGGTTACAAAACTACAGAGATCCACTTCTCACTTTTAACAGCCTTTTTTTATTTAAAAAAAAAAGAAAGTGAAGATGTACGTGAGATCTACATTTGATTTTCCTTTCTTTTGACGGTGTGGTGTCCATTGACTCTGGTAACAAAATATGGATATACTTGCTGGCAGAAAGATATACTACTATTTGGATTTGAAAAAGGTTATCATGATCATAGCTAATAATAATAATCGATACTGTATTTTTAAAGAACCAATACCGATTGATTCAGGCATGATATTTTTTACCATTGTTCCTTAGCCTGGTTTGAATTTGGGTGTTTTTTAAATTATGTTGATGGGTGACTTGATTGAGTCTCCCCAGTTCCCTATGTCCCCTCCTCTTCTCTTGCATAATAAAAAGGAAAATAAAATAATAATCACATTGAAGGGTACAATGTTGACCTTATTATTTCTGTTGATTAATCTACTATTCATATGGGACACAAGGGCATTCACATGATGCAAATATTTCTAGTATCCGCATGTCTTATTTGCATCCACCTTGTTTAATTAAGCATTGTCAAGCTGGAGAACCAAAGATGCGCATGTATGACTGAATAGCATTTTTTTTGTCTCTTGCCTCGTGACTCACCGGATAACATGAACAATTATTAGCAATTAGCCATTTTGTTTGTAAAGATATGTTGGTTTACGTTTTTCTTTTTTATTTTTAAAATTTTATAAAAAAAAAAACAACAAATAAAATTTTGTTATTTTATTGTTTTATTTTTTTACAAAATTTAAAAAATAAAAAATACTAAAAATAAAAACATAAAATGAAAATACAAACTAATCATATCCTAAGTATTTCTTATGTCATTAAAGTTGTAATATTAATAATGTAGCATTAAGGTTGTCACATGGCAGTACACAACAAAGTTTAAAAGTCAATTGTCCAAAAATAAATGGGAAAAGAAAGACAATCAGCTTCTTGCTTGCACCAAAGACAAAACACATATATTTGGTTCTTAATTGAAAACAAGTTAATTAAGACATATAGCTATCTAAATTCATATTTGTGTATCAATTATTTGTTTTATAAAAATATTATTTATATATTAAAATTAATTACCATATTTATATATAAAAATACGTATATTATTTAATTTATTTTCACATATATTTCGTATTTTAAAATATATTAATATATTTTATATTAGTGCCAGATTTTAATATCTGATTTTAGTATACACAAAATACTTTATTTTCCTTATATTTGAGCAAGCAAGAAAGGACATAACATACATACATACATACCAAGCAAGCATTGTCCCATAGATGTAGATCATGTTGTTTGTCCTCATCACTATATACTTAAAAACAAAAGTAAAAAAGGAAAAAAAAAATGTAGTTAGCCAAGAAGGATCTTGGCCTATTCACGTACAAGTTTGATCAATGACAATCAAAGATTTAGATGTTGGGTTCTGATGGGACTATAGGCTGCATCTTCAAAATGCCTCCAACAAACTAATGGAAAACATGTGTTACCACTATAATATAAGAAAATTTAGATTTTTAGCTATGCACGATGTAGCTAGTACGTAATAATAATAATAATAATAATAATAATAATAATAATAATAATAATAATAATAATAATAATAATAATAACAGAAAAAAAAAGGGAAGGGGGGGGGGATTGGTGATGTACTGATGTGTATGTGAGAGGCGGGGGGGATGAAGAGGGACAGGTGGCATTCCATTATGCACTGGAGTGGCAATAAGGGAAAGCTGAAACATCAATTTGGTCTGTGTCAAACGAAGTTGGCGCTGCTGCTTATTGCTTCATGAAAGAGAAGGCACAGGGGAATGAGCAAATAACTGTTATGAGCCTTTGCAGGCAGAATATGAATATTAAAAACCAAAACATTCATTTCTATTACTTGTGGCCTTGTGGGGGGCACTCTACCCATTCCCCTCTTCTTTCTAACCCTATTGATAGCAATGTAACATCACATTTCGCATACCATTTCAGATATACGAGGAGATAAGATCAAATTAAATACCCTGCCCATGCATTGCAAAGGACATCACCTTCACATTATTGAAAATAGATCAAGAAACAGAGAGCCTGTGAGGAATATTTCTATATTCTTTCAATATATTGATAAATGCCTGCTTTATTGCTTATGTTTAGCTTTATAATTTGTTTATAAATATTAATTTGATGAGTGGTGGGGGTGGGATCTGATGTGTGCCGCAAATGGAAAGCAGATTAAAGAATGTCTGGTAGTGGTCAATCCACTATGTCTTTGTTTTGTTTGCCACTTTGTAATTAATGATCGCATTTTTTGGGTCCTTGAGCCCCAAATCTCATTGTCAATGCACACAAACCAAATAAGAGTCCCCCAAGTGCAATTAATAAAGAGAGAAAGGGGCCAATGCATTGGGTGACCAGAGATGCATAATTGGGCTGTCCTTCTTCTCTATTATGCTATTTGTCCTTTAATACCCAAGGTTTCCCTTGGGCCAGCTTCTACTTGTCACTGTCCTCCCTCCTGTACTATTTATTCACAATGACCTCCTAATGCTTCCAATTAATTCATTTCAAAATATTTTAAATCACCAAAAATATATTCATGGACAAACTGTTAGGGATACCAACACCCTAAGGACTAAGCAGCTTATTAGAGGTTCTTGGAAACTTTTCAAAAGGTTTTTACATCACCCAAATGCCAAATGCTTTTGAAAAAATAATAAGGAAAAGTTTATTATAAATATGTATCAAGTAGTGTTGGACATCTCAAAAATAAGTACACATGAGGCCCTAAGGAAATGTCTATGCACACATATTAATCACTTTTTATTGTTGGTTCTGGTCCTATAAAAGAAATAAAAATATTATGTGTATATAAAAAATTAGTTACTATTCAATTTTACATAAATATATGAATGATAACTTTTAAAAATATATATTTTTTATTATTTTTTGTTTTTTAATTGTTAATTTTTTTGTATATATTTTATATTTCAACGTGTATTTTACACTAGTCGATTTTGATATACACCTACAACCCTAGTATGATTGATAAAAAAATTAAAAAATATTAGAAATTTTAACTTATTCTCTTAATTTTTAAATAAAATAGTTTTAAATTTTTTTATCATTTTTATTTTTTCTTAAAATAACATATATTTTTACTTATTTAAGTATTATGAAAATAATTGAAAGAATGAATTAGAATTTTTAATCATCACTAAAAAAAATTATATATTCACTAAAAATTAGCAATCAAATGAATTAATATATATTTATACATATTAATTTAACTAAATAATCAAATCAGTCATAATAAAAAAATCAAGCTTTATCAAATCCGTTCATAATATTATATTAAATAAGTATTTTTATACAGAATGAATAATTAGTAATTAATTTTTTATGTATATATAATTTGTTATTTCAAAATCCCAATATTGGGAAAGAAAAATAAGCAGCATGGCAAATGAAATTAAGGCAACGAAGAAAAAAGATGTAATTAGGAGTGTTTGTGGTGTGGTTTAGTTCAGTTTTTTAAAAAGAAATCATTCAATTTAATATTTAATTAAATTACAATTTGATTTGGTTTGATTTATTCGATTTTTTAATCAACTAAAAAAAACTTATCATGTTATTCCACAAATTCATAACATTAAAATCATATAACATAAATACATTATAACTAACAAAAATTTTGATCCAATAAAATTCAACAAATAAAACAAATTAAAATAAATAAAATTTAGGATCACAATTTTACAAATATGTCAAAGAATTTTTAAATATCATAAAACAAATGAACTAACTTAATAAAATGACACAAAATAACACACCACTAATAGAAGTGTTATTGCATTATGCAACAAAATAACACGACTAAAAGATCTAAAGTATATTAAAAACAATAAAATTCTTCTTTTCTATTTTTAATACTATTATGTCAGAATATTTAAAATATTGAAGACATTTTTCATAGTATAAAAAATTTCATAACTTGCAATTAAAATACATTCTCACAAAAAAATGCAGGCAATATATAAATACATTGTGCCCACTTAATTCTCTTGAAACTGAAAGTCGCAACCGAGACATGGGACTTGGGGCTTGATCTTCCTTCGCTAGAGAGAGACTCAGAGCAGGGGCGGAGCCAGGTATAAGGAAACGGAGGTAACGACCCTCCTAATTTTAATTTTTTACATGTAAATTAGATGTAAATTTCAATTTAGTCCCCTTTAAAATTTTATTTGTCTTATTTTATTGTATAAATATTTTTTGCCCCCTCTAATATTTTATCTAGCTCTGCCCCTGACTCAGAATGATGTTGTTAGAAATTTGGGTTATTTGGTGTTTGGGCCTTTGGTTTGGAGTTAGTTTTTTCAAATTTTTTAGGTGACTGATTCGGTTGGGTTCGTTAGAATTTTCAGTCTTAAAACTAAAAATTGAATCGCAAAAAAATAACAAAACATGATTTTTTCGATTTTTTTTTTAGTTTTTGATTTATTCGGTTTTCAATTTTTTTGTTCGGTTGATTGGTTTTGTTTAGTTCGGATCGATTTTTAATACCTCTAAATACAATAAATGATTAGGGAGAGAAAAGAGAAACAAAAAGTAAGGTGCCATAAAAATATGAAAAATTTATACTAATAAAATAAATGAAGTTTAAAAATCACGCAGATGTCCTAAATTAGAAATAGTTACAGTCTTATCCTAAATATCTTTATATAAATTGAATTAAATTAGCTCGATTTACACTATTTACATGTAAATCGAATAAAGTTGATTCGATTTATCATGTATATATTGTACGAGTGGTAAACAGAATCAACTTGATTTGATTTATTACTTATATAGATTATTGACGAGCCAATTGTTTATTTATTCTTTATTACTTTAAACATAAATGTCAATAAAATTTTCTTTATTTAGATTCAAATAAAATATAAAAAATCAAAACGAATAAGAATAGAAATTTAACTTTTGTATTTTAGTTCAAATTTCAAAAAATTTATATTTTTACAAATTTTTGAATTTAAAATGGAATAATAAACAATTTTTAAAAGTTCATTAAAAACCATCTTTCGACTCATTAGTATCTAAAAAATCATTATAAGAACTTTTGATATTGAAAAAGTTATTATAAAATATAATCCTCGAATGTGACATAAGAATTAGAACTTGAATTTTTTCTAAAGTAAAAAATAATAAATAGTTATACAATATAAAAAGATCAACTATATTTATATAATATGTAATTTGAGAAATAATTAAAATATTATATCAATTAAATTATTATTTAACTTATGAAATTAAGTGTAAAACTTCCGTTTTGATAATGTTATGCTATTAAAAATTTAAGATTGAGTTAGAAGTAACATCATCAAAGCATTTGTTTTACACTTAATTTTACAAATTAAATAATAATTTAATTGATATAATATTTTAATTATTTTTCAAATTACATATTGTATAAATATAGTTGATCTTTTTATATTGTATAACTATTTATTACTTGAAAAAAAAATCTTAGTTTTAATTTCTATGTCACATTAAAAGGCTATACTTTATAATAACATTTTCAATATTACAAGTCTTAGTAATAATTTTATAGATGCTAATGGGTTAAAAAATGTTTTTTAGTGAAGTTTTAGAATTCATTTATTGATCTGTTTTAAATTCATAAGTTTGTAAAAATATAAATTTTTTAAAATTTAAACTAAAACACAAAAATTAAATTTTTATTCTTGTTTGTTTTATTTTTTTATATTTTATTTAAATTTAAATAAAGTGTATTTTTTTTTATTGATATTTATGTTTAAAGTCATTAACTTAAAAATAAAATATATGAATAATCTGCTTAAATAGTAAATTAAATCAGATTGATTCGATTTATCGTATATATACTATATATATTAATAGTAAATTGAATAAAATCAAATTGATTTAATTTACTACTTGTATATTGTATAAGATATATATAGTAAATCACTGAAATAATAACGTACGAATCGATTTAGGTCAATTCTACGGTGTCTATGAGTTTTTGTCTAAATGTTGTCTAATTTATTTTTTTAGTAAATTTTGATTTTTTAAAAATTATTTATTTTTATATCTTTTAAATAAAATAATAACTTTTAACCCTTTTTAATAAATAGACACTACATTATAGACACTACATTATAGAACAAGACGAGAGGTCTGATGTAAGACATCTACATCATTTAAAATTCTATTTATCACATAAATTATCCTAAAAATATTGAAGAAGCACAGCATTGATCCCGCTCCACCCCCCCCCCCCCCCCCCCAAAAAAAAATACCATAAAAGGCCACATATGCCAATTACTCCATCCACCAGCATCAATCAAAGTCGTTAATGGGGGAACAAAGTCACAATACTATATTAGCCATGGGTCCGCCTCCCACAGAAGCATAAAGAAAACAAAAGTAGAGAATCTTTGGTGGCTACAATGCTGCTTTTATCTTGTGTCTCATTTTCTATAAAGAAAAGAAAAACCTTTCACTGATCATCAGAATTCAGATCATATCCAACTACGTTCTGTTCTTCACTGCAACACTATCTATAATTGTCACCCAACAGCAATAATAATGGTGGCGCTAACGAAGGAATTGTTCCAAAAGGCTCTGAGGAACTTCAAGTCTTTCTTCTTCTGTTCAGGCTATCAAAAACTTCCCAAGAATCCGCCACCCCTCACCCGCAATACTCAATTTTCCTTTTCTACTGTCAATTATGACAGTGACTTCACCCGCCATTGGGATTCATTGGCCCCCAGTAAGCTCAAGAAGAAGCAGCCTTTGTCATCATCTCCTCAGAAGCAACACAACAATGAGGGTATGTTGGAGAAGAAGCTGAGGGAGTTGGAGATGTTGGAGACGAACGATCGTGTGGAACATGTGTTGGACATTGAAGAGGTTCTCCATTACTATTCTCGCCTTAAATGCCCCTTCTATATTGAAATTGTCGACAAGTTCTTCATGGAAATTTACACAGACTTCTTTGCTTCGCATGTTAATTCACCACCATGCATTGTTAACTCTAATAAGCCCAACCAACTTCCTTAAGCTTTTCACGCTCACCTTCTCTGTAACTCGGGATCAATCATCACTTTCTTCTGCATCGAGAACCAGTTACATATTTACATTGCAATCTTTTTCTCTTTTTGTTTGTGTGATTACCAAAAGAAAAATTATGCGTTAATGTTCATGGGCCAATGGAACCCCAACACTAAATTAAAAGTTGGTGCCCCATGGTTTGTTGGGCTTCCATTTTCAATGCATTGTACATTTTGGACCAAAATAAGCTACTAGTTCAAATCTAGGCCTGAAAGTTGAGAACCCAAGACAACTCAACAAAAACAAAAACAAAGCGACCAGGCAAGAGTAAGATGTGCAGAGGATGTAACGGTGATACTTTTTAGGGTCCAAAGCCCATGTGTATTTAAAATGGAGAGTTCTAGACACGGAGCCCATTTTCCATTTGGGATCATGATTATATAGCACTAGATGATGAAACGTAAGTGGGGTCCGAAGAAACGTGCTAGGGTTTTTAGATATGAGAAGTGAGCCAATAAATCTTAACTCACATGGCATATTTTTTCTTCCCGATTTTAAAGGTATTAAATTTAAATTCCATCAATTGCAATCTAGAAGAAAAATCTAATAAATGTGTAAAGAGTGTAGGAATATACTGTATATTTAGAATTAAAAATTGTCCAATTCATCTGAGAAAAAAATATATATAAGAAGTGGATCCCATCTCATTCAAGCCAATAAGTTAAGGAATCCCAGTGACCCGCCAATCATCATATAGTTACATTTCATGAATGAATTCACAAATAAATTTACCGAGAGCACCACTCTTTCATCGCTGCTTCATTGAAGAGCGAGCCAGCTAAGCTACCTAAATAAGGTTGAATTAATAGAACTAAAAATTTAAAAATTGAAAGTTGAACCCACTACAAGAAAATAGAGTTATTTTGACACTTTATTTTTTAACACCATAATTAAATGTCAAAATTAATATATATTTTTGACAAATATCACAAATGTCAAATTTTCTATATTTTCTTGACGAAAAATTTGACCGTAGAAAATTACTCCTCAATTTTGACACTCATTTGTTTTCAATTTACTCTACTATTTTTTTTTTCTTTGGGCTCTGTTAATTTTGACATCATACTGCTCTCAGTTTAGGATTATACTACTCATTCTTTATCTTCAAAATCTCAATTTATTCTTTAGTTTCAAGATCACATCTCATTCTTTGTTAAAATTTTTTGTTGAGAATATTTTATAGTTAATAAGTATCAAAATAAATAGTATTTTTGACAATTAATAAGTATCACAAAAAATATGTTCTCAAAATTTTCTAACAAATTATTTTTGACAGCCAATATTTATCAAAATAAGATTTAAATTTTTTTCACAATCGCTTATATGTTAAAAATACTATTTTTGACAAAGTAAGGTGAATTGTCCATCATCTTTTACTATACAAAATTGAAAGGGACCTAGAAAGAACTAGATGAATTCATACCCATATCAATTTATGCCTACTTGAGTAATTGTAGTTATGGATTAGACATAATGAGACAATATAGGTTGCAATTTTATATGATTCATTTTTTTAGAAGTCTAAAAACATCTCCAACGATGAACAAATGAAGGATTCGTTTACTATTGTCTGACAAAAGATGAAGACCAATTGTTAGAGCAAAATAAAGATAAGTTCCAGTACATTTTTCAAAACAAGCAAGGCCCTACTCAAAGAGACTTGGTTTGTTTTCATTTTAATCAATCATATTTTAACATGTGGCAATTAAATTAAAAAAAATTAAATAATATGATATTAATATAATAACTAACGCTGGAGAATATGTTAACCATTAATATATTTAACTTTACGTATATAATTAAATATTATAATTATTTATAAATTAAATATGATTTAAGTATTTAATATAGTTATTTAAAAATTATATTAAATAATTAAATTATATTTAATTTATCAATAATTATAATAATTAATTATAATTCTATTAATTAATAATTTATATTAATTATTTAAATCATAATTAGTATAAGTAATTAAATTAATATTGAATATTAATTATATTATTATATTAAATTAGCCATTGTAAAATTAGCCGTTGGAAATTAGCCGTTACTATGTTATCTTTATCATTAACAAATTAATATTTTGTTACTCTATATATACCACTTAGATACACTTCTATTCTCACACTTTCTACTACTTTTCTTCATCTTCTTCCAAGTTTACAAAATCAAAGTTCTATTAATATTATTTTTTGTTCGAAAGAATGGATCTAAATCAACTCAACTCTTTCTTCAATTATTTACAAAACTTTTCTCAAATTCCAAAGACCCAACAATCTCAAACCGCAAACTCTCAAGTTCCAAATCAAAACTTCACACTACCGAATACATTTCAAAATCTAAATCCACAAAATCTTTCTAATTTCAATTTTCAAGCTCTTTATAATAATCAATTTCCCTTGTTCCAACCACAAAATCAAAATTCACAAACACCACATTTTCCATTTTCATCCATATTTAACCCCTCTATCGGAAATGTTACTCCAACTTTCTTGCCATTTCTAACTCAATTCAGTGCATCAAGACATAACACATCTGGTGTTGGTGGCTCTTCTCACCCATCTTCTCAGACTCCTATACAATCTAGTCCAAATTCACAATATTCAGATTTTGCCAACCCTCGTGGATTAGATCCTATCAACCTCAATGATGATGATATTGAAGATCGGAGGCAAGATAGTATTCAACATTGGCATTGTAAGGAGGATGAGATGCTGATCAGTGCATGGTTAAATGTTTCAACTGACCCTATAGTTGGTACCGATCAAAAGGAAAAATATTTTGGAGTCGAATTCATAGATATTGTGTAGAATTTTGCTCCAACATGACAAGGAGGTTGTTGCATGTAAGAAATGATGGTATAAGATCAACAAGGCTGTTGCACAATTTGCTGGTTGCTACGATCAAGCTAGTCGAAACATAAGGAGTGGTTCGAACGCTGATGTTATAAAGGAGTTGGCCTATAAACTTTATTCCACAAATTATGGTCAAAAATTCACTTTTGAGAGGCATTGGAACGTGCTTCGGTTAGAGCAAAAACGGAAAAGCCAACTACCTACACAGAGTGGCGGCTTGAAAAGAACCAAAGTTAGTGCAACTGGAGCATACTCATTCTCATCAAACCCATAAACATCATTGACTGATGAATCCGGTGTGGACTCTCCCGTTCGCCCACAAAGATCAAAGAAAAGCAAACGAAAAGGTAAGGGAAAAGCAAAAATTTCTGAAGATTTTAGCGAAAAGAAATCATCGGTTATTAAAAATTATCTCTCATAGAAGATATTAAGAATGTTAGAGAAAAGAAACTAATGGATAGGAAAAAAGAAAGAGAAAAGGAGAGAAAACATAGAGCAAAGATTATGGCAATCAAAGAGAAGGAGTTGCAAATTCAAGCGGCAATGAAAGAACAAGAATTACAAGCTCAAGCGGCAATGAAAGAACAAGAATTACAAACTCAAAGGTATATTAAAGAAATGGAGATAAATGCAAAAGAAAGGAAAATAGAAAGGATGACCAAGGAAAGAGAAAGGGAAATGGATATGCAAATACTTAATGCTGACACGTCTACAATGAGTGAAAAATGACGAGCTCTTCATGAGATTGCATGTGAGAAAATAATCACCAAGTGGTTTATTTAATGGTTTCTTGTATTCGTAGAGTTACGTAGTATGTTCTTATTTTTATTGCGTATTACTGGTATGTAATGTAGTTTGTTTTATTTATTTTTGATGTAATTTTTTAAATTAGTCAATATTATTGTGCCATTATTGTTCATGAAAGTGACCGTTGAAAAACTAGCCGTTAAGTAGCCGTTGCAAAACTAGCTGTTAAGTAGCCGTTGCAAAACTAGCCATTGAGGAGTAGGTACTTATTGCAGACACACTTATAAAAATCAACTATCAATGACTCTACAACTCCACTTCAACTCTTCTTTCTCACCTCGAAAGAGAACTAAAAATTACATTTCTAGATATGGCTAGAAATTTTGATGATATGTTGATGAACGGATTTTTGATGATTTAGAATTTCACAAATGAATTCTCGTTGCAAGTATAGTTTCTAAACCAATCACTAATCCTTTCATACAAAAAGTTGTTTGTCACTAAAACAAACCCCTAAATTTATAAACCGAAGTATTGGACCTCGGGTCATTCTCCCTAGGAATTGTAATGAAGTGTCTTGTTATTGGTTGTGAGTTATATTTGGGGTTTTGATAAGAAGCATGAAAGATAAATGACAAGAAAGTAAACTAAGGCCTAAAAAGATCTTGGCAAGGGTTGGTGGTCAAGGATCTCTATCCTAATCACTAACCACAATATGAGAATTGGCAAGGATTAATATCATTAAATCATCCTCTAACTAGTAGTAAAGGAAAGTCAAATGAGCTATATCAATCCTAGTCCATAAGTCCTAACTCTCCACTAATTCAATTAGTGAGAACTAGAGTCAATGGCTCCCAATCATCAATCACTTGGACATTAGTAACTCAAGAGGTCCTAAGTTACCTTTCCAAGCCAAGAGTAAAAATTCTACTCTAAAATCCAACCAAGCATTTCATCAAACACTTGGAAGGCATAAAAGGAAAACATAGTAAATCAACAACAAGAACAAAACCTAACAACAATTATTGCAAGGAATTAATAACAACAAATCAAAAGGAACACAATTATTATGATTTACCTTGAATTGAATTGAAAGAGAAAGGAAGGAACAAAAGTAGATCTACACCAAAACACAAGAACAACATAAAGGAAATTACAACAAAAGAATAGAGGAAGATGAATGTAACAACAAGGAATTGAAAGGTAGAAGTAGAAGAAGATGAATAAAACCTAGATCTAAGAATTAAACCTAATCCTAATCCTAATTCTAGAGAGAAGTGAGAGCTTCTCTCTCTAGAAACTACTTCTAAAACTAAACTATACTAATGGTTAAAAGTTCAGTTGATTCCTCTTCAATCCTTGGCTTAAATAGCATTAGAAATGAGTTGGATTGGGCCCACAAGGCTTCTAAAATCGCTGGCCACGTTTTGCTTCAAGTGGACTAGGTGGCAGCAACGGCGCGTGCGCGTACTATGCGCGTGCGCGCCACCATACGTGTAGCAACTTATGGAAAATCTTATATCGTTGCGAAGCTCCGGATGTTAGCTTTCTAACCCAACTAGAACCGCATCATTTGGACCTCTATAGCTCAAGTTATGGTCGTTTAAGTGCGAAGAGGTCGGCTTGACAGCTTTCCGGTTCTTTCATTTCTTCATGAGTTCTTCAACTTTTCATGCTTTCTTTCTTCATTCCCTTGATCCAATCTTTGCCTCCTAAACCTTAAATCACTTAACAAACATATCAAGGCATCTAATGGAATAAAGGAGAATTAGATTTAGCTATTTTAAGACCTAAAAAGCATGTTTTCACTCTTAAGCACAATTAAAGGAGAAGTTATAAAACCATGCTATTTCAATGGATAAATGTGGGTAAAAGGTTATAAAATCCCCTAAAATAAACACAAGATAAACCGTCAAAATGGGGTTTGTCAACCTCCCCACACTTAAACCAAGCATGTCCTCATGCTTAAACCAAGAAAAAGCAAAGGGATCAACATTTATTCAAAGCAAAGAAACTATATGCATGCAACTAAATGCAAAATGATTCTACCTACTTGGTTAAAAATAAATCAATCTCCAAGACATACATGCACAAGTAGGGCTTAAGATCATAGAACGATTCATGAGTCCTACCAATTGAAGTATAAACATGAAGTTCACATAGATTTGCAAGAAGAACGCTCGTGAAAGCCGGGAATCAAGGAATTGAGCATCGAACCCTCACCGGAAGTGTTTGCACTCTAGTCACTCGGTGTTTGGGATTGATTCACTCAATTCTCCCCTAATCATGCTTTCCAAGATTTGTTTTTCTTCTAACAATCAACAATTATTCAATGCACGCATACAATTATCATGAGGTCTTTTCTTTAGGTTGTAATGGGGCTAGGGTTAAGGTAGGATGAATATTTGGTCAAGTGAGCTTGAAGTTTGAATCTTTGATAGGCTTAGACTTCCCCACATAACCTATATAATGACCTAATACAATTAAGTACTAATCTAACTACCCATTGCATTTCCTTTTTTGATTCACATTCCATATGCATTGATTCTTTATTGTTTGAGCTTCACTTTGGGGCATTTTGTCCCCTTTTTATTGTTTTTTTTTTCTTTTTCTTTCTTTTCTATTTTTTTTTCTTTTCTTTTTTTTCTTTTCTTTTTTTCTTTTTTTCACTTTTATTTCTTTTTCTTTTCATTTTTTTTCTTTCAAACTATACATAAGAACATCAATGCATAAGATCTATACATTTAATCAATACATGGGTATGTACCCAATTCTCCAATATAAAAATACAAAACACAAACACCCTCTTATCCCAACCAATGTCCCAAAGTTCTCACACTTGAATGATACTCACATACACTGGCCCAAGCTAATCAAAGATCCAAATAAGGACTTTTATTGTTTTTCGCTTTAAGGCTTGTAATGTGCTAAATTAAGAACAAAGTGGGTTAATCGTAGGCTCAAATTTGGCTAACAAAGGAAGATAAAAGGTAAGGCCATTTGGGTAAGTGAGCTAATGAAATGATGGCCTCAATCATATAAATGCATGAATACACAAAATAATGGACATAAAGAATCAAACAAATCAAAGATTACAATCATAGGAAGAGAATAATGCACACAAGAAGGAAAAATAAGTGGTTATAAGATGTAACCACATCATTAGGCTCAAAACTCGCAAGCTTGTGTTCTTAGCTCAAAAACCGTGTTCCAAAATACATTCTTTCAAGCAAGTTCAACAAAAAAATTTTCAAATTGGTAGGGTGCCCTAAAACGGTTTCTTGGGAAAGAAATCATCATCCTAACCAAGTAGTCCTAATAAAAAGAAGTGGTAAAAATATGTACAAATTCTAACTAACATGCAACCTATCATGCAAATGTAATTGGTGTTGAAAGAGAAAATCGTTACCCATGGAGATCGGTCGGACGACCTCCCCACACTTGAAGATCGCACCGTCCTCGGTGCATGCAAAGAAGAGCAAGGTGGATGGGTTGCTATAATTGATGAGCTCCGTCAAAAGGTTGTGCGGATGACTTGTTTGTTGCCCCATTTGAAAGCTTTTCCTTTCTCCCTCCTTGGTGGCCAACCTAAAAGGATAGAAAAGGAAAGGAATATTAGGCCTATAACAAAGATATCAAAGCAAATAGAACATAGGCGGGGGCTAATGCCAAATAAAGGTATGGTTCTCTACTACATGGTAGCTACAACATGTAGAGGAGAAAACAATAAGAGAAAATGGCATATCAATGATACTTGATGCAAGAGTAAAGTTAAAGTATGAAAAACATATTGAGCATCAAGATCAAATAAGAATTGACACAAACAAGATAAGTGATAAGCAGGAGGGCATTTGGTCCCAACCTGACTCAATGATGATGAAGCACAAAAACAAAGGATAATGAGTTAGGAAGGACTAAAGCACTACCTTGTGTGTGGAACAAAACATTTCAATTAATGTTAAACAGGTCACAAAGCACCAAAATAATGCAAGAATTTCTCAACAATTGAGTGTAAGAATCCAACACCATTATTGAAATGACACTTAGAAAAAAACTGAAAACATGCTATAGAAACAAAATGAAAATGGAAAGAGTAGAAGTATGCGAATGCAGTGAACAAAAGAAAATGGAAGATGAGAAAAAAACTCATTTTTTTTACCGACGCGTGCGCGTCATGCACGTTTACGCGTCGATGGGCAAATTGGTTGAAGGACGCATACGCGCCAGGTGTGCGCTTGCGTGCATCGAGTTAGGCCGGAGGCATAATGTTGGCCCAAAAGTGGCACAACTCTCGGATAAAAGTACCGGGGGTGCATTTTGTGCAATCGACGCGCGCGCGCACAGTGTGCGTGCGCGTGCATGCCAATTTAAGATCATGTGCGCGTACGCGCCAGGTGCGCTCACGCGTGCATAGACTTGTGCCTTAGACCCATTGTTCGCACAGTGCAGGCCTAACTCTCGGTTTTTTGGCTGGAGGTGAAATTTTGCATCCACGCGTACGCGTACAGTGCGCGTCCGCGTGGATGGTCGAAAAATGCTCAGGTGCGCGTACGTGTCATGTGCGCGCGCGCGTGGATGGTGTTATGTTTTTCAAAATTTTTCTATATTTTTGCACCAATCCAAGCATTCCAAACCTCCAAACAGCTACCAAAACACCCTAAAACCTTATTCAACATACTATATTACTAACTAAACTCAATAAAACAATAAAAACAAGAAATTAAACTAATTCTACCAATATGTACAAAGAAAGAAAATGAAAAGATGTTACCATGGTGGGGTGTCTCCCACCTAGCACTTTTGTTTATTGTTCTTAAGTTGGACTTATGGGGAGCTCCTCTCAAGGTGGCTTGTGCTTGTACTCATCTTGGAACTCCCACCAATGCTTGGTTCTCCATTGTGCCCCAAGATTTCCTATGGGTTGAGCCAAGTGTTGATGGAGTTCTTCAAAAGCTTGGGGCTCCCAATGTTGATCCTCTTTTTGTGATCTGGGATCCCACACTTTATTTTCACACCCGTCTTAAGGTTGATCATCATTATTAGTCCATCCGGGTGGTGAACAAGATGAATTCTCTATGAAGTGCCCAACAATCCTCCTAGACCCATCTATTTGAGCACTACTCCAACCTTTATATCTCATGTTTGATGCATCAACCATAATGAGCCTTGATTTGTAACGCCCACCACAAAACATCTTTCGCTTATGCTTCATCCCGCAAAGCATCCTAAGTTGACCATCCGTTTCAAGCAAGCCATACTCAAGTGGGACAATAAAGCTAATAGAAATGAATTTTACCTACCCAAGTGAAGGAGTAGATGGCAACCTACGCAAAGATGCTTCCAAAGATCTTGACAAAGCGTATTCCACTCCCATCCTTCTATTTCTAAGGACTTCCACCTCTTCACAAGATTTTTCTAATTCAATCATTTGTTCATTAATACTATCTAAGCCTTTTCTCTTAATCAAACTATAATTGGGAGGGTGAAAGAAGTTTACCTCCACAACATTTTCAAATGCACCGGGAGAAGGTTCTTCAAGTTCAAAGGATTCTCCACCACTAGGACTTGATGCTTGCTCTTCATTGCCGTGGGAACTCAATTCTTTCTCTATCCCATCCAAGTCTTCATATGGAATATGCCTTGGAAGGTGTGCACTTTCCTCCCTAGCATCAATTTCAATCATCTTGGAGGAGTTTTCTTCAACTCTATGTTCCCATGGAGGCTCCGCATCTCCTAAGTCTTCTACCACTTCTTCCTTGTCTTCAACAATTAAAGCTTCCTCCAATTGTTCCAATACAAAGCAACTTCCCTCATTTCCCACCGGAGTTTCCAATCTCTCCTTCATGCTATGTTCTTCATTTGATTCTCCACATGTAGCCGTGGGAGTTCCTTGAGTGTTCAAGCATTGGGAGGCTAGTTGATTTGTTACCGCATCCAAGGCGGCCATAAAATTTTGCACATCCCTTTTCATCTCTTCTTGCCCTTGAACAAGAACACCAAGGGTTTCATCCATTAGAGATTGGGGTGGGTGGAAGGGTTCATCATTTTGGGGGAAGGGTTCATAGTAGGAAGGTGGTTCTTCTTGGTAGAGTTGTGGTGGTTCAATATTTTCCACTCTTTCCACTTGTTGCACAACACACTCCATGGTTGCTTGAAATTGATCCAATGCTTCCTTGAGATGATCCATTGACTCTTGTTCCTCTTGGATATCATGAGTAGGACCATAGGGCTCTTGGATTGAAGGACATGAGTATTCTTCCATGGGAGGTTGTGGCGGAAAGTAGTATTCATCTTGTGGTTGGAAATTTTCATATAACGGAGGTGGTTCATCTTGATAATAATATGGAGGGGGTGACTCTTGAAAGGGTTGATATTGTGGTGGTTCCATATATGGCTCATATGGCTCAAAAGTTGGTCGGTGTGATGGATATGGATTAGGGTCATATGAAGGTGGTTGGTAAGAAGAGGCTTGTGAGTATGGTTGAGAATTATGTTGAGGGTATGGATCATAGGCATATGGTGGTGGTTCTTGAAAGTCACAAGTAGATTCATCATAGCCATTGGATTGATATGCATCATAGAATGGCTCTTCTTCATAGTGCATTGGTGGGGGTTGTTGCCATGAGGATTGATCATAAGCATATGGCTCCTCCCACCTTTGATTGTCCCATCCTTGATGCATCTCTTCATTGAAGTTCTCATCACCTACAACATAGTTGTAATCACACTCATAGCCAAAATGAGAATTCATGGTGAAAAGAGAAAATAAAACTAATAACAAATAAAGGAAACAAAGTCTTACAACTACCAAAAGCTAACAAACAAGCAAAAGGTAAACATATTCACAATATTCACATATATACAATAACCAATAACACAACACCATTGCAATTCCCTGGCAACGGCGCCATTTTGATGAACAGATTTTTGATGGTTTAGAATTTCACAAATGAATTCTCGTTGCAAGTATAGTTTCTAAACCAATCACTAATCCTTTCATACAAAAAGTTGTTTGTCACTAAAACAAACCCCTAAATTTATAAACCGAAGTATTGGACCTCGGGTCGTTCTCCCTAGGAATTGTAATGAAGTGTCTTATTATTGGTTGTGAGTTATATTTGGGGTTTTGATAAGAAGCATGAAAGATAAATGACAAGAAAGTAAACTAAGGCCTAAAAAGATCTTGGCAAGGGTTGGTGGTCAAGGATCTCTATCTTAATCACTAACCACAATATGAGAATTGGCAAGGATTAATCTCATTAAATCATCCTCTAACTAGTAGTAAAGGAAAGTCAAATGAGCTATATCAATCCTAGTCCATAAGTCCTAACTCTCCACTAATTCAATTAGTGAGAACTAGAGTCAATGGCTTCCAATCATCAATCACTTGGACATTAGTAACTCAAGAGGTCCTAAGTTACCTTTCCAAGCCAAGAGTAAAAATTCTACTCTAAAATCCAACCAAGCATTTCATCAAATACTTGGAAGGCATAAAAGGAAAACAGAGTAAATCAACAACAAGAACAAAACCTAACAACAATTATTGCAAGGAATTAATAACAACAAATCAAAAGGAACACAATTATTATGATTTACCTTGAATTGAATTGAAAGAGAAAGGAAGGAACAAAAGTAGATCTACACCAAAACACAAGAACAACATAAAGGAAATTACAACAAAAGAATAAAGGAAGATGAATGTAACAACAAGGAATTGAAAGGTAGAAGTAAAAGAAGATGAATAAAACCTAGATCTAAGAACTAAACCTAATCCTAATCCTAATTCTAGAGAGAAGTGAGAGCTTCTCTCTCTAGAAACTACTTCTAAAACTAAACTATACTAATGGTTAAAAGTTCAGTTGATTCCTCTTTAATCCTTGGCTTAAATAGCATTAGAAATGAGTTGGATTGGGCCCACAAGGCTTCTAAAATCGCTGGCCACGTTTTGCTTCAAGTGGACTAGGTGGCAGCAACGGCGCGTGCGCGTACTATGCGCGTGCGCGCCACCATACATGTAGCAACTTATGGAAAATCTTATATTGTTGCGAAGCCCCGGATGTTAGCTTTCTAACCCAACTGGAACCGCATCATTTGGACCTCTGTAGCTCAAGTTATGGTCGTTTAAGTGCGAAGAGGTCGGCTTGACAGCTTTCCGGTTCTTTCATTTCTTCATGAGTTCTCCAACTTTTCATGCTTTCTTTCTTCATTCCCTTGATCCAATCTTTGCCTCCTAAATCTTAAATCACTTAACAAACATATCAAGGCATCTAATGGAATCAAGGAGAATTAGATTTAGCTATTTTAAGACCTAAAAAGCATGTTTTCACTCTTAAGCACAATTAAAGGAGAAGTTATAAAACCATGCTATTTCAATGGATAAATGTGGGTAAAAGGTTATAAAATCCCCTAAAACAACACAAGATAAACCGTCAAAATGGGGTTTGTCATATGTTTAATGAGGCTTTATATGACAAAAGAAGATGGCAAGATAACACACTCATAGATAATTGGATCGATGAGTGTTTACTCGAAGATTCAGAAGAAGAAGATATCGATAGAAGCTCTATCCCAACTCCTCGTAGATGGATCAACAGAGATTGAGAAGCAGGACATAATCGCCTTTTTCAAGATTACTTTGCAGATGAACCGGTGTATAATGCTAACATTTTCCGACGGAGATTTCGAATGAGAAAATATGTGTTCCTTCGGATAGTAAACGCTCTCTCAAACGTCTATCCGTATTTCCAATAGAGGGTTGATGCAACTGGAAGAAGAGGCTTGTCACTACTCCAAAAATGTACCGCTGCGATACGAATGTTAGCATATGGCGTAGTAGATGATGTTGTTGATGATTATATATGCATAGGCGAGAGCACTATAATTGAATGCTTGGAAAAATTTGTTGAAGGTGTTATTTCGGTGTTCGAGTATGAATACTTGCAAAAAACAAATCCAAATGACGTACGATGCCTGCTACAAATGACGGAGGGTTGTGGCTTTCCTGGCATGTTGAGTAGCATTGATTACATGCATTGGCAATGAAAAAATTGTCCGAAGGTGTGGAAAGGTATGTACATGAGTGGTTATCATGGGGTTGCAACCATAGTACTTGAGGTTGTAGCATCTTCAGACCTTTGGATATGGCATGCGTTCTTTGGAGTTTCTGGTTCAAATAATGATATCAACGTATTAGATCATTCTCCAGTGTTCGATGATATTCTAAATGACCGTGCTTCGAAGGTAAATTATACTATTAATGGTAATAATTATACTATGGAATACTATTTAGCAGATGGTATTTATCCTGAATAGGCCAGATTTGTCAAATCAATCTCAAAGCCATAAGGGGAGAAACGTAAGTTATTTGCACAATACCAAGAAGGGCAAAGAAAAGATGTGGAGTGAGCATTTGGAGTGTTGCAAGCACGCTTTGCAATTATACGTGGTCCAGCTCACTTTTGGGAAAAGAAGAAGTTTGTCAACATAATAAGAGCTTGTATTATATTGCATAATATGATTGTTGAGGATAAAAGAGACACTTATGCAGGAAATTTTGCTCAAAGCTGAGAGTATGATGATGTTGAAAATGGCTTATCACAACCTCAGCTAGGAGAAGAAGATTTTGCACCATATCATCAATTTCTTCAAAGAAATGCCCAACTTCAAAATAGGCAGCAACATAGACAATTGAAAGAGGACTTGATTGAACACATATGGCAATTTCATAATGCTTGTCGTCAACTATAGAGTTTAATTATGTTTTTATTTGTATTAAGTATTTTTACAAATTAGTGTAATCCCGAATTATATATTGTGTATTATTGTTATATATGAATTTATTTAATATTAATATCTTTTAATAGTGATTTATTTTTAAATTTATAAATTTAAATTATATTATTAAAAAAATTAATTACATTAATTTTAAGTATTTTAATTAATTAATTAAGTGGGATCACAACATGAACTAAAGTTAGTTCCTCCTAATAGAGAAGAGAGATATGCTTTGAGTTCTTATTTACTATTTATGACGCAAAAACTGATGTGGAGTTACTTTTTATGACAGGTGGACCATAAACAGGAACTAGGATGAATTCCCTACTGGAGATAGTCTAAATGACTAATATGCAAGTGTACACTCTCAGATCATGTTGTTTAAACCCCTTCCAAATATGAATACTCCTTTTTTTCTATTTCTTCAACAAGAGAGATAAACGATGCATATCACTAAATCTGATTCTAAAATGTTGGCGAATACTATTTACACTAAAATTGTAGCTATATCAATGCCTTTGAAACATACCAAAACGACTAAGGTAGTGCCGAATTTGTCATCACTAGAGTGAAAGAGGCCAATTTGGAAAGCATGAAAAAAACTATCAAAACTAATAATGGCCAGAAATTGTTAATAACTTCTTTCTATTAGAAAATAGAAATTTTACATCAAATAACTGTGTGGAGACACCATAACAAAATAGATTTGTTGAAAGAAATAATCAAGATATTCTAAATATGACAAGAAATCTCATGTTGCTTTCAACCTTTCAAATTATTCCTCACATTATTGAGTAGCTCATGCCATTTACATAATTAATAGAGTATTTCAAGTTGTATTTAAATACAGTCCATATCAAATTTTTAATAGTATCATTTTAGATTAAATCATTTAAATTTTTTTTATTGTTTAGCCTTTACTTCCACTTTATGTGCTTATTGAAAAAAATTGAATCATAAAACACGAAAGTGTGTCTTAAATATAAATCAAGGATAAAAAACTATATTTTACTTGATATTAAAATCCAAAAATTTTTATTTCCTAAAATATTATTTTCTTATGAATTCTATTCTTTTAAAGAGATTTTTGTCTTCACATGATCAATCTTTAGGCATTAAAAATTCGTACTCTCAAAATTTATATTTTTAAAATTTTAATTCTTCTTATTTTAAAATCTTTTATTTATTATAATCATTTTTGCAAGAGTGAAACATCAAATAGATTGCTTAATTTAAAATCTCTTTTCAATTTCCAAAACAATTTAATGACAAAATTAAGAGACTTGCATTTTATTGAAATAAAATTCTCCCATTCGAATCTCAAGCACATGCATCTAATTCTTCTGCATTATCCTCTTTTAATTCTCATATGTTTGAATTTACATCTCATGATTTTTTCTCTTGTACAATCTTCATTTTTAAAGTAAATAATTTAAAATTTGCTACGTCATTAAATAATCCAGATAATGCATCTTATGTTAGTCAACTTAATTAAAAGATCATGCAGATAAAGAAGTAATCCTATTTGTAAGAGTATTATTATATGCAAGTCAATGTTTCAACTTAACAATCTCCAACTGTTTTTAAAATGAAGTATCTGATTTTTAACTATGTGTCTTACAACATATAATCAATATAGCATAAAGCTTTTTTTATCTGCTATATTCTCCATCATAGAACCAAGAAATTATAAAGAGGTCATCCTCTATGATTGATAGCGTAAGGTAATAACTATTAAATTGAAGGCTCTTAAGGGGAATAAAACATAGAAGTTGACTTTCCTTCCTTTTGGAAAGAAGGTAATAAGTTGCAAATGAATTTTTAAGACCAAGTTCAAACACAATGCTGAAGTAAAATGCCACAAGTAAGGCTCGTTGTTAGAGGCTTTACTCATTCAACTATTTTGATATCTTCAGTCCAGTTATTAAGCTCATCACTTTAAGAATATTTTTTGCTATTACTGTTGCTAAAAGATGATATATTCACCAGTTGGATGTTAATTATTCTACTTTTTTCCAGGAAAATTTACTAGAAGAAGTGTACATGAAACTTCTATTAAAATTGGCAATCTTAGCTAGTTCAGTTTGTAAGTGGGAAAAATTATAATATGACTTGAAACAAGCTAGTAGATAGTGAAATCAGAAGTTGTGTTATATTCTCATTGAAGATGGATATGTTCAATTAAAATCAAATTGTTGTTTATTCACGAAACTATCTGATTCAATCTTCACATGTATCCTTATTTATGTGGGCGACTTGATTTTAACAAGGAATGATTGAAGAGAAATTGCTAGAATCAAACACTTCTTGGATACAAGTTTAAAATTAAAAATCTTGACAAATTAAAATTCTTTTTTGGTTATGAAATTGCCAGAAGTCAACAAGGCATTGCTATGTACAACTCAAATATACTCTTGACTTAATGAGTTTGGATTGATAAATGCAAAGTCAGTCTCCATGCTAATAGATTATACAATAAATTTATCTAAATCTTTAGGAATTTTTCTTGATGATATCGCTCTTTATAGACAACTAATTGGATATTTAATTTACAATCACCAATATATGGATGGATATATGCTTCGTCATTAGCAAGCTCAGTTAGTTTCTAGACTATAGCACAACAAAATATTTTCAAGTTGCTCTCTATGTATTTCAATATCTTAAAGGTATTCCGACTAAAAAAAATGCTATTTTTTACCTCCAACAATCTCACATTTACGATTTTTTTTTGACTCAGATTGTAGAACAGCCTGTCTAGACACTAGATTTTTTCTTTAAAAGTCGTTAATTTTTTGGTGAAGTAAGAAGTAACACTGTTGCTCGCTCTTCGAGTGAAATTGAATAGAAAGTAATGATTCTTGCCACTTGTAAAGAAATGTGGCTTTTTTATTTTTGAAGGACTTTAGAATATCCCTTTATCGTTCTATTGTTATGTATTGTGACAATTAATTCGTTCGTTTTCTTTATCACTACTAATACAATCTTTCACAAAAAATTAAGCATATAAAGATTAATTCTCATATTAATTGTGATAGAGTTCAGGAGGATCGATTAAGTTTCTTTCAATTTTTTTAACAAACTAAATTGCTGATGTCCTAATTAAGTCTCTCTCACCTAAAAATTCTTTTCTTATAATGACAAACTTAATCTCATCGATTAACGTATATAATTTATTAAAAATAAGTTCGTTAGAGAATAGGTGTTTAATGTTCAATATAGTGAGTACATATGTATGTATGTATGTGGATAATGGTATCGTAATAACAGAAAATATGTGATTTTATTCCTCAACTCTCCTTTTTACTGCACTATTTCACTACCTAGCTATTTCACTACCCTACTCTGTAAGTGTAAAGAGAATTTTGTCAACTTTTTGTTCAAAATTCTTCAACTCTTTAATTTTCTTGGTCGAGAATATTTTAGGTCAACAATTTCAATTTTTTTACAGGACCTCATTGTTAGTACTTAATACTGAAATTAATAACATTTCGTTCAAACTAACATATATATATATATATATATATATATATATATATATATATATATATATATATATATATTTGTTCTCTAATATATTATTCATGCATGTTTTGGTCACTAACGCCTCTTTCCTTTGATTTATTTTTTTTTTTATGTTTTAGAAAGAACACTCTCTTTTGTAAGATATTTAAATAATATTTTTATTTTTATTTATAAAATATGCACTCTTTTTTTAAAAAATTAAAATAACATACATTATAATCTATTTAATCAAAATACTATCAATAAACATTATAATCATATATATAAATTAATGATAATTATTTAATTAGATTAAATAATAATATATTTACTATTTTGTAACAATTTTTATTTATTTTAATTTTTGTCGTATAATATAAAGTATTTTAACTTGCTAGTCACATTTAATTTAATTTTTTTATATTTCATGATAATAATAAAATATTAAAACTAAATAAAGTCTAATACATTAATAAATAATAAATATATATTATAATATTATTATCATTTGAATCAATCAAATAAAATAATAATAATAATAATAATAATAATAATAATAATAATAATAATAATAATAATAATAATCTTTATTATTTTTAAATGGCATTTTGATCAAATAAATATACTAAAATATGTTATTTTGATATTATAAAAATAAAGAATGTAGATTTTATAAATAGAATAGCGGAATAAACGTTATTTAGATATCTCATAGAAAAAAATGTCTTCTTTTAGATAATTTTTTTATTAACAAAATTTAAACTTAAGAACATTATTTATGAAACTAAAACACTCACCATCTTAACTAATTTCACATATTAATTATTTTTAAACTACGACGATTAGCACCTACATACTAATCTACTATTATTTCACACATTTACACTGCATTTTTAACATCATATTTCTAGAACTATCTTAACTACTGATATGATAAAATATAATTGGGTAATTGATTAAGACAATTTCGTTTAACATTATTATGAGATTAGTTTTTCCAAATACTATCAATATTTGAAGATTCTGTCATCAGCAATTAGATTTTTCAGAATGCCCACATTATCTCGTTAGGAGAATGTTTACTTATTAGCACCCCGCGTGTGACAAGTTGGGTCAAAATTTGCACGCCTAGCTAGTTAACTAGTAATGTGTGTATTTGTCCAGTTTTCTCGATCGTCCTAGCAAATCCAGTTGAAAACTTTGATTCGTCCTCCTACATCATTGAATTTGATTATCTTAATTTTTGAATTATACTTCACTTCAAGTTTGAAATCGATGTCCTAATTACACAGAATCCATACACATGTGCAATGAACTTCAATTTTCAACCCTAACTTATCAATCATTTATTTATATCAATCTATATCCATCCAATATGCAAGTGTACGTTGGCAATGCAAAGTTGAATCATATTTTGTTGTAGACCTTGAAGAAACCAAGGTGGTCCGCGAGTTCCTGACCACGCACGATGGAAAAGACACCCAATAATATTAAAGTTAGTATATATTCGATTAATTATTTCATCAAACATGTAAAATGCCATTGACAAGATTAGCATACATGCCTAATTCAATTTTATAGATCGAATTGCCACCTTTATCATTGTTTTCAACAATAGCTTTTTCATTCTTGGTCCCCCTCACCCTCGATCTCTTCCGAGTTAACTACAAGGATATATACCAAATCACGGAATTATTATTTATAACCAGAAATTTTGCAGAAGAAGGTCAAATTGATGTGTGTTTCTCATGACGGAATAAAAATAAAAAATGTATATACATGGAAGCACCAATGAGCACAGGCTATTGAGAACCATATATAGGAAGCTAGCTTATATAGCAGCCCCTCTGTCCTAATTAAAAATTCAACTACCAACCTAGCTAGTTAGTAGCTAGCAGGTAGGTAGATATGACAATCATAATGTACATGTATGCAATTCAAGCTAATAGCTAACTACTGATTGTAATATGTTCATTAAGCACCGACTTAATTTAACTTAATCTCAACCCACTAAATTAAGAGTACGTAAATAGTAATTAACTTAACCCTAATCAATGTTTTCTTGAATGGATCAACGTACAGAGGGATCTGATCTGTGGCGCACGCATTTTATTTGTGCCTTTTTCTTTTCTTCTGCGCCTGCAGTTACGGTATACGTTGAGATTGGACTATAGTATACGGAGACAAAACTGTATATTTAATTTTGTATAAATAGAAAGTGGGAATATATATATACATTTTTTTTGTCTTGCTAGCTAGCCGAGCCTGAAACATTCAAGATTAATCATGGAATTGGGAGGGTACAATATCCTTCTTTTTTCCAGGAATGTGCAATATCCTGTGCAATTCTGATAGCGTCAATGGATGCACCAAGAAGGCCACGTTTGGTGAAACCCACGGCATAAAGTCCATTTTCACCTTTCCATCCATTTGGGAATGGCTTCCTCGGAAACCCATCTTTCTCACAAAACATGTCGCTTCCCTGATCATCAAAAACTAAGGCCAAATTAATACGTACTTAACTAGTTAGTTATTAGCATATATGCATACATATGGAACAGATCAATTTAATTAAAATTAAAGAGGCTAATTAATTAATTGAGCACCTTTAACCATAAGGGTACGTTGCTTTTGTATCCCGTTGCGAGAATAATGGCGTCAAAATTCTCTATTTTGCCATCAACGAACTCCACAGCATGGCGTGTTAGTCGTTTGATTCCACGGCAAACCTTAATTTTTCGAGATTTGATGTGAGCAAGTGTTCCAACATCCAAAACTGGTGTCTTTCCACATAAGTTCTTGAGCTGCAGAGGGCCAAGTTTGGGACGTTGAAGTCCGAATCGGGCAGTGTCCCCAAGCATGATGTGCGACATTACAAGCAAGAACTTATCCACAACGTTTATTGGGAACCATTTCAGTAACCCCATGGACACTCCAAATGTTGATCTCCCAAACATCTGCTGCGGCAAGATATGCACCTGCACATACATACATACGTACATATATAATTAGCAAATCCAAATTAATTGAATAGTAGTTGTTTAGTTAGTTAGTTAGTTACCGAATCTCTAACGACAAGGGATGGGCGAGCATTATGTTCGCATAGATCCAAACAAACCTCCATTCCGGAGTTTCCACAACCAACCACCAAAACATTATTCCCACTGAACATGGCTCCGCTCTTATACGAGCTTGTGTGAATTATGGGCCCTGCAAACTCATCCATCCCTTCGACCTCAGGCACCACCTCCTCCGCGTTCTCTCCGCTGGCCACTATGAGCCACTTACTGACGTACTCGTCTTGTGTCTCCGTCTTCACTCTCCAGTGCCCAATTCTGTCATCAAGCTCAGCACTTACCACAGTCTTTCCAAAGCACGGCTTGATGTCGAAATGATCAGCGTAGGCCTTGAGGTAAGAAACAAACTGGTGTTTGGTTGGATAAGAGGGGAAGTTGGAGGGGAATGGCATGAGAGGAAGCTGGCACAAGTGCTTAGGAAGATGAAGGCGCATGCGGTCGTAGGTCTTGAGCTGCCACATTGATGCCAAGCAATGAGCCCTTTCAAGAACCAGCGATGGGATACCTTTCTGCTTCAGACATGCCGCAGCTGCCACCCCTGATGGTCCTCCTCCCACTATCACTGCTCCCGGAATCCATATACTTTCCTTTCTTCTCCTCCTCATTCTCCAATCATGGATGCTTTTTCCTTCTACTTCCTTCATGTACTTCATTTCTAAATATTGTACTCACTCACTCTCTCTCTTACTGGGTTCCAATATATATATAGAGAGAGAGTGAGATTATGAACTAGTATGTAGTACTAGTGTATGTTGTGTTGTGGGTACTGAGTATTGATGATGATCGACCAGTGCTAATTAATTAAAGATGTGTATGTGTTAATTAAAAGCCTCAAATTCAAGGAGTTTGGTTATGTGGTGGCCGTGGGACATCTATATCTTTTATGTTAAATAACAACTACAATTAACCAACAAGGCACAACTAACATTTCATCCCTCTCATCTCACGCATTCTAGCTTAATTACACTATCTAGCTAGTATTTATTATTTAACTATGTACATATTGTATGGACTATGGAGATGCCTTCATTCGAATAAGGCTCAAGCTTAGCTTGCTAACCTAGGTGGTGGGACCATGGACATACAATACAATATAATGGCAAACGAGATAGACCACAGTATATGCATGAGTTGTTATACTAATAACAGCATAATAGTGAAGCCACCAAACTATATTATAAGATAATTCATCCAAATGGACGACTCTTGAAAAACCATTATTCATTAACTCTTATTCCATTTGGCATCTCTCTTTCACCCTAACAAGGTTTCAATTTGAATAATGCTAGATAATGAAATTTTTTTCGGTTAATATTAATTAATTTTTTTAAAATTATTTTTTATTAATTTATTTTAAATTTTAAACTATAAATAATAAATTCTTAACCTACATCTTAAATCACCACACTAAATTCTAAAATTCATTAGTGTCGACTAATTAAAAATTAGTTTTTTTTATATTTTTTCTTTCGATTTATATCCGAACATCACAATAACATTTAAAAAAATTTAATGAGAAAAAAACTAAAAAGTGATTTTGCATGAAAAGTATTTGCACGATCTCATGTCATTATAACAATATTCCTTCTTTCTTTTAAACTTAAAAAGTTTTATATAGCATATTCGTAAGATAATCGATATACCGCCACATTTATGATTTATGTGAAGCGATTGAATTATTCAAAGTTAATCAGTGCTAAACTGCTAATAGATATTAAGCTGCTTTTTAATTATTTTAGTCACTGCTGCTGCATTACACATACATGAACTTATGACCATAATAAAAATTTCACTGGAATGGACACCAACCTAGCGTAATATGATAATTGGTACATTATTCCTTCGAGTCTTAAAACTAAGAACAAATCGCAACCAGGGGCGGAGCCTCATGTAACCAAACGGGGCCAAACTTTAAATTTTTTTTATAAATTGTGTATAAATTTTAGTTTAGTTTCTCTTAAAAATTTTATTTTATTTTTCTATTGCAAAATTAATTTTTGGCCTTATCCTAAAAGTTCAATCTAGTTCCAGCTTCTTATCGCAGCTCAGGTTACAGAAAGAGAGATTATGAATATTCAAAGTTATTAATTTCATATATAGTTTTAATTATGGAGAGGAGCCATCAGCACCGGCATTAATTTCATATATAGTTTTAATTGAACATATTCAGTTTTATTTTATGATCTCACATCTAATTGGATGGCAGAGGTGTATTAAATGTTTTTACTTATAATTTTAGCGGATTTCGTATCGTCATATATGTCAAATGCAAAGGCTATGCTATGCTATGCAGGTCTAGCTTTATTAATTAAAAGGTAGTAGAAAGATCACTCCATAATCATCAAGTTATTTAATTTGACAATAATATAGTCACGTATATATGTGTCATAGTTTTTCTGGAATTATATAATAGTATAGCGCGCATGACCTTCAATAGTAATATCTCTAACTTTTAAACGTTGTCAATGTGCTAGCTAATTAGTATAACTCCTATAGCATAGCTCAGCTCCTAAACTCGCATGCTACGGTCTTTTGTTTGCATAAAAAGTCATACATGCATGCATGATCCGATTGCAAAATCATCATCAATCGTGTCTCATTACTCATGATGACTCATCTCTCTTTAATCAAGTTAACTTTCAACATTTTATGCAGCAAGACAACTTTACCACGTGGATTCTCCTCGAGGAACTTTTCAAATGCCCAGATCTTGAGGGGAATTCCTTTATCAAGACTACAGTCAATCACACTCAATATTACGTGTCCATTATTAGTTTATAGCATAAACTGATCTCAGTGATGCACATTTATCAGCAAAGCACAGAGAACGGAAACAACAAATCAAGGAATAATAATCAGTGACTATAAAATGTTTGATCATGGCACTTTCGCGCAATTTAACTCCTACCTTTCAGTTTACGGAGTTCAAGGGCTGGAATAAACTGACCATAGTCAACACCAATAGGAATTGAAGTTTCAAACTCCCTAAAAACGTAAAGCATCAGCCTCATGAGACGGAAACCAGGAAGTGCATAAAAGCATATTCATTTGTAACTATATTTAGTAACATTCTACAGAATAGATGAAATTCCTTTATACTATATTCTATAAATATAGAAGAGATAGATAGATGGTGCATTCTCTGGTGGCTACAGTATTTTCGTCGCTACAATGGTTACATGCTGCTCTCCAATCTGCGGTTTACACGTGGAAAACTAGTTGGGCTTGGACTTTTAGCTAGGAGTTGTTAATTAATGCATGACGGTAAAAAAATTAAGTGAGAAGGTAAATCCTGTGAAGGATTATGAGTTACAAAATGAACATCACCCATAATACAATCACTCATCCTAAAAGGATAAACTGATTTTGGAATTCACCAAGAATCGAACTCTTGACCTTTCAAATCTGGAGCTCAAATACCATATCATGATACCACTCATCTCAAAAGTTCAAGTTGATGAAAAAAGGTAACACTAATGGTTATATCTCTAATATTCCCTAAACTTCCATTGTACACATTGTACAAATATTCTATTGGCTCCCTATAGGGTAACTGAAAGCAGGTGCACCTTTAAAAGGTAATATGCCGTTGAAATTGCTGGTAGCAGCTAGCGTGGTAACGACAAGCAGTTATTGTGTGTCTTTTTTTCTTTTTCTTTCCAACATATGATTTCGCTAGAAAGAGTGTGAGAAGTTGTATAACCAGTGTGAGCAGTTGCTACCTATTGGATAGGATGATTGTCATTGTATTTTGTTTAATGGTCGTTATGATTTGTTCATATATTTGGATTGTGTGTAATTGAGAGTGATTTAGAAGGTAGCTCAAAGTTTTCTGTGTAATGAACGGAAGGATAGAGCACGAGGTCGAAGGATGAGAAAGAGAAGATAGTAGAATTGAGTTGTCAAAAACAGAGCAAGTGAACATGACATCGAAGGACATACTAGGAAAAGTGGTAGGGCAGGGAATGATGGGAAAGTAGAGGCATCTAGTCCCACTTCGGTGCGGTCGAATGAAGAGTAGTATATATCAAGCTGCTGCGAGGTAGGAATAACTGTGGAGGAATTGACTTTGGCTGAGTTTGATTTTGTTGAGGAGGCATATCCAAGGTTTGTGGAATATGCACGGGTTACTGGTTTTGTGGTTTGGAAGGGAGATGTTGGAAAAGATGATGAAGGTAATATTGTGACAATTTTTTTACTGTAATAGACAAGGGTTGAGGGATAAAAAATATTATGATATGATTGATAGGAAACAGCCACACAAACCAGTTATAACAACCAACTGTAATGCAAGGTTTTGTGGTTCATCTAGATAAGGGTTGTGGGAAATGGAAGATGAAGTCTTTCGTTATGGATCATAACCATGATTTAGTCTCACTGACCTTCACGAATGTAATAACACCGCATCATCAAATGTCAGATGGTGACTGAGCCCATATTCATAGATTGTATGAAGTAGGTTTTCAAACAACCCAAAGCATGGGATTCTTTGCTTATCTCGCAAGTGGTTATCGTAATTTGCATTTTATAAAGAAGGATCTATATAACTATATTGATGAGGTTCGACATTCTCGCATCATTGAAGGTGATACAACAACGACAATTAATTATCTTAAAGGGAAGATCGAATTTGATCCGTTAGCTGTGTTTAGTACCCGTATTGTGCCAAAAACCACTTGGATAATCTGTTTTGGTGTGACGATCAAATGCAACATGACTATGATTGTGTTTGTGATGTGTTAGCCTTTGACTCAACCGATAGGAAGACTTTATACAATAGACCTATGGTGATATTTTCAGGAAGCAATCACCATAGGCAGACCATTATATTTGGGTTTGGGTTGTTTGAAGATGAGAAGATTCCTTCTTATAAATTGTTGCTAAGGAGTTTTTTGAATGTAATGAGGAAAAAGGAGTCAAAGGTTGTGGTTATAGATGAAAATGAATCGATGAAGAAGGCCATGCGAAGCGAGTTTCCTAACGCAACAAACTGACTTTATAGTTAGCATCTTGCTTGGAATGTTGTGTCTAACATTAAGGATGCTAATTTTTGTGGTGCATTTAATATTGCGGTATATGGATCCATAAAGATGCAAAATCTTCATTCTTAGTTGGTGGGGCTTTAACGATGGATCCATAAAAGGTATTTTGGATACGTTATGAGGACCTGGGAAGTGCATGCATGTCTATGTGCTTTTTGGCCTCCCAAGATGCAGAGATGTACGAAAATGCTCTTGCTCAAGTGTCAAAGATGTCAAAGGAAATTGAGGCAGTGTGCCCGAGGGGTGAAAGTGGTCGACCAGGGAGAGTAGGTGAGGAATATCGTCATATTTTGGATCCTACTATTGTAAGGTCGAATGGTGCTCTAAGAGGTAGCACAAATGCAAAGATAGGAAGGCGATGCAGACAGTTGATGCGTGAGCATCTTTCCTATCTTTTCTTAGTGAATTTGCATTTAATTTGTTAAGTTTAATCAAGAATTAATTATCTTTTAGCCGCTATGGATGCTACTTTGAGTCTTGTGCAATTCTATTTATTTTAGGTAGCATTCGGCTGGATTTGATGGAGTTTCTGTAGCACAAGAATTAAAGGAGAGGACAGCGAGAAGTGACGTGCGTGCGTACCTGATGCGTGCGCGTGATTTGGAGCTTTCCATGGCGACGCGTGTACGTTCCTGACGTGTGCGTGTGATTTAGATATTTGTGCAGCGACACGTGCGCGTACCTGACATGTACACGTGACACGCGAAGAAGACTATCGAGGCGTATGCGTGACATGCGCCACGTGCAGAAAACACAGAAAATACTGGGGACGATTTTTGGGCCCCATTTTTACACTCAAATAAGGTGCAGCTCTTTGCCAAGTTAGGCGTGGATCCAGTGAAGCAAGTGGTCCCCATCCATCAATTGAAGACTTGCTGATTGCTATAATTAATTCTGATTTAAATTCAAATTTGATTTTAAATTAGGAAAAGATATTATTTTAATTTTAAAAATAGATTTTTAAATTAATTAGGATTAGATATAAAAGATAAGAGGATTCTATTCCATTAGGATTCAGTATTTTACAGTTTACCTGAATCCTTATTTTCTCTCTGAACCATGAGCAACTAAACCTCCACTGTTAAAGTTAGGAGCTCTGTCTATTGTATGGATTGATACTATTATTTTTCTATTTTAATTCATGTTTTGATTTATATTTCAAGAATTATTTTCGTTCTTTATCTTATGAATTTGGGTGGAAGGGAAGTATGACCCTCTTTCTAATTGAGTTCTTGTATAACTTGGGAAAGCTTTTTACTTGAACAAGAGCTTGAAAATATTTTTTCCTAAATTCTAATTATCTGGGTTTAACGGGATACGTGACATATAATTCTCTTATTTTTGGGTAATTAGGATTTTTGTGGCATATAAACTGGAATTTGAACTTCACCCTCTAATTGGAATTAATTGACCAAGGAATTGGCGGTTGATGAATTTTAGAGGAGACTAGAAAGCTCTAAGGAATTAGGGTCTAGTCACAAATAGTTTGCCATGAATTAAATCTTGCATGATTAAAATAGTTAGTAAGAAAAGTCAATCCAGAAAATAGATAACTCTAAAACCTTAACTGCCTTCTTCATATTGTTTTTCCCAACTTATTTACTTGCTTGTTTAATTCTCTGATTTATTGTTTAATGCTTTTTGAACACCAAAACACTCTTTTCTGTTAGCCTAACTAAGTAAATCAATCAACCATTGTTGTTTAGTCCATCAATCCTCGTGGGATCGACCCTCACTCACTTGAGGTATTACTTGGTACGACTCGGAGCACTTGCCGGTTAGTTTGTGGTTATATATTCTGCATCAACAGTGCCATGGGGTCGACCACAACCGAATGATTTGTCCCATGAACGATGAAGAGCCGGATGATGATGTTAGTATCTTATTACGATGTTTCCTCCATTATAACTTCTTAGTGCATGAATTGTTTAGTTGATTATGTTGTGTGATGTATGTTTAGAAGTTGTGCAGTTTTCTGTTGATTTGGAAGCATTGTCTTCTGCTTGTTTCATGTTTTCGCAAGCACCAGGGACAATGAATAGCCAGTCTCAAGCTTCTGGTAACAAGGTTCGAGAAAATTAGGAGCGTGGTGATATTTTACGATTCGTGTAGAACTTGAAATATGTGATCTGTTTCTCATGGTGAGACTGTTGAATGTAGGATCTTTTTGTTGACCAATAGATTAGAACCTTTTTCTTGTGAAGGATACAAGTTGAATATGCAGGGTAAACTGTGCTTATAGTGATGCTCAATGCTAATGAGTTAATGAATGACAAATTAGGGTATGCTTGATAATTATGAATTGTTGTTGTTGAATTTTAGATTTGTCAATGTTTGAGCTGTCACTCAGGATCTGTAGGCTTTTGTGAAAATATTAAAAGTTAGACCAGATGAGGTTTATTTGGATGGTGCAAATGTTCAATGAATTGCATGAATTTTTCAACAGCAAATTTAGCTTAGGTGAAAATTAATTAACAAAATGATATGTATTAACTGTAATTGTTGAGGTTGTACATGTGTCAAACTGAAATAATTATATCTAGTTTAGTACTGATGATATTTATGTAAGATTATGGTGATCCCTAATTTAGGCAGGTAGATATTAAGGCTAAAGGGTTGTATGAGTGCAACTCATAATTTTGTTGTTATGATTTTTATTTTTTTTTTCAAAATAAAGTTACTTTACTGGTTTAGGTAAATATATTACTCATTGAAATTAGGAACTTTAAATGTAAGTGTTGTTATGTTGTTTTATTAGTTAAAAAAGGAGATGACATTCATCTGTTCTAGTATATGAAATGGGCAAACAACATGTCAGTAGTTTAATTGAGTTGGATACTAAATGAGGGCCCAAAAAATGTACAGGAAAGATAAATTGTGTCACTCACTAGTATTGATTTCTTCAGACATAGGTCACAAAAAAATTTGGAAAAAAATCACTGTGTATTTTAAACTGTTAAAATAACCATTTTTAATTTTCCTTGCATCTAAGGATATATGGAAATAATGAAGTTAAAGGTAAATTTAGTTGTCCAAGCATCATTGTAATGATATTAAGGAAAATGCTTCATTAACAATATGAATTTGATTTTAATTTTTTTCTTTAAACTGATATCAAAGTTTATGTTTTTGAATAATTACGTCAAAATAAAAAAAATGAAAATTCATAAATTCAAAGTCATAATTCTAAGTTGTGCATACAAATATAATCAGGACTGTGAAAAATAATGTATAAATAAAACTGTTACATCACAACGTTACTAGATTGGATAGATATGTAGTCCAGTTAAAGACAAATAAACCTTCACTTGTGAGCTAAAGTGTAACCGGTGACTACAAGAACAATACCGCAAATAATGAAGTTAAAGAAATTAGTCATCCTTAATGATGTGCTTCAAAGTTATACTAAACATAGCTGGAGAAATTTAACAGGTCTTAAAGACATGGTTTAAGTCTAAGATAGGCATGCTCATAAATAGTATTTTTTTATATTACGAAAGTTGAGTGTATGACCCACACACTCTTTGGATTCTTTCGTTGTCTTATGCCCTTTATCAAAAGGTGCTTTCCCAACGAGCCTCATCTTTAAATCCTTATATCGTACCTCTATGATTATTCAAAATGATATTGTATCAATTTATGCCTATGAAAATTGCTTCCGCAAATAAAGCGTACTCTGAACTATTAGAATAATAGGATTGTGTAGTGTATTTTGTTGTTGCTTCTAAAAATTTTTGAAATTCATACATTGAAATGCATTAAGTTGTAAGAATGTTACCTTAATAGGAAATACGTTTCATGGGTTACACAAATGGGCATGTCAAATTAGCTACAATGGTAGTACGAATGAATCTCCAAAAATGTATTGCCCACTTCAAAAGTAGTTGGTATTCAAACTAGTCCATCGTAGCTAGTAGTTTTTTGGTCTTTATATATTCAAACAAGCAGTTGCAAAAGGATGGTTGTAACCATGTAGGTCACTTTGTAGCTAGGAAACATTTGATAAAGTTCCTCCAGTAATCCAAAGTAGCTTGGATGATCTCAATGCGTTTGTAATTATGGTACTTAAGAACCATGTCAACTACAACCCCTCATATGGTTGTTGGTGGACGAAATTGTGATCACTATTCTTTGATTTGCATTCATTGTAAAATTATGGAATTTAGAAATTGGCATGAGTGGACACAACTTCGTTCAACTAACCAGCAAGTGTACTGGGTCGTCCAAGTAATAAACCTTACGCGAGTAAGGGTCGATCCCACAGAGATTGTTGGTATGAAGCAAGCTATGGTCACCTTGTAGATCTCAGTTAGTGATTGGAATCATAGAGTCAAATAGAATTAAATTGGATAAATAAAATAAATAAAAGGGATAAGAATACTTATGTAAATTCATTGGTGAGAATTTCAGATAAGCATATGGAGATACTGTATGGCTCAAGGACGCCTACTTCCCTACTGCTTCAACTCAATCTTTCTTACTCCTTTCCATGGCAAGCTGTGTATAGGGGTTCACCATCAGCGGTGGCTACTTTCAATCCTCTCGGGAAAATGATCCTCTGCGGCTGTCACTCGCATGGCTAATCGTCTGGAGGCATCACCCGTGGTTGATGGCTACATCCCATCCTCGCAGTGAAAACTACGCTCACGCGCTCTGTCACAGCACGGCTAATCACTGGTCGGTTCCCGCTCCTACTGGAATAGAATCCCTTGATTCTTTTGCGTCTGTCACTAACGCCCAGCACTTGCGAGTCTGAAGCACGTCACAGTCATTCATTACCGGAATCCTACTCGGAATACCACAGACAAGGTTAGACTTTTCGGATTCCCAGGATCCTACTCGGAATACCACAGACAAGGTGAGACTTTCCGGATCCTCATAAATGCCGCCATCTATCTAGCTTATACCACGAAGATTCTGTTGGGGAATCTAAGAGATACACATTCAAGCTCTGTTGCATGTAGAACGGAAGTGGTTGTCAATCACGTGCGTTCATGAGTGAGAATGATAATGAGGGTTACTTATCATCACATTCATCATGTTCTTGGGTACGAATGAATATCTTGGAATAAGAATAAGAGAGATTTGAATAAAAGAAAATAGAATTGCATTAATACTTGAGGTACAGCAGAGCTCCACACCCTTAATCTATGGTGTGCAGAAACTCCACCGTTGAAAATACATAAGTGAAAGGTTCAGGCATGGCCAAATGGCCAGCCCCCATGTGGTCACAAGACCGAATGATCAAAAAAAGACCTCTAATACAATAGATAAATGTTCTATTTATAATAAACTAGCTCCTAGGGTTTACATGAGTAAGTAATTGATGCATAAATCCACTTCCGGGGCCCACTTGGTGTATGTTTGGGCTGAGCTTGATTAATCCACGAGCTGAGGCTTCTCTTGGAGTTGAACTCCGAGTTATGACGTGTTTTGGGCGTTCAACTCCGGATCATGACGTTTTTCTGGCGTTTAACTCCAGACAGCAGCTTGTACTTGGCATTCAACGCCAAGTTACGTCGTCATTCTTCGAATAAAGTATGAACTATTATATATTGCTGGAAAGATCTGGATGTCTACTTTCCAACGCCGTTGAGAGCGCGCCAATTGGAGTTCTGTATCTCCAGAAAATCCATTTTGAGTGCAGGGAGGTCAGATTCCAACAGCATCAGCAGTCCTTTTGTCAGCCTTCTTCAGAGTTTTGCTCAAGTCCCTCAATTTCAGCCAGAATTTACCTGAAATCACAGAAAAATACACAAACTCATAGTAAAGTCCAGAAATGTGAATTTAACATAAAAACTAGTGAAAACATCCCTAAAAGTAGCTTAAACTTACTAAAAACTACCTAAAAACAATGCCAAAAAGCGTATAAATTATCCGCTCATCACAACACCAAACTTAAATTGTTGCTTGTCCCCAAGCAACTGAAAATCAAATAGGATAAAAGAAGAGAATATACTATAAATTCTAGAATATCAATGAATGTTAATTATAATTAGATGAGCGGGACTTGTAGCTTTTTGCTTCTGAACAGTTTTGGCATCTCACTTTCTCCTTTGTAGTTCAGAGTGATTGGCGTCTCTAGGAACTTAGAATTTTGGATAGTGTTATTGACTTTCCTAGTTAAGCATGTTGATTCTTGAACACGGCTACTTATGAGTCTTGGCCGTGGCCCTAAGCACTTTGTTTTCCAGTATTACCACCGGATACACAAATGCCACAGACACATAACTGGGTGAACCTTTTCAGATTGTGACTTAGCTTTGCTAGAGTCCCCAGTTAGTGGTGTCCAGAGCTCTTAAGCACACTCTTTTGCTTTGGATCACGACTTTAACCACTCAGTCTCAAGCTTTTCACTTGGACCTTCATGACACAAGCACATGGTTAGGGACAGCTTGATTTAGCCGCTTAGGCCTGGATTTAATTTCCTTGGGCCCTCCTATCCATTGATGCTCAAAGCCTTGGATCCTTTTTACCCTTGCCTTTTGGTTTTAAGGGCTATTGGCTTTTTCTACTGCTCCTTCTTTTTCTTTCTCAATTTTTCGCCATTTTTTTTTCACAAGCTTTTGCTTTTTCACTGCTTTTTCTTGCTTCAAGAATCAATTTCATGATTTTTTTCAGATCATCAATAACATTTCTCTTTGTTCATCATTCTTTCAAGAACCAACAATTTTAACACTCATAAACAACAATATCAAAAGACATATGCACTGTTCAATCATTCATTCAGAAAACAAAAAGTATTGTCACCACATCAATATAATTAAATTAAATTCAAGGATAAATTCGAAATTTATGTACTTCTTATTCTTTTGAATTAAAACATTTTTCATTTAAGAGAGGTGAAGGATTCATGGAATTATTCATAATCTTTAAGGCATAGTTACTACATACTAATGATCATGAAGTAGATAAACATATAAAAAAAACGAAAAGTAGAAAAAAAATTTTAGAACAAGGAATGAGTCCACCTGAGTGAGGGTGGCGCCTTCTTGAAGATCCAATGGTGCTTTTTGAGCTCCTTTATGTCTCTTCCTTGCTTCTGTTGCATGATCCCTAGTGATTTTGGTGTTTTTATCATTATTTGCTCCCAATAGTTGTGTGGAGGATAATTTATCCCCTGAGGTATCTCAGGGATCTCTTGATTTGCAGCCACATGTTCTACCACTGAGCTATGACGGCTTATATTAGTCTTTCCATCTCCCATGACTCAGAGGTGGAATCTTTTGTCTTTTTCCTTGTTCCTGCTCATATAGGAAAGAAGAGAACAAGAAAAGAAAGTGGAATCATCTATGTCACAGTATAGAGATTCCTTTATGTTAGTAGAAGAAGAAAGGGAAGAAGAGTGAAGAAGAATGGGTAAGGATAGAGGTGGTGATTTGAGATGAAGAGAAGTGAAGAGAATTGTTAGTAAATAAATAAATTAAATAGAATAAGAGAAGAGAAGAGAAATTTCGAAAATAATTTTTGAAAAAGAGGTTAGTAATTTTCGAAAATCAAAGACAAAATATAATTAAAATTAAAATTTAAAACAAAAAGAATTTTTGAAAAAGAGAGGGAGAATTTTCGAAATTTAGAGAGGGATGGGTAGTTAGTTAGTTTTGAAAAAGATAAGAAACAAACAAAAAGTTAGTTAGTTGATTTGAAAAAGATTTGAAATCAAATTTTGAAAAAGATAAGAAGATAAGAAGTTAGATAAGATATTTTGAAATCAAATTTTGAAAAAGATAAAGTTTTTGAAAAAGATAAGATAAAAAGATAAAAAGATTTTTAAGAAAAAGATATTTTGAAAAAGATTTAATTTTTAAAATTACTTAACTAACAAGAAACTACAAGATAAGATTCTAGAACTTAAAGATTGAACCTTTCTTAACAAGAAAGTAACAAACTTCAAATTTTTGAACCAATCACATTACTTGTTAGTTAATTTTCGAAAATTAGATATAAAAGATAAGAAAAAGATTTTGAAAATATTTTGAAAAAGATTTTTGAAATTTTCGAAAATTATAAAAAATGAAAAAGATATGATTTTTGAAAAAGATTTTGAAAAGATAAGATTTTTAAAATTGAAATTTTGACTTGACTTGTAAGAAACAACTAATTTTAAAAAATTTTTGACCAAGTCAACCCAAAATTTCGAAAATTTGGAGGAAAATAAGGAAAAGATAATTTTTTTATTTTTTTGAATTTTTTTTATGATGAAAGAGAAAAACACAAAAATGACCCAAAACATAAAGATTTTGGATCAAAACACAAGATGCATGCAAGAACACTATGAATGTCAAGATGAACACCAAGAACACTTTGAAGATCATGATGAACATCAAGAACATAATTTTGAAAAAATTTTGATGCAAAGAAAACATGCAAGACACCAAACTTAGAAATCTTTAATGCATGGACTCTAACAAACGAAAAATGCATATGAAAAACAACAAACAACACAAAACAAGAAAACCTCAAGATCAAACAAGAAGACTTGTCAAGAACAACTTGAAGATCATGAAGAACACCATGAATGCATGAATTTTCAAAAAAAATGCAAGAAAAAATTTTTAAAGCATGCAATTGACACCAAACTTAAAAATTGACTCAAGACTCAAACAAGAAACACAAAATATTTTTGGTTTTTATGATTTTATGATTTTTTTTTGTATTTTTATTATTTTTTTTTCGAAAATATTTTTGGAAAAATGAAAAATAAAAGAAAAATTTTTGAAAAAGATTTTTGAAAAGAAAATTACCTAATCTGAGCAACAAGATGAACCGTCAGTTGTCCATACTCGAACAATCCCCGGCAACGGCGCCAAAAACTTGGTGGACGAAATTGTGATCACTATTCTTTGATTTGCATTCATTGTAAAATTATGGAATTTAGAAATTGGCATGAGTGGACACAACTTCGTTCAACTAACCAGCAAGTGTACTGGGTCGTCCAAGTAATAAACCTTACGCGAGTAAGGGTCGATCCCACAGAGATTGTTGGTATGAAGCAAGCTATGGTCACCTTGTAGATCTCAGTTAGTGATTGGAATCATAGAGTCAAATGGAATTAAATTGGATAAATAAAATAAATAAAAGGGATAAGAATACTTATGTAAATTCATTGGTGAGAATTTCAGATAAGCATATGGAGATACTGTATGGCTCAAGGACGCCTACTTCCCTACTGCTTCAACTCAATCTTTCTTACTCCTTTCCATGGCAAGCTGTGTATAGGGGTTCACCATCAGCGGTGGCTACTTTCAATCCTCTCGGAAAAATGATCCTCTGCGGCTGTCACTCGCATGGCTAATCGTCTGGAGGCATCACCCGTGGTTGATGGCTACATCCCATCCTCGCAGTGAAAACTACGCTCACGCGCTCTGTCACAGCACGGCTAATCACTGGTCGGTTCCCGCTCCTACTGGAATAGAATCCCTTGATTCTTTTGCGTCTGTCACTAACGCCCAGCACTTGCGAGTCTGAAGCATGTCACAGTCATTCATTACCGGAATCCTACTCGGAATACCACAGACAAGGTTAGACTTTCCGGATTCCCAGGATCCTACTCGGAATACCACAGACAAGGTGAGACTTTCCGGATCCTCATAAATGCCGCCATCTATCTAGCTTATACCACGAAGATTCTGTTGGGGAATCTAAGAGATACACATTCAAGCTCTGTTGCATGTAGAACGGAAGTGGTTGTCAATCACGTGCGTTCATGAGTGAGAATGATAATGAGGGTTACTTATCATCACATTCATCATGTTCTTGGGTACGAATGAATATCTTGGAATAAGAATAAGAGAGATTTGAATAAAAGAAAATAGAATTGCATTAATACTTGAGGTACAGCAGAGCTCCACACCCTTAATCTATGGTGTGCAGAAACTCCACCGTTGAAAATACATAAGTGAAAGGTTCAGGCATGGCCAAATGGCCAGCCCCCATGTGGTCACGAGACCGAATGATCAAAAAAAGACCTCTAATACAATAGATAAATGTTCTATTTATAATAAACTAGCTCCTAGGGTTTACATGAGTAAGTAATTGATGCATAAATCCACTTCCGGGGCCCACTTGGTGTATGTTTGGGCTGAGCTTGATTAATCCACGAGCTGAGGCTTCTCTTGGAGTTGAACTCCGAGTTATGACGTGTTTTGGGCGTTCAACTCCAGATCATGACGTTTTTCTGGCGTTTAACTCCAGACAGCAGCTTGTACTTGGCATTCAACGCCAAGTTACGTCGTCATTCTTCGAATAAAGTATAAACTATTATATATTGCTGGAAAGATCTGGATGTCTACTTTCCAACGCCGTTGAGAACGCGCCAATTGGAGTTCTGTAGCTCCAGAAAATCCATTTCGAGTGCAGGGAGGTCAGATTCCAACAGCATCAGCAGTCCTTTTGTCAGCCTTCTTCAGAGTTTTGCTCAAGTCCCTCAATTTCAGCCAGAATTTACCTGAAATCACAGAAAAACACACAAACTCATAGTAAAGTCTAGAAATGTGAATTTAACATAAAAACTAGTGAAAACATCCCTAAAAGTAGCTTAAACTTACTAAAAACTACCTAAAAACAATGCCAAAAAGCGTATAAATTATCCGCTCATCAGTTGTAGTCAGTAATTTTCTACATAATTATAAAGGATTTTAGCTAATATAATTTCTCAAAGGAACACGAATAATATCCTCAGGTTAAGCATGTGTGGCTATACCCGAATCTCATATGAGTTTCACAACTGATACAACACCACCCACTACACAACGTACATGCCGCATTGATTACTGAAAAAAATATTTTGGCTATGATTTTTTTATTAGACTTATTCATACATGATTCTGTTATCGGGTAATGATGGGAGAAAATATCGGTAAAGATTTTCACAAAAATATCACGTTGCAAGTATAGATATAAACCGACAATTAAACCTCAATCAAATTTAATTTGGTTGTCACAAGTAATAAATCCCTAATAAAAGTAATAACCGAAGTATTCAAATCTCGGGTCGTCTCTCAAGGAATTGCAGGGAAGTGTTTTTGTTATTGGTTATGAAGTATAGTTGGAGTTTTTGAATAAGGAAACAAGAAATGTAAATGGCAAAGGAAATAAACTAATAGCTAAGAAAGTTCTTGGTAAGGTATGAGAATTAGAAGTCCTATCCTCATTATCATCATCAATTGTGATAAGAATTGTTCATTGCTCCCACTTAGTTAACCTCTAACTATGGAGGAAAGTCAAGTGGAGAAAATCAAATTGGATCCACAAGTCCTAGTCAAATCTAAAGGGAAAGACTAGCTTTAGTGACATGCAATTCAATTAGCAACTTATCAATTATCAATCAACAATAGAATTTGATAATTCAAGAGTCTCCAAATGCTCACCCTAAGCCAAGAGAAGGAAAATCTACTCTAGCATCCTTCCAAGCATTTAATCAAACACTTGGAAGGCATAAAAAAAATATAGAAAAATAATAAGAGATAATAAAATCTAAGATACCCAATTGCAAGACAACAATAACAAATGAGGAGAGAAACAATAACATGAAATACCTCAAATTGCATTAATGAGAAATTGAATCTAACATGAAGGATTCATAAACCAAATTAGCAAAATAAGGAAATCATAAAAGGAAATACATAACTAAAGTACTAGAATAATAGAATGTAGAAGAGAAACTAAATTAAAGTAACATGAAAATCTAAAATTGAGAAGAACTAAACCTAAAAACCTAAAACCTAGAGAGAGGAGAGAGCCTCTCTTTCTACAAAATTACATCTAAAACCTAAATTGTGAATAATGAGAAGTGTATCCTTGATTCTGTTCCACTCCGAGCCTCTAATATGTGTTTTCAGGCTTGAAATTGGACCAAAAACAACCCATAAATTGCCAGGACGATTTCTAATACGTACAGCACGTGGCTCCGTCACGTGTACGCGCGCGTCGCTTGTTTGCCGCACTATCCATGCGTACTCGTCATCCACGCGTACGCATTGCTTAACAGCAAGGCAACTATGGTAAATTGCATATCATTTCGAAGCCCCGGATCTTAGCTTTCCAACGCAACTGGAACCGCCTCATTTGGACCTATGTAGCTCAAGTTATGATCGATTTAATACGAATAGGTCAGGCTTGACAGCTTTGCAATTCCTTCAATTTCTTGTATTCCTTCCACTTTTGCATGGTTCCTTTCCATCCTCTAAGCCATTCCTCCCTTATAAACCCTAAAAACACTTAACACACATATCAAGGCATCGAATGATAATAAGAGAAGATTAAAATTAGCAAATTTAGGGTCAAAGAAGCATGTTTTCACTTATAACACAAAATTAGGAAGGAAAATGTAAAACATGCGATTTCTATGAATATGTGTGAGAATAGTGGATAAAATCTACTAAATTAAGTACAAGATAAACTGTAAAATATCGGTTTATCAATCTCCACACACTTAAACATTAGCATGTCCTCATGCTAAGCTCAAGAGAAACTATAAAGAGTGAAGGCAAAATGGTAGGATGTATAAAATACAACCTATTTGTATGAATGCAGCTAAATGCAAAATGCTTTTACCTACTTGGTGAAAAGTAAATAAACCTTTCAAGAACAAATATGAACTGGATTTTACTAACTCAAATCATAAAAAATGAAGTACAAATAGACTTGCAGAAGAAAATAGCTCATGAAAGCCGGGAACAAAAAATCGATCATCGAACCCTCACTGGACGTGTATACACTCTAATCACTCAAGTGTTTGAGGTTCGATTCTCTCAATTCTCTACTAATCTTGCTTTCTAAGACTTTATCTTCTTCTACCAATCAACAAAGATTTAATGCACAAAATACACATATCAAGAGGTCTTTTAAGGGTTGTAATGGGGTTAGGGTCAAGGTAGGATTGTATTTGGTCAAGTGGACTAAAATCTGAATCCTTAATTAACCTAAACTTCCCACCTAACTTAGGATAATCCATGTAATCAAAATACACAACCTAACTATCCATTAACCATGTTTTGCACATATTCATGCATCCCAAATTGAGTACAACTCTTATGCATTGCTACCAACATTTACTTTGGGGCATTTTGTCCCTTTTTTATTTATTTGCTCTTTTTCTTTTCTTTTTCTCTTTTTTTTTTCATTGTATTTTTTTCTTTTCTTTTGTTTTTCTCAATGCATATGATTAAGGTATTGAATGCATAAACATGTCCTCAACATTTTTTGCACTTTTTTTTACAAAAAGTATACAACACCCAATTCTCAAACCAAAAATTGGCAAACCCAACTTCCCCACACTTAAATCATTAACACTCTCACTAGTCTAAGCTAACCAAGGATTAAAATTAAGGACATTATTGTTTTTTGCTTAGAGTTAATGATGAGCTAAAGTAAAGAATAAATGGGGTTAAAAGGCTCAACATTGGTTTACAAAGGATAATGAAAAGGTTAAGGCCATATGGGTATGTAAGCTCAGTGAAACAAAGGCCTCAATCATATAAGTGCATGCATACATTAAACAATGGAAATATAGAATTAAGCAAGACAAAGATCACAATTTTAGAGAGAACAACACACACCAAAATTAAAACATTGGTTGATAAGACGCAACCAATCAAATAGGCTCAAAATCTCACTGGTTTTGTGTGTTCGAGCTCTAAACCATGTTCCAAAATCAATTTCTTCAAGTAAGTTCAACAAAATTTTAATTCAATTTAGTGAAATGCTATAAAAAAGTTTCTTGAAAATGAAAATATTACTTCAACCAAGTAGTTGGTAAAATATGCACAAAATCAAATAAACATGCAATCAAACATGCAAATGCAATAACTAATTTAACAAAGAAAACTAAACATTGGTGTTAAGACAGGAAGTAGTTACCAGCGGAAGTCGGTATCGACTTTCCCACACTTAAAGATTGCACCGTCCTCGTTGCATGCAAAGATGTGCAAGTAGACGGGTGGTTGTAGATGATGAGCTTTCCTCAAAGAGTGTGTGACGGGACTCGTTTGTCTCCCCATTTAGAAGTGTTTCATTCCCTTTCTTGGTGGCTATCCTGAAAGAAGAGAAAAAGGAAGAAGAGTAACCCACAAACAAAGATATGTAAACAAATAAAATATGGGTGGGCTAATGCCAAATAATAATGAGATTCTCATTACATGGTAGCTACAACATGGATGTGAGAAAATAATATGATCAAATGGCATATCAATAGTGCATGAATTGCAACAATGACGGAGAGAGAGTGGGTCATGAAAGACAATATAAGTTCAAATCAATGCAAAAGGAATACAAGTGTAATAAAAGATTAGCATTGACCTATAAATAATATTACCCAACAATGAAAACAAGTCAAGATGCACCAAAATAATGCCTAGAAGATGCAACAGTTGAAGAAGAACATTTAACACCAATGGAAAAATAATAAACTTAGAAAAGAAAATATAAACATGCACAATGTTAAAATACAATGAATGAAAATATGCAAATGAATTAAGTAAAAGAGAATGAAAGAGAATAAGGATGAGAAGTTAAAGAAATGAAGAAGAAGGAAGTAAGAAAGGGAGATGAAAGAATAAGAAAGGAGATAAGAAGGAGGAAGAATGAAAAACAGGACGCGACGCATAAGCATCGCCCATGCGTACGCGTGGGTTGCAGAATGAGGAAGTGACGCGTATGCGTCGGCCACGTGTACGCGTGGACAGCGTCGCGAACCTAGCACAACTCTCTGTTCAATTAGCCACATTAGACCGATTTTCATCCCACGCGTATGCGTCGTTAACGCGTACGCGTGGGTTGACAAAAATGCAGGTGACGCATACGTGTGGGGTGGCTTGTGCGCCAGGCACCCCTCCCGTACAGTTCCAGCGCAACTTTTTGTTCAGTGCAAAGCTCTACATGAAGCGTGCGCGTCATAAACGCTTACGCGTCAGAGGCACTTTTTTTTGTAGAAGTAAATATGCAGAACTGAGAAATAACACTAGTAAGAATGAAATGAAACTAATAAAAAGGAAAGATTATACCATGATGGGTTTCCTCCCACCTAGCACTTTTCTTTAACGTCCTTAAGTTGGACAATTGGTGAGTTCATTGTCAGGATGGCTTATGCTTGAACTCTTCCTTGAATCCCCACCAATGTTTGTAATTCCAATAGCCTCCGGGGTCCCAAACTAGGTGCATAAAGCCTTCAAGCAAGTTAAAGAAAGTGACAAGGCCCCAAGAGTGTGGGTTGCTAGAATGAATTCTGGGGTCCCAAACCTTACTTTTACACCCGTCTTCTTGTTGATCATCATTTCTCCACTTGGGTGGTAAGCAAGACGAATTCTCAATGAGGACTCCAAACAACTTCCTAGACCCATTCAATGTAGCATGACTCTAACCTTTACAATTCAACCTTGATGGTCCAACCATAATGAGCTTCGGTTGTCGTTTCCAACCACTAACCCTCTCTCTTTTACTTTTAAAGCCACAAATATTCCTAAGTTGACCATCCGTCTCAAGTAAACCATATTCAAGTGGAATGAGAAAGCTAAGGGATATGAATTTTACCCACTTGAATGTTGTGAAGGATGATGGTGACTTAGGGGAAGAAGTCTCCAACAACTTTAGCAAGGTGATTTCAAGCTCCACTCCCTTGTTTCTTTCTTGACAACTTCCACCTCTTTGCAAGCTTCTTCAATTTCTACCTCTTCCTCTTTGATCTCCATGTCAAGTCCAATGGGAGAGGATTCAATTGTAGATAAGAATTCATCAATGATTGAATCCATCTCTTGATCAACCTCTTCAAAGTCTTCAACCATGATATGCCTTGGAGGTTGTGCACCCTCCTCAACATCAAATTCAAACGTCTTGGAAGGAGGCTCTATGACTTGAGTTTCCCATGGAGGTTTTGCATCTCCTAAGTCTTCAACCACTTCTTCTTCTTCTTCGATAATTTCGGCTTCCTCCACTTGCTCTATTACAAAATCAAACTCATCATTGATGTCTCCCACCTCTTGACAACTTTCTTCAATTCCCACTTCCACCTTTTGGGCCTCCTCATGCTTCTCTTGAAGTATGGATGCGTGAATCCGATCCATTAAATTCCTAAGATGATCCCTTCTCCCTTGTTCCATGTCACTAGCATAATTGGGATCATGTTGCTCATGGATTGATGGATCCACACGGGATATAAGAGCTTGGAGAGTAGAGGTGAGACCAGTGAGGGCAGAGGTAAGTGTGGTTTGAAGCTCTCTTTGCCCTTGGTGAATAACATTAAAGGTATCATCTTTGGGAGCTTGGGGTGGATAGGAGGGTTCATTTGTTGGGAGAAAGGGCTTATAATACGAGGGTGGTTCTTCTTGATAAGGATATGGAGATAATGTATATTGAGGTGGTGGTTCTTGAGAGTAATTGGATTGGAATTGGGGTAGTTCTATGTATGGTTCGTATGGTTCATATGGTGGTTGGCTAGGTGGATATGGATTGGGGTCATATGGAGGCGAATGGTGGAAAGGGGCTTGTGAGTATGGTGGTTCATAACTATGTTGAGGAGGGGGTTTATAGGCATATGGTGGGGATTGATGGTAACTACAAAGGGGTCCACCATAGCTATTAGATTGATACGCATCTTGGAATGGCTCTTGCTCATAGTACGTTGGTGGAGGTTGTTGCCAAGAGGGTGGATCAAATCCTTGTGGCTTCTCCCATCTTTGATTATCCCATCCTTGATGCATGTTCTCATTGTAGCTTTCATTCCCTACAACATAGTTTGAACCAAACTCATAGCCCAATGGGTGAGAATTCATAGTAGCAAATAAAAACAAAAACTAATAAAAATAAGCAATAAAGTCCTAAAACTAACATACAAGCAAAAAGCAAATATTTACAATAACCAATAATAAGGCACACGTTTGCAATTCTCCGGCAACGGCGCCAAAAATTAATGGGGAAAAAATGTCGGTAAAGATTTTCACAAAAATATCACGTTACAAGTATAGATCTAAACCGACAATTAAACCTCAATCAAATTTAATTTGGTTGTCACAAGTAACAAACCCCTAATAAAACTAATAACCGAAGTATTCAAACCTCGGGTCGTCTCTCAAGGAATTGCTGGGAAGTGTTCTTGTTATTGGTTATGAAGTATAGTTTGGGATTTTTGAATAAGGAAACAAGAAATGTAAATGGCAAAGGAAATAAACTAATAGCTAAGAAAGCTCTTGGCAAGGTATGAGAATTAGAAGTCCTATCCTCATTATCATCATCAATTGTGATGAAAATTGTTCATTGCTCCCACTTAGTTAACCTCTAACTATGGAGGAAAGTCAAGTGGAGGAAATTAAATTGGATCCACAAGTCCTAGTCAAATCCAAAGGGAAATACTAACTTTAGTGACATGCAATTCAATTAGCAACTTATCAATTATCAATCAACAATAGAATTTGATAACTCAAGAGTTTCCAATTGCTCACCCTAAGCCAAGAGAAGGAAAATCTACTCTAGCATCATTCCAAGCATTTAATCAAATACTTGGAAGGCACAAAATAAAAACATAGAAAAATAATAAGAGATAATAAAATCTAAAATACCCAATTGCAAGACAACAATAACGAATGAGGAGAGAAACAATAACATGAAATACCTCAAATTGCATTAATGAGAAATTGAATCTAACATGAAGGATTTATAAACCAAATTAGCAAAATAAGGAAATCATAAAGGGAAATAGATAACTAAAGTACTAGAATAATAGAATGTAGAAGAGAAACTAAATTAAAGTAACATGAAAATCTGAAATTGAGAAGAACTAAACCTAAAAACCTAAAACCTAGAGAGAGGAGAGAGCCTCTCTTTCAACAAAACTACATCTAAAACCTAAATTGTGAATAATGAGAAGTGTATCTTTGATTCTGCTCCACTCCCAGCCTGTAATCTGTGTTTTCGGGCTTGAAATTGGGCCAAAAATAGCCCTGATATGTACAGCACGTGGCTTCGTCACGCATATGCGTCGCCCACGCGTATGCATCGCTTGTCTGCCGCAATATCCACGCGTACTCGTCATCCACGCGTACGCATTGCTTAACAGCAAGGCAACTATGATAAATTGCATATCATTTCGAAGCCCCGGATGTTAGCTTTCTAACTCAACTGAAATCGCCTCATTTGGACCTCTATAGCTCAAGTTATAATCAATTTAATACAAAGAGGTCAGGCTTGACAGCTTTGTAATTCCTTCAATTTCTTGTATTCCTTCCACTTTTGCATGCTTCCTTTCCATCCTCTAAGCCATTCCTGCCCTATAAACCCTGAAAACACTTAGCACACATATCAAGGCATCGAATGGTAATAAGAGAGGATTAAAATTAGCAAATTTAGGGCCAAAGAAGCATGTTTTCAATCATAGCACAAAATTAAGAAGGAAAATGTAAAACATGCGATTTCTATGAATAAGTGTGAGAATAGTGGATAAAATCCACTAAATTAAGCACAAGATAAATCGTAAAATAACGGTTTATCAGCTAATAATTCTAAAAGACAACTAGAAATCAGAGGCTATTTTTCTTTCTCGTGAAGAAAAACACAAATTTGCATGAAAAATTATATGCTATATGATGATGGGTCAATAAAACGGATATAATACAATAACACACACAGATGTAAGATTGTGCTGCAAAAATTAATTCTGATTCGTAACAAATAAATTTAAAACAACAACCATATGTTCAAGACACTAAACATGACCACAATTATGTAGGGAAGCAAGAAATCTATTCGTGGGAGGTGTGATGTTCATGTTGTTACTCCGAGAGAAGCATATTGGAAAACAAAGTATGATCACGTTTTTATTATTGTGGTTAACATGTATATTAGCATTCAAGGGTTACCCTTCTTGGGGCTTGCATGACCAGCTTTGGCTCCTTTAGCTCCAAATCACTGTACAGTATGCTGAATTTATTCGAATCGTCATACCAATTGTCATTATCCATTAGCTCCTCCAAGAAGATAGACTAAAGGTTGCAATTTGATTGTTTGTGCTATAAAGTTTCAGGATTGGCTTTAATATGAATGCTAATTTGGTTATATTTGGAAAGAATCAACCATTAAGAGCAAAAAAATTACTGCTGCCAAATAGAAAAGGAAGCAATCATGACAATTATAAGAGATAATAGACAACAATAGCTAGTGTGAACAATAAAGCACTAATTTGATTATATTTGAAAGTAATCAACCATTAAGAGCAAGATATGAAGAAAATATAGAAAGATGTGTTGCTGCTTCAAAGAAGGAAAGAGTCATGTCTTTAATGAAGAATGATTTACTGTAATGACTACGAAAACTAGGCTTTTTTATATAAGATGAAGAATCAGGTTGTAAGAAACTCAAGGAGAAAATTCAGAAATCAAAACAACACATTGAGTGTCATTTTTCCTCACTTTGGTCTCTATTTGTAAGATTTAGTTTTTTTTTTTTTTGGAATCTTTCTAGTGAACCAAAAAAAACTTATGATTTTTTAGAGATTATTTGAAAAAGTCTATGAATGAAAAGTTATAAGCTACGAAGAAAGACTAACATAGTTTCAGATTAAATTTGTCTTTGGTTTTGTTTGGCCTTAGTGATTTGATTTGGTCTTGGCGTTTGTTTATGAAGCACAAAATTGTTGCCTCGTTTGTCTTGGCATAAAACCAGTTTAGTTTGATTCGTCTTTGTCTTGGTTTTGGCATTGATGATTATAATCTGAATTGGTGATTATCAGATTTTCTATCGGTAAAGAAATTCACAAATATAATCGCGTTGTAAGTATAGTTTCTAAACCAATAGAAAATTCTTTCGTACAAAAGTTTTGGTTGTCACAAGTAAAAAACCCCTGATAAAATTGATAACCGAAGTATTTAAACCTCGGTCGTCTTCTCAAGGAATTGCAGGGAAGTGTTCTTATTATTGGTTATGCAAAGGTATATTTTGGAGTTTTTAAAAGGGTTGAACAAGTAATTTAATTGACAAGAAAAATAAATTAATAATTAATAAAACTCTCGGCAAGGTATGAGAACTAGAATTCCTATCCTAGTTATCCTTGTCAATGGTGATGAGAATTATATTTTTGCTCCCACTAAGTCAAGTGGTTAAATTAAATTAACACCTAAAGTCCTAGTCAACTCCTAAGGAAAGACTAGAGTTATAGGAATCTAAATCAATCAGCAAAGATATCAATTATCAATCACAATGAGTTTGACAACTCAAGAGTTACCAATTAATCAACCAAAGCCAAGAATGTAGAAAGCTAAATAAAATCCTAGATCTGAAATACCTCAAATTTCATTAATAAAAGAAAATCAATCCAAACATGAAGAGTAACAAATAAAAGAGAAAACAAATAAAAGGAACATTGAACCTGTGATTGAAGAAGATGAAATTCTAATTTCTTTAAGAGGAATCATAATCCTAAATTCTAAGAGAGAGGAGAGAACCTCTCTCTCTAAAAACTACATCTAAACCTAAAATTGTGTGTATGATCTGATATCTTGAGTCTCTGTATTTTCCCTGACTTTAATATGTGTTTCTGGGCTGAAATCTGGGTTAAAATGCAGCCCAAAATCGTCTTCAGCGTATTCTGTAATTTCTGCAGATCGCGCATGTCATGCGTACGCATCGGTCACGTGTACGCGTCATTCAACGATTTTTCTCTCCACGTGTGCGCATCAAGCATGCGCTCGCATCATTTGTGTGAACTCCAATCCATGCGTACGCGTCCAGCACACGTACGCGTCACTGTGAATTTGTCCAATTCGTGCGGTCGTGTGAGCCATGCGTCCGTGTCGGTGTTCGCTGGTCATCTCCTTAGTTTCTTGTGTTCCTTCCATTTTTGCAAGCTTCCTCTCCATTCTCTAAGCCATGCATGCCCTATGAAGCCTGAAACATTTAACACACGGATCATGGCATCGAATGGTATAAACGGGAATTAAAATACTTAATTAAAAGATCTCTAGGAAGTAAGTTTTCAACCATAGAACTAAACTAGGAAGGAATTGTAAAATCATGCAAATCATATGAATAAGTGGGCAAGAATTTAATAAAAACCACTCAATTAAACACAATATAAACCATAAAATAGTGGTTTATCAATCTCCCCACACTTAAACATTAGCATGTCCTCATGCTTAGCTTAAGGAGATAAAATAAATGAGTAGGGAAAATGCAAGACTCATGCAATGCAACCTATGAATGTGAATGCAACTACATGCAAAATGTTTCTACCTACTTGGTTAAAAGCAAACAAGTTCTCCAAGACAAATACAAACCAAATTCCACTAATTCAAATTATACAGTAAAAACAAGTAAACTTGTAAGAAGATTGCTCATGAAAGTAGGGAACATAGAATCAAACACTGAACCCTTACTGGTAGTGTATATCATTCTAACTCTCAAGTGTCTAGGGTCAATCACTCTACTCTTCCTTAGTCATGCTTTCTCAACCTTGTTCTTCATCTAACCAATTAACAAATATTTAGCATACCAATGCAAACATCATGAGGTCTTTTTAGGGTTGTAATGGGGCTAAGGTAAGGGTGAGGATATATGTATGGCCAAGTGAGCTATAATATGAATCTTTGACTAACCTAAGCTTTCACCTAACATACACACACACTCTATGTAATTCTAAAAAATCACATCCAGCTACCCATAATTCCCACTTTTGTATAATTCCCATACTCATGTACCAAAATTTGATATTTCTTTACTTTTATCACATGTGCATTGATCTTTAATAAAGCTTAACAATGGGATAATTTTATCCCCTCATTCACTTACTTGTTTATTGAAATTTTTTTTAAACATAACTTATCAATGCACATGGATTTTTAATTTTTTTTCTGGTTTTACATGAGTAGGTTTCCAAATTCCTAATATTAAAATAAATTAGAAACATGATACATTCCCTTACTAACCCATGTTCCCACAGTTTCCCCACACTTAGTTGATGCACAACCTCTATCTTAAGCTAACCAAAGATTCAATTGGGATATTTAATTTATTTTTCTGCTTAAGACTAGTGATGTGGATATAGAACAAAAAAGGGATTAAAAGCTCAAGGTGGCTAACAGGGGTGACATAAAAGGGTAGGCTTATTTGGGATAAGTGAGTTAATAATCAAATATGGCCTCAATCATATGCAAGCATGTAAATACACTAAATAATGAACATATAGACTGAAACAAAGTAAATATTGCAATCATAGAGAAGAAAACACACAAGAATAAAATATTATGGTTAAATAATGTAACCATACAAATAAGCTCAAAATCTCACGGGTTGTGTATTCTTTGGCTCAAAGACCATGTTCCAAATACAACTTCAAACAAGTTTAACACAAAAAAATTTGATTTTAAATTAGTGAAAATTTTCAAAAATAGGGTCTTTAGAAGAAACTTATTATTTTTCAACCAAGTAGAATATGCATAAAATCAAACAATTATGCAATCAAACATGCAAATGCAACAATGAATTAACAAAGAAAATAAAACATTGGTGTTGAGAAGAAGGTAACTAACCCATGAAAATTGGTATCGACCTCCCCACACTAAAGATTGCACCGTCCTCGGTGCATGCAAAGCTGTGCAGGTGGGCGGGTTTCTCCAATTGACGCTTTTCTCCAAAGATTGTGCAGATGGACTTGGTTGTATCCCCATTAAGAAGTTTTTCCTCTTTTTTCTTCTTCGGTGGCCAACCTGAAAGAAGAGAAAAAGAAGAACAGGAACCCAAAAACAATGATAGAAAACAAATAAAATATGAGTGGGTAATGCCAAATAAAAAGGGTCTCAATTACATGATAGCTACAACATGCAAGAGAGAGGACAGTAGGAGCAAACGGCATATCAATAGTGCAAAAATTGCAACAATGGGAAAGAGAGTGTGGGTAATGAAAGACAGTGTAAGTTCATGTCAATGCAAAAAGAATACAGGCATCATAAAAGATTGACATTAATAGAGAAATAATATCACCCAACATTGTAAAACAAGTCACAATGCACCAAAATAATACCAGAAAAGATATAATAGTTGAATAAGAAAATTTAACACTAATGAAAAAATAATAAATTAAAAAAAATAAAAATATGCACAAAATTAAAATGCAATGAATGAAAGTATGCAAATAAATTAAATAAAATAGAATGAAAGTGAAGAGGGATGAGATGTTTAAGGGATGAAGAAGAAGAAAGTAAGAAAGGATGAGGAAAGGAGAGAAGAAAGAAGTAAGAATTTAAAAACGGGGCGCGACGCGCGCGCAGGACACGCGTGCGCGTGAAAACCTCATTAACCATGTGACGCGTAAGTGTCGCCCACCCGTACGCGTGGGTGGTCAGAATTTAAAATGGCACGCACGCGTCAATGACGCGTACGCGTGGGTGATTTTGTGCCTTGGGCACAGTGCCCGCACCAGGCCAGCACAACTTTCGGCCTAACACCTCTTTACGCCGATTTGTAGGGTCACGCATACGTGTGGGTGACGCGTACGCATGGAAGGCTGATTTTGCAATGGACGAGGACGCGTCAGGGACGTGTTCGTGTGGGCGTGTTTGTGCCTGAGGCACGCCTCCAGCCACGCTCCCGCGCAACTCTCTGTAAAGTTTAGCGTTGCATGTGATGCGTGCGCGTGGTTCACGCGCGCGCGTGGGACGCGTTTTTTTGTGTGTGGAATATATGCAAAATGCAGAATGCAGTATGCAGATGCTAATGCAAACATTATAAATGACACTAATAAAATAAAAATAAAATAAACAAAGGAACAATTATACCATGGTGGGTTGCCTCCACCTAGCACTTTTAGTTATTGTCCTTAAGTTGAACATTTGGCGAGCTCCTTGTCATGGTGGCTTGTGCTTGAACTCATCCTGAAACTTCCACTAATGCTTGGACTTCCAATGAGCTCTATTAATACCAAGTAAATTTCTCAAGCTTTGATGGAGTTCTTCACAAGCTTTGAGCTCCCGAATTTGATCCTCATATATGCCTGGATCCCAAATCTTGTTTCTGCACCAATCTTGAAGTGGATCATCATTGTCCCAACCGGGTGGCAAGCAGTCTGAATTCTCTACGGAGTACCAAACTCTTCTTTTGGATCTAACCCAATTATCACCAGTTGAGTCCTTACATCTAACTCTTGAAATATCAACCTTGATGAGCCTTGATTTGCAACTTCAACCACTGAACAGTTTCCTCTTACGCTTTATGCCACAAAGCTTCCTGAGTTGGCCGTCCGTTTCAAGAATACCGTACTCAAGTGGGATAGGAAGATGAATAGAGATAAGTTTTACCCACTGAAGTGAAGGAGTAGACGGCAACCTAGGTGGAGAGGTCTCTAATGACCTTGACAAGGCATTTCTAATTCCCGACCAACCTTCCTGAAGGACTTCTAGTCCCACATTATTCTCGGATTCAATCAAAGAAGGATCTTCATATTCAGTGGGTTCATCACTTGGAGGACTTGATGCATGATTTTTGTCACCAAGGGAACTTACTTCTTGATCTATCCCATCCGAGTCTTCATAAGGAATATGCCATGGAGGTTGTGCACTGGCCTTCTTGAGATCAATTTCGATCTTATTGGAGGAGTACTCTACAATTCCAGATTTCCATGGAGGTTCAGCATCTTCTAAATCTTCAACCACTTCTTCTTCTGCAACTATTATGGCTTCATCCACTTGTTCCAATACAAATTCATGCTGCTCACTGTCCACCGGAGTTTCTAGTGTTGCCTTCATGCTACGCTCTTCTTTGGATTCTCCACATGTAGCCATGGAAGTATCTTGAATGTTCAAATGTTGGGAAGCTAATCGGTGTAGTACCTCAGTAAAGGCAGTCGCAAATTCTAGTACTCCCCGTTTCATCTCTCTTTGCCCTTGAAGAAGAACACCAATAGTGTAATGCATTGAAGGTTGAGGTGGATATGAGGACTCATTAATTGGGAGGAAAGGTTCATGATAAGAGGGTGGTTCATCACTCTCCATCTTTTCCACTTGTTGCACAGCACACTTCAATACCTTGTTCTCAAGTTGAGATTCTTTAGCCATGAAAGCTTCAGGTGCTGTTCGGTTTATCGCTCGGTCCAACTGACGCAGGGTTACTTGAAATTGATCCATTGTTTCCTTGAGACAATCCCTTTATTCTTGTTCTGCTTGGATATCATAAGAAGGATCATAAGGCTCTTGGATTAATGGATATGGAGGTAGTGGTTCTTGGGAGTAATTGGGTTGAAATTGGGGTGGATCTATGTATGGCTCATATGGCTCATAGGGTGGTTGATATAGTGGATAAAGGTTAGAATCATGTGATGGTGTTTGGTAGTAGGGGGCTTGTGAATATGGTGGTTCAAAATTACGTGGAGGAGGGGGTTCATAGGTATTTTGTGGTGGGTGTTGATTGTCACGAAGAGGTCCACCATAACCATTGTCTTGGTGTGTATCATAGAATGGTTGTTGATAGTGCCTTGGAGGTGGTTGTTGCCAAGAGGGTTGATCAAATCCTTGTGGCTCCTTCCATCTTTGATTTTCCCATCCATGAGCCAAGCTTTCATTGTAATCTCCTCTTCCTGTAACATGATTGTAACCGAACTCATAGCCAAAGAGGTAAGAATTCATAGTAGCTAATAAAAATTAAAAACAAAAATAAATAAACAAGCAAAAGAAAATATTTACAATAACCAATAATAAGGCACACATTTGCAATTTCCCGGCAATGGCGCCATTTTGACGATCGAATTTTCTATCGGTAAAGAAATTCACAAATATAATCGCGTTGTAAGTATAGTTTCTAAACCAATAGAAAATCCTTTCGTACAAAAGTTTTGGTTGTCACTAGTAATAAATCCCTGATAAAATTGATAACTGAAGTATTTAAACCTCGAGTCATCTTCTCAAGGAATTGCAGGGAAGTGTTCTTATTATTGGTTATGAAAATGTATATTTTGGGGTTTTCAAAAGGGTTGAACAAGTAATTTAATTGACAAGAAAAATAAATTAATAATTAATTAAACTATCGGCAAGGTATGAGAACTAGAATTCCTATCCTCGTTATCCTTATCAATGGTGATGAGAATTATATTTTTGTTCCCACTAAGTCAAGTGGTTAAATTAAATTAACACCTAAAGTCCTAGTCAACTCCTAAGGAAAGACTAGAGTTATAGGAATCTAAATCAATCAGCAAAGATATCAATTATCAATCACAATGAGTTTGACAACTCAAGAGTTACCAATTAATCAACCAAAGCCAAGAATGTAGAAAAAGCTAAATAAAATCCTAGATCTGAAATACCTCAAATTCCATTAATAAAAGAAAATCAATCCAAACATGAAGAGTAACAAATAAAAGAGAAAACAAATAAAAGGAACATTGAACCTGTGATTGAAGAAGATGAAATCCTAATTCCTTTAAGAGGAATTCTAATCCTAAATCCTAAGAGAGAGGAGAGAATCTCTCTCTCTAAAAACCATATCTAAACCTAAAATTGTGTGTATGATATGATATCTTGAGTCACTGCATGTTCCCTGACTTTAATCAGTGTTTCTGGGCCGAAATCTGGGTCAAAACGCGGCCCAAAATCGTCTTCAGCGTATTCTATAATTTCTGCAGATTGCGCACATTCAGCGATTTTCCTCTCCACGTGTGCGCGTCAGGCACGCGCTCGTATCATTTGCGCGAACTCCAACCTACGCGTACGCGTCCAGCACGCGTACGCGTCGCTGTGAATTTGTCTAATTCGTGCGGTCGTGTGAGCTATGCGTCTGCGTCGGTGTTTGCTGGTCATCTCCTTAGTTTCTTGTGTTCCTTCTATTTTTGCAAGCTTCCTCTCCATTCTCTAAGCCATTCCTGCCCTATGAAGCCTGAAACACTTAACACACGGATCACGGCATCGAATGGTATAAAGGAGAATTAAAATACGTAATTAAAAGATCTCTAGGAAGCAAGTTTTCAACCATAGAACTAAACTAGGAAGGAATTGTAAAATCATGCAAATCATATGAATAAGTGGGTAAGAATTTGATAAAAACCACTCAATTAAACACAATATAAACCATAAAATAGTGATTTATCAATTGGATATAATGAAATTCTCCCATTATTGTAGTGGAGACTGGATGTAGATTTCATTGCACTTCGAGGTTGAACTGGATACATGCTGGTGTCGTTATCTCTACTATTTCCTCTTTTATATTCTAATGTTGAAAAAGGTTAAATAGAAAAATCTCTTGCTTGTTGAGTAACACGCTTTAATTTTTAAAATACTACCTTGATTCAAACCCTCCATTTTTCAATGCTTATAAAACCTACAAAGTTCGCTGATGCAGTAGGCGAACTTTAACATAATTCACAAGTTTGCTGATGCAGTAGGTAAACTTGTTGCTGCATCAAAAAATTGTTAGATCTCGATAAATAAAGATGGAATAATTGTGTTTGAAAAATAATAATTTTTTATTTTATTTCAGAAAAAAATTTGTTTAGTTAAAGATGTTTAACTAATCTTATAAAATAAAAAATTAATTTAACTCATTACAAAAATTATTTTATCCATAATTATTTTGAAATGAAAGTTGTCAGGGATCCAACAATGTCTATTGACATTATCTAATACTTTCAGTTAATAACTTATTTTTTATACTATTACAATATAGGATTTAGAGTACATGCTTTAGAATTTAGTTATTAATGTCTAAAATTGGCCAAATATTGCCAAAATTACTTAAACATGTAACATTACTCTTTTGAAATATAAAACCTCTAAAATTATTTAAGCAAACTTATTATATAACGAGTTTACCAAACTATCTCATTTTTAATGTCCTTTGAATTTACAAAGAAAAATTTTCTTCTACATACCTGTATTACAAATAAAAAAAAGTACAATAAAAAAATCTTATTTATTAAACTTGCAATATCGATAAACAAAAATAATTTTATCTAATGATTGATATGTTAATCAAGAATTATATTTTATATAATACAAGATTATATTATAGATATGAAAGAAAATGACTTGTAACACATTGTTAATTAGGTATTTTAAGTTGTTAACACATAATAGTATTGAAAATTTTTTAATGCCAAATGTATTCCTTTAAAAAAAATTGTGTTATGAAATTATAACATATTATTAGGAAGTTATAAAATCTATGCACCTGAAAAAAAAATTTGAATGCCACATATTCATTATTATATATTACAAATATATCAAGTTATGCATATGATATGACTATTGGTGTCTATCTTTAGTAAGCTCAAGTTTTTTGAACTTTTCAGATATGCACAATAAATAATTTATGAATATGGCCATATGGGAGTTTAATAATAATAATAATAATAATAATAATAATAATAATAATAATTTTTACATTTATCTCAAATATTTTTTAAATTCATGAGGGATAACCTTTATTTTTTTTACCTGTAACCTCATTGTCTCTGAATCACCAAACATAGTCCACGCTTATTTGCTGTCTGCCGTCGCCATGCATCAAGCATTCACTGCCGGTCTCAGACCCTCTCCTCATCCTCTCTCTCCTCAGCTCAGCACCTCATTGTCTCACTCATTCTCAATATCTCTCTTCTCTCTTCGCGTCGTTCGTCTTCAGCCTTAGAATGGTGGTGTGGGTCTCAGAGAGTTAACATCGTCGTTTGTGCCATGGTGCTCCATCTCCCCCTTCATCATCCACTTCCAATGTTCCAATGGAGCCTCAGTCTCAGGTATGAATTTGCTTCATTTAGATAGTTTTTTTATCCTTTTATGTTCTGTATGTATTTTTTTCGTTGATTCAATTGTTTTTTGTTCTACTTTTTTGGTTAAGGTTTTTTGTATGAATTTATTTCATTCATTTTATTCAATTAGTTTTTTTGTTCTATTTATTTGGTTCTTTAAATTTCTTTGGGTTATGTTTATGATGGTTACGAAATTTTGGTATTTGTTTTTATGATTCTAATTTCAATTTATAGGTTTATGTTTCTGTTCATGATGTTATATTGTTTATTTGGAGTTGATATTCTATTTCTGTTCATGATTTCAATTTTTGAGTTTATGTTTCTATTAAATTTTGGTATTTATTTTTATGATTCTTATTTCAATTTCTGAGTTTATGTTTCTGTTCATGATATTTTATTTTTTATTTGTTATTGTTGTTTTGTTCATGATTTTAACTTTTGGGTTTATGTTTATGTTCAATTTTGGTATTTGTTTTTATGAATTTTTGTTCTATTTTTTTATTTGTTACTGCTGTTTGATTTTATTCCAGAAATTAATATTGTGATTCTATTTGCAAATTCAATGCTCAATTGTTAGTTTTGATTATTTTATTTATGTTTATTCATTCTTCTGCTTTTCGATATTATGTCTTATTTTTTCTCATTTTTAATGTTGTTATTCTATTTGCTTTCAAGAGAATCCTAGTGGTTTCACTGCATATTCACTTGCTATTTGACAATGTGTGAACAAAATCTGTGAGATGATTTTTTTTATCAAGGTAGCATTCTTAACTTCCCATAAATCAAATTCATAGTTTTCTTCACCAAGTGATATCACAAAATACTATAAACCTACAACGGTGACGACACAACTAGAGCATGCTGGCGCTAAAACAATATTATATAGGCCAGACTGAAAAAAATATAGTATTATATAGGGTTAGAGGCAATTTCAATTCCTTAAAAAAAAAAGAAAATTAGAATACTAATTTGATTCTAATTCTAAGATACAAAATAAAAGCATATAAGACTCATTTTCTGACTATGACATCATGACAATACAAAAATATCAAGTAAAGAGATATATCACATCAACCTTAAGAAAGAATATTGTAATATAAAGATTAAAACATTATATACTAATATTTTTCTTATATTATCTGATACCACATACTTTTTTGAAAATAAAATTAAATCCCTTATATATATTGAGTGAAAGGTATTAACGTAGACTAACTTTTGATTATTTGATTATAAATTTTAACTAATTTGTGCCATGCTGGTTAATTAACTTAAGTCACCATAAATTACAGGTAGAGAACAATAGTTAAAGATACATAATGGATGAAAGTGCGCATAATGTTAATGATCATGTGGATGAAGATGCAACTTCTGATGTGGTGGATATAGATCAATATCGTATAAATTCTTGGAAAGATATTGGTAAGATTGATTTCTCAGGTCTATCTATGAAAAATATTTATCAATTGCAGTTTGCTGATCTTGGCTTGGCATTCAAATTTTATAATTCATATGTCAAGACGAGGGGCTTCAATGTGCGAAAGAGTATGAGTAGAAGAGTTGATGGGAAAGCTAAAGAAAAAGCATATGTTTGTTCTTATGAATGGTATAGATTAGAAAAATGGAACCATATGAAAAATTGAGTTAGGGAGCCAAAACCAAAGACAAGATGTGATTGTATGAGTAAACTTCATGTTTTCTTCGATGCGATAACTGAGAGTTGGGTAATGAGAGATTTTTGTGATGAACACAACCATGAGCTTGTTGTTCCAAAGTTAGCAAGAATGTTAAGATCTCACAAGAAAATGATTGAGCCTAACATTAGTCAAATGAACCTTATGAAAGAGATGGGGATAAGCATACCAAACATATTTGGGTCATTAGCTAGCCAGTATGGTGGGTACGCGAACGTTAATTTTTCAATTAAGGATATGCACAATCAAGTTGCAAAGCAAAGAAGACAATTACATGATGATTTAACCTCTGCAATGGCTTACTTGAAAACACTAGTAGCAAGGGATCAAAACTTGTTTTATAGTGTTGAGAAGGGCAGAGAAGGGGTGTTTCGGCAAATTTTTTGTGTGATGGCCGATGTCAGTTGGACTATGATCTGTTCGGGGATGTGCTAGCATTTGACGCCACATATAAAGAGAATAGATACAAATTTTCAATGGTAATATTCTCAAGAGTTAATCACTATAATCAAATCATTGAATTTGGTTCTGTGATAGTTTTGAATGAGAGGAAAAGCACGTATGTGTGGTCACTAAAACAACTTTTTATAGCAATGAAGGAAAAGACACAAACTTTAGTAATTACAGATGGTCATCAATCGATGGCTATCACTATTCAGGAAGTGTTTTCCAATGCACATCATAGGTTATGTGCATGGCACTTGATGCGTAATGCAACAAGCAATATTCACAAACCTCAGTTTACGAAAATGTTTACAAAGTTAACGTTAGGTGATTACGAAGTTGGTGTGTTTGAACAAAAGTGGTAGGAAATAGTTGGATGCTTTGGAGTTGAAGATCGCGAATAGATAGTAGGTATGTATGGAAAAAGAAACATGTGGGCTATCGCGCATATCCGAGAAAAATTCTTTGCTGGGTTTAAAATAACATCGAGGTGTGAAAGTCTACCTGTTGTCCTCAAAAGATATGTTAAATCACGCCATAAGTTGATATAACTTGTTCAACACACACACACACACACACACACACACACACACACACACATATATGCACAGAGAGAATTTGGCATACTTTAAATCACCAACTGGACAACCTGTGATGCAGACATACTTTCAACACTTAGAAAGGTTAGCAGCTACCATTTATACGCGGCAAATTTTTAGGTTGTTCTGTTCAATGCTCCACAAGGCCAACACATTAATGGTAATATATGAAAAGGAAATGAGCTTTTGCAAGATATATAAGGTGTTAAAATTTTACAAGCCTAACATGATATGGCATGTGTCTTTTCACAGAGAGAAAGATGAATTTAAATGCTCATGCATGAGAATGGACTCCATCAGTATTCCATGTAGTCATATACTTGCTATTTTGAGTTTTCTAGACATTGTAGAGCTGCCAAAATCATTAGTGCTGCGAAGATGGACTAGAAAAGCTAAGGAAGGCATTAGTGGATATGATGACATAGGTAGCTTGATAGAGGATTCTTTGACTATCAGTCAGCGTGCATATTTGGCACATTATTGTAAACAAGTTATGAACAAAGGATGCCTAAAAGGGGATCTATTTAATGAATCACGAGATGCATCGGTAAATATACTTTCATGGATTAGGGCTCATAGTAGGTACGATAACATGATGGAGGGACATGCAAAATACATATATGAAGGCCTTGAAAAGAATGTATGTATTGAGACAGAGACCACAATGAAGCCTAAGCGTTGTAGCTACTGTCGCAAGGGAGTTCATAACACTGCTACATGTTCCATGAGGAGAATGTTGAGGGTGAAGACTGCTCCTTCGTAGATGCTGAAAGTGATGAGTATATTCACACTGAATGGTTTGATGATGAAGATGTAAGTACAATAAATTTGTTGAGTATATTTTGTTACGTATAATATTGTATGGTAGCTTATTAGCCTTCCTATTTGCTATTTTGATCCAGGAATATTTAGATTTCTCAAGGTATTATGAACAGAGTGGTGGCAAAACTGAGTCCTCAATAGAAATTGATTCTGGAAGTATAAAATGTTTTAAATTTTATTTTTTATTATACTTATTTTACTCTTTTTAAATTTAAAAATATGTCACTTAAATTTCAGGGGCAAATGATGATGATGAGGCAGAGTTTTGAACCATCCGTTACATCAATCAAAGACAAGTCTAAATTTCTTTGTTTTTTTTATATTTCTATTAATTTTGCTTTTGGAATATGTTTATATCATTTTGAATTTTAAAAATTTTAGAACAGGTGAATGAGTTATTCATTTCTTTGTGAATGCACTTACTTTTGGATGATTGTTGCTGCTTAGTGTTTACAGCCAAGAATATTTTTCATTGATGTTAAATTACTTTACAGGTTGCTAGACTTCATAAAATGAATAATATATGATTGATTGTGCTGCCATTTTAGTGATTTTTGGAATTTTGATTCATGTTGTGACTTAGTTGGATCTACATCAAAGAACCTTGAATATATATAGTTGATAGATAGGAGATTAGAGTGCACATCTCTTTCATCATAAAGTGAAGTTTCTAATAATTTTTTGTCTCTGGGATCTTTTAACAAGCAAATTATATTGATGCATTTGTTTTTCTACCAAGTCATAGTCCACCATTATTTACAATTTATAGATTTGTCTATTTACATTCTCATATGCAGGAAAAATTAAAGTTATGGATGGTGGAATTAGAAGTTACAAATTGAATTTTGTCTATGAAATATGAATGTTTTGGTGCAAAATATTTAGATTGCATTTTACATAAACCTTTGCATCCTTTAAGTTTCAAAGAATTGACTCCATAGTAATGTGGGAATCAATTAGAATTCAATGGGTTTAACACCCGCCATTTGAAAAACTATAAATAAATAGAGCTCAAACCTTTACTAATATCTCTAACTTGATTTTGGCTTTTTGACTCCGTTATGATGTTTAAGATAAAAAATAACAATAAAAAGATCAACAGAGAAAATGGTTGTGACTGGTTAAAAGTCACTCAACAACACAGGAATTTAGACAGTCTTGTGGCAGGTGAAGTGCAACTTCAAAGAAAATTATCAAACCAAACATTGAATATGAATATCACTGAAGATTACATGAAAAGAAGGAGATGAAATTGAGCTGAATTTTACTCTATTAGAGCAACTGCAGGATCTAAAACTTATCAACCAGAATCAAACACTAATTTTCTCGTTATATTTATCTATTATCATTCTAGAAAAATGATATTATCACACTTCTTTTTTATAATGCCACTCCACATATAATCATATACATAATTTTTTTAAAATAAGAACGATAGTATTCATTCCCATCTTTTGTCCTTGATTGATGATGTCAAAGTAAGAAAAAATCATACAGTAATAGTACAAAAGCATAAATTGATGCGGTCCTAATTTTATATTTTACTTCAACATACAGGATTGGTCCTACTGAATATAACAAAAGTGCGTACTAAGCTTTTAATGGAAGTAGCTTGGTCAAATAAATCAATAATAGAAGTAGCTATTTGGGTCCCATTCAGAGTTAAATAATTAATATATAAGTGGATAGTAATACTCAGCTAGTGCAGTGGGCGCACAAGAAAGAAACAATTGGTGAAAATAGAAATACTTGTGACAGTAACTTGGTTGTAGAATTTAACATCAATAACAAAACAAAGAGGTCTTAAGTGAATCTATTAGGTCTAGAGATCTTCATTCCACATTTATTGTTAAACAACTTCATGAAACAGACAAAAAACTAGTATAAAAAAACCTGAATTGCAACTAAATAATTTGAAAACTAGATACCACAAACTAGTGTATAGAAATAACAAATAATCTATTATTGGTTGAGTTGAAATCAATGCTCACTAGCATTGTCCATAATAATCTTTCTCAATTCATTGGGGTGACATTTTTTGGCGTTTGATAGAGGAATTGCTCTGTTGGACAATAACTTTTCATGGATCTTGGCGGGTTATGGTTGTTTGATCTAGTTCCATGACATCATTCTCATCATCTGACACATCAAGACATATATTTGAGTCTACATCCATATTAAATATTGACTTAAGATCACTCTTTTTTTTTATTTTTCATAATTTTGCATATCTTATGAGGGGTTATGATAGGTTTGATTTTGTTATTTTTCAGAAGTCTTTTACTTTCGTTTAACTCAGGCTTGACATAAATGAAATTTATGCATTCAATCATAGACTTCAATAGAATTTGTTCCTCTCGAATACTATTGTTAGCTCTTTTAATATCCTACAGGTAACAAATACAACATAGATAATTTAAAACACAAATGCATTGAAACTTAAAAATAGGACACAAATATTTGTTGGTCTTACATACCTCTAAATCCGGCATAACACTTCTCTCAAAGGAGTTCATAAGAACACTTGGTGGTGTACATAAGTCAGGTAAACTGAACCAATAATGATAATAATAAGATATAATTCAACCAATAGTAGTAGCAAAAATAACAATTAAAGTAATGAATTTAGTGTAACCTTTACCCATGGCTATTATCGGTTGCCATTGATCAGAGTAATTCTCCCTCTAGATTTTTTTTTTCTCTAGACAGACTCCTTTCTTGCAAGATTCCATCACATACACGCCTTTTGATCAATCAATATCATCTCTGTGATTTTTTTTAATAACAGTATAGAGATATGACATAATCAGTCCATTAATAGAAATTGATTTGATTTCTTAAATGTAGATTTTTTTCCTGATTTATTTTTCAAAATCTTCTCCAATTAAGATAATCATTCCAAAGAAGAATATGAATGCGTGATTAAAGGAGATAAAAATTTGTAATTACCTGATAGCGCGTGCACCATGACGATGATGAGTTGTTGCATTGTCATCGCCATCTCCCACGCCGACCTTCTCCATTGTTGCAGTGCTTCCAATTTCTCCTTCTGTTCTCACATCAACTATTGAAGATCTTAGGGCATCATCTATTTTGTATTCACATTTTTTAAGTCTATTTATAAGAGTGAGAGACTCTAAAACGATAATTAGATTTTGTTCTTTGGTGGGTCCTTGACCCCAAAATAAAATGAAATAAATAAATAAAATTGATTTTAAATTTTCAAAATTGATTACAAGTGTTATTAATAACTTATAAACTATAACATAAAATTATTTAATGTCAATAAATTTACATCATTTAATCCTTTGATTTTTCATATTTATAATTATTATTATAGATTAGTAATAAATAAAATTATATCTATATTTTAAAGATCAAACATTTTAAAAAATTTATTAATAACTTTTTATAACTTTTTTACTGAATATAAGTACTTTTGTATTTATTTCAACAATACTTATATTTAAAAATTCTTAATACCATTAGTTTAGTAGATGACTCGTGTACATTTTCATGGTGCACCGTAGAAGCGCGCGAGTTACATTGGTACGTTCGGACTAACAGTTCTAGAAATTTGATAATTAAAGTTAGAAGTAATTCAAGCTAAACTAGACCAGACCAAACTCAACATTAATTCACTAAAAGCTCACAAAGTATATATTATATAGTTTTACTATATAACTAATAATTATCACATAAAATAGTGTGAACCAGTAAAACTATATAACTAATATGCTATATAGTTTTATTGGTTTACTGGTTCAACCAATAACTTACTAGTTGAACTCGTAGAACTGTTTCCACGTAAATAAAAAATATAAATTGATCAAAATTCAAAAATCTAAAATTTAAAATAACATACATTCACTAATATCTTAAGAACAATCAAGTCTCAACAAATTATAATCAACATGTTATAAACTGGTTGTTGTTAAGTAGTTAGATAAACTTTCAGTATTCTTTTATAATACAAATTTATAAATTTTTTTACATTAAACACCTATTTTTTATTTTAATAACTAATTAATTAATTTAGTTTTATTATATCAGCATATATTACATGTATTTATTCAAAAAAAATATTAATAAATATCGTATAATCATAAAAAAAATTACTAGAGTGTAACTGATAAAAAATATTTGATATATGTTATTTATACATGTTAAATAACATTTATATTTATATTAATAATTATGAATAAAAATATATTATATAGTTTTACTATATAACTATTAATTAGCACATAAGTTAGTATGAACCAGTAAAATTATATAACTAATATGCTATATAGTTTTACTGGTTCACTGGTTCAACTAATAACTTACTAGTTAAACTTGTAGAACCGTTTCCATATAAATAAAAAATATAAAATGATAAAAAATATAGTCTCTCTAAATTTAAAAACATATTTATTAATATCTTAAGAATAATCAAGTCTCAATGAATTATAATCAACAAGTTATAATCAACAAATTATATTCACTAATATATTAAAGCATTCTATATGCATCACCCAAAATCAAAAATTGTAATTTCTCAATCATAATACTTAGATTTTAATAACTTACAAATTATAAATAGAAGCAATAAATAGCATTAAAATATTTTTTTATGGTGTGGTTAACTTTTGTCCTTAGGGTATATAATAGCAATACCGTACATAAAGTTATATCTATACTTCAAAAATAAAAATTTATAAAAACGTTTTAATAACCTTCTATTGATAACTTTTTTAATAAATACAAGTACCTTTATATTTATTTCAACAACACTTTATAATATTGGCCTACTCATGTACACTTTCATGGTACACCGTGGAAGCACACAGGTTATATTGACCCATCCCGACCAACAAGTATGGATTAATATGAGTTTGATCAGTTCATGGCGAGAAATTCTCTAATTTTTTAAAATTTTTTATATTAACCCTTTCAATTTAACACGAAAAAATAAAATTTGGAGCTTAATTTGATAATTAAATTATGCAACATTATCATTGGTCCTTCACAGGCATATTTTACTGTAATTATACATACAAAAAGGAGATGCATCTTAAAAATTTTGTTAAGATCCAAAGGGATGAAAATTCTAAAAATAAAAAAAAACGAAGAAGAAAAGAGTAACAGATGAGCAGTGTTTACATTTCATGTTAAAATTTGAAGTTGTATTTTTCTTTTTATGGATGACAATCATTATCCTTAGAATAGTCGCAGTGGCAGATCACTAGCATTATTAACTTTATTATAGCATATGGAGAGGACATAGTATCAAAATGATTGATGGCCACTTTCTTTCAACAAATTGTATTTCTTGAATCATGTATTGCCAGTTGCTTGTGGCATGGCGTGCTTACATTCGTATATATATGAGAGGGAGGATAATATGATAATATCCAAATTGATTTTATTGTGTTTGGGATTCACAAGTGACAAATATTTATTTGGTTGAAATTTGGTTATGACAGTGCCAAATGTTTACATAGTTTTCTAGAGTTTCTATCAATCTCCTATTAAACTAACACCTATGGTACACTATACTACTATCCCTATTATCACTATCCCTATTATCACTTCGCTCAATGTTGAGACTTTTGGTTATGAGGGCAAGGTATTTCTCGATTCTCTTTTATCCATAATAGCTTGAGTTTACCTCTTTTCATTCCCAATGATAAAAATGTGCTTGCATTTAAAGAAAGTCAAGGTATTAAAAATAATACAAGTTTTTGTAAATTATGGATTAACCAATGACAACTCGTAGTAAGAAACATGCATAAAGCTTAACAGTAGTTCATCGGATGCATTCTGCAAATTAAACATGTCTATATATCAATAGTTGTGCAAGAAAACTATCCAATTTGTAAAGTATTCTTTAATAACTTGTACTTCTTTAATTAATTTATTAGTGAAGATTTGAAATTATAAACCAACCAACTAAACAGTAGTGGTGTAAAAAGCAACAGAAAAACTAAAACAGGAATAAAGAACTAAATCAACAAAAAATTAATCCAGGCAATTATGCTAAAAAGAAAGAATCTTGAATTCGGTACAAAGAACTTGTTCTCAAGAATTGAAGCGATTTCAATGCTATGTTTTTTGTTCATGTCGGGGTTAAGACCACTAATGGATACCAATTTACCATAAGCTGTAGGCTACTCATTCACACCAAAGGCTATGGACACTGACCCTTTTAGTACAATCATCACATATTGCACATCAAGAACATGATGAAGTTTAAAGGCTTTAAGACAATATGAATAGCGCATAACAAGAAATCAATATACCAAAAACAAAGAAATGTTGCAAGTGAGAAAAATGAAGACTTCCAACTTGAAAAGTAACTCCATAAACACCATTGATCCAAAATCTAGCTGAAGCATACTTCAAGACATGTATTGACAAGAACAAAGATAATTCAAAATGCTCAGCAGCAATAAAAACCTTACACAAACATCATTAATTGGCACATAGATTCATCAATAAGGGAGCTAAGATATAACTAAAGTTTTAGCAAATATTCATATACAGGATATTAAAATAGAGAGAAAAAATAAAAAAAAGAAGACAAGAAAACACTTATCATGTATTTTCATGGATTACTTCAGTTTAAAAATCTAATACAAATTAACAAAATAGAGCTAATATTGAACAACAGATTATAATATACAAAAGTAAATGTCTGTGCCAAAGTATAAAATCTTGAAGGTTAACTTGTGCCAATGAGAATCCTCTTGATAATAGCACCGAGGAGGATCCTGGTAGAGCAAAAGAGGCATCGCGTCTGACACGAATTCAAGAAAGTTTCGATGAAATCGAGAAATTGCGTTGAAATAGGAAGGTACCTGGTGAGGATGGCGGTAGAGGAAGAAGCAGCAGCAAGCATAAGGAACCTGGTGAGGAAGAGGTCTTCACGAAAGGAAAGAAGCGGCAGTAAGCATCTAAAACAAGGGCTTGTTACTCAAATTTTTTATGAGGTCAATTTTAAAATATCAAAAAATTGTTATTTTTTACTGTAATTTTTACTAATTTATTTATAAGTTAAATATAAACCATTAGATCTACTATCAATCTAATCTAACGCTTCAAATTATATGGTACATCAGATAAGTTCAAAAGATTCGAGCTGATTTTAGACAGACCCTAATTAGTATATACAGACAAAAATTTATTCTCCTAATCACTTAACTAAAGAATCTAATTCACATAAAACAGTGTATTAAAATTTTATCATATATCTTAATCCATTTTTTTGACAAATAATATAATTTTAGATAAAATTAAATTTTATTGGTAGTTTTAAACTTCCAAAAATTGCATATATATATTTTTTTATTTTTTAAACCAAAAGAGATTCTATTTTCGTGAATTTTATAACGTAGACCGCATGTGTATAACATGTTTTAACTGACCATGATTATTTAGATAAAATGGAATAACAAGAAAATATAGGTACTATCTACACTATAATTACAAATATTAAATACTTTTAATATTTGTCTTTTTTTTGCCACAGGAACATCATTATTAACTCAACTATTATTTTCTCCCACCGCATATTCACCTATTCTTTTTTCTATCCCATTGTTTCATGGAAGACTCAATTTTACTAACAAATTAATAGATTTCGAAAAGGTTCTCACTATAGGATTACAGAATTGCTATACTAATATACGAAAATGAAACCATTTTTAAAGTATAGTGATTAATATCTGCCTTATGCTTCTTTTCAAAACCAAAGATTTAACATTCAAAATCTGAAATCATTTCTAAAAGGGAAAGCTGTTAATCTCTTAGAAATCTAAAAGCATTTTTTTAAAAGTTTTTCCTAGACAGCATAGGTTCATTAAGTCTATGCTGAACCAGTTTAGTTTTTCATACTTTTCTAACCCCAAAAGCACAAACCCAACATAGTTTTCAGCTCATCTCATAATCAACCACGACCCTAGGCCCAAGCAACTCAATCAACAACCAATTCATCACAATCCAACCAATTTTCAGTCACAAACACAAGTAAGAAGGTTCAAACACAATCAAGTAGTTATATCAAGTAGAGCAATTAGAAATTAAACATAACTATTTCCATAGGCAAACCAAATACAATATGCACACCCAGACAATGTCATATAAATGCATATGATGCATGCCTATCCTATGACTAATGAGCTCATCTGTCGGTTATCCAGCCAACCCGACAAGTCTGAATTGTCCTTAAACTATCTCCTGTCACGCATCCCATGAGTCTATGCATAGATTTTACATTCATATATCATTCAAATCACTCACTGGAGGCTATCCATACCCGGAAATTTATACGTGTCCGGTCATCCTTACGACGTAGGGCCTACAGAGTATCAAGATTCAACCTGGAACACGTGGTGGCAAGCCACGGTTCTTACCTAGGGAAACTCGTATCTCAGATATCATTATTCATAAGCCGTTTCATAATCATAATCATTATTTATTCATTCATCAAAGCCATAAGTCTCTTTCTATTTCTCAAATCTCTTCAAACTCATAAATCAACTTTTCCTCAAAATCAATTCTCTTTCAAATCTTAGTCACTTAATATAACATTTAACAAAACTTTCAAGAGATTGTCAATCATCACCTTAAAACGGAACTTTCTTTGAGAAGACTCAAGACTCTAGGGAAGAATAACCTGCCTCACTTCTTAAACTCTTTATAAATCCTCGGAATCATAATTACTAAAACTGAAATCATTTAAAACGGAGACTTAAAACCAAAACCAAGGCATGTAGGCCAAATGTTCCGAACCAGTTTTAAAACCAACATTATTTAAGTCCAAAGACCCAATTTCTTTTCATTCTTGAATCGGAAACTTTCCCAAAGGCTCGGATTTGTTTAGTTAAGATTAAAGAATAATTCAAAAGCAATGCGAAATTAAGTAATCAAAGTTCAATTTCCTTTAAAATCCGCTAAAACTCCTCCAAAGGTACTTCTTTGACCAAACTGCAAAACATAGGTCCCTTCATGTTTAAATCAAACTTAAAACATAAGCTTTCCTTAAAAGATTAAACTTGAATCACCTGTTTCTTAATAAATCAAGAACCAAACAATAGAACCTCTTGACCCATTAGCAGGTTGGCCCATGACTGACCTCTTGGAAAGTTGGCCCATTACCGATCTCTTCACAAAGAGCTCGGCCAAATCGCCATAAGAGGCCCAAGCAGGCCCAAACGAAGGGACACAACCTAAGTCTAAAGGTGGCAAAACCTAAAGAAAGATAAGGTGGTTCCCCTTAAAGATAAGATGACTTCACTTAAAGATAAGATAAGATAACTATCTTATCTCCAGAAAGGTCACTCCACACTATTATAAATACACAAGAGCACCCAGGTATAACTCATACTCTGATTCTACTAAAAACCTGCTTAATACCCTTGCTAACTTAAGCATCGGAGTCCCTTGTAGGTACCACCACCCTCTGGTGACGAAGGTTCAACACCTCCACCAAGTCCAACAGGTCAGACACGACAGCTCCGACCACTAGATCCAACGAGTCAGACACGACAGCTCCGACTGCCAGATCCAACAAGTCAGACACAACAGCTCCAACAAGTCAGACACGTCAGCTCCGACCAGCACAGAAGATCTCGTCCGAGATCAACCTACAGTTTCAGATTACCCTCAGAATATTGGCGCCATTGCCAGGGAACTTGGAAGTCATCCCATCACCATGGCGGACGACCATGACAACAATCACAACTCTAGTTTGGTGGACAGAACACCAAACAAAAACACGGATGCCACCTCCAAAGACACACCTCAAAACAGGGGAGATAAGCAACCCCCAAACACAGAAATTTTGGAAGCTATCTGTGAGTAACAGAATCGCGTTAAACAGCTGGAACAAGAAGTTGAACATCAACGGGAAGCTGAAAGAGACCTTCGGAGAGAAACAAGACGACGTCGAAAGCTAAAGGACAAGCTCTTAAAGCTCAAAGCCGATCTTAAAACCAAGACCGCTCGATCCAGTCATGAAGATAGCCCCCACAAAGATCAAGACCCATTCACCAAAGAGATCATGAAAGCTAAAGTCCCAAAGGACTTCAAAGCTCCCGACATAACCCCGTACGATGGCACATCAGATTCAAGCCATCACCTCAGCAATTTCAGAAGCAGAATGTATCTCACTGACGCATCAGACACCATTCGATGCAAAGCCTTCCCAACTACCCTAATGAAGACAGCAATAAAGTGGTTCAAAAGTTTGCCTCCAAGATCCATCACAAGTTTCGACGACCTGGCCAAGAAATTTCTTGCCCAATTTTCCATCCAGAAGGACAAAGCCAAACACGCCCCAAGCCTATTAGGAATCAAGCAAGGAGATCAGGAGAGTCTTCATAACTACATGGTGAAGTTTAACAAAGCATGCCTGGACATACAAAGCCTACCAATGGAAGCAGCCATCATGGGACTCATCAATGGCATAAGAGAAGGACCTTTCAGCCACTCAATATCCAAGAAGTACCCAACATCTCTATTCGAGGTTCAAGAAAGGGCGAAAAAATATATCAAGATGAAGGAGAACTCCCGATTGGGAGACATCTAAAAATCCGAATTCTCCTAACCCACCAAGGGACAAGGATAAATAGTCCAAGAGAAAAGAATATCAACCCGGTGAGAAGCCTAGAAAATACCACAATTACACCCACCCCTTCGGGTGTCACTTGTGGATGTCTACCGAGAAATATTCAACATTGAGAAGATTCCACCACCTCGCCCACTCAAAAACAAAAGAGGGGGAAGTCAGACAGAATACTGCGAGTACCACCGAATCTACAGACATTCTACTAATGATTGTTTCGACCTAAAGAATTTCGTAGAGAAATTGGCAAGAGAATGGCGATTAGATCGGTACTTAGCCAATAAAGCAAATGAACCAAAAAAAAGAAGAAAGGATGAAGAGGTCGGACGAGCTGAAGGTCCACCTCACACCGAAGAGGTCGGACGAGATAAAGGTCCACCTCACGCCAAAGAGGTCGGGCGAGTTGAAGGTCCACCTCACACCAAAGAGGTTGGACGAGTTAAAGGTCCACCTCACGCCAAAGAGGTCAAACGAGTTAAACGTCCACCTCACACTAAAGAGGTCGGGCGAATGGAAGGTCCACCTCACACCAAAGAGGTCAAACGAGTTGAACGTCTCACATCAAAGAAGTCGGATGAGTTGAACGTTCACCTCACACCCCTGAGACACATGTTCATGGAGGATTCACAGGAGGAGGGATCTCTAAATCATCTTGCAAAAGACACCTCAAAGAGGGATATTAAGGAAGGGAGAGAGGTTTGAATAAGACAACAGGGTGCAAACAAGCCTTCCGAGATTTCAAAATTCTTGGGCAACCACCCATTCTTTCCCGACCAAGGGAAAGTGAAGAACTCATATTATACCTCGCAGTGGGAAGTCGGGCAATAGTCTCAGCACTAGTCAGAGAAGACGAAAGTGAGCAACAACCCGTTTACTTCATCAGCAAAGCTCTACAAGGGCCCGAACTAAACTATCAAAAAATAGAAAAAGTTCGCCTACGCTCTCATACTCACCTCTCGACGACTCCACCCATACTTTCAAGCTCACACTATCAGAGTTCAGACCAACCAGCCCATAGAAGGCAACCTACAGAAAACAGACTTAACTGGAAGAATCCTACAGTGGGTAGATGAGTTATCCAAATTCGATCATCGACATGAAGCTCAGACAGCCATCAAATCACAATAACTGGCCAACTTCATTACAGAGTACACTAACACCTTGGGAACTCCCACAAAATGGAATCTCTACGTGGACGACTCTTCAAACAAAATTGAGAGTGGTGCAGGTGTAATTATAGAAAGCAATCAGGGAACCCAAATCGAGCCAAGTAACCAACCTGAATACGAGGCACTACTGGTTGGTTTAAGGCTGGATAAGAAGGTAGGAGCTTACCATGTCCAGTGATTCACAAGTAGTCACCTCACAAATAGAAGGGAGCTACCAAACTAAGTATCCCACCATGAAAAAATACCTCGGGTAATTCGGGGGACCCAGGACAAAACCAGAGAACAGCTCTGACAATTCGGGAGACCCTGGACAAAACCAGAAAATAGCTCGGACAATTCAGGGGATATGAAGTCTGACATATATCTCAGGAACAAAATGCCCGAACTGATGCACTTTTAAAACCAAGTCATCACCAATAGCTCGGACAATTCGGGGGATGTGAGGTCCGAAATATATCTCGGGAACAGAATGCCCGAGATGATGTACTTTCAAAACTAGCCAACACCAAATCAGGGGGCAATAATAGAAGCCTCGTCCAAAAAATGCTGCAAAATTCATCAATCTCGGAGGAAGAAAAGGTCCTAATCATATCAGGTCAGGGTCATTCCCCCGGTGTCAAGAAAGGAAAACAAACCCTCTCATCAGGGTCCGACAACACCAACTCATGATTCTTCTCCTCATCCTTATCCCTGCAAATTCTATGGAACCTTCTAAGTTGCACACAGTACTCAGGAACACACGTTAAAACTATGGAATCCAGCCAATCAGACAGGCCATCCGGGATCTTAGTAGACATCTCAGCAATGTTTTTGCAGGAAGACATAAGTAAAAAATTCCTACAATAAAGAAAAAAAATGGGGTTACTACCAAACAACTCGGGTAAATAAGGAAACAACTTGGACAATAACAGCAAAGCATCAAGTGTCAGATATATCAGTAAAAGGGAAACCCCAGGACTCACACGAAAGTCCAGGGGCACCCTTTGGAGGCAACAACAGAGCAAAAACCCAAATACAAAGTCAAAGCTTTACATCAAAAGCATGCTAACTTCCACATTACCCCACTGGAGGAGCTCATTAGTGTAAACATCACCTTGTCCGTCTGCAAAATGGGGACTTGACCTCATCGGACCCCTTTCCCAAGGATTGGGACAAGTCAAGTTCCTCATTATAGGGGTGGATTACTTCACAAAATGGATTGAGGCAGAACCCCTAGCTAATGCCACTGCTCAAAGAAGTCAGAAATTTTGGTATAGAAATATTGTTACAAGGTGTGGGGTTTCTTACTCCATCACCACAAACAATGGCACTCAATTCATGGACACAGGTTTCTTACTCCATCACCACAAACAATGGCATGCCCGCAATCTAAGAAGGATGCCTGGCCGAGATCTAAAAGATTGCCCGACCTAGATGGGTAAGCACTAACATGTACACACTCTTATTCATATCTTCATTTTATTGCCCAAAAGTTTGCAGATTCCTACAAAAGTTTTTTCTACCAAGACGCATTAATCTGAGCGCAAGAATTCATCGTCTGATTACAAAGCTAAAGGTCAGTAAGGTGAAAACCAAATTCACCGCCCGATCACGACGAAGCTACAGGTCGGCAAAGGTGAAAACAAATTCACCGTCTGACCACGATGAAAATCGGATTCATTGTCCAAATTTCGACAAAGGTCGGCAAGGTGAAAACTAAACTCACCGCCCGACTTCAACAAGGCGGCCAAGTGAGAACCAAACTCACCGCCTGATTTCTACAAAATTGGCAAAGATGAAAAAGTGGTAAAAACAGATTAATGCAAGAAGTTATAAGAAAGTAAATCCATGTATAGAGGCTTAACGAGGTTTGAAACAAAACATGGATTGCTAAGAAATAACTTAAAGACAGACCGACGTAAAGAAGTCGGACCAGTCGACCATAATAACCAAAGTTATAAAAAGTAAATCCCTGGAAAGAGGCTTGGCCAGCCCTAAAAAAGAGGATTACTAAAAATAACTTAGAAGGGACCGACATAATAAAGTTGGACCAACAAAACCCCAAAAGTTTTAAAAAGTAATCCCTAAAAGAGACCTGACAAAGGTCCAAAAAAGATGATTACTAAAAATAACTTAGAAGGGACCGACATAATGAAGTCGGCCCAACAAAACTACAAAAGTTATAAAAAGTAATCCCTAAAAGAGACCTGACAAAGGTTCAAAAAAGAGGATTACTAGAAATAACTTAGAAGGGACCGACATAATGAAGTCAGCCTGACAAAAAGTTATAAAAAGTAATCCATAAAAGAGATCTGACAAAGGTCCAAATAAAATGGATTACTAAGAAATAACTTAGAAGAGGCCAACATGAAGAAGTCGGCCCGAGCCGATTAAAGCTACAGATTGGACCAACAAGAAGAAGTCGGACCAACGAAGGCTACAACTTGGACCGACAAGAAGAAGTCGGACCAACAAAAGCTACAGCTTGGACCGACAAGAGAACTCAGACCAAAGAAAGCTAAAGAAGGATCGATAAGAGAAGTCGGACCAACGAAAAACGTGCGCTAAAAGGGACATAGCTTTGCCCAAAAAGCCACTGCTCCACGACAAGACTATTGAAATTGTTCAGACTAACTAAAAAGGGTTTCACGAGAACACTAAAAAGTTATCGGACAAGTTAGCCCATAGGTCATCTCGCCCAAACAGGAGACATACAAAACAAGATCTAATCAAAAAGAGGTCGGACAGCAAAGTACCGACACTCTATAAACATCTCACAAAGGCCAAGGAAAGGTCAAAAGGCCAAAGCCAGAAGTGCTTCACTGAAAGGTACGAAGTTTTGAAAAAAGACACTACTTAAAAGTCAAAAGCACAAATCAAAACGGCACTAAAAAGTCATCCAAACAAACTATAAAAAGGTTCCCCATCGGAACACTACCTAAAAAAGTTGTTGGATTATGACTAAAAAGCCCGAGCAGTGAAGACAAACAAGTCGAAAGAAGGCTGAAAAATCCCCTCAACAAACTAAAAAAGGGGGCAAATACCAGACTCGCACAAGGAGAAACTACTCAAGATCGACCGAAGTCAGGATGCTTGAGCACGCCTTTCCCCAAAGAGATCGAAGCTCTGAAAGCATGATCTCGCAGAAAGGTCTGAACTCAAGCAGGGGCAAAGTCGTACAGGTCGACGTCAGCTAAGAAGAGGCACAAGTATGATCTCAAAGAAAGAACAAGCCAAAAGGTTGGGAAACAACTTAAGGCTCAAATGTGCTTAGCTAAAAGGGATACAACTCCGCTCAAAGAAGGCACAATCTCAAACAGGGCTATGAACGTCATCCGAGACTAAAAAAGGTTCTATATAAAGAACACTAAAAAGTCATTGGACAAGTCACTAAAAGCCCGAATATCAAGCCGCAAGGATAACTTCGCCAAAGCAGAGGGTTGTCAATAGAAACTTAAAGCAAGGCATGATTCAGAAGGCAAGGGTAGAAAACCCACACTTCCACTCAAAGGAGGTCGGACTAGGAAGTACCAAACCTCTAGAAAATCTACAAGGATTGCAAAGCAATGAAGAAAGAAGCCAGACAGATGCTTGAGCATGACTTCCCCAAAGAGATCGAAGCTTTGAAAGCACAATCTCACGGAAAGGTCCGAACTCAAGCAAGGGCACTGTTCATACATCGGTTCGAGCTGTAAAGGACCGGGTTGGCCGACCTCTTAAAGGGTTGGCCCACCTCTTAGAAGGTTGGGCCATGACTGACCTCTTAGCAGGTTGGCCCATGACTGACCTCTTGGAAATTTGGCCCATTACTGACCTCTTCACAAAGAGCTCGGCCAAATCACCCTAAGAGGCCCAAGCAAACCCAAACGAAGGGACACAGCCCAAGTCTAAAGATGGCAAAGTGACGAATGGATTTTTGATGGTATAGAATTTCACAAATGAATTCTCGTTGCAAGTATAGTTTCTAAACCAATCAATAATCCTTTCATACAAAAAGTTGTTTGTCTACAAACCCCTAAAATTTATAAACCGAAGTATTCAAACCTCGGGTCGTTCTCCCTAGGAATTGTAATGAAGTGTCTTGTTATTGGTTTGAGTTGTTTTGGGGTTTTGGATAAGAGACATGAAAGTAAATGGCAATGAAAATAAACTAACAACTATAAAAGGCTCTTGGCAAGGTATGAAAATTAGAAGTCCTATCCTAGTTATCCTTTTCAATTGTGATGAGAATTGTTCATTGCTACCACTTAGTCAACCCTTACTAAATAAAGGAAAGTCAAGTGGATGAATTGACTTGAGCCACAAGTTCTAGCCAACTCCCAAGGAAAGACTAGCTTTAATGCACTCCAAACCAATTAGCAATCTCTCCAATTACCAATCAACAAAGGAATTAGATAACTCAAGTGTCACTAATTACTCTACCTAGGCCAAGAGGAACAAAATCTACATTATATCTAGAAGAGGCATTTCAACAAACACATGAAAGGCAATAAAAGTAAACAACATAAATTGCAAGAATTAAAAAGAGATCTAACTACAAAGGAAAGATATCAACAATAGAAAAGCAAAGAAGAACAATTATTATGAATTACCTCTTATTAAATTGGAAGAAAATGGAAGGAACAATAGTAGATCTACAACAAAGTATAAGAACAACATAAAGGAAATTACAATAAAAGAATGGAAGAAGAATGAATCTAACAACAAGGAATTGAGATGTAGAAGTAGAAGAAAGCAAAGATTAAAACCTAGATCTAAGAACTAATCCTAATCCTAATCCTAATTCTAGAGAGAAGAGAGAGCTTCTCTCTCTAGAAACTAATTCTAACTACTAACTAAACTAATGGTAACTAGATGCCTCATCCCTCTTCAATCCTTGGCTTAAATAGCATCTGAAATGAGTTGGATTGGGCCCACAAGGCTTGAGAATTCGCTGGCCCACGGATTGCATTAAGTGAACCAGGTGGCACAATGACGCGTGCGCGTATAGTGCGCGTACGCGTTCCTATCTGCAGTGCAACTAGGGCAAATCTTATATCGTTGCGAAGCCCCGGATGTTAGCTTTCCAACCCAACTGAAACCGCATCATTTGGACCTCTGTAGCTCAAGTTATGGTTGTTTAAGTGCGAAGAGGTCGGCTTGACAGCTTTCCGGTTCTTTCATTTCTTCATGAGTTCTCCAACTTTTCATGCTTTCTTTCTTCATTCCCTTGATCCAATATTTGCCTCCTAAACCTTAAATCACTTAACAAACATATCAAGGCATCTAATAGAATCAAGGAGAATTAGATTTAGCTATTTTAAGTCCTAAAAAGCATGTTTTCACTCTTAAGCACAATTAAAGGAGAATATACAAAACCATGCTATTTCAATGGATAAATGTGGGTAAAAGGTTATAAAATCCCCTAAAATCAATACAAGATAAACCGTTAAATTGGGGTTTGTCACAAAGCCTAAAGAAAGATAAGGCGGTTCCCCTTAAAGATAAGATGACTTGACTCAAAGATAAGATAAAATAACTATCTTATCTCCAGAAAGGTCACTCCACACTATTATAAATACACTGGAGCACCCAGGTATAACTCATACTCTGATTCTACTAAAAACCTACTTAATACCCTTGCTAACTTAAGCATCGGAGTCCCTTGCAGGTACCACCATCCTCCAGTGATGAAGGTTTAGCACCTCCACCAAGTCCAATAGGTCGGACACGACAGCTCTGGACACCAGATCCAATGAGTCAGACATGATAGCTCCGACCACCAGATCCAACAAGTCGAACGCGACAACTCTAACAAGTCAGACACGTCAGCTCCAACCAGCATAGAAGATCTCTCCGAGATTGACCTACAGTTTCAGGTAACCCTCGGAACAGTATCCGACGTCTTCTATAGTAGGGTGATGACTATATCGCCTGGAATGTCTTTTGGGAGGAGTTCTATAAGAAGTACTTTCCGAATTCTGCTAAGACGGCTAAGGAACTTGAGTTACTGCAGCTGAAGCAGGGTACTATGTCCGTATCTGAGTATACTGACAAGTTTGAGGAGTTGTTCAGGTTTTCCCGTATGTGCCAGGGGACTCCAGGAGACTATGAAGAGTGGAAGTGCGTTAAGTATGAAGGAGGACTCCGGAGTGATATCTTCAGCTTAGTGGGACCAATGGAGATCAGAACTTTCTCCGAGTTGGTGAACAAGTGTAGAGTTGCTGAAGAGTGCGTGAAGAAGGCAACTGTTGAGAGAGGGAGTCACAAAGGATCATTCCCACAGAACCGGGGGAAGAGCTTTGCACCTAGAAGTCCGCCTTTCAAGAGGGAGGCTCTTTTAGGAGGCCCAACAACAACAACTCCCAAGGAAAAAGGTTTGGGAAGCAGCCACAGAATGAGCAAGCTTGTGCTAGGTGTGGGAGTCACCATCCGGGAGCCCCGTGCAAGGCCGAATGGGGATTGTGCTACAATTATGGAAAGGCGGGATATAAGGCCGCAAACTGTCTGGAGAAACAGAAACAAGGTGCTGGGAAAGCACAACAGACTGGTCGGGTGTTCACCACCTCAGCTATAGGTGTCGAGGGATCAGAGACACTCATTCGAGGTAACTGTGAAATGGATGGTCAAACTTTAAATGCTTTATTTGATTTGGGAGCATTGCATTCATTCATTGCATTTGAGAAAGCCCATGAGTTAAGATTGAAGATTGTAACCTTAAGTTATGACCTAAAAGTGTATAATGCTACCTATGAAGCCATGGTAACTAGGCTAGGATGCTCGAAAGTTTCGTTTAGGTTCAAGCAGCGTGATTTTGTCCATAATTTAATCTGCTTGCCGATGATCGGTCTTGATCTTATCTTGGGATTGGACTGGTTATCTGAGAACCATGTCCTGCTTGATTGTTCTACAAAGTCGGTGTAATTTATGCCAGAAGATACAGAAGGGTCGGTCGTGGTGAATAATTATTACTTGAATTCGATGATGGTGAACTGTTCCGGAATCGAATGTCAGGCTATCCTGTTGTTAACCGTGGTGTTTCAGGTGATGATTAAAGGTTGGAACAGATTTCGGTAGTGTGAGTTTCCAGAGGTGTTTTCCGATGACATTGATGAATTTTCACCTAACCGAGAGGTTGAGTTTGCTATTGAATTGGTGCCTAGGGTGGGACCAATCTCAAATGCTCCTTATAGAATGTCACTGTTAGAGATGGCCGAGCTAAAGTCTCACTTAGAGGATTTGTTGGGTAAGAACTTTATCCGACTAAGTGTTTCCCCGTGGGGTGCTCTAGTGTTAATGGTAAAGAAGAAAGAGGGGAGTATGCGGCTCTGTGTGGATTACAGGCAGCTGAACAAGGTCACAATAAAGAATAAGTACCCATTGCCGAGAATTGATGATCTCATGGATCAGTTACAAGGAGCTGGGGTTTTCTCCAAGATTGATTTGTGATCCGGTTATCACCAGATAAGGGTGAGGGGTGAGGATATCCCTAAGACCGCTTTCAGGACTCTTTATGGTCATTACGAGTACACTGTAATGTCCTTTGGGTTGACAAATGCTCCTGCAGTATTCATGGATTATATAAACATAGTGTTTCGTCCGTTTCTGGATAAATTCGTTGTTGTCTTCATTGAGGACATACTGATTTACTCTAAGACTGAAGAAGAGCATGCAGAACACTTGAGGACCGTGTTACAGATTCTAAAGGAGAAGAAACTCTATGCGAAACTGTCTAAGTGTGAGTTTTGGAAGAGTGAGGTAAAGTTTTTGGGTCACGTGGTAAGTAAGAAGGGAATAGCCGTAGATCCAGCTATGGTGGAGGCTGTGATGGATTGGAAGCAACCAACCACCGTAACGGAGATAAGGAGTTTTCTGGGCTTAGCTGGCTTTTACCGAAGGTTCATCAAAGGCTTTTCGTAATTAGCTTTGCCGTTGAAAAGGTTAACCCGTAAAGACACTCCATTTGTTTGGACTCTTGAGTGCGAGGAGAGCTTTCAGGCATTAAAGAAAAAGTTGACCACTGCACCTGTGTTGGTGTTACCTGAGCGAACGAACCATTTGAGGTGTACTGTGATGTCTCATTAAAGGGTCTAGGGTGCGTGCTGATGCAGCATCATAATGTGGTGGCGTATGCCTCGTGACAGTTGAGACCTCATGAAGTTAGTTACCCTACGCACGATTTGGAACTCGCTGCGGTTGTGTTTGCCTTGAAGGTGTGGAGACATTATCTCTATGAGGTTAAGTTCCAAGTCTTCTCCAATCATAAGAGCTTGAAATATCTCTTTGATCAGAAAGAGCTTAATATGAGGCAGAGGAGGTGGATGAAATTGTTGAAGGATTACGACTTTCAGTTGAATTACCATCTGGGAAAGGCGAATGTAGTGGCAGATGCGTTATGTCGGAAGTCATTGTATGCGGCTTGGATGATGCTTTAAGAAGAGAAGTTGCTCGAAGAATTCGAGAGTCTGAAAATTGGTGCTTGAGAAGTATCTGGAATTCTGTGTTTGAGCCGATTAGAAATCTCAAGTGACTTTAAGTTCGAACTCCTAAAGGCTCATGAAAATGATAAAGCGTTATGGAAGGTGTTACCGGCTATTGAGCAAGGGAAACAGTGGAGAGTGTTGGAAGAAAAAGATGGGTTATGGAGATTCAAGAGTAGGATCATTGTGCCGGATGTTGGCACTTTGAGGCCAGATATCTTAAAAGAGGCACACAAAAGCGGATTCTCCATTCACCTGAAAAGTACTAAAATGTACCATGATTTAAAGGTAATGTTTTGGTGGCCGGGTATGAAGAATGATGTGGCGAAACATGTTTCAAAGTGCTTAACTTGTCAAAAGGTAAAGATTGAACATCAAAGACCTTTCAGGATGTTGCAACCTTTAGAGGTTCCGCAATGGAAGTGGGAAAGTATTGCAATAGACTTTGTGTCAGGATTGCCAAGGACTAGGGCTGGTTTTAATGCTATCTGGGTGATTTTGGACCGACTGACAAAGTCAGCTCACTTTTTGCCCATTCGGATGACTTACACCCTTGAGGAGCAAGCACGGTTATACATAATGGAGATTATGAGACTTAATGGTGTACATGCTACTATAATCTCTGATAGAGATCCTCGTTTCACTTCGAGGTTCTAGGGTGTATTTCAGAAAGCTTTTGGAACCCGATTAAGCTTGAGTACAGCTTACCATCCTCAAACAGATGGTCAATCCGAGAGGACGATCCAAACACTAGAGGATATGTTGAGAGCTTGTGTTTTGGACCAACCGGCGAGTTGGGATCGGTATATGCCGTTAGTGGAGTTTGCATACAACAATAGTTACCATGTGAGCATTGGAATGGCTCCGTATGAGGCTTTGTATGGGAGAAAGTGTCAATCTCTGCTATGCTGGTATGAAGCCGGAGAAAAAGGCTTGTTGGGACCGAAAATGATAGCTGAGACCACTAAACAGGTCAAGAAAATTTGAGATAGGATGCTTACGGTGCAGGGTCGCTAGAAGAGTTACACCGATCAGAGGTGAAAGCCCTTGGAATTTGAGGAAGGAGACCATGTTTTCCTTAAGGTTACTCTAACCACAGGAGTAGGTAGGGCAATTAAAGTGAAGAAGTTGAATCCTCGATACATTGGTCCATTTCAAATCCTGGAGAGGGTCAGACCGGTGTCGTATCGGATGGCTTTACCACCTCATCTTTCGAACCTGCACGACGTATTTCATGTGTCACAGCTTCGGAAGTACACTCCTGATGCTAGCCATGTGTTAGAACCTGAATCGGTTCAGTTAAGAGAAGATTTGACGCTTCCAGTGTGTCCAGTCAGAATTGATGATACTAGTATCAAACGGTTGCGTGAAAAAGAGATTTTATTAGTCAAAGTGGCATGGAGTCGAGGCGGTGCTGAGGAACACAGTTGGGAACTTGAGTCGGAGATGCGAACGGATTATCCGTACTTATTCTCAGGTAATTGAATTTGAATTTTGTGGGCAAAATTCCCAATTAGGTGGGTAGAATGTAAAATTCGGTTAATTAATGGCTAATTAACCCATAAATGAGAATTTATTCTAGAAAGCCAAGAAATGTGATTTTTATGGCTTAATATGATAGAGGAGATTGAGACGAAAATTTTGGTACCAATTTTATAGAAATCGGGCCAAGATTGGACCGAACGGGCCAAACCAGGCCAACTGGACCCAAAGTGGGCCCTTGGCCCAACTAAACTAAACCAAAACCCTAGTTTCAAACCACCATAACATTTGATCTAGAGCTCCGATTGTCGCACTGTTTGCGGCCACGTGTTCACTGCGAAGAGCTCTACAAAACCCATACAATCAATCTTGAGGTAAGCCACAGTTTGCTCTTCGAATTTCTAGCTTTAATTTCGAGTTTTATGAGCAAAAATGTTGAGATTTTGGACTCTTTGATGTTATAGGACCCAACTATCTTGAAGAAAAAGATTAATCTTGTCTCCTTGGACCTTGAGTGTGGTAAGATTCTCAACCCTAGTATAATTTGTTGTTCTATGATATTTGGGTATCGAGATGTTGTGTATGGGTATGATGATTGTGGCTTAGGTTGTGAATTTGTGAATATTTGAGCTTGGTTGAGACTTTGAAAAGCTTGAAGAGGATTTTGTATGCAAAAATCTGTTCTTGGAGGTGTTGAGACCTTGAGAGCTTGAGGAAAAGTGGTTTAGAAGTGCTCTGGTTGATCTTGGAAAATCGGCTAAGGTATGGTCTCAGTTTCTCGTATCTAATATGTAATGTGGTAGGAAATACTTAGGCTAGAGGCCCTAAGATAGGCATTGAATTGTTGATGTTGTTGAATGGTTGAGATATATGATGTGGTCATATATGTGATGATGATTATTGATGCCTTGATGGTATGATGTATGAGAAATATGCATGTTGTGATATATGCTTGATGATTGATTAAGGTTGAATTGTGGGTGAAACTATGTTGATGGTGAGTATGATGTTGATTATGTACAATGATGGTTGATTGGAAATGGTATTATTAGAAATTTGGATGAGAAAGGATATATGATATGTTAATGTATTTGTATCTTAGCCATTTGATTGAGAAGTGTTAAAATGGTGGGATGATGTTTTGTTAATTATGGTGAAGTGTTGATGTGTGGGAGGCTTAATGTTGATTTTGGTACATTTTGATTGATTTCAAAAAGGGTTGAAATTGACATGTTTTGGTAATGGCACTTTGTGGTTTTATATGAAAACATGGTTTTTGGGCATACTTTGACGGGACATAACTTGGACTACGGATCCCTGTTTTGTACCAAACTTGTTTAGAAATGAAATTGGATCTGGGATGTCCATGCCATTTGAAGAACGGGCGGAAAACGATTTAAAATGAAAAAGTTATGTTCGTCGAAAGATTGGGGGTTGAATCTGTGAATTCTGCAGCTTTTAACTTAGAAAAAATTTTAACAGAATGACCACCCACGCGTAGGCGTCCTTGACACGTATGCGTCGTTTTTCAAGATGGCACCATCCACACGTGCGCGTGGTGTACGCGTGCGCGTCGATGTGCTGAAATGGTTGCCCAGCCATTTTTCTGAGAGTTGTGCCTGTTTTGTGCCTGGGGCACAAATGTACCCGCGCGTACGCGTGGCTGACGCGTACCTGTCGTTTGGATGTTTTTCAACCCACACGTCCGTGTGAATGACGCATACGCGTTGATGAACTATAAGGCCATCCACACGTGCGCGTGAAGCACGCGTATGCGTGGCCCTGTTTTCATCCCAAAGTTGATTTTTGAGTTTTAAAAACTAAATTTCACACTTCTAAGCCTCCTATCTTACTACTTATGTCTTAAATAATTATGATTTGCCTAGCAATGAGAAAAAGAGCTAGTGAATGTGGTAACTTGCGAGTGAAGCATGGGAAAAATGAATGATCAATGAAGATCAAAGATGATTATGTGAGATACGGAGGATGGCGGTGGAAGTGCTTGTTATGCCATGGGCCGAAGGACCGTAATTGTTAATGAATTAGCTGGTTATGGATTTAACTATGAGCCGGATGGCTAGATTATTGTCGTGTTACGGCGGAGCCATGATTACGGCTAAGAATAAATGCATATATGCTGTTGAATGAATTGTGAATGTTGCACTTCCACTATCGGAGATAAGAGTTTCCCTGGGAGAAAGCAGTGGCTAGCCACCACGTGCTCTAGGTTGAGACTCGAAGCTCTTTTGACCCTATGTTGTCAGGGTGGCCGGGCACTGTGAAAGCCCCGGATGAGCTCACCCCCATAAATATTCACCAGTGAGGGTGATGGATATGGATCATGATTATGATCAAGTTTATGTTGAGTATAACTCGAGTTGGGGAGACACGACAGAGGGACAGTCCAATGGTTAGCTACCAGGACTTGTCGGGATGGCTCTATAACCGACAGATGATATTATCAGCCAATAGGGACAGGCATTCATCATATGCATACTATGTGAATTGTTTGAGACTGCCTATTTGACTGCATATTACTTGCTATCTCCTAAATGCCTTATCTGTTCCTACTTATATATCTCTTGTCTGAAATAACTGTGTTTGCCATATTATACTCCTGCTGGTGGTTGGGAGGTCTGAAGGAATTAGAAAAGGAAGTATTAGTTAGACTAAAGGATCTTTAGTCCGTTGCCACTTATGGTTTAGCTTGTTTATAAGCTTTGATTTTATCTGAAGGAAGTTCTAGGATTGCCTTCGGCTTTTCTCTATTATTACATGTTATATATGTGGAAGCTGTTACCATGATGGGAACCTCTGGTTCTCACCCATGCAGATTTTGTGGTTTTCAAATGCAGGATGTGAGGTTTCTCGCTGAGGCATGCTGGAGATTTCTGGATCAGCGAAGATCCTTTATTCTTGGGACTCTGTTTTGATTTATATGTCTTGCTTAGATACTTTTTTCTCTACTAAATAATACAAACTGTGATGACTCCTCTTATAGGAGATTTTGGAGAATAGGTTTTCTGTATTTGTGTCCCTTTGGGTTTCCTTGGGATTTCCTTATTTTATTATTTGTATATATTGCTATGCTCGGACCGGTTATCTTCGCAACTGGACTTTGAGTTTTGATATTCCCGTTTTTGACACTCTTTTGTATATATATAATCTCGTGTTGGCTTATCCTTGATTCGTTACGTTATCGATTGAAGTGTTGCGCTTTCGAGTTACGAATTTTGTTTTACCCCTTTTTCTTAAAAAGGCTCTTAGTTATAATCATTTTTCATAATACTACTTGTACTAAATTTTTATTTTAGAGGTCGTAATACCTTGCCATCTCTGAATTATGACTTAAGCATAAGACTCTGTATGGTAGGGTGTTACACGATTAGGCGACGAGTCGGGCTGGGCGGACCGGCGGCGACGGGTCAGGCACGCGTCTCCTCACTCGCGGCTGAGCTCCTGTGCGATTCTATCTCCTCTCACGCGCGTCCTTCTCTCTTGACAGAATAGTGGCGGCGACGGCGTGGGTACTACGTCGACGGTGACGGGCTTCACGGTGAGGGCGACGGCAGTGACACGAGCCTTGTGAAGACGACGACAGACGCGAGGGCAATGGCGGCTTCGCGGTGAATTGGCGCAGTCTCCCTCACTCCTCGCGATTCTGCTTCGATGGTGGCTCCAAAGTGGAACAGCGGTAACAGCGAGCTAGGTGGTGGTGCAATCAGCTCCCCCTCTTCTCATCTCCTTCTCCGTAGCTCCAAACCTTTTCCCCTTTCTTCTTTTCTTTCTTTCTTTCCTTTCTTGTTTCTTTGTTTTCTTTTTGGTTCAGTGTGTGTGGGTGTGTGTGTGTGTGTTGTGTGTACCATGGGTGAGGGATGGGGTGGCTGTGGTGTTGGGGTGAGTGTAGTTTAGTTAGGGTTAGGGGTAGATCAGAAAATTTTAATAAAAATAGAGGATAATGATGTAATTTTTATAAAAATAAATAAAAGATAGGATAATAGTTAAAAAACCCAAATTAAATATAAAATATCCGTCTTTAAAATATCTTTCAATTATCAATTTGTAAATTATTCTTAGTTAAATACTAATTTAATAAAAATTAGAGATAAGTAAATTAATTCTTCTTTATTAATAAGATAAGGTTAAAAATCTAAATATTTAAAATTAGGGCATATAAAATATTCACTATTTTTCAATTATAAGAATTCTAAATAATAAATAAAAATTTACTCAACTTTTATATAAAAATATCTAAAATATAGTCTTAAATAAATATAATACATCATAATAATTTATTAATAACTTTTAAAAAATTAGGGGTCTTACATAAAGAATATAAGAGCAAGGCAAAATAAATATTAAAATCACAACACTAGATAAAATGCCACTAAAAATCACTTCAAAAGACTAATAAAATCGTAATTTTTACGAATAAATCGGTTATGAGCTACAAATATTAGTATGGTATAAGTACTTATTATTATTAATACCAATATCAGAGATAACATGTTTTTATTTTCTTTTCTATTTGGTACTTTTGCTAATTTTATTATATTGAGTTTTTTTGTTTCAAAAAAAAATTACACAAGGTGGAAGATGAATTTACATATTATTAAGCAAAGTAACACTACTACATAATTGACTTTTACTAACATTTAAAAAATGTTACCAAATCATACTAAAATATTATCTATGTATATTAGTAACATTTTAACAAATGTTAAATATATCTATGTTACTAAAGAACTTTACTAACATTCTTTTAAAGGTTTTTAGTAAAAATGTTACAAAAAATATTCTATAGTAATATTATGAGAAATGTTACAATAGACATTTCTTGGTAACACTTAGAGAAATATTACAATAGATATTTTCTGTAACACTTAAAAAAAATGTTACCATAAATATTTTTTGTAACACTTAAAAAATATTACAATAGATATTTTATGTAACATTTAAAAAATATGACCATAGATATTTTTTGTAACACTTGAAAAAATATTACTGTAAATAAATTTTGTAACACTTAAAAAATATTACAAAAGACTTTTAGTAACATTTTTTAGTTATATTATACTATTTTTTATTTTATATTATACACAATATAAATATACTAAAATTAATTACTACAATTCACAAATTCACAAAATAAAATTTTTATAGCCTCTTTCATTAATCAATAATCATTACACAAGTTTGCTTCGTGATGCAAATAAAATGAGAAAAAATACTTATAGCACTTAAACTCTATAAATATTCTATATAAAAAAAGGAAAAGTGATACAAAAGAACATAAAACATGAGTAATTGGCAATTTGGAGCACTAACTCAGTCTCTCCAACTTCCTGCAACATGCAAAGAACATGAACCTACAAAAAATTCATCATTGTATTCTTATGCAATTGAACATATTAAGCCAAAAATAACATGGAGTCACCTATACATAGCTCCACTTGTCAAATACATGTACTGTGATAAGGAAAAAACTTTTGATATATAACATACAAAATTTTGGACATTCCTTCTATATACATAAAATCATACTCCAATACTCCATCCATTCCATAACATCTATTCTTTCAATCTTTATGCATGTCAATAAAAAATTGCTTTGACAATATCAATAGCAAAAGATGACTTGATTCTACCCCAAAAACAAAAATCCTGAATTGAAATTATAACCTCTTTTATATCTCTATTTACACTCCATTAACAAGCACAATTAAATTAAGAATGAAAATCATGAGTCTTTGCCACTGGTATACTAACCCAACTGAAGGAACTATAAGTCTATAACTGCTTCTCTCAATACAGTTCTATATACATCCAAGGGCTCGAACTCGAGACAAAGGGGATAAGGATGAACTCACCTACCACTTGAAAATCACTAATGTATTATGCAGCAAAAATTAAACTATTTTTCACTAGTTAAAGATAATTTCTAATGTTCTAATCTAGGAAATAAGAACTACCTGAACAGTTTAAACATCAAAGTTGTTGGGCTAATACTTGTACAATAGCATCCTCAACCTAAAGTAAGCAACCAAAATGAGAAAGAAAAAATGATTTGACAGGTTATGCACGACAACTATTGATTGGGAATTTAAAGCAGCAAATATGCCTTCTAAACAAAAACATGAAAATTTTAAATGGTTTAATTATGAAAATATGCACTCGAGGAATGTTAGGAAAATAAGAAAATTTGTCCTATAACGCTGTCAAATTAGTATGAAATGAAGAATAAAAAATATTTATTTCATGCCTTTTTTCCAGCATTCCTCCTTAACTTTTTGTCATTTATACTTAAAGGTGAAACTATTTAAGCCTGTCAACAGAGAACAAGCAGACAATCATTTGGTAAACCTCAATCATATACCAAGAAAGAAATCAAGCAAGTACCTTGTTCTCAAGCTCCCTAATTCTGGCCTATGCTTCCTTGCATCTCTCTTCCTCAACTCTGAACTGTGTGTATCAGTTTCAACCAAGGTTAGTACTATCAACATCAAGAGGGAGAAAGAGATAATATTAAAATATCTTGTCAAGTATGCTTTATTCTCTTCGTGGAGCATATCAACCTGCTGACAGAGAAGATACCTTAATTCGAAACATACAAATCCTTTTTTATGAGAAATGCATACCAAATGGGTGGTACAAGAAGCAACTAACCTCATCAAGAAGTGTAAAAGCATCACAGTTACCTCATAAATCTTTTAGTTGAATAAGGCCAGAGTCAAATGGAAACCTAAAAATATTTCGCTAAACTGAGTTACATGATAATGCAAATCCTGCACACACCCTACACAAGAATATCCTCAAACATAATCACCCTAGGAACTGATCCCATTCTAATTGTAAATGATGCAATATATATCTAATAACAACAAAAATCAATAGATGAATCATTTTCAGCTCAAAATCTAAATCTAAATAATAAGCTTAAGGATTGTGAATTTAATTGAAGAAGGGAAATTAAACTCACCAACACACCATAAACTTCTAATGTTGATATCCACTCAAGTAATAATTTTTGACCCTGAATTCATTGAGTCACAAAAAATAAAATTTATGAATTGATAATAAAACATATACACATTATATCTATAGTTAAATTAAAATATAATAATACATTACACTATATATAGACTTGCCTTAAGAAAGAAAGTAATTCTAGTAATAAAACAGTCTAAGAAAGTGCCACTAGCAGAAACCTATGAACAAATAAAACTTTAGTTTAAGTATCAAACTTCTTATTGTCATTATTTCATATAAATGAGTGTTAACAAAAAAAGACTTTTTTTTTTACTGTTATGAGAGTTCTTCTTCTATATTTATCCATCGGTATTGCTCTCAATGCTGTAAATAGAACCTGTGATTTATTGTAACAAATGAAGTTCATACATGAGAATGTAAGTATATAATTACTTTCTTAAACTTAGAAACATTTGTATAGAGTGATCAACTACCTGTATTAAAATTTTTATTAGAACTTAGAACCAGAATATGCACTACTAACCAAAGTATGAAAATTAAGATTTTCATTTCTTTTAAACCAATAAACATAAGTAAGAACTTACTTTGCACAGCTTCCAGGTTCTATTTTATTTTGACACTCACAGGTACAAGTTGGACAATTGATTATTTTTAAATCAAAATATTTTTAACTTAAAAATATCAACTCAGCTGATAATAAAAGCACTCCATTACAAAAGAATATAATGAGTTATGTTAAAAAACTGTTACAAGATTCTCACAATTTAACAAAATAGTTATTGAAGAGTCAGTACTACTTCCTAAACACAATTTACTAATTATTACTAATCCAAAGGCATTAAAATTCTCTAGATCTTGCAAATAAGATACTATGAATCTTAACCAACTCATATATAATACTATCCCCATCAATTGAAGCCGCAAAAATAACTTAAACTTAGAGAATATCCACAGTCCCCACTACTAGTTTTTGTTTCAGTTTTATAAGCTCATTGATGTTGTATTATGTGTGTGTGATTTATGAATCATAAAGCTGATGAAAAAAATTTAGAAAGATTCATGAATCATTCTTCAAAGTTTATTTTATGTGACACAACATAGTAGAATAAACCAAAATAATTTTTGGTTTTAAAGAAAAAAATGATGAAAAATATTTAGCAACCAACACATGTAAGGCGCATATGAAAGTCCCAAATAAACCTTTTCAACCATCAAAATCATAGTTATATTATGTAGAGCAAATATATTCATCATCCAAATTATAATGTAATTATTGCCAAATAGTGACAGTCCACATCTTCACCAACTCCCTCATAAAAAAATTACGATATCACTAAAGCATTGATTTTTTTCTAATAATAATAATAATAATAATAATAATAATAATAATAATAATAATAATAATAATAATAACCTTTAGCGTGATAGATTCAAGTCACACAAAAAGAACCAATTCCAAGTTGCTTATTCTTTAAAAAAAATCACACAAAAATTAAATTAATTTAAAATAATTGAAAAAAATGAGAGAGAAAGAAATAATGGAATTACTTGCCAGAGGATAAAAGAATTGGAAGTCTTGACGGTAGATTCTTCAACCTCAGCCTCAAAGTGTGGAAGAACAACCACCTTCGATTATTTTATTGGCCAAAATAGCTCAATTCTAGGAAAGAAGACCTAATATTCATAATCATTAGTCTCAAGCATGAATGGTTTACAAGACTTGAAGTTGTTGAATTATAATACCAGTCTAAAGCAGGATTTAATATAAAATCAACATTAATTAAAAAAATGATCTAAATGACCTAAACTCCTAAATTGAAGAGAACAAAAAAAAGATAATAGAAATTTAACTTACAAGTAGAAAGCAACTGAAAAGGCAGAATGGGATCTAAAAATTCAAAGAGCTCAAATATTGAGATGGAGACAAAGCAAGATTGAGAGATTCATAGCACTGAGAGTGAAAGTGAGAGTGAGAACATGCAATGCTTACGAAGATCTTCCGGAGTGGAGAACTGGTGGCGACCGGTGGGCTTGCTCTTGAATTTTCTCCTTCTCATCGCAATTCCGACTCAATCACTCACGTGCAGTACGATCAGATTAGAATAATGTAACTCTTCTTCTACACGTAATTTTTGGGAGCAAAATTAAAAAGAAATTAGAGCAAGTATGAAACAAAAATGAAATAATCAAAATTGAGAATAATCAAACTCTAGAATTAGATTGAGATTGAGAAAGGTTTCAAGGAGAATAAATCACGATCCAGAGAAAGAAAGAGAGGAAGAGATTGTGATGGAGAATAGTTTTTTATTCTTGATTTCAAAGAAAACAATGATTGTGAGCACCAATTGAAAGCACTGAGCGAGAAAATATGCAATGGTTCGTAAGAGGGTTTTTGAGAGAGTATGAATCTTAGTGTGTTTAGAAATAGGAATAGGTAATATTTCTTTAAACTTTTTAAGAAAATTAACTATATTTACTAACATTTTATTGTAAATGTTATCATAAATATAATTTTGTCTACAATGTTAATATTTTAACAAATGTTACTAAAGGTCTAAAATGTAGTAGTGTGACAACTCTAAGTAACTCGCTCGAAGAGCTTATTGTTGGTAGCTCTTTGATTGTTATGGTCAAAGTCAAAGAAAGGATATATAAGATATATATACCTATAAAATACACACTGATAATTTTATAAATATAAAATACTAGAGAATAATTTATAAGATATATAAAAATATATAAATATAAAATAGTATTGAGATATAAAAAATATCTCTTAATATTATAAAATTAATGAATAACATTAATGTTATAATTATTAAGTCTTTTTGAGCTAGTTTCATGATTACAAATTTAAAATAACAATAATTAAAATAAATTATAATCCATCATGTACAATAAATATCGAATTATACTTATTTTAAATGATATCAAGCCCAAATTATAATTCATATTGAATAGCATATCATATACTCAATTTCCGTTAAGTGCACAAATTAAATTTTTATAATTTGTAAAGCATTCAATATAATTGTATCATCTTATTAGATCAAAATTAGTAAATAACATAAGTTTGACAACATCAATGAGTTAACAAAAAGTGTAGACCTCAAGAACTCTATTCTAGGCGGCTGAGTAAACTTTTAACCATTTTGAAAGAAATATTAGAGGAAAGATAAAATGCTTCTTTTATATAGAAATTATTTATTATATGAAAATTACTATTCATCTTTTAACAATTATCAATTAATCAGCTTTTGAATTTAATTTATTAATTATAATATTAATATATTCATATTTTAAGTTTGTAGAAAAATAAAACACATTATTTAACTTCTTTTTTCACAATTGAGTTTATTATATATTTTTTATTCATTTAAAAAAATGGTTACTTTTATTCCTTTTATTTGTTCATTTTTGTTTTTCAATTTACTGTATCTTTTATCATCTTCATCATCAAAAATAATATAATGAAACACTAAAATAGTTTAAAACATGTTTCAAAACATGGTTTTGTATTAGATGTGTTCATAATTCATTTTGTTTGCAACTATATTATTTTGAATATGTTACAAATATTTGATGTAATATCTTAAATATGCTCTCAAGATACATCCAAAATAACAAATATAATGCTTTTAAAACACATTCAAAACTCATTATTTGTTTACACAAATCTTGCATGAAAATGTGCAAAAATACAAACACATCTACAATCAAATGAACATAAACTCATCTAAAATTAGGTATTGACATATCCAAATTACATTAATATCACAAGTCGCAGATCAAACAGAATAGTTGAAAAAAATATCAACATAAACACATTAAAAAAATCACAAAAAATCTAATATTATTCATAGATTAAAAAGATGGAACTTTTATTAAATAGAAATAAAAAGATGGGAGACCAAAAACTCTAATAACATGAAAATTTTGAAGGAGGTAATAAATCTCAAATCAAATAGAGTAGTACAAAAGAAAATTATCAATACAAACACATAGAAACACATCCAAAATTATGCATAGATTAGAAATATAGAATCTTTTATAAAATCATAAAAAAATAAAGGAAAAGAAGACAAGAAATCTACTACTTTGGAAGTGACACTGTATGAGACGAAAGGCAAAAAAGAAGAAGAGTGCATTGTTGAGATGCATTTTCGGCACAGAAAAAGTCAGATAGAGTAAGACCGTGATTATGAGAAGCTAAAAAAGGATGCGACAAAGATTAAGAGTGCGTTTGACGGAGTAGCACGGCACGGGAGAGGAGCACGGCTCGGGGGAGGAGCGTGGCAACCAAAGGCACTGCAACGACTAGGTTTTATGGGGTTGAAACCTATTTTACAATATTTAGGGGTTTATTTTGGGACGCGTTAGTATTTAGGAAGTTTAAAACTAATTTGGAGATTTAAAATTAAATTTTTGGATTTTAGTTTTACTTAAACTATTTTTTGAATTTATCTTTTAAATTAAAAAAATATTAAATCTATTTAGATGTGTTTGTGTATGTAAGTGAGACAATCGTGAGATATGCACATGTATGGTGAGTTGTGCTTTTTGCTATCAACGCAAAACTAACACTACAACCTCGTCCACTGCGAGATGCTCTTGAACCCCCACGTGGTCAAGCATCCATATTCGGCAATGCTGTTATACTACTTCTCATGGATTGTGAGATACTCATGCTCTAATTACACTGTTTCTCGTAGATTGTGAGATGCTGGAGTGATGTAGTAGTCATGTCATTTCCTTTTCCTCATATATAAGAAGCACCTCAGCTCCTTCTTATTCTTCTCGTAATGGTTTTTCATCTCGTAGAGTATGAGGGTTGTAAATAAAAATTTTGGTGATTTGTTGAAGCGAATTAGTGAATAGAGTAAATTTTTTTTATATAAAAGTGTGTTAGAGCGTGGTAAAGAATGTTATGTATTTTATTAGTGTTAATTTTAAAGATTCATGAATTGTGAGTATTTGAAGTGAGGATAAAAAAAATAGTTTTTAGAGAGCATTTAAAAATGGTATGAAATATAACTCTACCAAAAGATTATGATAATGTAAACCACCATAGCAGCTTATGGAAGGGAAGATCCTTGATGGATTATAGTAGTTTATGAAGAAATAACTTACACATGAAAATCTTACAAAAATATTTAAATTTTATATTTAGATCTAAATACATACATAAATTAAGAAAATAATTTTAAATATTAAAATATAAATATTAAAAAAATATTTAAAATTTAAAAATATAAATTTTAAATTAAAAAATAAATAATATGTAATTTTTTATCCCACTTTATTCAATTGATTGATATTGTTTGAAAAAATTGTAATCTTTCTTTACATTAAGCTAATTGAACTTTATTTTATAGTTAATATTCATCAATAAATGCTATAAATTCATCATGTTATATATATCCAACTATTATATACACACAAATTTATAGTAATTAAAACATATGTATAACATGATGTGTTTGTAGAATTTATTGATAAATATTAACTATAAATTTTTTTTTTGGAATACAAATATAATAATAACATCAAAATTATTCTTAAAAAAATGATTATATTATGATTTAGATAGTATTTACAACAATATAATTTTTTATAATTTTTATAAACTTACAAATTATTTCTTGATACATTTTAATGTTATTACTTTAGTTGTAAATAATTAATACTGAATATAATTAATTTTTACTGTTATAATTTAATTAAAAATTTACATACAATTATTTATTTGTTTGTTGTATATATATTTATTTGTGTATTATGATTTTTGTTAAATTTATATTTTTATTATTTACGTTATTATATATATTTATATAACTAAATATATTAATACTAATATATTAATATAAAAATAATATTAATAATTTGACATATATATATATTAAAAAAACTTCCTTCTCATAAAAGTAAGATATTTTTTAATTTTTTTAAAAAATAAAAAATCTTTCCATGGTAAGCAAGTTATATTTGAAATAATTAAAAATAAAATTTTTTTTGTCTATTATGAAAAAGATGAACCCACTATCTCAAAGTTCAACACTACACATATTTATCTTTAAAAATAATATTAAAAAATTATATCCATATTTTTTGGCCTCATTTGTGGCCTTCACTTTAACTGTTATTGAATAAACAATTTTTTTTTGAAAGATAAGGTAATAACTAAAATTTTATTTCTTTTTACACACTCTTTTATTTAGACAATGAGAATTGATATAAACCTACCAATATATGATATTCTTGTCAAATTAGTATTATTTTTGAAGACTCAACATGAGTTTTTTTTTTAAGAATTATTGTTAAAAATAGAATATTTTTATTGAAGCATAAGCAGTAATTGGTCTAAAATAATGGTACAAACAATTTTGATCAGCCTATATTAAAATATTATTAGAGTTGTTAATAGTTAGGAATTAGGTTAGTGGTGGTTAGTAGTTAATAGATGAATATTTATGAGGTTAGTTTGTACTATCTCTCTATATAACTTAACTCTGGTATCATGTAAAATATAATTTCAATACATATTTCATTTCCTTTAATACTATTTCTATTTTATTGTTATGGTATCATAGCTTAACTCAGGACTCTGCTAATACCCAATGGCTAAACCATCAGACCTAAATAAACAAAGCCTTTCCTCACCTCCTTCTAACATGGAGGAATCCTCCATCAATGTTGCTTAGCCCTTACTATATACACCCTAGTAAAAATTCAACTTTTGTTTTTGTTACTCTAGTGCTCAATGGCAATAGCTATCACTCATGGAGCAGGGGTGAATTTTAGGAAGCGCCCCTTCTAAAGGAGCGTCCCACGTGCCGCTTCCTTTCTGGTTTCGTGGCATTGTTGGAAACTAACACGTGGCGGTGCACCTGACAGACTTGTGAAATGAGAAAAAAGGAAAAACCTGCAATGATGGAGATCCTGTTTTGTGTTATTTACATTTATGGTTGGAGCATGTGTGGTAGAAATATGAAATAGGAATATTATATAGGTAGCATTTAAACATTTTTTTGTAAGTAATATTATTCTTTTTGATAGGAAAGATTGCTTGTTTAGCTGAGCTTTGTAATTTATTTTTTTGGACTAAACTAAATGATTGAGAGATATAAGAGCTGGTTTTCTAGTAGGTGGCTGCAAAAAGATTTTTTTTAATTGTAATTTAGAATAAATAATTGAAAGTGAATTACTAAAAAATAAATGTTTGAAAGCGTTCGATTTCTTCATGTAATACAAATTTAAATTGATGGTAGATTCAAGACCAAAAAAACAAAGAATTGATTGTAGATTTAAATTGATTGTATGTAATTCTGACAAAAAAAATATTGTCTGTGGTTAGTTAAACCCCAAACCCTGAAATTCAAGCTTCTCAATCACCGCTGCAAGGACGGCCGGCATCTGTCGTGCTCAGGCATCACTGTCATCGGCTGGTCGTTGGCTCCTCTTCGTCATTTGACAAACGCACCTTCTCAGTATCTCCCTCGACCCTCACTTCATTAGCAAAGTAAAATCTCGTTTGCTGTCGTTATGTTCTGTGCAGCCACTGCCGCCTCACCGGCGTCTTGGCATCTGCTCGAACCCGCCATCCCTATTGTGCATCGTCTATGCTCGTCTACCCTCGTGTCATGTTCTTCTACCGTCGCACAACTCGTCTACCGTTGTTCCTCTGTTGAAGGCTCCTCTTCTCCAGTTCCAACGCATTCGACCCTCCTTTGCTCCAGTTTCGCTGTGCTCATCTCTCCTCTTCTCCAGCCCAACTCTTCTCCAGTTCTATCTTATTCAGTCGTCCATTGTGCTCCGTCACCTCTGTTTCCTAGAAGGTACTTTTACTTTTTAATGTGATTATTATTTTAATTGGTTTATGATTATTATGTGTGACTTTTTTTCTTGAATTATTGTTGTTATTGCTGTGGATTAGGATTATTGATCATGTTCTTGGTGATTTTGTTATATTGTTATTTCGGTGTTCTTATTTTTTCCTCCAATCATCACTATCTTAGTTATCTTTGTTTTCAGAATTTGGTTTTATTTCTTGGTCGGATTAGTGATCTGAATCTTTTATTTGGAAGTTGATTTTTGGTGCTTTCCTTATCAAATTGATTGCTGCTTCAACCGTAGGAGAATGTGAAATTTTTTAAGCTGTGATTAACCATTCGTTTTGGGATTTTCACTTTTCCATTGATGGTAGTTATCACTATGTGTATAGAAACTTAGCCTTTGATTGTTTGAGCATACACATATCAAATTATCATTTTCAGCAATACTGATTTTGAGATATTTCTCACTTTTTTACTGTGTTTTAATTGTTCCTATTAGTGTTGTGGTGTTGTTGTTGTTTGCTAATTGTTATTATTGTTGTGATTTTTAGTTCATATTGAGGTTGTTTTTATTATAATTTGCTATAACTTGTTAATTATTTCTATTTTATAATTTGTTAATTTGTTAACTTGTTATGTTATAAATATATAGTTATTCTTGTCTTTGTTCAGTTTATGACTCTCCTGTGTAATTTGTCTGATTGATAATTTATATATATATATATATATATATATATATATATATATATATATATTGGTTATAAATAATATCAATTAAGAAGCACTTATTGTAACTTTATTATCTCACTTTTGAATTTATACTTTGATGAATTCATAACATTTTAGTTGATGTAGTTCTATTTAATTTTAAGGTTTACATTAAATTATAAATATATTTTATTATATTTATTTATAATTTATTTATTAATTTATTATAATAATAAGTGTGTTGTTGGGCTGGGTTGTGAAACCCAATCCAAAGAAATGTTATTATAAAGTACTTGGCCTCTAACCAATATATACATTGTAGGAGAAAAGATACACTATAGTAGTTCAAGCATGGAAGACACGATGCAACAATATTTTTTCTTTGTCGTAACGAAGGGCACTCGCACCGGTGTTTTTACGAGTTGGAAAGACGCTAGGGAGCAAGTTTGTGATTTCAATTTTCTGTAAGTTCATGGCTTTAATAGCTACCAACAAGCAGTGTTGGCTTCAATGCAAGATTGTGGTGCATTACGGTTGAGAAATGTGCAACTCTGCAAATGATGGGCGGTTCTATCGATGCTATATGTGGTTAGAAGGGAGGCTCAGAGTGTGGAAGTTTCTGTGGCCGTCCACGTATTTCTTGTAAGTGTGTTAGTTTTAGGTAATACTTTTTTTGAATTTATTGGAAGTTCGGTGTGAAAATATTCCTGTTGTTAAAACAGAACTACCAATCATTCCCCAAGAGGAGCTAAATGGTGTATTTACTATAGTGAATAACATGGAGGAGTGGTTGGTGAAGCTTTGCTATGATTGTGAAATCCCTGTCCCTTGTTTCTTCAAGCAGGAGAGATATTTGAGAAACCGAGGCCTGTTTTATGGATTTACCATGGTGGTTCCTGGTGAACCATGCGAGTTTGAATTAAATAGAAGAGGTGATTTTCTATGGTGAAAAAGGCTACCCGCAAAGATGCAGTGATGGAGATGCTTGGTCAAGTGCTTGATATCACCGGTAAGGAGATTAAAGACTACAATTACTTGAAAGTTGAGCTTCTTCGTGATAGTAACAATGTACTTCAGGCTAAGGTCAGTCAATTGGAGGACAATTATAAAAAGCTTAAGGCTAATTATGATGCTGCAGTGAATACTCGCATTAAAGGTTAATCTCCGAAATTTATGTTTGGTTGAATAAATTATGGTATAGTACGTAGGATGAGTGTGGCTTAGTAAACTTAGTTATGTTATGTATGGGATTGTAGACTACTTAATTTTGTTGTAAGTTTGTGTTGGTGTTGAATTAATTAATGAAATTAGAGTTATGTTGTAGTTGTATTTGTGCTAATATTCTACTATGAAACTGGTGATATTGAGTACATTTTTTATTCAGTGTTGAGTACTTTAAGATTTGTCTTATTCTCTTCACAAAATGTTGGGGTTAAGGTATGCTGCATTGAAAAGGGTGTTTTAGGGTATGAATGAATCAAACTTCGGAAGTGTGTTTGTATTTGCAGTGGAAGGCAACCTCATTGAATGTATTTATTATTTTCTATGAAATATAAAGGGAGTCTGTTTTGTGTCATTGTCTTAGAGATTTTATTGTAACTTGAATTACATTACAGTGCTTTTGTGATTGCGTTAATACAAGCAAATTTGGAATAACATCTGAGGTTGTTTTTAGGTCGATAGCTTTATGTAAGACTTGAAATTAAGAGTCAACTAAGAATAATTTTCAACCAACATCTTTTCATTAATGTTTATGCAGGCTTAAATACTAATAAAGGCTAATACGCAGTAGTTTCTTAAAATGTAGACTTAAAGTTCATAATTAACAGTAACAAGTTGAAACTAATAAAATTCTAAATGGATTTTTAACTTGTAAATTTACCTATTAAGGATGGCCAAGTAAAGCACCAACAAAGTAATGGCTAATAAGAAGATGGCAGTTGCATTAACAGATATATGTAGAGGCTTAGTTCCCCATAATAGTAGATGAGCTTTAGGTAAAAAATCCTATTTTGTTAACAGTGGTAAATCAGGGCTAGGGTCATGGCCATCAACAATTGGTGCATGAAGAATCTTGAGCTAAGTGTGGTCTTGAGTAGCACCTTCTATTAGACTGCCTTAGAGGTAATCTTCAACATCCCATTCAGTTTGATCTCCCATGGTTTGGCCGATGTATTCAGCCCATGCTACTCTTGTATTATCAATGTTTCTAAAGGATTGATATGAGTTGCCACTGAACCCATCAACTTGTGCATGGTATACCAGCCAAGTCGTATAAATTCATGGATTTTTTTCCACAAAAAACCACATAAACTTTCTTCTTTTGTCTCACCATGATAGGTGAAAATTTGATGCAAATTATTTGTGGAATTGTCTCTCTTAGGAGACTTTCTATTCTTATAAAGGATAATCGAGGGTATAGTTAGGTAGAATAATTAATGAGACAATTTAATTTTTTATGGCTCGACAAATATGTAAATAAATTCCTTAAATAAGACACCTGATATAGCTACTAGGAACTAAGAAAAAATTTATCTGATACAATCCATGGTCAGTGGTTACTCAGGAAGTCTGCTCCGATTTTTGTTTGTCTGCATATGGAGACAAAAGATCTTAGCAATGAAGTATACTTTGACGAGAAAAGATATGGAGAAAAATCATGTTATATATAATATAACATAAACCTCTAGCATTGCAACCTTCATTAATTCATAATCTTGTGATAGTTGCACATGCAAATGTTGAAGAGGTCCATGACTGCTCCTAATAGGTGTCATTTTTGTACATGGATAATAAGCTGAGTAGTGTTGCTACATGTAGGTAAACTAAGATGACATTGTTCTTGTATGATGTTTTGGTTGTCTCCTTTGTAGGTCTCCTGAGTATTCACTTCATGTAAAAGTTTCTTCCAAGAGTGACAGAGATGGTAGTGGCATTCTGTTGTCGTCATAACTACATGAGGACATGTTCGAATACATTCTTGACAGTCCCTTACCGAATGTTCCAAAGAATCCAACACAATGGGGTGTTAATGCTAGCAACATCGCTAACTTGTCTGCCCCCAACTCTAACAAGGATGACGAGTTGGATAATTAACAACTCCCATGAGGAAGAATAGCAGGCTATTTCATACACTTAGGGGAACTGCATCAGCCCTTGTGTTCCAGAGGAGCTTCTTGTTCTAAAGTGACTCGAGTAAGTTTTGTTCATGTCGTCATTGTTGCTACCTTTACATTGAAGTTTCTCATTTGTTGATTGTAGGACCTTGTGGCTGAAGAGTACGAAGACAAACTTCAAGCCTCATCACGATATGGACCTTATTGGGCTGGTACTGTGTTATTCAAATTTTTGTTTTTCAATGGGCACCATTTGGAGTAAGTTATGTGTAGCTAACTAAGTTGAATTTTATTATATGATCTATTAACACCTTTATTACATTAAAAGAGGCTACCACTAATCGGAGTAGCATTTCATGCAGGGAGACCCTAGTTAAGATGCACAAGTGTCGCCTGACTAGGCATCAGATTCAATCTCTTGTGCCCGACCATGAGATTGATAGCAGGGTTGTTGAAATGGTTGCGATGCAGAATGCATGCTCGATACAATACCTGAGACATGCACACTACTGGAGTCTTCCTTCCAAATTTACTGTGAGTGATGTTTGAGGAAATGTGTTGAACCACAACACTAATTTGACTATTATCCGTGGAGTGTTTGATAATGTGTTGTGTTTTTAATAAGGTTGACGTGATATGAGGTGTATCAAGGGAGGGGCTCATTGAAACCTATGTCCCATTCTAGGTCAAACCAAGCAGATATCTTGATCACGTGAGTAATAATTTATTTTCAAACTAGGATGCTCTGAATTGAAGTCCCATATTTATCATGGACTCGATATATTGTATCATGTCAAGTGAATAATAGTAAGTAGTCTTTACACAGAGACTGAAATAATTATTTTGAAACTAGCATTGTCAACCTTTAAAAATAAGTTGGTGGATATTTGTTTGAAGTTAGATTTAAAATTATATTTAAGAAAAGTGAAACTTTTTTTTCTGATTCAAAAGACTGCAATAAAATTTCTTATCGTATTCCTTGTGAATAATAAAAATCGTAATTATTTACTGAATAATTTTTTATCTGTCTTAGAAAACTTATTTATTTATTGTCTTAATTGATCCTAACATTAAAAATAATTTCATTTATCAATTATAAATTAATAAAAATACTATTATACGACTTTTATATCAATATTTTCAATCACCCCAAAAATATTTTTTAAACTTCTATAACTCTAGAGTCCTATGAACAAATATTCAGTATCTTAAAATTTGTAGTTGCACACTAGGGATGATTGTTTTAATGTGTCATTGTGTTAGATATTCGTTCCTGTAGAAGACATCTTCATGCACTGGTGGTGATGGTTGTTGGCTTCCCTAACCAATGTGCTTACTTACTGGACTCGTGGCCAGAGCCGAACATGGTCACTGAAAGGGAGAAACTTATGCGGACAATGGCAAGTGATGAATAGTTTGTTTGTGTTTCTTCTAGATAAAACATAAAGTTTGTGGTCAAAACTAGTAATTGGTTTTTTATTTTCAGATTGGGAGGCTTCACAGAGTGATGACTTCTCTAGGTTACAAACCTGCTGCAGTTTACACTCCTAGCAAGCTTCCTGACTGGCCAATCCGTAGAGGCCAAGGAATCTCCAACTGAAATACAAGGTCTTTTCTCATGGTCGTTAGAATTTTATTAATTCCCATTAACGGAATATGTTGTCATATGATGATAAGTATGTTGTCTGTTACAGTGACAATTTTGTTTCTTGGGTGATATCATAGCTGCACCCTAAGAGAAATTTCAACCCATTGTAAATAACTGAAGTGGTAGCATCCCTTGCCACAACCATCAAAACATATGTGCCTTATGTTATAGTTTCTTTAATACACACACACACACACACACACACACACACACACACACACACACACACACACACACATATATATGCAACGTAGCAGAAAATCTGCCTAAGCTGTGCTTGTTTTGTTTACGTCTCCAGCTTGATGATTATATTATGCATAGGAATACTGCTATTTTACTTGTTGGAGGAGCATTCAATGTAGTTGAAAATTTGGTGAGGATTTGGGATGCAGATTGGCACAAAGGTGTATATGCATGAGCATACAATGGTACCGTTACGAAGTCATTGGTAGTCGTGGTTTCAGATGGACTAAAATTATAGTTCGCTTTATGAGATGTTATAAGTCCATGGCCTAAATAAGCTCTTTTGGGTATGAAAAATGACCCAAAATTAGCAGCAGTTATTGTATTTAAAAATTATTAACTACTTCGTAGTATTTGTGTGGTTTGTAATTGTAATATTTTATGCAATAATGGTGGTTGTATTTGTTATTAAATTTATCCAAGAACTGGGTTATAATTACTAATTACCTTATAGTATTCTGTGTGGTTAATATTTTAGTAATTTTTTATATGGTATATTTTTATACTCTTATATGGTATATTTTTTATACATTTAGTATTCTTTTTTAATATGCTATAATTTTTTGTTATTATTATTACTTATGATAAATTTTTTGTTTATTTAGTTCCACCTAATTGAATCAATAATTTATATTATAAAAAGATAATAATAATAAACATAGCATAAAATTTAGTACTCTTTTTCATTGAATTTAGTCTTTATAATGGAATCAATAATTTATATTACAAAATAATAATACTAATCATAGAAAACATAATAATTTAATAACACACCAAAAAAACTATACAAATCAAACAATAAAACAATGAAAAGTTCTATAGATAATTAAAAATAATTCTTTGAACAATAAATGCCAAAATTTCAAAAAAAACATTGTGCATTAGAAACTATTCCAAAAAAAAGTTTCGTAAATAATTAATCGACAATTTAGTATACGTCTAAAAACTCTTGTTGGCAGTGTCCTAAGTAACCTATGCCTAAAGAGACAAAATTGTGACTGCATCTTGGATTTGTGGCAGTGCTTTTGTCTCTTTTGTCGGTATATAGTTTTGATAGATTAACTTGTATTAGCTAATGCTTTTCTCTCTTAAATTATAGAAATATTAAGTAACTCAATACTAATTACCATTTGTAAGCAATCAGTGTAACTTCCCATCAAAATAAATCTCAAAATAATTTGGTTTGTCCCTCCTCGATAGATGATATTAACCTCTGATCGGCTACTTTGATTGGATAGATTTTGACTGTTGCAAATTACTGCAACCATATAAGATAGTTTCGGTAACTTACTTGCTGCATCTTTATCCTAAATTGATGCCCCGCTTACTTGGGAATAGAAATACTGCTCCTCTGGCCTATACGAGCTTTAAAATAGGCATCATGAAGAAAATTTTTCTTCCCTCAAATGTCAAACTACTAGAAGCCAGCAAGACATATTAAAATTAAAATAAAAATATTTTTCTTTATAAAGAGGCTGTGAAGCAATCATACTCTACCTACTTTACTTATCTTCAATGGAGGTCCACTCAGTCATATCCAGAAACGACAATGCTTCTCTAACAAACAGAGACATTGGAATACCTGAGATTTCCCAAGGAGCCACCCTCACATAGCCATTGGATATTGTAAGTAGATTTTTTTTCCAACCAAGTCATGTCTTGGTCGTTATACAAGAAATGATGCTAAGAACTGTGTCATGTTTCTTCATCAATGCAGGCTAAAGCTACGTGCAACTCAGAGATCATCGTTGTCATTAAGGACCTTGCTACCGTGGTGGATATATTAGCCATGAAAGTTTATTTGTTTTAAATCCATCATGAAAAGATTGAGGTTGACATGGAGCTTCTGCATACTACGCTGCTCCGTGTTGAGGAGAATACTAACAAAATTGCAAGTGCCAAGATTATGAAGAAGGTGACTATGCCCATTGCAATATCTGACGAGGAGGAGGCGTGTCCTGTTGGTGATCCCGTGAAGGATGTAGCTTCAAAAGTTTGTCAGGCAGACCATCATCGAAGATATGGTGACGACCTTTGGTCACTAGTCATAACTGTTGTATTTAATTCATGTTTACGATCTTCTCCACATCTTTTTTTCCCATTATGTGTGGGACAGAGACTATCAAGTAAGAAAGCCAAACAGATTTTTCAGCAATCACTAAAGTATTTCCATTGCATGGATTAAGAGCTTGGCAAGACATAAACTAGTAATTAATTAAACACAAATGAATGTGCTATATATGGAAGTTGGGATTTTATGTCTCAGCCACTTAAATATGCTCATTTTTACTTATTATAATGTTATTTTAATATCTTAAAAAAAATTTAATATTTTTCAGGCTAAAAAGATTAATTTTTTGTATAGAAAATTATTACTTATTAGTTATAAGGATTCCAAAGTGTTATTTAATGACTATAGTGTTTTTTTGACCCATCACATCGTTTTTTGTAATATTTTTGGATGTAGTTTGACCCATGACATCTATTTGTAATTATATTTTTAAAATTGTGATGCTGAATGCCATGGGTCGTACCAACATTAATTTTTCCTGGCCCTAAATAACCCTTAAAAAAAAGAATAGCATATATGTTCAAATGAGAAAAAATAATGTACTTCGCACATATTGGGCTACATTCTTCTTCACTTGGATACATGCCCTATAAATCCTGAAATCACTTAACACACATATCAAGGCATCGAATGATAATAAGAAGGGATTAAAATTAGCAAAATTAAGGCCAAAGAAGCATGTTTTCAATCATAGCACAAAATTAGGAAGGAAAATGTAAAACATGCAAATTCTATGAATAAGTGTGAGAATAGTGGATAAAATCCACTCAATTAAGCACAAGATATACCACGAAATAGTGGTGCATCAATACCCTTTATTGCACGCAGGGCATCGGCAATGGAGCCACATGGAAGAATATGGCTTCATCGGCCGTTAGTCACGAGTTGGCAAAAAATTTGACAACCACTCATGGGTTTCATCTCAGCTCGAGTTCTCATTCTCTAGCCCTTAGTGGGGTTAATTTGACTAGGAACATGGGAGTCGCAGAGATGCCTCCACCTCTCTTAATTGGACGACCAACAATGATGTTGTATCAGCCGAGCTTTAGACCTCCTGGATACTTGGTAAAAAATGGATCAATTAGGGGCCATGGAAAGAGCCGTTTGTCAACACACTTTGGTATCGTCCAAAGGGTCGGGCTTAAAAGAAATTTTTCCAGTTACGCCGGTGTGGACAACGACAGCAGCGGCAATATGGTGAAGGTTTTTGGTAGTGTGATAAAGAAATTTCCTTCACAACTCCTCATTGGAAGCAAAAATTTAGTGACACATGTCAACCCTAACCAGATGAAACTGCCGCCTGAAAATTCTTTGACAGAACCACAGAGATGGGCTGCAAACTATGCATTCGATACCCAAAAAAATTTATTGTAGGCTCTTTTTTACTTTTAATTAATGTGACGCTATATTGTACAACTTTGAAAATTATATTTGATGGAGATGGACTCGTAACTACCTATCTCCATGCAAAGAGGAGTTAGTGAAATTTGGAGATTTCATACTCACCAGGGAAGAGCTATTGAGCCTAATACCAAGCACAATTCTAGTGGATAATATCTTCCACATGTTTGTGATGATGCTAACTAAGTACAACGATTGCATGGAGGAGCCAACCTTTTGGTGTCTACCACCATCATTTTCGGTATTTACTACCATCACCATGTAAGCGAACAAAAAAGTTCTTATTGTATAGAAGCTGACTCAAATGTGTCTTATGCAGACAGATCTTCGTCAGGGAAAATCAGGGAAGCAACTTGTCGTCGACTATTCAAAAACATGGATGAAGCCATCTCTCACCCTTACCTATGTAAATACTTTACTCTCTGCTTTAGTGCTTTTTCTTCATGCATTATATGTGATAATATTGTGCATTTAGTTCATGCCCACCCCATGTTACCCACAGGTGTACCTCCCAATAAAGGAGGATTCCAGACACTGGTACCTCATGCTCATTGCATTCAGGGAGGGCATGTTGTATTACTTGGATGCATCAATGGGAGAGGTTGAGGCTCTGAAGCAAAAGTCATTTGTCAGAAAGTTGGTAAGACCTTCATGATCAAGTACGCCCAATAATATTATGTCTGTTACATCTTCGTTTGGATCATTCCAGTGAAAAATTAAAAACCCTTAGCAAAAGCCGACGAGTGTAACAACTCTAATTTTTGCACTAACGCGAGTATTTCTTAAAATAATATTTTAAAGCAATTAGTTTCTTTTAAATACTTCTTTAAAATTACTCATTTACATTAAAATAAATTATTATTATTATAATTATTATTTACCAAAGATATTATCTTGTAAGAATATCACAATGTGTATTATTAATGAGAAAGCAAGCAAGCAAAGTGATATTAAAAGCTTTAGAGAATGCAGACTTAATTAAAGAACTTTATAATTCTTTTCTATAAGACACTTAGGGAAAGGCGAGGGAATAATGCGAAAATAATTTATATTATGGATGATAGGAAAGAAAAGATGAAAGAAAAATATTAAAGAAACCTCTGCCACAGGAGAGCAAAGAGTAAAGATTAAAAGAATCTAATGGAATTCCTGTCACAAGAAGGCAGAGCATAGAAAAGAAAAGAAAGAAAGAATGAAAAGAAAATGAGATAAGCAGAAATATTATTTGGCATTGAGAACTAGCTGAGATAATTGTGTACCTGCTGAAAATAAGTAGAGATATGGTGGTGAGTCCACCGAGATTTACTTTCCAGAGATACATCGGCCAATTCAGAGGATGGTTGCACCTATAAGACGGATGTTGCTTACAGAGGTTATTGATACATACATTGGCTAGAGAGAGCCTCACCTGTAAGACTGAGGTTGCTTATAGAGGTTATGTTTGCATACATTGGCTCAAGAGAGTCAAACCTGTGAGATAGAGGTTGCTTACAGAGGTTATGGCACTAGAAATCAAACTCAAACAAAGGTTGCTGAGTTACGTCGGGAGTGGGTCGAAACCGACAAATGAGCTCATTACTTGCACTAGGATAGTCATGCATCATGATCGTTTGAGCATATCTTCTATGAATTCTATTTGTGATTGTTTATGTGTTGTGTTTGTGTCTCTTTATGTTCTTTAGTTATTGTGTTTGATGCGTGATTCAATTGTTGCTACTGACTGGGTATAGTATTAAAACGGACTTAACTAATCACCCCGACCCTACTAAAAACTCCCAAGTTCTTACCCTTGCTCTTCTCCTCCAGATGGAAATAGGAACCCTAGTCAAGATCATCCCTATATGTACGAGGACTCAGAAAAGGATATGAAGGTGATATAGATCTCGTCTTTTGGTTGCAATGATTGATCAAAGACAGTAAGAGTTGGTAGCATATTTTGGGTGGCGCCTTCAGCTTAGCATAGAGATTTTGGATTAGCCTCTCACTTTTGGATAGATCCACCGAGAGATTAGGAGTTGTACAAACTGGCTAGGTTAGTTTGAGTTCTAGATTAGGGGCTTCCTTTATGGGCCAGGGCCCGGAGCATTATATATCTGTTTGTGTATATATATATATATATATATATATATATATATATATATAGTAATAAGCGGTATAAGTTGGTACACTGACTTGACTTCTGTATAACTCTTGGTTATAATGTTTGTGATGTACATTATTATATTTATCTTACTTGCTGATTTATTCATTGGTTTCCTATAATTCTGTATATGAATGTATAAGTTTTCTGAAACCTGCCGTTCGTACAAAGATTTTCACGTATATGAGAAAAAGTTTTCCAAGAAAAATCGATCTCGTGTTAACACGACTACAGGCTTAATAATCAGTAATAGTTAAGTTAGGAAGGCAAGTTAGTAGCACTCGATTTTCAGTGTGATCATGATGTACTGGAAATTGGGTCATTACAATGAGTATATTCCAAATACCACCCATGAATTAACTCAAGTCTATTTTGACAAATTAAAAATCTAATAATCGATTCAAACAATTAGGGAGATGATGTTGTCACAATCATTGCAGAGTCCACATATGAAGAGGACTTCTCCACCAAGGTGGGATATATTACATGTTCTGGAGTTGTCGTCGCAATGGCCTTCCTTTTGCTCAGACATGGTATATGTGTTAGCTATAACCAATTACTTTAATTCTCGAGAAATGTGGTGTTTTTTTTCATGACTTAATGCTGGTATATATCGCTGCAGTGAGACCTCAGCCTTTTGGGTCCTCAACTGGATGGTCATGTGTGGCGCCTTCTAGCACAATCTGATGCCTCAGGTATGTTGCTTTTACATTTCTTATGATCATTATTTCCGTTACTGAAACCTCCTTTGCTTACAAAATGCAGATGGAGGAAAATGGTATCAGATTGCACACTGATGTTGCTTTGTTAATGGCTCCATTCAACGAGCGAACACAATGGATAACCAACCATGTTTCTACGTCTTAGCTCAGAGCTAGGCTTTTTAGTTTTATTTGCAAAGTATCTATTGGGACCTTACTACTACTAAGATTATAGTTTCTCATTAATTATATCATACTTTGTTATGTTGTGTTGTCACTGTGTTATTATATTTTAATGTTGTTATTTAGGAGTATGGATGCGCTTCAGCTATGTCATGCTTTGTTATGTTTTGTGTCTCTACTAACTCTGTCTTTGGATTATAGGGTTCAAAATCACTTTTAAGTAAAAATTTACTAAAAAGAACATGAATTTTAATAATTATTTTATTAGTTTAATTTAAAGATGTAAATAAATTTTACGAACCAATTTTATAAGGGGTAAGTATTGTTTTGGTCTCTAACGCTGAGGGTGAGAATCGAAACCGTCCCTCATCTAATTTTCGATTTAGAATCGTCCTTAACATTTTTATTCGTATTAAAATCGTCCTTTTTAATAAAATTTTTAAGTTTATTCCTAAACCACCCTTATTTTAATAAAAAAATATAAAATTAAAAAATAAAAAAAGAACGCGTTTTGGGGGAGGGGGCAAAGAAAACGCATTTTTGTTGGAGTTGGGGGGGAGGGAATGCGGGAGGGAGGGGAGGAGGCCATCGCCATAGCCACCGCCACCATCCACCCACGAGCTGCCGCCAGAACCACGAACAGAGTGCGTCGCCAGAAAGGAGAGCCCGAGCTGCCGATCTAACCAGCCATGGAGTGCGTCGCCGCCATTCATGCATGCTCCTGCCACCGCCGATCTATCTAGCTGCTTCTACCGCCAGTGTGGAGTGCGTCGTCGGGAAGGGGAGCCCGAGCTGCCGATCTACCCAGCCGTCGAGTGCGTCGCCGCCATTCATGCATGCTTCTGCCACCGTCGATCTACCCAGCCGCTTCTGCCGCCACCGTGGGGTGCGTCACCGGGAAGGGGACCCCAAGCTGCCGATCTACCTAGCAGTCGAGTGCGTCACTGCCGTTCATGCATGCTCCTACCACCGCCGATCTACCCAGCCGCCATCGCTCCGTCACCCACGAGCTGCCGATGGTCCCGCAACGCCGGTTGCATCTGCTTCTTTGTGCTTTGAATTTCTGATTTGGCTTTGTGCTTCTCTGTTGATTTGGCTTTGTGCTTGAATTTTTTGCTTCTTCTTCTCTTTCTTGTTGAATTTTCTGCTTTGTGCTTGAGTTTTTGCTTCTCCATCGTTGAATTTGTGCTTCTGCTTCTCTTGTTGAATTTTCTGCTTTCTGTTTCTGCTTGTGTTGATTTAGTTATTTAGTTTGTTGAATTTGTGTTGATTTGTTAAATTTGTGTTGATCATGTTGTTATTCTTGGTGGTGTTGGTGTTGTTGTTGGTGTTGGTGTTGGTGGTGAAGGTAAAGGTGCTAGTAGTAGAGAAGGGTATTTTTGTCCAAAAAAAATTAAAAGGACGATTTTAATATGAAAAAAACGTTAAGGATGATTCTAGATAAAAAATTAGATGAGGGAGGGTTTCGATTCTCACCCTCAACGTTAGGGACCAAAACAATACTTACCCCATTTTATAATAAAAATTAATATTTAATTATTACATTAAAAATAACATATAAAAATGGATAAAATATATTTTATAGTAAAAACAAAAATAATATATGAATAATATATCAAAATATACTTTATTAAATTATATTACTCAAAGTTTTTAGTACTCTCGATACTCTTTTATTTAATACTATTTTAAACTATAAATTTTAATTATTTATTACTTTATTATTAGTTCAAGTTAGTTTTTACAATAATTAATCAATAATTTATATTATAACAAAATTACAATAATAAACTAATATACAAGAATTACACTTACAAATTTTAATATAGCCAAACAAAAATTAAATTTTTTTATACAAAATAAAAAATAAAAATTTTATAAAAAATATATTATATATTTAAAATATTTGAGTACTAAAGAGACAACAAGAAAGAAAATAAAAGATAGAATTTATAAGAAAAAATAAATTCAATCCCAACATGACACCAAGATTATGAAGTATGAATGCATTTCAACTATAGCAGTCTTTTGTTAAGATCTTCAACTATGCCTTGATTGTATTTTTGACCTTTAAATTTGTAATGTAAGAATATGTGATATGGAAACTTACATTAATCATAAACCATGAAAGCTACGTACACAATCCCTTAGCTTACACACGATTTAGAAACCTGGTTGTTTATGGATTGTGCACATCACAATTAAGTCATTAATTTAGCCAACAAAAATAAAACACAACAACCACACCATTAGACTCAATTCATTAATTTGTTAGAAAAGTAAATCACAGCTCAAACAGACTTGCTTCCACAAGTTATGCAAAATGATCATGGCTCAGATAGAGATACATTCAAGTAATGGTCTTCCTCGCAGGATTCGTCTTCATGTTTCTCACTAGCATCGTGACCGCTCCAATGACTTCTCAGCCAATCTACTTCATCAATCTACACCAAAATATAACAAAAGTGGAACCAACCAAAGGCAGCATCAACAACAAATCAAATACTATTAATGACGTACGAATAAAATCCAGCATCAACTACAAATCAAATACTATTAATGACATAATAGAAAAAATGAACTACTTAAAAGGAAAAAGTAACACATTCTACTCCACTAATCTCTTCTCATAAATCTCGATACTAAATATAATCAGCCTCTTTATAAATAGCCCTCCGTTGGGTACCACTGGTGCGGAATTCTAATATCCACAACTGAATTGACAAGTGCACTAGGTCATACCAAGTAATACCTTCGGTGAGTGAGGGTTGATCCCACAAGAATTGATGGACTGAGCAACAATGGTCAAATGAATCACTTAGTCAGGCATGTAGAAAGTGGTGTTTTGAGGGTTGTAAATCACATTAAACAGTACTCCAGAGAGTAAGGAAGCAAACAGCGGAATTCGTGTGAAATATATGTGAGAAATTACTTAAGGTTTCGGAGTTATTTATTCGTTCGGATTAAGTGTTCTTACCAAATCATGGCAAACTGTAATTGACTAACCCTAATCCTTTAGTGATTTAGTCTCCTCTAACCTAATCAACCACCAATGTCTTGGTCACTTAATATAGATTAGAGGGTTAAGTTCAATTCTAGTTTATTAGCCACAAAAATCTTAATTACCTAAATAAAAAAGGATTATATGTCACGTATCCCGTTAAGTCCAAATAATTATCAATTTAGGAAGAATTTACTTTCAAGCTGGTATTCAAGTGAGATAACTCTACCGAGAATCACAAGAATGCATATAGAATCAGGGTTGTTCCTATGATATACCCAGATTCATAAAATGAAGAACGAAAGTAATACTTGAAACTAAATTAATACATTAATTAAAATAGAAAAATAATAGTCTTAATCCATAGAGATAAATAGAGCTCCTAACCTTAACCGAGGAGGTTTAGTGGCTCATGACTCAGAGAGAAAACTAGGGTTCAGAAAGTGCAAAAGTGCATCAAAGAGAAGATCCCCCCGAAAGGCTAAATCTTTTCTCTTTTATATCTAACCTAATTTGATTTGAAACTAAAATAAAATAATAAATTCTAAACCTAAAAGATTTTATTTGTAATTAAAAATAACTAAAATAAAATAATATAGTAACTAAAGGCTAAATCTAACTAAAGATGCTCCTTTAGTGAAGTGTGAATTCGGGTCATTGGCGTGAAACGCCAAATTCAGCGTTTAGCATCCTTGTGGGCAGAAAGCTTCCATTCAACTCTGGCTTGCTGGCTCTAAAGGCTAGGCTTGTCATTTAGCACCCTAGTAGGTAGAATGCTCCCTCACACGGCTGAGTTGTTGGCGCTAAACTCCCAGGTCCGCGTTTAGCGCCCGCTTGGCAGATTCAAATTCCTCTCCTTTTTTTGCACATGAACTCTGCCAAACTGATCCAAACTTCACCTGAAATAATTAAAACATTAAAGCAACTCAAAGTAGCATCAAAAGAGGTTTCAAACACTAAAATTTAATTAAAACTCAATAAATTCTAACTTAAAATAAATAGAAAATGAATGAAAGATCCTCGTGCATCAACCACTACCATTAGCAGTATGTTCTTGCCCGTGTATATGCCTTTGTGAACATGATAATCAGTTATGGCCAACCGCGGGGCAAATTCTACATCTCTTTACACCCTTGGTAGATGGCTGCCTACCCACACCAAATTTACGGCGCTTGTGGTGATGTAAAACCTGAGGATCCCTTATGCAATCCTCAAGAGTAGATGACACAAGAGGATCAGCTCCTTCTCCACTTGGAGAAAGTCTCTTACCTTTCAAGTGCAAAATTTCATTTCTCAATTTAGCAATCACGTCCACAAAATCATCCACTGGTGCAAAAGCAAGCACACACAACTCCCTGCATAGGTCATTCAATATCCAATTGCGGTAGGCAACCATCAAATCCCATCGAATCCTAGCAAAATGGTCCCTTTTCCATGAAAGCCCTCACCCTTGAACGGGCCTCTTTTGACCACCTCTCTAATACTACACTTGTAGACATTTCAGTGATATCAAGGTGAAGAAATACTGCTATAATGTGGTCACAAGGAATCCCAAGGGTCTCCATCCTCATGCATAAACACTTGAAAAATGATCCATTTCGATAATGCGAAACGCGCCACTCTCGGGTAGAATTTCCAGACTGGGATAGGGTGTAGATATCTGAACATGCTGTGAATGTACACAAGCGTACCTTTAACGTGCAAGCCCGTGAAAGCATTGGTCGAAAAATAAGAAATATCTCTCTTGTCAGTACACTTGCCATAGACTTTTCAAGTGATCGTAGAGGGCTTTGCAGTACCATCTCGCCAACAGTGGATTATAACTCAGAGAATGCTTCCCGAGATCTCATTTGACTAATACATCGAAAGAATTGCTCAACAAAGTCTTTTAAGTTGTGTTGGGAATGCACAAACTTGCTGAGCATAGAGTAAAGCCCCTCACATCTTGACGTGGTTTGGAAGCCCCCAATGAAATTACCACAGATGTGTGCAGTTGCCTACATATGTCTTCTAGCATAAAGATCACACATCCAAGGATTATCCTGTAGGCTGATGAATGAATTTTTGCCGGTATAGAAATTATCAAGTAATCAATCGTAGTATAGTCTAAACCGACGCAAAATCCATCATCAAACAAATCTACAATCTATAACCGAGAGTATTAGTCCCGAGTCGTTCTTCCCTAGGAATGCTACAAGGATGCATGTTATTGGTTAAGTGGTCTTTTGTGGCTTGAAGAGTGTGGCATAAAAGTGCTAATAAAAGAAAACAACAATCAATTAATAGTAAAAGCCTTGGCCAAGGTTGAACATTGGAAGTTCCGTCACTATAGCTTCCTTCAATTGTGATAACAAAGGAGTGTTGCTTCACTTAGTTAACCCCTAATCATAGAGGAAAGTCAAGTAAAAGTAACTAACTTGAGTCACAAGTCCTAGTCTTACCCTAGGGAAGTCTAGCTTTAGTGCACTCTAAGTCAATTAGCAATTCTCAATTCTTAATCAACAATTGACATCCATTATTCAAGTGTCTCCAATGACTCAACTACTAGGCCAAGTGAAGGGATGCTACTCCATATCTAAAGTTGGTATTTTCTCAAACATTTGGAGAGCAAGATTGAAAGACATAGTAAAATTGAGAAAAGATTTAGAATCAAAGTGATTCAACACAAGAGATTAACAACAATCAACAATGAACAATAATGAAAATGAGATCTTCAATGAATTAATAGAATCCAAAACAACAAAGTTAAACCTAAGATCTATGAGAATTGAACAATTACAAACACTAATTGAGATTAGAGAAGAGGATCTACAACATGAACAAAGTAAAATGAGAGTTGCAATAGATCTCACCAAGGAATGGTTGAGAATTGAGAAAATGAAGATGAATCCTAGAGAGAGGTTGGAGTTTCTCTTTCTACAAATGTAACTAACTAAAAATATCTAAGAAAAACTTGTAAAAAATGAGTCTATGGATGTGAATGTGTCAATCCCCTTCAATCCTTGGTTCTTATATGCAATTTGGCGCCAAAGTTGGTTGCTGAAACCTTCCAAAATCGCCAGGCACGTGTTGCAATAACAGAATCACGTGCGGACTACGACGCGTGCGCGCACGCGCGCGCGCCCCTAGCTAATTCTGCGATGTGCGCGCGAGCGCCTTGTGCGCGTACGCGTGCTTGGCCGAGATCAATTCTTTGGCTTTTTGTGCTTCTCTCCACTTGCATGCTTCCTTCCTTGCTTCCTTTGATCCATGCCTAGCCTATTTCACCCTGAGATTACTAGCAAACACATCAAGGCATCTTATGGAATCAAGGATGAACTAAAATTATCAAATTAAAGGCTTAAAAAGCATGTTTTTACACTTAAGCACAAATACGGGAGAGATTACAAAACCATGCCAATTCATAGGTTAAATGCGAGAAAAGGTTATCAAAATACTCTAAATTCAATACAAGATAAACCCTAAAAATGGGGTTTATCATAGGCCTAGCTCGGAAACCATATTATTCCATCGCTCTTCGAACGTTGCCATTTCATAGTCAAATAACATGTATTTCTTGAATTCAGAAGTGAACACAGGATAGCTTATGTTTGAGGTCGCATTTCAGAGTAAGTGCCATGCACGCAGACGATGATATGAATTTGGAAAAGTTGATTCAATTGCTTTTTTCATGGCTCCATGACCATCAGTGATGACACATTCGAGTGCCTTGCCCTTCATGCCTTCCAAAAATTACTGCAGTAGCCACTTATATGGTTTTTCGGTCTCATTTGCAACAAGGGCAACAGCAAACACGATTGTTTGATTGTGATGATCAAACCCCCGAGAAAACCACCAGCGAACATGTGTACTTATTCTTGCGATATGTCGCCTCATATGCTAATACGTCCCCAAATATTTCATAATCTAGTTGACTGCAGTTATCACACCAACTTAAGCCACGCACTTGCATCCCCACTAATAACCCTTAGTTGCTTGTCAATTCTGTTGTACATGTCTTTCTTCAAAAACATAACATTTTCACACCCGCCTGCTGTCTGCACAAATGATGCATAAATTTTTTGGGTCTTGATGTCGACTTTTAACATCATATTCATTTGATCAATTGCTACCAAGTTCATCCTTCTAGGTCCTGGAAGCATGAAAGTAAGTGTGTCCTCAAGCATCTTGTGATTATGAACTTTCTGGAAGTATGTTACAATCTATTTGTCACTATCCTTATCGACATGGGTGTGTATTTCCGCCTCACATCCACACCTAGTCTCGGGCTTTGGCTCGCGTTTCCGATCAGCAACTTCAACTCCATCACACATTCTTTCCTTCCGAAAGCCCTACCTGAAGCATACAAAAGATTGTTGTGTCAACTCATTATTTAGATTACACCGAGACCTATACCTTTGAGCAGCAAATCCATTCATTTTTGTGTATAAGTTGTAGAATAAAAATGCTATTTCCCGATCTGAAAGATGGACACTTTTAATCACTTCCACTGTGATTTTCTTTGGATTCATACAATCTAGATCAACAATTTTATTAATTGCCTTTTCTTCCCAGTTGTCATAGAACCCATCCCCAAATTCATCATGTATCTCTGACTCTGCTTCAAAACCTTCATGACCTTTAAATCCCTCACTCCCTTCCTCGCGTACATCGCTCCCTTCACCATCAACATGGAGACCTTGAACTGGATCGAGGGTACGAACCGACTCTTTTGAATAGTACTCCGATTCTTTCACTTCCAACCTCTACAACTAAATAAACTCAACTTCACCAAAAATTTTCTTTCTTTTATAACAATGACATTTTAAATAACATAACAAACCAACAAAAATAAAAAAAAAAACTAACCATCAGAAATTGGCGGACTCAAAACTTGCTCAAATGGCTACTCGTACACAAAAATAGGTAGAAAGCCCAACACTAAATCATGTAACCTCTGTCGTAAAACTGCTTCAACATCCACAATGGTAACAAACTTCAACATAATCTATGCCAATTTCACCTCACTATGCAGATCTCCGTTTAAGAACCTACTTTGCCCTTTTTGTGTACCCAAAGTTTCACGGAAGCATCAACAACAATGGGGACCAGACAAACAAAAATAACTATCTCAATCAAAGTTTGCTGACTAGATTCAAAATGAATAGCACCGGATCACCGGCTGAACGGGTGCTCGAACACGCGCTAGCACCGAGTCTCAAACAAAGGGGAAACTCACGAAACACATGGCGAACGATGGTGGAACAGAGGCGTTTCGAGAACGCTGGAGCAGTGTGAATGCCCATAGATCAGAGGCAACAGTTGTCGTGGCTAGACAGGTTTAACAACGACGACGAAGTGGAGGTTGCAACTACTTCTCTACCGCGTTTAAAGCAACATTTTGGTCTGCCAGACTTGATACAGGCCATGAAGGCTAGAGCGGAGGGTGAGGGAAGCAAAGGGAATTAGGCTTTTTTTATTATTAGCTTAGAGATTTTTTATTTTTCCCTTTCTACTGGGCCGGCCTATATCAATAGAGCCTAAAATCCACTAGTTAAGAATTGTAAATTCTAAAACCTGTTTCCATAATAAATCTTAGTCATGTGGTCAATTTTCATATTAATATTACCAACTGAGGTCAAATCGAAAACCAACAAAAAATTCCCATAACCGTTGCTTTTTGTTGTCACCTTGTGTCAGAGTCACAGAGGCGCGTAAGACGCCTCATTTGAACGGGCACTTCCTAAAATTCACCATGGAGTAGGTCATTCTCAATGACAGTAATATCTAAAAATAATATTGGTTTTCATATTGGCCATATCCTTTCTCCCCCAACAGATGATGCTCTGTTCCCAATTTGGGAATGTTGCAACAATCTGGTTTTCTCTTGGCTATTCCGCTTTCTATCTCCTTCCATATCTCAAAATATGATATACTTATTGAATGAATCCTCAATTTGGTTAGACCTTTGGGAATGATTCTCTCAATCTGATTTATTGCGAATTGCTAAACTCTAGGAAGAAGTCTCTGAGGCAAGGTACTCACTCTATCATTGAGTTTTTCACATCTCTGAAGTCAATATGGGAGAAAATTGAGAACTCACATCCTCTACCCACTAGCTCATTTCCAGCTAAGAAGCATAGATCAGAGGGCTTCATAATTTGATTTTTTAAAGACTAGGATGAACGATTTGCAGTGGTTCATTCACAAGTCCTTCTTCTCGATCCTCTTCCTCCCGTAAATTGTGTATTTGCCCTTGTCATCCAACATGAATGCCAACTACAACTGGCTTCTGGCATCCTTGATGACCAGCACTCTCTCACCGCCGCTGTGGATACTCGTCGATTCCCCAACACCGGGCCTGGTCGTGCATCTTCTTCTTCCAAGTCTAGTCGCAACAGTCCTCAAAGATTTGTACCCATTGTGGCCACTTTGGTCACACTATAAAGGTTTGCTACGGCAAACATGACTATCCTCTGGGGCATCCACAATATCCCGGCCGGCTGCATCCTCTTGGTCGTAGTTCTACCTTTACTAATGTTGTCATTGTGCCTCAACCCTATCGTGCTAAGAACATTGGAGAAGGAGTGATAAACCCCATTTTTAGGGTTTATCTTGTGTTGAATTTAGAGTATTTTGTCAATCTTTTCTCACACTTATCCAATGAAATAGCATGGTTTTGTAAATTCTTCTTTAATTGTGCTTAAGAGTGAAAACATACTTTTTAGGTCTTAAAATAGCTAAACTTAATTCATCTTGATTCCATTAGATACCTTGATGTGTTTACTAAGTGATTTCAGGTTTAGGAGGCAAAGATCTGATTGAGGGAATGAAGAAAAAGCATGTAAAAACGGAGAACTCATGAAGAAATGAAGGAATCGCAAAAGCTGTCAAGCCAACCTCTTCGTACTTATTCGATCATAACTTTAGCTACAGAGGTTCAAATGAGGCGGTTTCAGTTGCTTTGGAAAGCTAACATCTGGGGCTTCAAATATAAAATTTTCCATAGTTGTATCACGTATAGGGACACGTACATGCACTATACGCGTACATGTTGATGCTGCACGTGACTTTTTAAAATGCAACTCGTGGCCAGCGATTTTAGAAGCCTTGTGGGCCCAATCCAATTTATTTCTGATACTATTTAAGTCAAGGATTGAAGGGAAATCAACATACTTTTGATCATTAGTCATAGTTTAGTTTTAGAAGTAGTTAGAGTTAGTTTCTAGAGAGAGAAGCTCTCACTTCTCTCTAGAATTAGGATTAGGTTTAGGTCAATAATCTTATATCTAGGTTTTGATTCATGTTTTCTTCTACTTCTACTTCTCAATTCCTTGTTGTTACAATCATCATTCTTCTATTCTTTTGTTGTAATTTCCTTTATGTTGTTTCTATGCTTTGTTGTAGATTTACTCTTATTCCTTCTCTTTTTTTTTTCAATTTAATTTGAGGTAATTCATAATAATTGTGTTTCTTTTGATTGTTGTTGTTAATTCTTTGCGATATTGTTGTTAGATTCTATTCTTATTGCAATTTTACTATGCTTATCTTTTGTGCCTTCCAAGGGTTCGCTAAAATGCTTGGTTGGATTTTAGAGTAGAATTTTATGTTCTTGGCTTGGAGAGGTAACTTAGGAACTCTTGAGTTACTAATGTATGTCTAAGTAATTGATGATTAGGAGCCATTGACTCTAATTCTCACTAATTGATTTGGTGGAGAGCTAGGACTTATGGACTTGGATTGATATAGTTCATTTGACTTTTCTTTACTAGTTACTAGTTAGAGGATTACTTAATGGGATTGATCCTTGCCAATTCTCATGTTGTGGTTAGTGATTAGGATAGTGATCATTGACCACCAACCCTTGCCAAGACCCTTTTAGCCATTAGTTTACTTCCTTGCCATTTATCTTTCATGCCCCTAATCAAAACCCCAAAACATACTCCATAACCAATAACAAGACACTTTATTGCAATTCCTAGGGAGAACGACCCGATGTTTGAATACTTCAGTTATTAATTTTAGGGGTTTGTACTTGTGACAAACAATCTTTTGTATGAAAGGATGATTGTTGGTTTAGAAACTATACTTGCAACGAGATTTCATTTGTGAAATTCTAAACCGTCAAAAATCCATTCATCAAGGAGCACAACACAGTGCTCTATCAGGTCTCAACTTGGAATTAACTCCAGCCCAGAAAGGCTCTCTCCTAACATACCTTACACGAGCTGAGGCCCAAAAATTCAGCATGCATTGACAAAAATAGTATTTCTAGTTCTTCTCAAATTGAACTTCTTCAGAGCCTAAATTTGGATAGACACCATCTTCTTCTTACACTTTTTTTTTTAAATAATACATCTCTAAATTCCAATTTTTATAACTCTTGGATCATGGATTTAGGAGCAACAGATTATGTTGGATCTTATTTATGTTGGTTTGTTTCTTATTTTTCTATTAAACCAACCACTGTTCATATGCCTAATAGTTCACAAGTCATAGCTCATTATGAAGGAATTGTTAAATTTTATTCTTAGCTTCATTAATTTTTCATGATGTCCTTTACCTACCTCATTTTTATTTTAATTTAGTTTTTATATCTAAAGTCACACAAATGCTTCCTTGCAAACTAACCTTTTCTCGTTCAATTTGCACTATATAGAAAATCACCAACTTGAAGATGATTGTTTTGGATAGAGTGAAAGATGGGTTATATATTTTGAAGGAGCCACCAACCATCACCCTCATTTTTACATAACATAAATTTCTCTTGATCATACAACAAAAATCACCAATTTCAACCTTTGGCATTTTTGATGGGGCACCTTTCAAGACAAAGACTTAACATCTTGCATAAAAATTTTTTCTTTATTCCATTTCATAATGATCAAGCTTGTGATGTATATCATTTTTTAAAGCAAAGAAAATTACCTTTTTCACAAAGCTTTAGTAAAGCAAATGACATTTTTGACTTATTACATTTAGATATTCGGGGCCCTTTAAACAAAATTCTAATCACAATCATAAATATTTTTTAACAATTATTGATAACTTTATCTATTTTACTTGGATCATTTTATTATAGTCAAAGAGTGATGTTCAACAACAAATAAAATTTTTTTATTACATTAGTGAAGAGGGCTAGATACTGGTTTAGAATTTCACAAGTTTAAAACTCGAATTTGTTGTAAGTATAATCCTAAACCGGCAAACAACTCTATCAAAGTTTAATATATTGTCACAATTCAAATCAAATAACCGGGAGTTTTAATCTTAGGTTATTCTCCTAGGAATTACAATCGAGTACTTATCATTGGCTATGAAAAAAAATTAGGGGGAGGGGGATTGATCACAATAAACAAGAAATGTGAATGGCAAGAAACTAAAGGAGCAAGCAATAACTAAACATCAAAGGAAATTAAACTAAAAGCAATTAAACCAAAGGAAAGAAAATTCAAATGTTAAAAAAAATCTTGGCAAGAGTTGGGAGTCAAGAATCGCTATCCTTGTCATTGACCACAAACATGACAATTATAACGAGTTAATCCCACTTAGTCAAGAATCATTATCTTTGTCATTGACCACAAACATGACAATTATAACGAGTTAATCTAAACATTGGAAAAAGTCAAATAGAAATAATTGATCTTAATCCACAAATCCTAACCAACTCACTAATTAGGCTTAGTGAAAGAATAGCGTTAGTCAAAACAAAATCAACTAACAATCCTAAATCACCAATCAATATCGGACATCAATAACTCAAGGTCACTTAAGTCTTCAACCCCAATCCAAGAAGGAAAATCTACTCTATAACTAAGGAAGGCATTTTATCAAATACATAGAAGGCATAGTAAGCAAATTGAAATAATAAAAAATATACAACTAAACAAGACAAGAAAGTAATAATAACAATTCAAATAAACATCAATAAACATGAAAAACATCAAATTGTATTAAAGAAAATTGAAAATTCAACAAGTGTTCATAAACTAAAAATAGCAAAAACAATAAATTAACAATAAAAACTAAGTAAACTAAGATGGTAGAATAAGAAAATATAAAAAAAACTAAACTAAAACAAGTTCAAAACCTAAAACTAGAGAGAAATTAAACTAAGAAACCCTAAAAATCCTAAAATTCTAGAGAGAAGCTCTAACTTTTCTCTCTAGAATTTGGCCTAAAACATGATACTACACTACTACTATACTCTTTTGTTGACCCCACTTGATCCATGTTTCAAATGCTTCATAAATGAGTTGGATTGGGTCCAAAATGGGCTTGCAATTGCGAGCCACGTGTCCTTTTAAGTGAGTTATGTGCTGCGAGTCGTGCATACGCATATATGGTGCGTATGTACGAATTAGAAGAGATGCATATGTATGGGCCATACATATGCATAACCTGACAAATTTTCAAAACTCATTTTTTTATGAATTCTCCACTTTTGCATGCTTTCTCTCCACTTCTTCAAGACATTTTTGCCTCATAAATCTTAGATCACTCAACAAACATATCAAGGTATTAAATGGGATAAAAGTGAATTAAGTTTCACAATTTAAAGCATAAAAAGTATGTTTAACAATTAAGCCCAATTAGGAATGAATTCACAAAAGCATGCATTTTAAATGAATAAGTACAAGTTAAATTGATAATTTCCACTCATTTCAAGCAAAAAAATTATCATCAAATATGAATTTATCAATTAGTTGAAACTTAATTCAATTACAAAGTCAAGAGCATATGTTCGGATAATGAGCCTGAATTTATGTTAAATAACTTTTATTCATCCAAAAGTATTATTCACCAATGTAGTTGTGTTGAAACACCCCCAACAAAATGGTCGAGTCAAATGTAAGCATCAACATATTTTAAATGTTGCTCGTGCCTTTATATTTTAATCCCATCTTCCTCTTACTTTTTGCTCATATACTATTAATCATACTGTTTATTTAATTAATAAAGTTTCATCTTTCATTTTGAATTTTAAATCACCATTTACCATTTGAAATTTTATTTAAAATTACCCCAACTATGAGAATCTTAAAAGTTTTGGATGTCTTTGTTATGTTTCTACTTTGATGGCCTAACGTTTAAAATTTGACTCCAGGGCTCGCAAAACTAGTTTTCTCAACTACAAAAAATGGAGTAAAAGGGTTTATTATTTTTTTTAATATAAAAATTTTGGTACCTCTAAAAATATGTTATTTTATGAGTCTATATTTTTCCTAGTCAAACAAACCCAACAACATTATGAGCTCAATACACACTCGGCATAACAGTCCTTTTCCCTCCTTCATGACCCACAAGAACAAATAACCATCTCACTTTCAATTAGACCATCTCCCCTCCCAATTGACCCACACTATCATCCTCCACCTCTATGCCACACTCCCTTTTCCCATTTTCTCATTTACAACAATTAGCTCCAGAATCATTTCTCCTCTCACAACACATACTCCCTCTACATCTTTAACAACGCCACCTGCCTCATAATTCTCATTAACGCCAATTCACCCAATCTCAGAATCAACACCACCTCAAACTTCTCCACCTCGCTGCAACACTCGTCCACACCACCCTCCCTCTCATTTCTCCAATTACATATAGTTAACTCTCACCTCTTCATGATCTTCTTCTTCATAGTGTTATTACTCTCTTTCTTCTGTTTTCTCACTTTCATCTCTTTCTTCTTCCTATTAGAAATTTATTTTTCATTGCATAATAATATTGAGTTCAAGACATTTAAAGAAGACAATACACATTCTCATTGGTGTGATGCTATGCAGGAGGAACTAGCTGCTCTGAATTTAAACCAAATTTAGTCTCTAGTGAATTGTCTTTTTGGTTTTAAATGGGTATACGAATAAAGTGGCGTCCAGATAGATTTATTGAACATTACAAGGCTAGTTTTGTGGCAAAGAAATTTTTACAAATTGAGGGTATAGATTTTCTGAAAATATTTTCTCTCGTTGTTAAGCCAGGAACCATCAGAATTGTCTTGGCACTAGCTTTCTTCAAACAATGACCAATTCAACAGCTTGACGTCAACAACGCCTTTCTTTATGGTGATTTATTTGAGGATGTTTACATATTGTTGTCTCCTGGAGTGCCTTCTTCTCGGCCCAATTAATGTCGCAAGTTGTTAAAATTCCTATATAGTCTTCACTAATCAAGTTGAAAGTGGCACAAAAAATCATTCGTTCTTCTACTTTCTTATGGGTACCAACAAACAATATTTGATTATAATATATTTATTAAGTTTCTGGGAACTGAAGTATGTATATTGTTAGTTTATGTGGACGATATTGTAATTACCAAAAATTCGTTATCTAAAATAGCCAATATCAAACATATTTTAGATAAGAATTTTTGGATTAAAGATTTGGGTACATTAAAATATTTTTTAGGAATTGAAGTTGCACACTCTGTAAAAAAGATCTATTTATCTCAGCAAAAATATTGTCTCGATTTAATATCTAATTCTAATTTGTTAGGTGCGAAATTTACTTTTGTGCTAATGGATAGTGCTACTAAATTATATCAAGACAACAACCCTCTTATGGATTATCCTTTTATTTACCGTCATCTTATCAGTCGTCTCATCTATCTGACCACAACTCGTCCTGACATCATGTATGCCACACAACAATTTAGCCAGTTCATGGCCTCCCCTACTAAGAATCATTATGATGCTATCATTTGGGTTCTTAGATACCTCAAGGGTAGTCCTGGAAAGGACCTTGTCTTCTTCAGAAGTACTTTTCTTCAGATTTCTAGGTTCAGCAATTCTGATTGGGTTGGTTGTTTGTTTGAACACTCATCGTTCTCTAACTGGTCATTGTTTCGTCATGGGGGATTTGTTGGTTAGTTGAAAAGTCAAGAAACAAAATACTGTGACACGTTCTTCTACTGAAGCAGAGTATCGTGCTTTGGCCAGCACTACATGTGAGCTGCAATGGATTACTCTTCACACTATTTATGAGTGTCCTTTAATTCTTTATTGTGATAATCGCAACGTACTTCATATGGCAGCAAATCCAGTCTTTCATGAACAAACCAAACAATTAGAGGTTGATTGTCATATAGTACGTCAAAAAGCCTAACACAGTGTCATGAAACTTCTTCCCATCAATTTTTTTCGTCAATGAGAATATACTTACTAAACTCTTATCTCCTCAACCATTTTATCAGAATTTATCCAAGTTGGAGATTATTGACACATTCCATCCATCGGCTTACGAAAATATATTGAAGCATAAGCAGTAATTAGTAAAATATGATCAGCTCATATTAAAATAATTCTGATCAGCTCATATTAAAATATTATTAGAGTTGTTAGTAGTTGAAAATTAGATTAATTGTGATTAATAGTTAATAAATAAATATTTATGAGATTAGTTTGTAGTATCTCTCTATATAACTTAATTCTTGTATCATGTAAAATATGACTTCAATAATATTTCATTTCTTTTAATACTATTTTTATTTTATTGTTAATTTTAGAGGTCAAAAGGGTAATTTAATGTTTAATATGCAAGAAACTTCAGCTTTTGCTTACCCCCGGATGAGGCTACAGTAAATATGCCGTTAATTGTTGAAACTTGAAACCATAATCACAACGGCTCTTAAGCCACTTAGTCCCTTTCTGTCCCCACTCAATGGCGCTTCCTTCATGAATTATTCTTATGCCATCCAGCTCAGCATACACTCCCAACTCACTTTGCATCCTCATCGTTCATCGCTTTCCCACCTGATGTTTCTTTTTATCCAAATCTGAATGACCGAAACTACCCTTGCAACGTTCACATTTTGCTTCGTCATAATCGCAAAAACCAGAGGCCATTATGGGCGTAATTTGGAAATTCATATCCTCATTTTTAAATGAAATATAATATTTCTTTTTCTGTCTCATCGAGTCATCGTCCTCTTCTTCCACTTCAGCATAGTGCTCTGTGTTTTTACTCTTAGTCAATGGTGAATCTCGCATTTTGAGCTACCGAGTCCAGCAGACAAACTCACCGAGTCAAACCACCGAGTGGAGATCTAGCAGCATGTTGGACGGTCTACTTGGCAGAGGCTTTGCCGCTAAATGGTTCGCACTTCTTTTCTTTGATTTGTGCCTATGTATATTTCATTTTCCGGTTGATTGTTGTTATCTGATCAAGAAAGTGTTGAAGGATTTGACAATGCGGATTTACTGAATGTAATTCGCGGTTTCTCTTATTCTGTTTGCGTTTTCAGCAAATCGCTGATCAAACTCACCAAGAGTCGGATCGATGTGATACGAAGGAAGAGAAGAGCGACCGAGAAGTTTCTGAAGAAAGATATGGCTGATCTGCTCACGAACGGTCTCGATATCAATGCCTATGGAAGAGTAATGCTTCCTTTGTTCTGTATTTTAGAGCAATCTTAGGTCTCGTTTATTTTGGATTCTTTGAGTAGGTTATCCTGTGGATCGATGTGATAACCTGTTTGCAATTGTGTCAAGGATGGCCTTTGTTTTGTTCTCTTGCATCATCATGAAGTTTTCTCAATTTAAGTATTGTCTCGCTTGCGAGGTGGTTACAGGCTGAGGGACTGTTGGTTGAGCTAACACTGTCATCTTGTTATGATTTTGTTGAGCAATCCTGCGAGTTTGTATTGAAGCACCTCTCAGTCATGCACAAACTGAGGTATGATCTTTCTCTTAATGATTTCTTCTCGCTGTTAATGTTGATTCATCGGATTTCAGCTGCATCAATGATTTCTCTTTGCTTCATCATATCTCAACAAACATAAATGTAGGAATTGCATTATTTTTATGGAAATATTTCAAGTTCTGTCCATGCCATTCTGAAAAGAAAAAAGTCGCTTTAATTGTCATCAACACAAAAAACTCGACTCTAAACCATAAGTATCTGTGACTGCATCAACCGAATATAACTCTGGCCTTTGTGCATGCAGTTTTTCTGTGTTGGACACGAATGTAATCATATAAGTTGGTGTGTTGCTTAACAATACATGTGGTGAATACTGATTACAATCAACTTACGCATTATTGCCTTGGGAAGGTGGTGTTGTTGGAAATAGTTTCTCGGCAATGCTGATGTTGAATTTAATGTTTTCTTTTATTTGTCTATCTATTATAGTTACCGACTGAGATGAATTGCTTGGATAGTTACAGTGCCACATATATCCCTGAATTCTTATAGTTCAGTAGGTGTTTCAAAATTATCATTAACTTCAGAACTTGATAGTCTAGATAACTGCTTCCATTTCTTTCAGTGGGTGCCCTGAGGAATGTAGGGATGCGGTAGCATCTCTGATGTTTGCTGCTGCGAGATTTTCCGATTTACCAGAGTTACGGGACCTTAGGCAAATGTTTCAGGAGAGATATGGGAATTCCATAGAATGTTATGTCAATCAGGAGGTGACCATTCATAATTTTATCCTTATTAGAACATTATTTATGAATGACTCATTCAGTCGTTCCTAGTTTTCTGCAGTCTGCACTGACTCACTAAATTTCTCATTATTAGTTTGCTGCAAATTTGAATTTTAAGTCTTCAACATTGGAGAAGAAGGTCTGCTTGATGCAACGGATTGCATCTGAGTTTTCAATAAAGTGGGACTCCAAGGATTTTGAGCAGAGGATGTCAAAGTCTTATGCTTTTCAACAGGTGCTGTCTTCAAAATTTCCTTCATCATAGCCTCTTTATCAAATTGAATGCTTTGCGAATTCTTAAATTTTTTAGAATGTCTCTAAAATTCTTATATTTTTCTTATATAAATTACTTGCACAGGGTCATGATACTCGTATGTCTAACCCTTTGACTGATAACAATATACCATCACATGCCAAGTGTGCTACCACAACAGGAGTCAAGCGTGATACTCTGTTCGACAAAAGTCCTGACCATCCAAACAAGGCGTACAGATTTCAGAATGGTATGGAAGCTGTTGTCCTAAACAGAGATGATGGTGGTCTTCAGTTCAGATCCACACACCCTGAAAATGGATTCAAGCCACTAAATGCTGTTGAAGTAATTCAAAAAAGGGACGTCCATGATAATCCATTAACAGTAAGGCATAATAATAATTGGAAGGAGAATAGTATGCTAAAACCAAATCAGCATTCATCACAGAAGAAACCAGTGGAACAATTTGAAGGTGGTTCCATGCTGCAAGACAATTCATTCGCCACAAGACAGGATACTACTAAGAGAAGTGATAGAGGAGGTTATCGGAAGGAGGGTAGCATGCCAAAATCTATTGGGGATTCATTACAAGAGAAAACAGTGAGACAATTTGAAGATGCTTCTAAGCTGCATGACAGTTGTGGGGATACCACCCATCTTAGAGAAAACCATGACTCTACAACTGCTAGAAAATCACCTAGTCGTCTAGGAATGCGATTTAAGAGTAATGTAGATGAGCCATTTGCTGCTAATGATGTTACCATGCCTGATACTGATAACTTGTACAGAGAAGTTCAAAAGGATGAAACTCCTAAGCAGAAGCGCTACTACAGTAATGCCATTCCACCACCATATGTCAAACCTAAATCCAAACAGCAGAACAGCATATTTGGAGTAAATATGTCTTCAAATATTGACAGTGATGGTACCTCTATATATCTTTCAGCGCATGATAGGCCTGACACTGCCTCTACATCAGAGAGGATTCAAATAGGTTGGGAGGATGATGATCCTGACCAGCATTGGCAAGCCAATAGGCACAAGAGACCAAGTAAACAGAGTCATGAAGAAGGGTATTATGTTTGTGAAGATGCTAATGAAGCCTCTGTGTTGAAACCAAAATCCACGAGGCGGAAGCACTTAAGATCTCGATCCAGTCACACTGATGCTAAAAATGAAGATACTGGACCAAGGAGAAAATCGAGGAGCAGAAGCAGGAGACGAGGTGAATCAAGGCATGGCCTGCAAACTTTGTTGGATGATGAGCGATATCAAAATGCTGAAGAGGAAAGGTTAATAGACAAATTATTGATCCATTATAGCAAAAAACCATCGATCATTGTACCTGAGAAACTAAGAAGAAATTCTAAAAACAGTCATCCGCCCGAAATGGATCACACAACCAGGGAATTTCTACAGAATGAAAGGCAGGATGGATCTAATAAGTCACAAGAGATGGCTACTTATCCTCCACGATCAGTTTCCCTTCCTCGTGAACAAACTAGAGCGGTGGAAACTAAGAAAGTATATACTCGAGCTGCTACATTTCAGCCAGATAGATCTGAAGGAACTCGGCATGTACATCCCAAGTTACCGGACTATGATGATTTAGCAGCTAGGTTTGCAGCCTTGAGAGGAAGATGAAGAATGAAATTATAGTAACGATCAATGAATGAATGCTCCATCTTTCCTAAACTAATTGGAGATCGTCACGCTTTAATCTCACATAGTGTTTGTACTTGGCATGATTCAAGATTGCACGGTCGCGCTTTAATATCTTCCTTAGAATTGTCTACTGATGGTCCCATTTGTATCGGTTGACGTAATATTGTATAGGTTGCACGCGACGTTACTTCAAGTTTTGCCATTTATGATTGTATTAGTGTCTAACAAAAATTGATGGTCTTCCTATTTTCTTCGGGTTGACATCTGGTACAATAAAAGAAGTTGAATATGATGCATTGGCAGAGGGCTCTTACATCTCTTTACTCTTTTTCCCCACACCTCAGACCATAAAATGCTATGGAATCTTACAAAGGTCAAATTTATTTTATCAATTCTAATGAGGAATACCTTTGCGAAAATGCTGAATTTCTCTCGAGAGTTGAGAACGACTGAACGAGGGATGGTGTTCACTGTGGATGAATGCAACTATGCAAAGGTGTTAACTTTATAGCATAGCTGTTAGAGGAGTTAACAGTAATTTGACGACGGACAAATCTGACCTTGTTGAGTGTCAGAACTCAGAACCCAACTCAGAACTCTCTTACCCAAGCTGTTGTGTTCCCTAGGGACCATTTACCCTTTCTAAGATTCGCTTGCGCATGTCCATGTCCAATCTCTATTCATCTCTATGTCAAGGTGGGTAAAGTACTGTTTCCCGCCAAAACAAAGGTGCTTGCTTCTTCCCAACCTTTACCTTGTCCTTATTAGCCTGCCCTCCTTTGCCGCCGCATTCTAAACAAAGAGACAGAACCCAAAGAGATGACGGGGACATCCAAAGTGATAATGGGTGCAACCTTGGTTATGGTTGTTATCCTTGCCGTTGTGCTTTCCCTTATACTTGTCCTCCTTGCTGAGCTCTATTGTTCTCTCTTACTCCGCCGGCGCCACCACAGAAAAACCGACTCCAACGCCATCCCCATCGCCGCCACCCAAACAACCACCACCACAGACAATGCTGCTTCAGCTTCACACCCACAACACCACCTTCCTCCACCACCTCCACCTCCGCCTCCAGCTCCTCATTTCAGGAGCATTTATGCTCAGGGAGTTCTCCAAGCCCCAAGTAGCTTCCTTTTACCAGCAGTTGTTGTTGGTTGCGATGATCAAGACATAGTTGGACCAAAGAAGCTTCATTCTGTGCTTCAAATCCAAACCCAAGAACCCAATGCGAGCCCTCCTCAAGTTGGAGCTCTCTCTTCATCTTCTTCATTCATATCGAAACCACCACAAAAGGCAAACCAAGAAGACCCACTTGAAGATGGGGAACCCCACCTTGTGTACATTTCAAATCCCATTTATGAGACAAGCGGGGCAGACACCCCATTTGAGACACCAGAGAGCTCACCATCGCATTTAGAGAGAAATGGAACCGGTTCTTCTGAGGAAGACGATGAAGCAGCTCCTCCATATACACCACCTTTGACCCCAATGAAGAAGCTCCCTCCTGCTGAAGCTGGGTCTGCTTCTGTATCTCTATCTCTGAGAGATGCAAGGTCATTGGACACTTCAGGCAGCGATTCTCGCAGCATTAACAATGATCCCTCTTCGTCATCCTCCGCTTCCCCTTGCACTTCCCCATCTTGGTAATCAACTCTCCTCCATCAATGACGTAGAAAGCTTCATTCTCTTTTTAATGTTGTGAATGCATGTATATTAATTAATATTATTAGTGAGCACTGAGCAGGCAGGCAGGGTCTTTTGTCCTAATTAGCGAGTGAGAGAAGAAGCTACGAGTAATTTTGTTTCATAACTGTCACTCATGGCGTCTCTCTCTCTCTCTCTCTCTCTCACTCTCAGCTTCTTTTTTGTTAGCCTTTGATTGATTGCTTTCTTGCTTCTTACCATTGGAAATGGACGGTTTGTTGCTTTCCCATTATTACTCCTCCTACTTTTGCATTCTTAGTTAATATTTCATTCCATATTTTTATACGTTGTAAAATTAGACTGACTCCGCTAAATAAATGCTAATGGAAAAGAGTGCTACTATATATTAGGACTATTTAAAAAAAAAAAAAGTACTGTTTGAGCTTTTTGATATGATAAATGAGTTTGGCAATTTTGTGGGCATGGACAAATAAATAATTAGAATAAACAGAGACAACGCAGGGACAGCCTTAGTTCTTACTCCTGTGCAATAAGGACAAGAATGGTTGTTGGTGCTGGAACTCCATTAGGCAAGAAGTTTCATTTAACGGCCTCACGGTCTTATTATTAAACACGGTAAATCAGCTTTAGATAAAGAAAAATAAATTATTGCATGCGGTTTGGGCGTTACTTTGTAGGTTTGTTTCTTTATTCATCCATCTTAAAAGTAGGAAAATACCAAGTTAGAAGCTTCTGGAATACAAATGAAATGCAGATTCAACTTATATTGATAATAGCATTAACTAAACACAGCAAAACAAGCTTCTTCTTCTGGTTTCTTGAGGTATGCTATGCAGCTTGATTCCGGTTTGGCGTGAAGGGTTTGCTTTTGCCAATCTCTTTGCTGCAAAAAGAAAAGGAAAGAAACACACACATTCGATCACTCATCCAGATTTATTTGATGGTAGAGTTAGAGATTAACACCGCCTACCTATTTCATAGAAGAGCTCGTTCACATTCTGTGCAGTTTTTGCTGAGGTTTCAAGAAAAGACAATCCATTTTCTTTCGCATATTCTTCACCCTCCTGCATATACATGAAACAAATATCCCGTTTTCACCACCAAAAACCTAATTCTTTCATTAAATTTGCACATGTAATGTAAGCATATATATCAAAAAGAAATACCTCATTTGCAACCTTTCTCTCCGCTCCCAAATCAGCCTTGTTAGCCACCAAAAACATTATCAAACTCGGATTTGCTGATCACATGGTTTATCAGATAAATTGAGTTAGAATCCTAGTTACTCGCTACTCATTTATGAGATATAGACAAACTTACCATGTCGTTGCACTTGTTGAACCCACTTCTTTGCTCGCGCAAAAGATTCCTGGTTATACAATGCATCACTTACAAATCAATAATCACGTTTGTTTTATTTTCTGTGCGGAAAAGTGCTAAATTGATATCCTACGTTTGGACGTAATCCTGTTTTGGTCCTTTAAGGTTTAAAGTGTCTTATTTGAATCTAAAAAAGTTTCATTTTAGCTTTAATGTAGTCTCATCATAAGGTCAAAGTTAAATAATTAACGGAATATTCTACCTGACATACAAAAACAAGGTCTATAATTTAGAGAACAAGTCCAAGCTCAAAAAACATAAAATCAAGTGTGAATACATCAATATATTTATTTATATAGAAAATTTTTTATTTAAATTGTAAGAAAAATAATAAATAAATGTATTTGATGCATCCACGATTGATCTTGTGTCTTTGGAACTTGTACTTGTTCTCCGAATTATCGACCTTGTTCTTATACTGCTGCTTTGTAGGACATTTCGTTAATTATTTAACTTTGACCTCACAGTGGTGAGACTACATTAAAGCTAAATGAACTTTTTATTCAAATATGACACTTTAAACCTTAAAGACCAAAATAAAATTACGCCTAAACGTAGGACACCAATGCAGTACTTTACCTTTTTTCATGCACGGCTCCTCATGTATGGACCTTACTCTTTTTTTTTTCCCTAAAAACAATGTGGATATTTTTGCTTCGCCTAATTTCCATGAACATCAGCTTTTACATGTGAAGACTAGTTTTCTACAAAAATGTTTTATTTTTATTCTAACATATAAAAACACTTGGAAATTATGAGAATTTCTGATCCAAAAAAAATTTTTTTTTGAGACTTATAGCCATATAGGCTTTTATCCTTGAAACAACTGTGAAGTTTACTTATATAGACATGAATTCAAGAGGTTCATTTAAGGATCATTTGGGTAAGAAACCATGAAATGATACAAGCGAATATTGAAACAAGTGATTAGTGATGAGAAGATTAATAGAGTTAGTAGTTAGTACCATGCTTGTAATGTCATAGATAACAATGGCAGCAGCAGCACCACGATAGTACATAGGGGCCAAACTATGGTAACGTTCCTGCCCTGCTGTATCCCATATATCAAATTTGACAGTGGCTTCGTTCAAAGACAAAACCTGAGTGAAGAACGCTGCCCCAATTGTTGATTCCTGCACCCTTCCACATAGAATAAGGTTAATCCATTCCCAACACCAATAGCCATATAATATATTAAGAAGAGGAGTGTTAGGAGCACAGCAACTTTTGTGTTTTGTAACCATCAATTGGCTATCAGTAGTGTTTTTAATGGTGTGAGATTATATTCAATAGTAGAAGATCACTCACTTTTTTTTATGGTTAAATGATGGCCACAAAACACAAAAGTTACTAGCTCCCTAGTCATTAAAAAAATGCAATAACTAAGAGTAACCTGGTACTCAGAAAATTGGCCTTTCACAAATCTAAGAACCAAACTTGTCTTCCCTGCTCCCATGTCCCCAAGAAGTACCTGCCAGATCATTAATCATTATTCATCGCCTGATTATTCAGGCTTGCCTCTTTTTCTAATGATATTGATGAAAGTATATAACATAAATGGTCCAAGATATATGTATACAAGGAGCTACTAGAGGACATTGCAAATGAGTAGATCAAAGCCAACGTGTGTCACATGATCAAATATTACTATGGTTGCACATCAAAACTTGTGATAGATTTTGCACAAGGACTTAGTAAAATTCAAATTATTTATATTACAAGCTATCTGCTTCTATCAATCCACTATAATTACTTAATTAATAATAATATGCAAAACAAATATAGATCTATTTATTGAAAGGAGTTACCCTTATTTAAGTGAAGACATACCCACCAGTTTGGCTTGTAAACGCTTGTTTCCAGTCCTTGCCATGGCTTAGAGCTAATCAATGAAAAAAGGTGGACAAAATTTCCACAGATTATTGAAAAGCGAACCTAGAAAAAGGCAATGATATGTTCCAGAAAAAGAGCTAGGGAAGAATAAGAGAGGATGATTAGTGCTAATGCCAAAGAGAAACAAATAAAGGGGTAACCGAAGCAAAGACAAATTGAAAAGAATGGTAGATTTAGTTGGACTGGTTGTTATGCTGATTTCTTCTCTATTTATGTAATGAGAAATGTATGACTCACTAATGAGTTGTTCCATTACCTTGACATCTTATCAACACACCAAAATGCAATCCCTTTTCTTCATGAGTCATAATCCATTCAAATTATTACTTTTGGCAACTATCATCGTCTTTTCTCCTCCATAATATTATTCAACCACACACACATAAGTGATCAAAAAATACTTGAGAACAGAGAGGTTTGAAAATTAGGATTTTCGTCTTTAAGCTTAGCGCACATAAATAAGAAAATATTTTAAGGACATATGTTTGTCAATAATTAATAAAGGTTAGTGCTGCCTGGATTCACTAGAGCGAAAAAAGCATCTAGCGAGTATATCGTACTTGCATTATGAATTTAGGATTATGGTATTTTTGAATTAGAAATGGTAGAGAGCCAGTAGAATTTATTACTCAAAAGTTAGTCACTAATATTTAAAAGTATGTTACTCGATTGCAAAACTAAAAAATTGGACTAAGGGTTTTTTTTTTTTTTTATTGGTCGGTGGATTGGACAACCCCCAATCCTAGGTACACAACACACCCACACACTCCTCACATATTTTCACAATTTTTTCTCAATTGTATTCTCTAGAATTTGAACCCTAGACTTTGAGATGAGGAGGGGGGAGACATGCCACTAGAGCCAAGGCTCATTGGCGACTAAGGGTTAAAAGTGTTGTTCAAAAATCCTAATTTTGCTAATTCTTGAGTTTTTCTCTTTTAGAATCTTATGAATTTTTTAAGCTCTTTGGGCCAACTCTAAATAAGACTCGGCGAATTAGTTCCATGTTGGATCAAATTAAGTCTTTATTATTAGACCCCACTACCAAAAAAATCTTTACTATTAGGCCCAAGATTATAATCTAGGAACGATATAACTTTTTTTTCTTCTTAGCTAGAATCACATTAATCACAAGTCTAATTAGCTACTATAGGTTAATTGTTAAGTCTTTCAAATTTTAAATTTTAAGATGACATAATCAAATACAACTTGTTCTTGTGTTGATAAGTTCTTCATTATTGTATAACTCGTTCTGGACGAAGTCAAATTTGCTTCTTTCTTAGCGGATGATGTATATTTTGGTAATAAAAAAATATAGAAGGTGCAGATTTTTGTAAAAGATACTTCAATGCTAAAATTAATATATAAGTGTATATTTCAATGGCAACATCACCATATGAAGTAAAAAAGCATATATTCTTTCGGAATTCTAATGTTATCGAACTAGGAATAAAATAGTCATAATGAGGATGATGATGATGATTTTATTAGTTATCATTTAGAGAAAAGTCAATTCATCAACAAAATACGCAGTTTGTCAACTGCCAACTACGATACGTACATATACGCTAATATACAAAGTCTGATTAGCCTTTTGTAACAAAGATTAAAATAATGTGCGCATATTCACTCGATTGAAGCCAAGGCGCTTTGTCTCTTTTTTTTTTCGCTAAATTATTTTGCAAGTTTTGTTCTTCGATTCAAATTCACATACATTTTCTGTCTCCTACTTTTTCCTATCTCTTTCATCTCCACTCATTCTTTTCCATCAACTTCACTTCTCTATTCTCAAATTTCAAATTTCGCCAGCCAAATCACTTCTTCTTAGATCATCCTACCCTTTTCACTTCATTAAAATTTTCTGATCTCTTCCTGAATTTTACTTCTATACAGTTCAATTTCACTCCCCTTTTATTCTCCTGTTACCACCCAAGACCCTCCCTTCTCTCCTACTCTCTTCTTCCCATTTTTCTTTTCCTAGAAGACTCCACAAGTCACTGCCATTCACTAGAGATTTCAAGAAAGAGAAGAGTCTACCTGCAAAAAGTCTTAAGTTCTCCACGAGTCGTGCATTGTACCCACAGATTAGGATCTAAAGTTAATATTAAAATATAGAATAATTTACACATATAATTTAAATAAAGATTAAAATTACACAAATATCCTAAACTAAATTTAATTACATGCATATTTTATTTGACTTTTTATGTAAATTGAATCAAATAAATTCGATGTATATTCTTTTTTCAACATAAATCAAATCAATTGGATTCGATTTACACTATGTTGAAAGCACATGGTAAATCAAAATTATTAAACTCTATTTATACGATATTGGTGGTAGCACATGGTAAATCGAATTCATTGAATTCGATTTATCCTACATATATAACCCATAGTAAATCGAATATATTGAATTCGATTTATAGACATGCAAGGTAAATCGAATCAAATATATTTGAATTACAAGGAGACGCCATCAATATAAATCAAAATCAATTGATTTGATTTAGTGTTGGTATTTTCTATATAAGAATTTGAATTAAGTTGATACGATTTACAGCTATATTTTATCCCTTCCACCATACCCTATGCGAGAGAGAATTCCTAGACCACAAAATGATAAGGTTCAAAACTGTAGATATGGATGACGACTCAAATCGTATCTATCGGTTGGATGGAATTGTCCATATTGCTGGTAGCATCAATAAAGAAGTTAATACTTAATAGATAAAATTTCTGTTCTTCAAGTTAGAGTAGAAATGTTAGCAATACTGATTAACATAGAATATTTGATTAGAAATATTAGTTAAAGTAGTAGTGATTAGAAGTTTTGTTAGAATTTTCACTACAAAAAAAAAAAGGTTTAAAATGGCATTAATAAAATGGCGGTTTTATAAATCTGCCATAATATTCGGATATAATGGCATAATCTGTTATTGCCGTAATGAGTTTGTGCAAAATGGCGGTTTTCAATGATTATGGCGGTTTAAAACCGCCCTTATCTGGGGCCATGATTTTAAATACCCACACACTATCTGATTCCAACCCTAATTGAAGAAATAATGCGCTGTCGCATACACTGTTTCTGTAAGGATCTACTCCGGCGCGATCTGCTTCAGCGACAACTCTCTCCACCAAGGATCTCCTCAGCCGCGTTCTCCTCCGACTAGAATCTCCTCACCGTTCACCGCCATCGTTCATCTCCTCGCCGCTGCCTTCAATGAGCTTCTACGATCTTGTTCTGGCTTCGATCTAAAGGTTAGCCATCGCCACTCATCTCCTTTACTGCTTCGTTTATCACCTCGCCGCCGCAAGCAACATTGTTGCTGCTTTAGCGAGTTTCGACAAATCTCTTCACTTTTGTGATTACGTCCTTGCTCTCACCGTCGAGAACTTCCTCGAGCGCCACCTCCAGACTCTCGTCTTCAATCCCAGCATGGCCAAGTCAATCCACCACGCCAGGTTCTGATCCGCCAGCGCCACATTAGGTCTTCCTTTCTTCTGTTCACTTTTTTCTGAAAGTTAGGGTTTTTAAATTCCTAATTTAATATCAATTGTTGTTTGCTTTTGCTTACTGTCAAATTAAGAATCTAATTTCCTTGATTTCTAGGCTTTTGATAAAATTTTCTAATGTTAGATTAACCTCTCTGTATAATTGCTCTTAGATATATAATATCAGTATTACTGAAGGCATAGGATCATCACAATTCCAGTTAGATCTTCTATAATTGCTCTTAGATTTTTTCACTCAAAAATCTAACCAGAATGCCTTATTAGCTTAAAAATATTTTGAAAATATTAAATTTTGTGATTATAGAAAATCTGTTCAATATAAAATTAGGCGGATAATTGCTTCTGAGCATTTTTGTTTGCTGAAGTAAGAGATCTAATGTTATGTTTTGATCTTTGATTTAGTAATTGAAAGTTGAAACACTTGCCTGATTTGCTTTCTATATGCATGTACTAATATAATTGCAAGAATGTAATTGGATCTTATGGAAAATCAATTCTACATAGCTAATAAAGTACATAAAAGATAATATAATACATTATACAAAATCGGTACATAAGGACACTATTATAATTTGATCTTTTGATGTCTGTCAGCTATGACAATTCAGATGCGTTAGTATGTACAATAAATAATGAATTTGCTAAGGCATTATTTTCATTGTTGTTTTGAACACAGAACTTGCTAAAAAAGTTCCACAAGGATCATCCAAAAGTCAGAACTCAGGTTCATCTAGAAGTCCTTTGCACCGTTCTATCTTTTCGTACAGTTATTTTTATTATCATTTGAATATATTTAAATGGAAGTTTAGGGTAACCAAATGTATTCTTCAAATCTTTTTAATGTGTAGATTAGCATTGCTGTGGCTGCATTGGCTGTGCATGTGCCTGCTGAAGATTGGGGAGATGGTGGTATAGTGAAATGGCTTAGGGACGAGATGGATTCTCATCCGGAATATATACCAGGATTCTTGGAGTTACTAACAGTTTTGCCAGAGGTCATAGTATGATATGTGTGATTATGTGTCATCTCTTCATTTTATTAATGAGACAAATGCCTAAAGTTTGAGTTACTAAGTGACAAGTTGTTATAATTTTCAAAGTTGCTGCCTTGTCGGATAGTATTTTTTCTTGGTTATCATTCAGGTTCTTGAAGCGTTTGCTTTGTGGCTTCGCCTAAAGCATGGGTACTAATTTTTGTCTACCTCTTTGCATATTGGAGTGTTCGGCTAAGTTGTTTTTATTGAATGTATTAATATATTATTCTGATCAAGATTAATTATTCAAGAACTGTTTTGTATAAATGAATCATCTGAATTGTGTAGCATATTGGAGGAAGCTTGTCAGATGAGTGCGCTTTACTGTCAAGCATTTAGTTAATTTTTTTTGGGCGATCTATAGTGTTCTCAACTATATGTATATATTTGGGTTTTTTAAAATCACAAATATATAATTGACAGTTGGCTTTTAAACAAAAGAATGTTGAATGGAATGAGTATCTCAACTTATAGGAAACAGACTTGTCAAGTGAAACTGATGGAAAGCATAGATGCATTCCACAAATGCTGTATAATTTCAGGAAGGGTTTATAAAGTTAATGAAGAATATGGGGGAGATATGTATTTAATTTGAATATTACAACTTTATTATCTTGGTTTATGTGTTTCTTTTTCCATTGGCTTTACTATTTCTCTTTAAATTTTTATTCGTTTCAGGATTCTCAGATCTGTTCTCAGTACCCATCAATTAGTTCTTACAGCATTATCAAGCTTGAATTCTGAGTTTCTTTCTGAGGCATCTGTAAATGGTATGTATGATAGCATGGAAAAATACTAATAATTTTCTATTTTTCGTAAATATTCAATTACTTTACAATTATTTATATTTATCTTTTACTTTTACAATTATTTATACGTCTTCGTTAAGCAATTGGCACATGAGAGAATCGGTTTATGTAGATTATTACTTTGTAGTTCTGTACTGATATTTCCAATTTATAATATGTCTTAAATCATGTAGCCAAAACAGGAAATTAAAGGGGATCTTGATCATGGTAAGAGGGTATTGCAGTGCTCTTAACAAAATCTAACCTGATGCCATACCCAAGGTATGTTTATTCTATTCTGTTTTCCATGGAATCAGTCATATTCTATGCTCATCTGATTTATATTATGATGATTCTGAGTGATTAAAACTAGATTCATATGCATCATGATACAGAGCAGTAGTAGTTGGTGCTTCTAAGAAAGTGCCAAAATATCGCATGTATAAAATCTTATTCTATTATATATGGAAAAATATAAAAATAAACGCTACATGTCTCAGTATTAAATTAAAGTTCACTGATTAAATTTTGCTATTAAAAAAGAAGGGCTATGTGATTGGTGGCACTTGTTTTATGGCGTCTTTGTTAATTGTTTAAGTTGTTCGTAGATGAAACATATTATATAAAATTTAGATCAAAGAAAGGTACATGACTACTTAAGATTTAAGAAGATACTAAAGCTAAATGCTACATTATTATTAGTAGTACATTTGATTAGCCCCACTAAAATAGTCAAGCACCCTAGTTCGTACAATATAAAAATACTAAGTTAAATAATATCTCTAGATTATTTACTAATGGATTATATATTAGAAGTTATTAATAATCTAATTAACCAAGCTAATAATTAAGCCTTAGCTTGCATTTACAGTTTACCATCTTGATGTTCAGCGCATTTGCTATACTTGAAAGAAATTTCAAGTTCACGATATGAATTTGTTCAATACTAGTACTTAATAAATACTATATGTATCTCATATGATGACTTGTTTCAGATTTTTTTTATTATTATAAAAGAAATGATAAATGAAAGTATTATAAAAGAGATTGGAGCTTCTCACTTTTTTTTTTCATTATTATTTAGCTGGTGGAAGAGGCATGAATTCAATTAGCAGCTTGTGTTGAAATGATAAATGAAAGTATTACTGCATTTTCACTCCATTTTCTCCTTGTGTTGCTGCAGTCAAGGATGTGGTCTTGAAATTGAACCCGCTTCTCACAAAAGAACAAGCTATTGGTTTCCGTTGCTGCTGGAGTCAAGCTCCATGTACTTAAGGCATATAATTTTCTGTCAAAACAAGCATGATAATATCACAATCCAATAGTTTAACTTAGGCAATACACAATTGAATCAATATCAATCATTCACGTTTAACTTTGTTTACACTTATACTCTGCCTTCTTCAAACCTAAACCAAACTCTATTTGATTTGTATTATGCTTCTTAGTTATAATTCACATTTTATATATACTTATTAATTATTATATTTTCAACTATTATTTTGGTGTTCCTGTGAGATCAACTAATGTTAGTAGGTTACATATAGCAGTAGCGCCTATTAACAAAATTAAATTATTTGCTTGAAACGGCTTTTAATCTATATGCACGACTTAATAAAAATATTATAACAATAATAGGTGTAACTTCAATTTAAAACCATGATTTCTGCATTAGTTTGTGCTCAGTAACAAAAAATTCTCAGCAATATTGATGCTTGTGGGGCATGAAAATATAGGGAGCAGTTTGCATGCATGGATGATGAGTTAGTTTGCTTATTTAATTGTTAATTAATGAATAAGAAGGTTATCTCACAATGATGAAGCATATGAATTTTCTTCAGAGATCAGAATTAATTAGCATATGATTTTTTTTAATTTAATGTGTATGTGAGTGTTTGAAATCTTTCTCATATTTAATTTGCTCTTATATGTGAATTTTTTTAGATGAATTCAAATTCATAAATATCCACTTATTATTAATATATGCCTTTTTCTTGTATTTTTTGTGCTCATAATAATTATATTTTTGTCGTAGAGATTGGATCAGGAGATTGAGATTCCATCACCAAAAGAGTTAGGAAGTAGATTTTCTGGAGCAAGCAACAAGGAAGCATGACCTTGTTTGATATGTTTAGACGTATATTAAGGAGTATATTAAGGATTATATGTTAAGACATATTATTAAAAAATGTTATTTTAATACTTTATTTTTGGATTATGACTTTTGGATCATGTATGAATAAAAAATCATGTTATGATGTTTGATTTATGGCTATGCCTTTTGGTTATTACGAGATTTTTAAGTGAGTTTCGAAAATATCACTTTAAATTGGTGGTTTCGATCTTATTTTAAAAAGCATAAAATTGTCATCATAATTAGATACAAACGGCAGTTAGAAACCCCTTATTTTAAATGAAAACGATGCCATTATATGCTAGTAAAAATGGCGGTTAAAAATTGCCATTTTAAACGAAAATGATGCCATTATAACCGGGTAAAAACGGCGGTTAGAAACTGCCATTTTAAACCCAAAAGATGCCATTATAACCTGGTAAAAATGGCGGTTATAATGGTAAAAATGGCGGTTAAAAACCGCCATTTTAAATGGAAATGATGCCACAACATCCTGGTAAAAACGGCGGTTATAACCGCCATTTTAAACAATTCAAAAACCGCCATTTTATACGAAAATAATGGCGGTTACAAACCGCCATTTTAACCCTCAAAAAACCGCCGTATTAACCTCTGGTAATTGTGGCGGTTTTCTGAAAACCGCCGTAATAACCAGAATGGCGCCCAGAATAACGGCGTTTCTTGGAGGCGCCATTTTCGGTAATAATGGCGATTCTAACCGCCGTAATTACCAAAAATAATCGCCGTTTTAACCCTGTTTTTTTGTAGTGTTTTAAATTATAAATATTAGTTAGAGTAGTATTAAACATGTTAGAATTGTTAAATTAGAAATGTCAGTGATAACAATAATTTAGAATTGTTTTATATTAGAGTTTTTTTTTTAAATGCTTATATTAGATGAATTTAGATTTAGCGGGGATTTAATTTTTATGAATAAGGTTAGGATAATGCAGGATTATAATTTTGACTATTGGTATTTTTTTGAAAAGGACATGCATAATTTAAAATTCCTTTAATGTAGTTTTTTTTAATTACTTAAAGTTTATTATGGTTCTTAGTAAATTTTTTTATCACTATGTAGCCGACCTCATGTATTACCAGCATGAGAAGGTAGCATGTATGTCCTTGGATGATCGAATCATACTATATTTGCAGATGGTCGGTTCTCTACCTTTTTCTGGAACTAGGATCATAATAGGAATACCTGTCATCGCAATCGCAAGCTTACTTAAAGATCCATTATCACCAAATTCTTCATCATTAACGCAGTTTAGGTCAACTGCGAAGGATGGAGATGCTATCAAAACTATTTTGGGTAAAAATACAGGAATAGATAAATAGGCAATAATCGACATTGAACTAGAGGCTCCTGTTATTGTTATAGATTGCGAAATTCGATTCAATCCTCTTGAACTAGAGACCATATCTCCAAACTTGGCCAATAGTTCATGGGTTCTAACCTCAGAAAATTGGTGAAAATAGTGAAACAAAATTTGTAAATTTTTATCACCATCTCGGACAACAAAAATCGAAATCTTATAAAATAATTTCTCAACCTGTTTCATGATATTAACTCCCAATTTCTTGATTATAGTATTCTAAAACTGAGCAAAATTCATAGAAGAATTGATAAAGACACTCATTAGATCCTTATCAGTAAATTTTATTTTCTCTAGTATTTTTTCTTAATCGTTTTTCTATAGTGCACAATAACTAAAAACCTATCATCACTAGCTCTTGTAAGTGGCACTCTAATGAAGAGCAAACTTTCTGGTTGTATTTATATGGGACATATTCATAGCTAAATCGAATTAAATGAATTTGAAATACTGATTTCTAAATCCTAACTAGTAATTCAAATTAATTAGATTCGATTTATCTTAGATCAATATATGTAGTAAATCAAAACATGTCATATCGATTTACTACTGCATTCCTTTTCCTATAAATTGAACTTAATTGCTTCGATCTACTATTATTGCATGTTGTGAAAAGTTTATGGCTAGTAAATCGAATTTAATTGTGTTAATTTATTATGTCTCATGTTAAATCGAATCCAAACATTAAAAAAAGTATAAATCAATTTTATTTGATTCAATTTACATAAAGTCAAACAAAACATACATGTAATCAAATTCAATTTAGGACATAAGTGTAATTTTTTCTCTTTTAATTTATTTATTTAAATTATCCTAAAATATAAACTAATATTTTTTAAGTGTCTTTAATATTTTTAATTACATAAAGTATTTAGAATATGTTAGACAAATTAATATGTAATACTATTTAGGTGGAGAATTGCTAAAAGACTAATAGAATTTACTATTTTTTCTTGTAATTAATTATCAATATTTAAAAATATAAAATAAAAATATATTAACAGAATTATTAAATTAAAAAAATTAAATTAATATTTAAAAATAATGACAAAAAATAATAAATTATGTTGCCTTTTGAATATTTTTCATTTAGATGTGTTAAGAAAAATATTATATTTTGTTATGATATACTTTGGACACAAAAATATACGCGTATTAAACACGCACATGACAACAAAATAATATTGGTGCTTCGCAGATCACAAATCAACTAATATCCAATGTGAGTGTCTTGTTCTTTGTACGTACTTTCCTTTGTATGTACTTTCCTTTGTTTCCATTTATCTTATTCCTATTACTCATATTACCAAATAAATTAACTAGGATGGTAATATCATTCGAATTTATGAATACTTATTTCATTTTCTATTTATTTGAAACAAATTTTTAGTAGAACGGATTCTTGAGAGGAATGGATGGGATCAGGTTTAGGTAATATTCACCTTGTTATATATATAATATATATAATTTTAATATATAATATGTATAATATATGTAAAATAATTAGTAAATAATTAATAATATTGTATTATATTTAAATTTTTACTTTAATTTATATCATGTATGTGATGATAGTTATATAAATTTTGAAATTTTATTTTATTTATTAAATTTTAATAATTATAGGGACGGGTAGGGGCGAGGCGGATACCTGCAGGGATGGGTTAGGGTTTGACGTTTTACTACCCGCAAGTAAAAGTGGAGCGAGTTCTATACAAGTTATTGTACGACAGGACGGAGTCGGGTAGAGCAAAAATCCGCCCCTACCCGCCCCGTTGCCACCCCTAAAACTAACGAATTTCATCATTTCAACTTAAAAATAAGAGATACCCTCTAATTACTATAGGCAAGGGCGGATGTATGCATATGAGTGTGGGAGCAATCGCCCCCACTATGATTTGAAATTTTTTTTAGTAGTATATAATAATAATATTTATTTGCCCCCACTAAATTATTAAATTTGACTCTATAATAATTTTTTACTCAACTTTGGTACTCCATAGTTAATTTAAAAATTTCATATTAGATGTCATTAGAACGATCAATTCTCAATTTAAATGAAATTTATGTTTTTTCTTAGAAATCAACTCGAAAGAGTGTTATTTATCTTTTTTCATATTAGTTTTTTTTCTGTAACAACTACATTAATTAAAAGAATTTTTTTAACTATGAATTTGAATAAGAATTGACTTCTAATTGTATAAGAAGTAAATTTCTAAATAAGTATTTACTTGTATATATGTAAAAGAAATACTACACATCCAAGTCTTTTTATGAACTAAATCTAAGCAAGTTAAAAATAAAACTTAAAATAATATTAGTCATAACTGATTTTTGTTGTCTTAGATAAATTTGATTGGACTTGGTTAACAAAACAATATGAATATGTAGCATTATCCTATATAAAAAGACAGATATTTATAAGGATAAAGTATATTTTTTGTCCCCAAAGTTTGGCAAAAGTTTTAAAAGTATCCGTAAGTTTTATTTTGTTTTAATTTTGTCCCAAAATTTTTTGATTTGTATCAGATATACCTTCAGGGGCTAAATTTTCAAAAAATTTAAGATCAATATAACAATAATGCGTGAAAATTATGCTTGATTTGCTTGTGTTGAGAGGTTGTTCTTATGAAATTATTGTTGAATCGATCTTAAATTTTTTGAAAAAATAGCCGTCAAGGGTATATTTGATGCAAATCGAAAATTTTTGAGACGAAATTGAAACAAAATAAAACTTAGGAATATTTTAAAATTTTTGTCAAACTTTAAGATTTTTTGTCCTATTTATAAATGATTATTTTAGTGTTTTAATTTATAAAATTAGATATTATAAAAACTAATCATGTTATATTTACTTCGAAAGTAACTACCTATATATATATATATATATATATATATATATATATATATATATATAATGATTAATAAATAATTTAATAACTAATTTTATATATACATAATATTTTTATTATAAAAATTATTATTATTATTATTATTATTATTATTATATATATATATTTTGTCCCACTATCAAAATTTTTTGGATCTGTGACCGAGTATAATTTCATATTCTGATTTATAATGCTTGAACCTACACATTCATTATTAATTTTCTGCATTTTCACCATGCAGTCGCAGAACACAGCAACTTTCACAAGAGCTACATTTTGGTGTTTGGTTCTGTTTTGGAGCTCTACATAGTAGCTAGTACTTGTTTTAAAATATTTACACTCCGTATAAACTAATTTTGACATTCAATTTAATCATAAATTAGTGTCCTTTATGGAACAAAATACTCAAAATAGTGTGCTCCTGCAATAAAATGAAATCCGATGAGATGATAACTTTCCAAGAGCGTCCAAAGGGATTAATTCTATTGGCTACTATATGTAATTTGAAGTTCCAAGATAAAGTTTTTAAGGAGAATATGAAAAATGAAACGATGATGGAGGCAAGCAGGAGATGAAAGAAGAACAGAATTCTGAAAAGACTTGGGGCTTCAAAATGATCGTTTAATTTATCTGTTTTCTAGATTGTTCTAGATTTCAAATAAATAAAAAATTCTCTAATAGCGAAATGTGGGTATTGGAATGGATTACCTAAGAACTTGGGATGTGAGAGTAATGATAAATTAATATGAAAATAAGACAAAATCTGGTTTTTTTTTTTTTATTAATTCGTCAGTGCAGATGTTGCAAAGTAAACAGACAAGGGAAGGCTAAATTTTTCATATGAATGATTTTAGTATAAACTATGAGAATATATATATGAATATTTTAGTATTTTATATTGTTATGGTGATAATAATACAAAATATTACCGATGTTTTGGTAATGAAAAATTTAATTATAAAAATTATAATATTATTGGCTTTGATAAAAAAAAAATTGAACTATAAAGACCTAGAATAATGTATAACACATATTTTAGATTACTTTTAGATAATTCACATCTAATAATTCAATTGAAAAAAATATGATGGAAAATATTACCAACTAAAGCTTTACCTCGAAATTATAAATAAAAAAAAAAGTTGATAACAGATTACCTTTGAGACTGAAATATTGTTGAGGCTGAAATATTGGCATTGGATTGATTGGTTGAGGTGTTGAATGGTTCCCATATCAACTTAGAGCAATTCTAATAGCTAAAATATGAGTTCTGTTTCTCTCTGAGAAAAGTAAAGGTCAACCATTAGAAAGAAAAAAAAAAGAGTTGGAGTGTGCTTTTCAAGAGAAGAAGAGAGTTTTTTTTAGCAAAAATTTTCATCATTCAATAATAATTTATCATGTGCCAAGTTATTATAAAAATAAATAATTATATAAATTTATAATTAATAAATAATTATATTTTTATTTAATTTAATTTATATTAATTATTTAATAAAATCATTTAAATAATAATTAATTAAATATATTAAATAATTAAATTATATTTGACTTATTAATAATTCATGTAAATTATCTCAGTTAGTTAGGAGAGAAAGATTTTGTATTATACCATCAATTTTTCTAAAATAAATGTCTAACTACAGAATATGCGACAGCATCGATAGTTGAAGAAGACTTAACTAAACGCATATGGCAATTTTACGATACTTGTTGTTAACTATAGAGTTTCACTATATTTTTTTTATATTGCGTATTTTACAAATTAGTTTAATCTTGAATTATATATTGTGCACTATTGTTATATATGAAGTTATTAATTTTTTGTAATATTAATATTTTTAATAGTGAATTATTTTTGAATTTATAAATTTTAATAATATTATTTAAAAAAATGGTAACTATATTAATTTTAATTAATTAATTAAGTGAGATCATAATAGGAATTAAAGTTAGTTCCTTCTAATGGAGAAAAAGGAGATGTTTTGAGTTCTTATTTACTGTTTATAACGCATTACTTTTTATGACAAGTAGGCCATAAATAGAAACTGAAATGAGTTCCTATTGGAGATGGTCTTATTGCAATGCCAAAAGTTGGTCTCAAAATTGAGAGATAAATAATAACAATCGTGCTAGATAACAAATTGGAATATGAGCTACAAACAAATAAAAAAATCATCTAAAATCAATTAAAAAAATATTTAAAATCTAAAAAAATTCAAAATAAAAAAAGAAAATCGAAAATAAAACCAAAAAATTCTAAAACTAAATAAAAAAACATCTAAAATCATTGTAAAAAGAATATCTAAAACTTAACAAAAAGAAACATTCGAAACATAATAGAAAGAAACATTTAAAATCATTATACAACAACTTTCAAAACCTAACCAAAAAAATATTCAAAATTTGAACACAATTTAAAAATTCTCTTAATTATGATAAAAAAACGCATTATTTTTTAATGTTTCAACGCATTATTTTTTAATGTTTCTTATACTTAAATTTCGAACGTTTAAATTTTAGAAGTTTCGAATGATTTTTTAGGAATATACAATTAAAAGTAAATAAAAACAAACTTTAAAAAAATATATAATTTTGGATGTTTTTTATTCCTATATTTCAGATGTTTAAATTTTAGAGATTTTAGGTATTTTTCTAAGTATTAAAAATAAAGGCATCATTTTAAATATATTTTATACCTAGGTTTTAGATATTTAAATTTCAGAGGTTTCACACTTTTTTTCGTACATTAAAAAATAAATGAAAATAAATAATATCTTTGGATTTTGGATGTTTAAATGTTAGATGTTTCAGATGTTTCTTTTTTTTATGATTTTGGATGTTTTGTTTTGTTAGATTTTGAAATTTTTCAATGATTTTGGATGTTTATGTTTGTCAAATTTTTTATATTTTTTTCTATTAATTTATATGTTTGTTTGTTAAGTTTTAGATATTATTTTTCAAATTCCTAGAAAAAGAAACATCTAAAACCTATAAAAAAGACACATCCGAAATCCAAGAAAAAGAAACATTTAAAATTATTAAAAAGAATTTTTCAAGACCTAAAAACAAGAAACATCCAACAATATTAAAAAGAATCCTCTCACTTCTTGATTATGGAGGTGAAAGAGGCATGGAAAGAGAGACGCGGAGGGAAAGGTGCAGAGGGAAAAAAAAAAGAAGAAGAATAAGAGACACGGAGGTGTGTTGAAAAGAAGAGAGATAAACTGGAGTGGGAGGATGCGTATTTTTTTAGCATAAAACTAGTTTTTTAAACTTTTTAAAAAATTGGATTTTTTTTGTAAAGTTAATTTCTTGGCCGCATAAAGAGTTAGTTTCTAAGATTTTCTCAAATGATATTAAATAAGTAAATGAATTTTATGATTTGTGAAATAAAAAGAGGGAATAATAACAATAGATTATGAAATATGTGACATTTTTTGTGAACTATATCAAGAATGAGTTTGAAAAAAAAATTGCAATAGCTTTGTGATGCATAAAGATGTAATAATCTGAAGATTCTTTTTTTATGTCATTATATTTTCTTGATGTCTTATATTATTTTCAGTCTTGTTTCTATATTGTATTTTATTAGACTTGATAAAGTTTTTTTCCTTTAAGGATAATAAATAAATAAATAGTAAGAAACTAATTTAATCCTAGAATTTGAATTCTACATTATTACTCAACCATGTTTACTAATTTGGGAGCATTTTTGGTGGCCAAGGGCTTAAGATGGCTAAGGTGATCACGTGAGATATCGAGCATGACTTGTAGACACCTGCAGTGGAACCTTGTAGTTGACTTTTTATTATGACACACTGGATTCACTAATTAGGATAAAAGTAATAACCGTTGATAACATTAGTGGACGACAAGACCAGGGAATTGAAATTTGGATTTGGAGAAAATTTTATTAGAAAAAATAAGAGAAATTCGAAAAATACAATTAGGGCTCGAACAAAGAATTAAGTCGAATGGTGGTGCAGTGAGTCAGATTGAGTGGTTGTTGAAGAATCTTGATTTCACGTTGTTCTTAGGGACCATCGTTGGAGGTGAAACCGGAGACAAGTGTCGTCAGTCATTGGCGGCACACTAGTTGGGCGTGGATCGAAGAAGGTAGTGCGCGTGGATTCGACTATCAAGGTGTCAGAAGTCGTTTTGAGGAAGGGGTATATCATCAGCAGCGTTGACAGGTGCTACATTCACCAACATATTATCATGACTCCTTCTTTTGTCCTCGTCATTATTGTTGAGATCTCTCTTTTGGTTGTTAGTATCTTCGATAAGTATGGTACATTTTTTTCCACCCCCTCTCTAAATGATATGGTAAAAATTAATTGAATTAAAGTGTAATGGTAACTGTATCGATTAAAAACAAATTTACTTGGTGTATTATGAAATATGATTATGAATGTATAAGAGGTTTGTAGTGCAGAAGTGATGGTAGGAGATATTTCCAAGAAGTTTGATGTGTTAATAAATAGTTGTATGGATGCTTGAATTGGCATCAATATTGTGAACCAGATGTTGGGGTTTTGTGTTATCTTTGGTGTTGATATTTCAGGTCGTAAATGGTTTGTATTGCAGGTACTTAAAAACTCCTTGTAATGGATACTGGCAACGAAGGGAGCTCGAAATTTTTCAGTCAATGGACTTATGGATGGAATAGTGGTTCTAGTGAGGAAGAGGTCTCTTTGGGGTCAAAGTGACTGTCAGGAATGGACAGGGAGAGTGAGGTAGCAGAGAGAGTAAATGTATCTGGTGAAGAGAGGAGGGTGGCACGGTGCTTTCATTAGAGTCGTCAGCTAGTTCAGACAATCCTACAAGTGATGATGTGGATGGTTCTATGCCATCAACCGCGGCTGCGTTGGCTGAAGTTGAATTTGATGTGGTTGAAAAGACTTAGGCAAGATACACGGAGTATGCAAAGGCCACTGGTTTTGCTATTTGAAAAGGGAATTCTATTAAAGACGATGAAGGCAGTGTTGTGAGGAAATTTTTCTACTGTAATCAACAAGTTTTGCGGGAGAAGAAGCATTATGAGAGGGCAGATAGGAAGGAGGCATATAATGTAAAGACTAGGACCAAATGCAATACGAAGTTTGTTATGTTCTTAGACAAACAGAGAGAGAAGTGGAGTATGAAGACATTTGTTCAAGATCATAAATGTCTCTGGCCCATGTCGATGCTGGCGAAAACTCCCATCTTGTTTTGTCACGACCCATAAGACCTCTTCCGTAACCCTTGGAGATAGGCGGGATGGAAGTACGCTGGTTACGCCATTGTTCATCACTTCTACCTCTATTCTTTTACTCTTTTGTGTTATGGGAACCAAAAAATCTTTTAAGCCTCCTAAAAAGTTATACTAACGCGCCTTTCGTGTCTAATTATCGTTGCAGGGATAACTTTCATACTAAACCATGACTGATCCAAGGTGGTCTTCTGGAAGAGCCGCTAGTCCTCCCTTCGACAACTGTGTAATGTCATTCAATACCCTGCTCGAGTGTACCACAAAAAGACTAAGGAGAGCGCACCTCTATGGATGTGGTGCACAGATTTCTTGTCACCATCCCAGCAGGAATCGAGTCTGCCGCCCTCAGTATGGCTGGAAGATAATCATCGATGAACACCTGGCATGCGAGGATGCCGCAGAAAGCATGATTACGATGCTACTTGAGTTATCAAGAAAGAAATGGGTGACTACAACTACAATCAGCTAAAGGATGTGCAGAGCTATGATGTACGAACTCCAATTCAAGATAGACCTGCGGAAGAACTATCGGGATACTAAAGAGAGCTACACTAACTTGCAAATGTCTGTGAACCCAGATCTTATTTCCTCGGACTCCGATTAGACTGACGGTGAAAAGTTCGGCGACAAAACAATGTCTCCTGTTATTATTTGTCTTCTCGACCGCCAACGTTGTTTCTAGCGCTTGTGTAGTTTAGTTTTTCACTCACCCTATTTAAATTCCACTAGATCATTCCTTTTCATCGTTATTAGAAACTCTTATACTTTGTAAATAAAATTTTATTTCATGCCTACTTTCCATTATCAAAAATTTCTTACTTTTAATTCAATTTACCATCATCTTTAGATTTAAGATTAAGGTCTGAAAGTATAATACCCACAACTTACTTGGCCCTAGGATCACTCATTCATATAAATGATGTTATCATATTTTTCATCTCTCAAACTCACCAATACTCATATGAAATAATAGAACAAAGAAGGACTTCACATAATCATATCTTTTTTCATTACATGGAACATACAAAATACATAAGGCATATGTGCCTTTATATAGGCAAAGTTTCATACCAAAAGTTCATAATTCTACTAGCTTCTTAATACACATAATTGTCCAACTTTGCTTCTTACTTTGACTATTCAAATAAGTAACTTCTTGTAATTTCTAGCACATCTTGAAAATTCTTTATTAAGCTTAGTCATCAATCTTGAAGCTTCTAATGTACTTCATGATTCTTCTAGTATGGAGGTGATGAGTGCAACTTCCATTCAATTCTAATTCAATTTGATTTTGAACTTCTTCAATGTTCTAGTATATTTTAATTGTACTACTTTCTTGAATATTCTTTATTTAATTTTCTAACATTGCCTCCCTTAAATCAAGCTTGTAGAGTTTATCATTCCAAGCATCTTCTTCAACTTGTAAAATAACTCGGTCTTTAATGGCTTTGTAAATATATCTGCAACTTGTTCTTCAGTTGGACAATAGTCGATCACAACTTCTTTCTCATTTACCAACTCTTTGATTTTGTGAAATCGAATATCAATATGGTTCGATCTTCCATGGAATACTGATTTTTTGCAAAGTGCAATAGCTGACTTGTTATCGCAAAATATTGTTGTTGGAGTACTTTGTTTCTCGTTCATTTTTTCAAGAATTCTTAGCCAAACTGCTTGTGTTGCACAACTTGCTGCTACTATATATTCTGCTTCTGCTGTAGAGAGTGATACTACTAGTTGCTTCTTTGATGACCATGAAATTGCACCAGAACCAAGATGAAATACAAATCCTAAAGTACTTTTTCTTGTTTTTATATCTCCAGCCCAATCACTATCAGTGTAACCAACAAGGTTTATTTCATTAGTATTTGCATAATAAATTTCATCATTTAAAGTACCTTTAATATATCGAAGAATTCTTTTTGCCGCTTGCAAATGGTTGGTACAAGGCTCCTCCATAAATCTGCTAAGCAAACCAACTCCAAATACAATATCTGGTCTAGTCACAGTCAAGTACCTTAGACTTCCAATCAAGCTTTTATAATATATAGGATTTACTGTTCTTCCTTTATCTTCTCTCAGCAATTTGAACTTCTCTTCGATTGGAGTAGAAACTGGCTTTGAATGCTCCATCTGAAATTTCTTCAAAATATCATTTGCATATTTCTTCTGAGAAATGAAAATTTCATCATCTTTTTGAACCACTTCAATGCCAAGAAAGTAAGACATCGAGCCCATATCTGTCATTTCAAAGTGCTTTATCATAGTCTCCATGAATTCTGTAATTATCTTCAAATTATTGCCAGTGAAGATCAAATCGTCAACATAAAGACACACGATCAAGATATTTCCAGGTTCAACGAAATTGATATAAAGAGTATGTTCAAACAGACATCTTTTGAAACCATTCTCAATGAAATAAGAATCAATCTTCTTGTACCACGCTCTTGGTGTTTGCTTTAACCCGTACAAAGCTTTCTTTAATTTGTAAACTTTATCTTCTTTTCCAAGAACTTCATATCCTGCAGGTTGCTCAACATACACTTCTTCTTCTAAAGTGCCATTTAGAAATGCAGACTTAACATCCATTTAATGTATCTTTCACTTATTTTGGGCCGAGAGTGAAATAATCATATGAATAGTGTCTAAACTAGCAACAGTAGCAAATACTTCAAAATAATCGATACCTGGCTTTTGTTTGTATCCCTTAACAACTAATCTTACTTTGAAATGATCAACTTCACCGTTGGGTTTGTACTTAGTCTTATGAACCCACTTTATTCCAATCGGCTTCTTATCTGTTGGTAAATCTGTCAGCTCCCATGTGTCATTCTTTTCAATGGCATGAATCTCCTCATCCATTGCTTTCTTCCAATTATTGTTTTTAGAGGGTTCTTCAAAGTTCAATGGCTCACAATCTGAAAATAGAGCAAAGTTTATGATTTCTTCATCGGACGGATCATTGTCATTGCCAACTTCATAATCCGCTAATCTAGCAGGTAGTCTCCGTTCTCTTTGTGATCTTCTAGATGATTCTAGTTGTTCAGTTGTGTCAGGTTGCCTTTCTTCTACTTCATCACATGTATTTGGAATTATAATCAGCTGCTTTTCTATCTTTGTGTTCCAGTCCCACATGTCTTTCTCGTTGAACGTCACGTCTCTGCTGATGATCACTTTCTTTGATACTGGATTGTACAACCCATATGCTTTTGAGTCTGTGCTATAGCCAATAAAGATACACTTCTCGCCTTTTTCATCTAACTTCTTCCTTAATTGATCTGATACGTGGGCATACGCAATACACCCAAAGACTCGGAAATGATGGATGGAAGGCCGCTTTCCACTCCAAGCTTCCTCTGGTATTTTATCACGAACACTCTTTGTTGGACATCTGTTTAAAATATGAATTGCTGTTGCAACTGCTTCTGCCCAAAACTCTTTATGCATTTATTTTGACTTGAGCATGCATCTGACCATATCCATGATGGTTCTATTCTTTCTTTCAGTGACTCCATTTTGTTGAGGAGTATATCTAGTTGTTAGTTGATGTTGAATTCCGTGTTGCTTAAAGTATTCTGAACATGCAAGATATTTTGTTCCTCTGTCTGTTCTGAGAATTTTGATTTTGTAGCCACTTTGTTTTTCGACAAACGCCTTGAATGTCTTAAAGACATCACATGCTTCTGATTTTTGCTTCAAAAAGTATACCCATGTATATCTACTAAAATCATCAATAAAAATGATAAAGTACCTACTACCACCATTACTTGAAACTTCTACAAAACAGAGATCTGAAAAAATGAAAATGCTTATACCGCATATGCCATAACCAATTATCATCAAGTATCACAGAACTCATGCACGAGGGATTAACATATTGAATTTTTAATGGAAACATTCTGTTTGAAGTCATCTTTGCTTTATCTATGAACCTTCCGTTGCTGTTAAACACAGTGCAATATCCATGATAAGTTATCATCTTATATCCCTTCTCAGATAATTGCTCCATACTCAGTAAATTGTAATCAAGTTCAGGAGCATAGAAAATATCAGAAATATAACTCAGAGAACCATCTTTCAATCTAATTGGTATGTGCCTTTTTCCTTCAATAGGGATCTTTGTACTATTACCAAACTTCAATAATGGTTTAACTGAATCATTTAGAGAAGAAAATAACTCCTTTCTACCAGACATATGATTACTGCAAGCATTATCCAAGTACCATATATTTGCATCTTCAGCACATGAATTACTTGTAAAAAATAAAGTTTGAATACCCGGATTATCATCAGTATTTTGATGCTGATTTTCTGCAACGTGTGCTTGATTGTTATTCACCATTTTGAATCTGCAATCTGCTGCTTTGTGTGCATACTTTCCACAATGAAAGCAATTAAAATTGGTTCTTTCTTGATAAAAATTTCCTCGACCTCTTCCTCAGTTGACAGGCCTGAAATTCGTTCCACCTCTTTCTTGATTAGGTGGTGTAAAATTATTGTAACTTCCTTGGTTATAATTGCCACGACCTCTACCTCTGAAGCTTCCTCTGCCTCTACTTTGAAAATTAAAACCACGACCTCGTCCTTCTTTTGTATGACTTGATGCTACAATATTGTTTAAATTCACTCGATTTTTCAGGGCTTCCTCGGTTGATTTTTCTGATTTCTTCAGTATTCTACTGATGTGACTTTTCATGGTTCCTTGCAACTCTGCAATCGTTATGGCATCCATATCATGAGACTCTAGTATCATAGTCACCACATGGTCATACTTCATCAGCATGGTGCGAAGAATTTTCTCCATCACTTTGCTATCGGACATATTGATACATAAAAATCAAAATTTCACATGCAACCGGCAAGTATTCCGGATCGTATCAAGTAGTAAAACTCACTGGAGTGAGGTCGATCCCACGGAGATTGGTAGATTAAGCAAATTTAGTTAAATGGTATTTTAGTTAGGTAAACATTGTTTTGATTTCATGAGATTTCAATTCTTGAAAACAATTGCAGAGAATTTAATGACAAGGAATTTAAAAAACTAAAGTAGGAAAAGCAAATTAAATGACTGAATGTAAATTACTTGAAGCTTAAATGGCAAGAAATGTAAATGACATCAAAAGTAAATTACAAGAAGGTAGAAGTGCAGAATTATAAAGTGCAGAAAAGTAAATTGCAAGTAATTGAGAGCAAAATGTAAATGGCAAGAATGTTAAATTGCTAAAAGATAAAAGGGAATTGAGTAGTGGGTATTCAAAATAACTACTGATCAATAGAAATGAGAATTGATGGAGGAGATCATTAGGGATCAGAGGTGTAAATTCTCATGAATTGATGGTGATCAATTCCTTCTCAATCATGGGGATAGATCCATGGCGGATTGTGAATAATTGAGTCCCAATCTCTTGGTGACTCAATTTCTCTCAACACAATCAATTGCTACTCTCGTGATCTAATTGTTCACGAGAAGAGATGAAGCTCAATAGCTAATCCTTCATGCCACACAACTCTCAGAATCTCAACCAAGGGTGGTTACATCTCACATACCAACCCAAACTATATTAATCAAGAGAATTGTGAAAGGATGAACTCTAATCTGAATTATATGACTTCTTTCTCAAGTTCATCACAAAATTTAAGTAGATCCAATCCCCCTATCGGTAGTGATTGGATCTGTGAAGAGCAAGAGTTTCCTCTTGGAGCAACCACTTAAATTGAGAAGAAAAGAAAAGCTACCAATTCATTTGAACAAACAGAGCTCCTCCCCCTAGTGAAATTGGGGTTTAGTGAATCATGGCTCCAAAATCAACTACAATTACAAAATAAAAATTAAACTAAGTGTAGAGAGGAGCGAAGAGTGAAGAGGAAGAGTTCTTAAAATTCAAGCTCGAAGAAAACAAAATAGCCGACGGATATTCCTCCCAAAAATGCAGTACAAAAGTAAAGGTAAAAGTGTAATGTAAAAGTAAAAAATGTCTAAAAATCCCCTTAAGTACAAAGCTTTCTCCTATTTATACTAGTCCTTAAGCTCTTTGAGAGGCCCTCAATCATGTTTGTTGGGTTAGCAATTGGGCTTTGTTCTTGTTGGATTAGCTAGCTCATGAGTGGAGTTGCTGCCCCTTAAGGAAAATAGAGAAAACAGAGAGCTTGTTCACATCAATTCTGGCCCATTGAGCACGTTGCTGGCAAACACGCCTATGCAATTGCAAGTTAGCAACGTGCATGTAAGTTTCCCGGGCTGTGGCTTGGTGAGGGCGTTGCCAACTTGGTTTTCAAGTTGCCAACGTGCTTCCTGCTCCTTGGATTCAATTCTTGTGCTTGTTTTTGGAGCTTAAAGTTTCCTATGGTTTGAGCTTCAATTTTGTGCTCCACTATAGACTATTATACATGGTTGGAAAGCTCTGAATATCAGCTTTCCAACGCAACTGAAAGAACCTCAATTGGATCTCTGTAGCTCAAGTTATCCTCTATTAAAGAGAGCAAGGTCAGACTTCCAAAATCGCGGGTGTTGTTGGCAAACACGCCTTTGTTCTTCCAAGTTGCCAACGCCTTCAGATTCTGAAGATCTAAATGAAGCCAACTTTTGAAACTTTAAATGAATGTCAACCCCATACTATGATATATGGTTAGAAAGCTCTGAATGTCTACTTTCCAATGCCATTGAGAGGGCATCATTTGAAGCTTTACAACTCAAGATATACTCCATGGAAGAGGGCAAGGTCAGGCTGCCAGGGTTGCCGGCGTTATTGACAAACACGCCTTTGTTCTTCCAAGTTGGCAATGTGGATTGCTTCCTTCCAGGGCTAGAACTTCTGTCGCAGGCATTGCTGGCTCACACGCCTTCGTTCCCTAACGTTGGCAACGTGGGTTGCTCTCCAAGGTTGCTTAGCTTGCTGGCGTTGTTGGTGGACACGCCCTTGCAAGTCTAAGTTGGCAACGTGCTCCCTCTGCTTCCTAGCTCCAAGCTTGCTGGCATTGCTAATGAACACGCCGTTGCAAGTCTAAGTTGGCAACGTGCTCCCTCTGCTTCCTTGCTTCAAGCTTGCTGGCGTTGCTAATGAACACACCTATGCTCTTTCAAGTGGGCAACGTCACCTTCATTCTTCATCATCCAAAGCTTCCTAGCATTATTGCTGAACACGCCAATGATACCTTGAGTTGGCAACATTCAAATGGCTTCAATCTTACCATCCAGGGCTTCCTAAGTTGCCAAGCCTGCTGTATTCCCAAGCTTTTTTGCTCCAATTCTTGCTCCAATGCCTTCTTGCTTCATTACCTATCATTAACCAAAGAAACTTCCTCAAAGTATTGCCATTCTACGCAATCAATTTCAAGAGATTCATCCACATTAACTCATTTATAAGCTCTTTGAATTATTTGCATGAATTTGGCCAACATTTACCTAGTTCTTGGTGTTTTAATGCATGGAGGTAAAACTCATCAAAGTGTTTGTTTATTTCAAAGATAATGAATGAAATTAAGCTAAAACTAATTAACCTAACTAGCTAATATAGCAAAGATGCAAATGCATAACATATCTTCTCCATAGACTCTCATCTTATTGACAAGGTTTGTAACACGAGTAAAATATTGCTCAACAGTTTCTGAGCTAGACATCTCGTACCTTTCATATTCTCTTCTCAAAGACTGTAGCTTTGCTTTCTGAGCTTTATCTATGCCTTTGAATGACAGCTTCAACGTGCTTAATGCTTCTTTTGCACTTTTGGCATTTGCTATTTTGCCAAACACCGTATAATCTACTCCTTGATGAATTTGAGATAGCGCCAATTGATCTCTCCTCTGTTGGGTAGCATCTGCTCCTTCTTGCAAACCTGGTTCAATGAAATTCCACAAGTTCTGGGCCTTCAAATGGGTAGACATCAAAGTCTCCCAATAACTATAATCGAGTTTTCCATCTAACTTGGAACCGGACCACACAATATTAAAAGTGTTTGCCATACCGACTCTATGAATCAACAACTATGTGAGAACTCTCCCACACCTCACAAACTCTCACACACCAGACGCTGGATTAACCAACTCTGATACCAAATGAAAGTATAATACCCACAACTTACTTGGCCCTAGGATCACTCATTCATATAAATGACGCTATCATATTTTTCATCTCTCAAACTCACTAATACTCATATGAAATAAGGTAACGTTTGTTTTGAGGTACTGAGACAGAGACTGGGGGACTCCGTCTCAGTATTATGTTTGTTGGCCTAGAGACTGGTACTAAAATTTTAGTCTCTGTCTTAAAAATTTCAGTATTTCAGTACTTTCAAAAAGTAGGGACATAGAGACTGAGACGGAGACAGAAATTTAAATAACAATTTATGTCCAAAATACCCTCATTCTAATTATCTAATTCCTAATTTGCCCTTTTGACCAAATCAAATAATCAAGGTTGAGTTCTTCTAATATAATGTCAATCAGACCTTGGAGCTAACCCTGAAGCTGCTGCCACTGCCCATTGCCGCCTGCAAGACCACTACCTCGTCGTCGAAATCGTTGAACCACCATGAGCAAGGTTAGTCGCTATCACACCTTCATCTTCATAGGCATATTTTTCAATTCATGGTATCCTCGTGAAGCTTCTAGTTCTCTTCTCGTCTCCTCCATATTTGCATTTTGCTTGTCGTCTCTTCGTGTATCTTTCGCATTTGTGTTGCTTTTTATTGTAGTTTTATAGAAGTTGTATGGAGTTATATGATTTTTTATTCAAAATTTCTACTACTTTGCTTGTTGAAATTTTTGGTAAATTTCAGTGCCTTCTGAAGATTATCTTCTATTTCGGTATTTTCTGTTTTTGTTTCTTGCATAATTTAAATTTGTACTCGAAATTGCTTGCGTGGAAATTGTTGTCGTGTTTTTGTTATGCACTTTTCTGAGACGAATCCCTAGCTCCCTTCTGGTGAGTTTATCTTCACACCTACCATTCGTCTCTGTCCACAGTTTCATTCTTATTTTTTCAATTTTTAATATCTAGCTCGTATGGTACTCGATTTACATCTCACAAATTATTCTACATTTATTTGCAAGTTGAAAACTTTTCTGTAATAACCAACAAAAATTTTTGAAGCTAACTTTTTTATTTCAGATCTAGAATTGTAATGCACAGGGTATCTAATTAATTCATGGTCTATGCAAACTGCAAATGCATGAATTTTTCTAAGCTATGTTGCTTCTGATTTTATTTTTTATTTTTATTTTTCCCCTTTTGACCTTTTTTGCTAATAAAGCTGGCTTTTTTTGCAGGGGACAATGTTTTGATGCTCAAGGGGAGCACCATAGTAATGAGTAATAAGATTTAGGGTAAGATGATTGGGGAATTTGGGGGAGAATTATGCAAATTAAAAGAAGATTAACCAGGAGAAGAAAGTTCAACTATCCTCTAATGCACTTCCTATTATCCTATTTATACTAATTCCTTCAGTAACTAATTCCATTGCTATAAATTGTACTACTTTAGGCTATTTAGGCCATAGTTGTTACATAGGAATTAGAATTTGAAACGCTGAAAAAGATTAAGCGTGTGATTGTACTTTGATGGCTTACACTTTTCTTTAACCATGCCTAATTTTACACATGGTTTATAAATATAGCCTGGCAATTTTTTGTTCTCTTATCCTACTTATATCTAGTTTAGATTTTGATTTGAGTAAATTGAATGTTTATGCTTATTTTGTATGAAATGATTTTGTTAGGAAGGAATGGAACGGTCGGAGATTATTAAACGATGTGTTTCTTTTTATGAAACGATGAGATCGAAGCATGATAATTTGATGTTGAACTTTGTTCTTACATTATTTGTGTACTTTAGGAATAGAAGTAGTGGAGAAGTGTCATTAGGCGGAAGAATGAATAGTAGAATTAGATGTGATGCTATAGAACGTATTATTGTTGAGGGTGAAAGGAATTGTATTTGGGAGTTAAGAATGAACACAAATGCCTTTGCTAATTTGTGCGAGTTGCTTCAAGTCCAAGGAGGACTTTGTGAGGATGGTAAAGTAAGCGTGCCGGAACAAGTTGCAACTTTTTTAATTATCTTAGCTCATCACAAGAAAAACCGTAGTCTACAAGTTAGATTTTGTAGGTCTGGGGAAACAGTTAGTAAGTATTTCAATAAGGTTTTAAAGGCTATTATACGTATGCAAAACTTGTTATTCGCCAAGGCATCACTAGTTGAAGAGGATTGCATAGACCCAACATGGAGAAAGTTTAAGGTAAACCTAAATAGATTATGTATGTAATTTGTTTTAAGCCTGGAAGGATTGTCTATCTAAAAGTTGTAATTTTTTTGTGAATTATAGGGTTGCTTGAGAGCATTAGATGGCACTTATATAGAGGTGACAGTTCCGGAGTCTGATAAGTCAAGATATCGAACAAGAAAGAGTAAAATATGTACTAATGTCCTAGGAGTGTGTAACCGAGATATGAGCTTTGTTTATGTACTTAATGGATGGGAGGGATCGGCATCTGATTCAATAATACTTCGAGATGCAATCACTCGTGGTAATAATCTCAAGATACCTCATGGTAATATCTAATTTATAAGTCATAAGTTAGATTTTGACATTAAGCTTGACTGCACAGTTGTAGAGCTTATTTTGTTTGTATGTAATATTTATAGGTAATTACTATTTAGTGGATGCGAGTTACACAAATGGTCCTAGGTTCCTAGCACCATATAGAGGCACTCGCTATCATGTTAAAGAGTGGGCTCAAGGAACACGTGCACCTCGCAACTACCAGGAGTATTTTAATAGAAAGCATTCTTCTGCTAGGAATGTCATAGAGCGATGCTTTGGATTACTTAAGAAGAGATGGTCAATTTTAAGAAGTCCTAGCTTTTACCCTATAAAAACACAAAATCATATCATAATTGCTTGTTGTCTGTTGCAAAATTTTATTCGGAAGAATATGGATATGAATCCGGAAGAGTAAACTAGCTTCTTAGATGAATTTCTGCCCATCGGAGAGGAAGCACCAGATGAGTTGATCGATGTGGTTGAAAATACGAATGAGTGGACACAATGCCGTAACAACATTGCAATTGAGATGTATGAAGAGTGGCGAACTAGTCGTACGGAATAGGAAAGCTTATAGGCCCAACTTGAATCTCTTTGTTTAATTTGGCATGAAACTTGTGATGTAATAGCTAAATTTGTGTGCGAAAGACTTTCCATTGTTTTGTTGGACTTTTTGTCATTGAAATTTTTAAATGATTATTGTAAGCCTTGTTTGTAATATTCATAATTATTAATATGACTAATTATTGCGTTGTTAGATTTCTATTATCATAGGTGATGTTTGATTTTAATGGATTGTACAACTTATTGCATGTTACATTTCTTCTTAGATGACAATGGACAAACGCATGTGGACTGATGAAGAAACTGAAGCATTTGTTGGTTTCAGGAGGAGTGTATTGTTGATGGTTTGAAAGCTGATTGTGGACAATTCAGACTAGGAACTTTTGAAAAATTAGCCTTGAAGATGTTGGAAGCATTCCCAACTTGTATGGTAACTGCCAAGCATTTCAAGAATAAGCATAAGCGACTGAAGGAGAAGTATCAATATGCCTCTGAGATGCTGGCATATAGTGGACTTGGGTAGAATTCTGAAAAATAGTGCGTAGATATTGACAGTAGAGACGTTCTTGATGCGTGGATGAAGGTTGTTAACAAACTTACTGGAAATTATTTTATTGGTGACTTTAGAATATGTATACTAACTTTTGTAAGTTTCATCACAGGCACAACCAACCAAATTTTATACTCCTGGTAAGCCATTCCCTTTGTTCCACAGATTAGAGGGTATATTCAAAAAGGATTGAGCCACGGGTGCAGGTGCAATAAGTGGTTTTGACGCACAAGAGCAAGTTCAAGAGGAGGAGGAAGATCATTGTCCAAATTTGGACGATTTTGGAATGTCAGCAAATGTAAGTTTTCTTGAAGGACAAGGAGCACGTTCACACTTTGATGCTTGTGCAGCTAGCAGAAGACATTCGGGAAAGAAGCAGAAGCAAAATGATATTCTAGAGAGGATGGTTGAACAGGTGCAACTTTTTACTGCTAAACAAGGAAGGAATGCCCAAGTTCTTGCTGATGCTATATCTGGGGTGAATGAGAAGTTCATGGTCTGTGAGAAACTTGAACAGCTTGGATTCGATAACGATGAGGTGGTGCAGGTTGCAGTGAAGTTTGCTAATAATGCACAAATGGAGAAAGTTTTCTGGGGTTTGAAGGATTCTCAGAAGAGTGGTTATGTGCGATCCATTCTCAATTAGAATAAGTGGTTCTAGTTAACAATTCTTGTTGAACATAGTTAGGATGATTTAGTTATTTTTATGAATTCAATAACTAGTTAGGATGATTTAGTTATTTTTATGTAGTTATTTTTATGAATTCATTAACTTATTAGGATGATTTAGTTATTTTTATGAATTCAATAAATTATTAGGTGAAATGTCCTAATTCACAAGTTATTACTAGATTCTGACTTTTCAACTTATTGCTTCATAAATTTTCAAGGTAATATTAGATACTGAATATTCAAACTAATGCTTCATGAATTTATATTAATGATTTCAATATGCTAAATTCAGTCTCCTTCCATCTATGTTATTAGCAAGTTGTTATTCCCATCTATATTAAATACTTTGTATGATATTATGATAATATATCTTTTTAGTTGGATCTGATTTTGCAGTTGTTTTGTTTGGAATTAGGTAAAGAATACAAGAATTTTCCAAAACAGCTAATCTAATTTCAACAATTTAATGTCAACAAATCAGTCAATCTAATTCATTAATATACATGCTTTTACAACATGTTTACAAATACAAATAAATTACACACAAATACTCCTGCTGCAATTTAAAACTCAACACTATAACTTAATATGTAGTTCCTTTTGCCTTCAAGAGATTCTGTGATGCATAAGTTATGTATTCACTAGGTTTCTCACTTGTATATCATTAGCTTGCTTGGATTTCTCACTGGTGTGCTCAATGAAGTTTAAATGTCTCGAAATAGATGATAGCGTATGTAGCAGATCTATAGATGAAATAAATTAACTTCAACTTTAAGCCAAAACAGCTTGAAATTTGATTGTAGAATTTTAGCAAAAGAGAATACAAAAGCATAATAATTAAATAGAACACAAGTAAAAGAAATATAGTGTGCATAAAGAGCTTAGATATTTTAGTAAATAGAGATCTCACAATGGACCTTTTTATAGTTTCAGCCCTATCACAACAAAGAAACCAAAATTAACATACCGTGTTTGATTTTTGAAGGCTTCTGAAATCATCAAGAGATATAGGACCCTTAAGAGCACCAATGCCTAAACCCTTCAATCTCTTGTTTTCAGAAACAAACTCCTATACATACAAGGGGGAAAAGTTAAAGCAAAAAGAAAATCAGTATCAATCTCGATACAATATAACCTATACAATCGAATAAACTTGTCTCAAAGCAACATCCTGCAACAAAGCATAGCAAAATTATGACATTTATCACATATGAAGCTTTAAACTTTGACAAAATAGAGGTCTGAGTCTGCTTATGAGCATAAACCAGAGTATAATGCAAGAATGACTAAGAATAGTATGTATGTGAGCTGCTAATCATAATGCTACATGCTTTCTGTTTGAGAACTGCATTATCTGTTGTGGGAGTGGACACAACCACCTCTCGATATACAAAAGCATATGCAAACTCTGTTAAGATAAGACAAAAGTTTTTCAATAGGGAAAGAGAACAGAAAAAGTTTCCTTTTGGAAAGAGAAAAAAAGATACATTGCAAATTCTAACAAATATCGATGCAAGTGTGTGGGGGGTGTGATGAGAGTGAGTTGTACAATGGTGGGATTGGTATAAAAGATAAAATCGTAATAGAATCACTGAATTCCAAAAGGAACTCATATTACCATGTTGAGGGGGAGCTGAAAATGATATAATATCTCCATGATGAACTTTTATAGCAGCATTATTCTTTTTCAATTTCTCCCAGTTCAGATAAGTCCCATTTGTGCTAAACAAAAAACAAAATATGAAGGGAGCAAGACAAATTCCAAATTATACAACTTGCAGCACTTAAATACAAAATGACACATCTTCAACAGAAAGAAAAAAATTAAAATGACTTGCCAATGGATGATACAACAAAAATAATAAATCTATACCACTAGGTGGGACAAGCTACATGTAAATTACACCTCAGTAGAATACATGTAAAATAAATCCAAAAAAGAAATGGCAACAACCTCGTATCTTTCAAGAATACAGACATAATGTCCTCCATATTTTCATTGGTAACCCTCATCCTATAAATTTTGCAATGGTTTGCACTAATAGAGCTGGAATCAATCTGAAAACGCACATCCTCCACCAATATGCATATCAACTGCAAGCAATTTTGGTTCTTGAAAAATAATGAAAAACAGCAAAGACAGACTAGGTTATATGCTCTAAAACTCAATCACCATGTAATTTGTAACACCCTAATATGCAAATCTTTATGCTCGAGTCATAAGTCAATGATATTACGGTGGTACGACTCACGGGTGGATTTTTTTTAATATATAAATATAGGTAATTTCGAAAGGAGTATTAATCGAGGAGCCTGAAAAGAGTAGAAACAAAATTGCGAAGACGTATCACTCACGTTTTGACAACGAAAAGTTAAACTGTGAAGCCGAAAACGATATACGGACAAGGCATAAAGGAGATTAAGAGATAAATAACGGATAGATATATATAACATAAGTAATAGCCACTAGTCGCGACCCGCGAAGTTTAGGCCGGCTAGGGTACAGTATGAAAGTAGTTGACAACAGTATATCCTAATCTCTCTCAAAGGAAACATAAGAGCCTCTATAGGCAAGTTCCAAAAGAGTTCAATACATAATATAATCATTTCAAAACAAGGGTGGAGAGATTTTAAGCAAAACACAAGGTAGAGAAAATAAATATCTTCGCCGTCTCTCAGACGAACCGCAGCTCACTTCTGAGCACCTGAACTTGTATCTGAAAAACAAGAGATATATACGGAATGAGAATCCCGGGCCCATGGGTTCCCAGTACGGTAAAAGTGCCAAATAAATACAATGCACTGCAATAAAAACCCACTAAGCATCCTAAACTTCTTCACCAAATATCCAGCCTAGATTCTCACTAATCCATGAATAGGCAACTGTTGTAAGGGAATACTAAATCTAGTTCATGTTACACATGTTTCCCAACTCGCTGACTCTTCCACGAATCAGACTCAGAATCATAAGCAAACCATCACCAGTTGTTCTGCCTCAGCAACTCTATATCAATACATCATACCCTCGCCTGGAGCTAGTGAAATCACATCACTGCGTCTACCCAGGGGGCTCAAATTATCTCATTCAAAAATCATCATCATCATGCAATCGCATCACCAATTCATCTCATCAAGAACAACCCCCAACATCCACCGACACCAGCATGAGGGGCCTCTCAGTTGTACAAACACAAGCAATACAGGCAAGTAATACACAAATAAGGTACAAGTAGAACAAGTAGCACATAATCAGGTAACATAGTATATATGATGTAGAAATCCAAAACAAATAGGCAAACCCAAACAATTCAAACATATGCAAATGATGTATGCCTGCCCTATGGCTGATGATATCATCTGTCGGTTATATAGCCAACCCAACATGTCCTGGTAGCTAACCATTAGACAGAAACACCCCTTGCGGAGCAAGTAGGTTTGAGCTACAACCCCCTTGCTACTACCCGCTCAGCCCAGAGCCAGTGGAACAACCACTACTGCGGCTACTACCCAGGCGGGTGTTTAACAGCTCAACCTGGAGCGAGTGGATTCACCACTACTGCCGCTACTACCCAGGCGTCACAATCTCTGACCTGGAGCAAGTGGGACGAACCACAACCCTTGCTACTGCCCAGGTATCTTAAGCATTAACCCGGAGCAAGCGGGACGAACCACAACCCTTGCTACTGCCCAGGTATCTTAAGCATTAACCCGGAGCAAGCGGGACGAACCACAACCCTTGCTACTGCCCAGGTATCTTAAACATATATTCATTCAATCTCAATTCATATTATCAATCCTCATTGTTATCAAATCTCAAACATTAACCTGGAGCAAGTGGGACGAACCCCAACCCTTACTACTGCCCAGGTATCAGAGTTACATTCATTCAAAACTCCATAATTAACTCATTTATCATAAACATCCTTTTCCGTCTCATACCCGGAGCAAGTGGACAACGCCACTGCCTACTACCCGGGGTTACACATCACATTTCAACATTTTCCATTATTATCCATTCAACACATTCATTCATTAATCATATATGCATTTATACTCAGCCATAATCAATAATGGCTTTTCCGTGACCCGGCAATAACTCAGCCATCCGGCTCATGGTTCAATCAAGAACCAGCCATTTATCAATAGATATAGCCCTTCGGCTCATGGCATACACGGTACTCCTACCGTCATCCTCCATATCTCATATAATCATCGTTGATCACCATTGATCATAACTTTTCCCCTTACTTCACTCGCAAGTTACCACAACCCCTAGTTCCTTTCTCATTACTAAGCATATCATAATGATTTAATACATAACGGGTGAGATCGGAGGCTTAGAAGTATGAGATTTGGCTTTTAGAACTCAAAAATCAACTTTGGGATGAAAATAGGGCCACGCGTACGCGTACTTCACGCGCACGCGTGGATGCCCACAAAGCTCATCGACGCGTATGCGTCATACAGGACGCACAGATTGAAACACAGCCAGACGACGCGTAAGCGTCAGCCACGCGTACGCGTGGGTGCATTTGCGCCCCAGGCACAAAACTGGCACAACTCTGGCACAACTCTCGGGAAAATGGCTGGGCATTGGGTGCAGCGCATCGACGCACACGCGTACACCACGCACACGCATGGATGGTGCCTTTTTGAAAAACGACGCGTACGCGCCAAGTGCGCCTACGCGTGGAGGGTCATTCTGCTAAAAATTTTCTAAGTTAAAAGCTGCAGAATTCACAGATTCAACCCCCAATCTTCCGACGGACATAACTTCCTCATTTTAAATCGTTTTTCACCCGTTCTTCAAACAGCAGGGACATCCCGGATCCAATTGCATTTCTAAACAGATTTGGTACAAAATAGAGATCCGTAGTCCAAGTTATGTCCCGTCAAAGTATGCCCAAAAACCATATTTTTCATACAAAACCACAAGGTGCCCTTTTCAAAACAAGCCATTTTCAACCCTTTTTAAAATCAACCAAAACATGCTAGTTTCAACCCTTTTTGAAATCAATCAAAATATACCAAAATCAACATCAAGCCTCCTCAACTCATACATTAATACTTTACCACGATGCACAAAACCGCCATATAACCATTTTTACCCATTTCAAACAAATGGCTAAATTACAAACACATTAACATGTCATACATCTTTCCTCATCCCAATTTCCAACAATACTATTTCCAATCAATCATCATTACACATAATCAATATTATACTCACTGTCACATGGTTTCACCCACAAATCAACCTTAATCATTTCTCAAGTATATACCACAACATACATATCTCTTATGCATCATCATACCATCAAGGCATCAATAATCATGATCACATATATGACCACATAACATACCTCAACCAAAACCAAACATACCTCATCTATACAATTTCACCCAAAATTACCAATTCCCACACTTCAACTCCTCAAACCTCATTATTCAATAACCAACCCAATCATTCATATATTCATTATCTAAAATCCATCCAATCACTTGTGTCATCATACAATGCACACATCAACTTACCTTCCTTACCTCTTACCGGCCTCCGGCCCAAAATTTACGGCCTCTGGCCCAATTTCACAATTTAAATGCATAAACCACAAATCAATACTCATTACCCAATACATCAAATTTTCAATACACCAAACATACAAGGCCACACAATTCTCAATCCAATCATTAATTTTACATTACATACCAACTATGCATATTAGCACCAACCATTTACACAATCCAAACTTAATCCTAGGGACATCTAGCCTAGGAATTCTCATCACACCACACGGTACTTAAATGAAACTTAAACTGTACCTCTTGTAGCCAAACCAATTGAGCCTCTTCTTTAGAAGTCTCCACCAACCTTAGTCCCAAGCCTCACTAAAGTTCCTCAAGCAACACCAATCTCCCAATTGTGCACCAAGATCATCAAATGCACTAACATAACCAATATCACATACATACATCAACCTAGGGCTCATAAAATGACAAATTACAAGGGTTTGAGCACTTCTTACCTCAGCCCATATGAAATAGGGATAGAACCCACTTGGAATCCATGTTGGAGTATCCCTAAACACCCAAAATCACAAGATTTCAACACTAACTACCCAAAAACGTATAACAGTGGGGAATTTCAAAAACTGGGCAGAGATGAATGGAATACTCACCACAAAACTTAGATAGAATTATAGAGGATGAAAAGAGCGACGCGTGGCCGCAAACGGCTCGTCAATCGGAGCTCCGTAGCTCAAGTTATGGTGATTTGAAGATCAAAGAGAGTTAGGTTTTCTCTCTTCTCTTCTCTCTTCTCTATTTCAACGCCCCAACCTCTCTTTTAGGGTAAAATGAGCTGAAATGCTCATAACTAATGTTTATATATGTTGGGTCTTGGGCCCACTTAGGCCCAGTTCACTTATTTTTTTTCCGTTGGCTCAATTTTGGACCAAAACCTTTAAGATTAGCGCTCTAAATCGCACTTCAAATATTTCTACCTCCCCTAATCATAATTCCTCATTTCTTAATCCTATTTACTCATAATCAATTTTTTTAGCTGCAGTACCAGACAGGTCTCAGCCGGTACTCCCGGTCAAAATTTCACTGCGCGCTTTTACGCAGAAAATTATGTCTTCTGACTCGGAAAAATTCACTGAATCCAGATATCATATTTAAATCATCAAATTCCAATTGCCAAATCTTTCAACCATATTCGCTCCTACTTAACTCATTATTTAATTAATTTCGGTTAGACCGGGTATTACATAACTATTTTTTCCTTTTAAATTTCAGACACCACAAACTCAAAATCACTCACTGTGAAAAACAACTTTTCAAATCGTGACTTTATTCAAAGTTAACAACGATGCTAACTATCTCATATCAGTGTCATTATCGAATCATCAGAAATTTGGTATCAAAATTATTATAATCATCAGCTTACATACCTTATTCGGAGGATAGCCCCTGTTTCCAGCATGAAAGTGAGAGAGAGCGAGAGAGAGAGAGAGAGAGAGAGAGAGAGAGAGAGAGAGAGAGAGAGAGAGAGATCGAACGTGAGAGAGAGAGACAGATGGAGAGAACCGTAAGCGAAGGAATTGATGAAACGGTGGCAAGGCTTCCTCGTCGACGGTGAACTTGACGCCAAGCAAGAGATTGACGCGGCCAAATTGGGTGAACTGACGGGAGATTAAGGATTGAGAAAGGAGGAAGGGAAAATAGTTGTCTGAAGGATTGGATTTGGGTTTTATTTTTGTTTTTTTCTTTTAATTAGTAGGGATAATTTGGTTATTTCATTTAGTTTAGTCTCTGTATTATATTTTGAACGATATTTTATACCAAACGCAATACTGAGACTTATTTTAATTCTTGTCTCTCTGTCTCTGTCTCTCGGTCTCTGTATCTCTACCAAATGCTACCTAATAGAATAAAGAAGGACTTCACATAATCATATCTTTTTTCATTACATGGAACATACAAAATACATAAGGCATATGTGCTTTTATATAGGCAAAGTTTCATACTAAAAGTTTATGATTCTACTAGCTTCTTAATACACATATTTATCCAACTTTGTTTTCTTACTTTGACTATTTAAATAAGTAACTTCTTGTAATTTCTAGCACATTTTAAAAATTTGTTATTAAACTTAGTCATCAATCTTAAAATTTTCAATGCACTTCATAATTTTTTTAGTATTTTCTTAAATATTTTTGATTTAATTTTCTAACAAGATCTTCTCAAGATAAAAAGGGTGATAACCGTCCCCATTCTAGATCTGTTTAAAGCAGAACAAAATAACAAAGGTTATGCTAATGTATCACCCAATCATTGCTATTTTTTATTTAAATTTTGCAACTTTACATGAGGGGCATGATGATAAAGGGAATCAGAAAACCCCAACTTTACATAGTGAGAAGCGGAATTGTGACTTTCAATTTATTTTCTTAATATTTGTTTCAATTAGTTCCCTCTTTTTTAACTATGTTTACCCTTATTTCAATTAGTACAATAAAATATCTAATTAATATTAATGGGTATTTATTAATATTTTTTTATTGTCTAAAAAATATTATTTATTTTAAATTTAATTAATACTAGTGAGTACTCATTAATATTTTTTATAGTATAATAATATTTAAATATACGTTGTAAAATAGAAAAATAAGGGTAAATATAATAAAAAATGAATAATAAATTGTTGATAATACGATGCAAAAAAATTTATAATATATGCCAATAGTAAAAAAAATTATTATAGATATCCCATAAAAATAGATGATTTTTTTATATACAAAAGATATTATTTTATTATTTATAATGTGTGTTTAATTATTTTTAGGTGGCAGAATATGATAAAATTTGTCGAGAAATTAGACAAATTTTTTCAAAAAAAAAATTGGTTCCTGAAAAATAAAGATGGATGAATTTTTTTTAATTAAATCTTTTTATTTTATTTCAAAAAAAACTCCTATTTTAATGCTATTAGCTGTAACTCTATTTTAATATTTTTGTTTTTTAACTTAATTTATTTGTTTATATCTACGTATCTGTTGCAAGAGAATCTTAAGTATAACATATTTTTAAAATGTGTATATTTAATTACGGTGCAACTAGGTATTTATCAAAATTCATCTTTTAATCAATCATCATCTATAAAAATTTAAACAAATTGATGTAATAATTACTTTTAGATATTTTCTCTCAAATTTCTCTCTCATATATTTAAATTTTAAAATTATATCTCGTTAAATTTAGAATATTTAAATTTAAGATTAAACTGAATAAAAAAAATAACAAACTAAAATTAGAATTAAAATAATATTATCAAAATCAATTTTTTTGTTCTAACTGTGGTATATAATTATTTGGGCAATTTACACATAAAATGATTGAAGAAAACGTTTACGCAAATACAACATTGACGATTTCCAGACGCAAATGCAACAAACGTAACTATATATAATCCGCTACACTCTGCAGCGGAACTTAATTGCACGTAATCCACTACAGGGTATCGCGGATTACGTTGAGGGCGGGGTTACTCATAAACCGCTACATCCTGTAGCGGTTTATGACCAAATGGCTTTTATGCATAATCCGCTACACCCTGTAGTGGATTATGAGTATAGTGGTGTTTATATGTTAGGGTTAAAAACCCATGATGCCAAATGCACGAATTGATACAAAATATAATCGTCATTCGCATTAACTCGTACAAAAATAATACAGGTATAACTACATAACTAATACAGATATAACTGTCACAAGTCGTTAACCCTAACAGAAAATAAATAAGTTATAATTCATACATGGATAACTGTCAGAAATTAAGAGAGTCGGACGCTACTGCTGGTCACCGTCAACATCATGATCGCCTCCGAATGGACCAAGTAAGTGCGAGTCTGTGCCACATCGAATCGGACGCCTAACCCTAGCCGCTCGCCGATCTCTCGCGCGGAGCCTCCTGTGCCCCAACTCCAAATGCAGATGGTGGCGTCCCCCCATCCCGAACCAAGTGTCGTATGGGCTGCCTGCGGGCTCATTCAAGTCGACCGGAAGTTGGGTCTCAGGAACATGGATCTCAGGAACCTGGGTCTCAGGCATATCTGCTGGCTGTGGCCTATACTCCGTAGGGTCTGAAGGGCCGCCTGGAATCGGGCTCTGGTACTGATGAACGTCGTCACCCCGTATGAACTCACCAAAATCCGCATAGAACTGGGGTCCATACAACTGATCGTCGAAATCCATGGTGAAAGAAGTGGTAGCAAGATCGGCTAACAGCTGTGTGCACACCCAGGTAGTACCTAAGAGCAAGATACGTGGGTAAAAGGTGTACCACCCATACTAGCCTCTGCGGTGCCACTAGCATGAGTGTCTGTAGGGTGCTGACGGGACGATCCTGCCTCGTCATCGTGGTGGACGGGAGGTGCTCTTCCACCACGAGCAGCCCGTCGTCTAGCAGAAGATCGACGAAGGCGATGATTTGCCTGGCCTCCGTCATCACCACCAGTCTGCTCCTCCTGCATCCTGTCGTATAGCGAGCGCCAGTCGCGATCAGTGGCACATGTACCGATGCGTCGTCTCCGCTCTAAACGTCTGTTATTCGGCATATCGGACGCTGGAACTCTAGTCGATGTCTGCGACGACCCTCTGAGTATAGCATCGTCCGGAACCTGGGTCGGCCTGGGTCGGCGAAAGCAACTCCTAGTGACAGAATCCTATGTGCAACACGGTGCCACCAGTCCAGGTACTCAGGAGATGGACCAGGATCAGGAACTCTCTGGACACTCAACACAGAACGAAGTCACTCGTCCTAATGCTGATGCCATGTCCTATAGTAAGTGGGGAACCATCTATCTCCACCCCTGCCGTCCTTACTATGAAGATACTCTATGTTGAGCGCTGGCTCAGGCAAATGCTGTATGCCCCCTAGCTGTGGGAAGACCCTGTCAACCTGATGCCACTCAATAACTGCAAAGTAGATCAGGTTGGTGACATCCCGCCATAACCGGCTGTGCTCCTCGGTCAGTATCTCCGGATGGATGACTGCCAGTACGTCAAGCGAACCATAAGGCTCCCACACAATCTGATAGACAGGAGGCAAGGTCAGCATTATACCAATGTATTCATATAAGTCTGAAAAAAACAATTAAAATAACAACAAACAAAAACAAAATACTTACATCTCGATGAGTCAGTCGATCCAAAGCTAGACGATACTATATAATCCGCCGTTCCTTCCCATCAGAAGAGGGCAAATATGTGGCCCATCTGAGTAGCAGAAATAGCACATAAGTATGTAATTTCAAATATATAACGTAATGAACTTGAAAGAAAGAATGAATTAAAGTATACCTGGATGCCAATGAAAAAGAGAAGGCATCAAAACCCCGCGGCCTTAGTGTAGAAAACTGCCAAAAGATCCATGACTGTAGCAACTGTAGGGGTCCAACCCAGCTGCCCATATCGTCAAGTCTCGCCACAAAAGGCAACCAGCGAAGGGGGACTCGATTAGCACTCTTGTCCATGAACAGCTGTATCGACAGAAGCATCATAATATACGCGCGTGCATATATGCGCACGGTTTCCTCTGAAGCATCCGCTTGTAACATTCTGAACCGCTCATGAAACCATGTGAAATGGACTGTATATAACTTTCTCTTATCCGGCGGTGGAAGCTCACCAAATAACTCCTCGAACCACTCCCATGCCGGCCTGGCCCCCTCGATGTGCATGTGGAAGTTTGTCATGCACCCGGAAACAGCCTGGCCATCCATGGGCAGCTCGAGCTGGTATGCCACGTCCTGGAACGTGATAGTACACTCTCCGAATGGCATATGGAAAGTGTGGGTCTCAAGCCGCCACCTCTCAATAAATGTGCTGACCAGAGGTTCATCTAACCAGAACCAATGCGCGTTCAGTCTAGCCAGGTGGTACAACCCAGCCCTCTCTAAGTAAGGTATGATCCTATCATGTAACGGCATATTCTGTTGCCTACGGACGCTATACACACATCGGATTGGCTGCATTTTCAGAAATAAAGAACACCGGCTTAATTTCTAACAATAACATCACCAACCAAACTATAGCTTGTATTTCTAGTCTTAAGCTACTTGGGTTTTGAAATTACTAATTTACCTCTCTACCTTGACTATTAAATGTTAGATGTCAAAGTTTATATTTCAAATTTTCATTTACAAACCAAAACCTAAACTAAGTCTCTATCTATCTAATTAATGAATTACTTCCTTAATATTGAATAAAATATACATTTATTAAAATAGTGTTTGGAAATACAGACACTTACCTCTACATCGATGGTTCCGGCTACGTGAGCAACGCCGTCGAGCCGGTACAACCGCCGTTCATCCTCAATTCTTCCAAACTACTCAAATATTTTAAATTTTTTCTCTCTTCTCTCTACTTTCTCTCTCTAACTTTCTTTCCAAAATAACTCAAATGATTTTCGCTACAGCCTCATGCGGTATATATGGACAAACCACTATACTCATAATCCACTAAATGGTGTAACGGATTATGCATAAAAGCCATTTGGTCATAAACCGCTACAGGGTGTAGCGGTTTATGAGTAACCCCGCCTTCAACATAATCCGCGATACCCTGTAGCGGATTACGTGCAATTAAGTTCCGCTACAGGGTGTAGCGGATTATATATAGTTGCGTTTGTTGTATTTGCGTCTGGAAATTGCCAATGTTGTATTTACGTAAACGTTTTCTTCAATCATTTTATATGTGTAAATTGCTCTACTTATGTACCACGAGTAACAAACACAATTATACTTCGATTAGTTTTGGATATGTTAACAAAGTTATTTAGTGAACAATCTTATAATTTTATGTGTTAAAAAATAATTACTGCTTATAAAATACGAGGACAAATTTTGGATATGTATCAAAAGAATTTTGTGTGTTCTTATTATGTTAGATAGATGTGTTTTAAAATAATTTATGTTAATAAAAATATAAATTTAAATTTAAATAAATTTTAGATATTTATTAAAAATATTTTATATTATATTATTATTTTAAATGTGTTATGAAGATATGTAAAATCATAAATAATTAATTTGACTATTAATTATTATACTCATATTTTCGTTTTGTTCAACAATAAAGTAACCTCTTCTCGTGCATGGAGAATTCATGTGTACGTTATACCGTCATTTTATTTTATTTTATTTTAATGAAATAGTAGTGCAAAAAGAAATAAAAAAATTTAATGTTTATTAGTGAAAAAAAAAAAAGATATGCAATCGATCAACGAAAAAAAGGAAGATGCATTTTGTTTTAACAAGAAAAGTTATGACAGCGACAACACAGTAATACCACAGTGATGACAATGACAATAACAATTATAATAACAATAAATAAATAGAAAAAGAAATAAAAAAAAACAAAAATTTGATGCAAGAAAAAATAAATGAAGCAGAAAATTATAGACACAATGACAGCAAATTATTGATGATGTTGACCAGTATATTAAGAAAGAAATAATGAAAGATAAAAGAAACAAAAGTAACTGTTTTATTTCCAGAGAGGAAGTTAAAAAAATTTTAGTTAATGAGAGTTAAATTAAGGGTAATATGTTACCTAAAAAAATATGAAAGTAATTCAATCAAAGAATAATCAAATAATATTATTAAAATAAAAGACTGAACAAATGTTAAAAATTAAAAGATGGATAACATTTCAATATACTCTGAGACTTTTTTTAAACCGATTTTGTTTAGCAACATTGATTAGTCGTCACAACAAATATTATGGGAAAACAAATTCAATCTGCTATCATATGTACATTATTGAGAAGAAAAACTGCTATCATATCAAAATCTGTGTTATAAAACTTACATCACAAATACAATCATGCCTTATTGCCTTATAACTTAAATAATAACCAAGTCTATCCAAGATATCAATTCCCTTCAACAGAACAGAACTATGAGCGACTCAGTCGTGAAACTTGTATTAGCAATGGCTAAAGCATATTGTATCTGTGTTAATGACCTATGCATTTTGTTCTGTTTTCCTTTTGAAATCTGGCACAAATCTATTGGCTCTCTGGATTCTATCCTCATTTTTATTAATAACAGTCTCAAGACAAAAATATAAAAATATTAAAATGATTATTTTTCTATTGTTTCAATACCTTATAGTTTATATAGTATTTTAACGTGACTTCCATTTCTTCTCAAACATTTAGAGTTATATCTATAGATTGCAATGATTCCCTGTTCCTAACTATATATTTTGATTTTCTAACAACAACATATACATTTGAAGCAGCTTTCTTAAAAGATTCCCTCTCTCTGGTGCTGCAAAGTTAGGGTTTCCTATGACCAGGTACACTACCCTTTTCATTTCTTCAATTATTGCTTGTTGTAATTTCAGCTCAGGTATTAGCAGTTGTCAACTTCTGCTTATTCTTCATGTGTTGATTTTGCTTGATTTCTTGTTAGCTAGTTTTAAGTTTGTTAGAATTTGAAATTCGGTTACTGATTAAGCATTTTGTTACTAGCTGATTCTGTTTTCTGGTTTAGCTTCTTGGAGCTTAGTTAGTTTTCTGCTTCTTTGTGAAGTATGAGGAATCATCAATATTGAAAGAATATTCAGTTTTCTGCTACCGAACTCAAGATTCTGATATACTCTTTTGCAATATTTGATATTTCTATGCAGCATTTCACAGTGGGAATTGTAGTGGTGTGGGTCAATAGAATCTTTTGATCAAAGAAACAATAGTGGAGTATTTGGTTCTTCAGCATATACACTATCACAAAGTATTGGTAGAGTTTAAGACTCCCAAAAAAGCTATTCAAGGTTTAACCTTCTACTTCTTTATTTATTTATTATCACTGTTAAACTATTGAGTTTTATTTTATCTTTATCTTTATCTTTATTTTCTCTGTTAAATTATTATGCATGCTTATCTATACTTACTTATGTATGCTTGTTTGTGTAAACCATTCATAGTGAAAGTATAAATTATATTGATGATAAGATTTATTTGTTGTGGTTTCTCGTTGAATAAAAAAAATTAAAAAGTGAATATTATCCCTTCGATATGTAAGAAATTAAATTCATTAATAATGAAAAACCAGAACCGAAGCTGGATGTATGATAGAACGTATGATCAGAGGCGGGGTCTTAAACCCAGTTTTATTAAAGGGGTAAATGAATTTGTGGATGTGTGTACTAGAACTCATGAATTTCTCAGAGGAGGTTTAGTTAGGTGTCCATGTGCCAGATGTCAATGTGGGACGTTTAAACAGTTGATCGACATTAAGATTGATCTATATACTCATGGGTCTAAACCTAATTATTGGGTTTGGACAGAGCATGGAGAAGAGATACCCACAGAGAATCAGATTAGGATAGAAGAAGATATTGAAAGTAGCTCTGAATTAGGTGGTGTTACATGGGAAGAAAATTTTGATCGTTATCATGAGATGGTTGTTGATGCTTTGCAACCTGAGTTTCACATGTACATGCAACCAACAGTGGAGGAACCAAATCGAGATGCCAAGAGATTTTATGACCTCTTAGATTCAGTTAGTAAACCCTTGTGGGAAAATTGTATCCATTCACGATTGTCACTTGCTAGTAGGATGCTGAGTATAAAATCAGAGGGAAACCAATCCCAGGGATCTTTTGACCAGTGGGCAACTTTGTTTAGAGAAATGCAAACAACTCCAAATGAAATTCCTGCGAATTACTATGAAGCTAAGAAAATTGTTTTCCAACTTGGGTTTAAGGAGGTTAAGATAGATTGTTGTGTCAATGGTTGTATGATATATTACAAAGAGGAAAAAGATCTTAGACAATGTAAATTTTGTGGGGAGCAGAGATTTAAGCCTAGGAAGGAAAAAAATAAAGAGGTGCCATATAAAAGAATACATTATTTGCCATTGATTCCAAGGCTACAAAGGTTGTATGCATCAATGAGTACTGCCCCTCATATGTTGTGGCATCACCAAAATCGCAGAAATGACGACGTGATGACACATCCTTCCCATGGTGAAGCATGGAAACATTTTGATACCAAGCATCCTCATTTTGCAAGCGAACCGCGTAATGTTAGACTTGGACTTTGTTCTGATGGGTTTTCTCCTAATGTTCATTTTAGCACACCGTACTCTTGTTGGCCTGTTATAGTTACCCCTTATAACCTTCCACCTCATATGTGTATGAAAGACCCTTTTTTGTTCCTAACGTGCATCATACCCGGAAAAGAAAATCCCAAAGCAAAAAGTGATGTTTATCTTCAACCATTGATAGATGAACTTAAAGAGTTATGGGATGAAGGCGTCCTAATATACGACATTCGTAGCAAGAGAAATTTTCAGTTAAAGGCTGCATTAATGTGGACAATTAACGATTTTCCTGCTTATGGAATGTTATCTGGTTGGAGTACGGGGGGAAGATTAGCGTGTCCAGTATGCATGGAGGATACCAAGGCCTTTTGGTTAGATTATGGCGAAAAGAATTCGTGGTTTGACTGTCACAGGAGATATTTACCTGAAGGTCATCCTTATAGGCGTAATAAAGTTGGTTTTAAGAAGAATGTTGACGAGGATGAAGAACCTCCTATTACGCTTAGTGGCGAACAGATCTGGGAAAGAGTTAGACACTATCCTAAAATAGTTGACACAGGAGGACAAGTGAGATTGAGCGGATATGGGGTGGAACACAATTGGACCAAAAGGAGTATATTTTGGGATCTCCCATATTGGAAAGATCATTTGGTTCCTCATTGTTTGGATCTAATGCATATTGAGAAGAATTTTTTTTGATAACATAATGAATACCGTTATGGATACTGAAAGAACAAAAGACAATGAAAAGGCAAGGTTAGACATGGCTGTGCTTTGTAAGCGACCAGATTTGAATTTGGTGCAGGTACGCGAAGGTCATTGGGCAAAGCCTAAGGGCAACTATGTCTTGACACTCCAACAACGAAAAATCTGTGAGTGGTATGACCCTACTATGCCTCAGGGAATGCGTAGACACAAAGACTACAAAATAATTGAAGTATTACTCACTAGGAGATATGGGAGTTACGATCCATTCATCCTTGCGCAAAAAGCTGGACAAGTGTATTACATGCCATATCCACAAGGCTGTAAGTCTAATTGGAAGGTTGTGATTACATGTAAACCACGAAAAATAATGGAGGAGGCACAAAATGAATCTGAAACCGAGGTGTATCAGAATGATGAGCCTCCACATTCTAGGATCATTTCAGAAACTGAGTTTCCACCATCATTAGCATCTACGTCAGGAGATGTTGATATGATACAACTTCAAGTAGTTGACCTCCAGGTTCCTAACGTAAATAATGAGGAGGACGATGACATTGAGAACTATGATGACGATGATGCTTACATTGATGATGATGGAAGTTCAGAATTCTCAAATTGAGGTTTTAGTTGTAAATTCTTAGTTTGCAAATTTATTAATTTACTTTTAAGACTCTTGAACCTTGACTTTAAGAACTCTCAGCCATTGATTCCTTTAAACTTTGAAGCATGCATTTTTTGACATTTTTCTAAATTAAATTACAATTTTTATTCTTTACCCAATTTCACTTTTTTTTTATTAAAGAAAAATCTGCTTCTGCTATATTCTTTACCCAATTTGTGGCATATCTCCCAAAACACGCTGCTTTTTACTACTAGCTGATGACACTACTAGCTTATTTTACTTTAATTGCATATTTGCTAATACTCCTCTTGCTGCTGCTACTTCAATGAGCTGGCAGTGCAGGGTTAGAATATGCTGTAAAAAATCCTGCAGCCACTGATTCCTTTAAACTTTGAAGCATGCATTTTCCTCTCATCTTCCTACTCTTCCTTCCCATGCATTTTCCTTCCTACTCTTCCTACTCTTCCTACTCTTTACTGAATTCAAATCTGCAAAAGTATTTTACTACTAGCTGATGACACTACTAGCTGATTTTACTTTAATTGCATTTTACTTTAACTAGTATGGATAATAACTTGCTTATTTTAATGTGTACAGGATATGGTTGGTAGAGATGGAGATTGCGGCCGTGGCCGTGGCCGTGGCCGTGGCCGAGGCCGAAAGGGGAGGCCTAGGCTTTCTACTGGTCAGCCCCTTGACTTGCATGCGGATCCATACTCTCTCGTTGGGTCATCATCCGACACGACTGCTCCAACCAATGGGAGACCGCCACCTATTGCTACTACTACCCCCTCCCGTCAGGAGCCTCAGATACAAATGATGCCTACTCCGGGTGTGCCAAGATCATGCACTCAACAAGCCAATGAACCTTCCAATACTGCCTCACATGGTATGCAGAGTGATCCAGGTATTGTAGCTCCCAGTCGACCAGAATCTTGTGGGGAACGACAAACCACATCTAATAGTACCCAAGATGCTCAGGGTCAAGGAACATCCACTGCCACTGGTCACTCCAGCACAAGTGCTCCAAAGCTTAGATATGATGGTGCCAAATGGTTTTTTATTTGCTTTAAATTTTATGAATAGCATGTCTCATTTTTACTAAGTAATATGTCATTATCATTTTTTGGTTTTTGATGTAGTTGGCACCCACCTAAGCTTGGATTGAAACGTATTTCTCAGGTTTTTAAGAAAAACTACAACAAGCCTTGGCTGAGTTTTGATGAGGCAGATGATGATATTCCGAAAATATGGTGGACTGAGTGGAGGGTAAATTAATTCAATTGTTCTTATTATATTTTTTGTTTATTTTGGTTTCCTGAATTTAAGTTGTTCCTCTTATCAGCATTCTAATCTGTATCTGCTGTGAGATAATTGATTTCAAAGGTGTATTTTTCTGGACATCCCTGCAACTGCAAGTGTTGGTTGTTTTTGCTTCTACTTTTAAGTCTTTGCGTGAAGTAATAATGAATGAGTTAATGAAACTAACATAAGTGGAAAGGGGTGTATAGTGATATTAATGTCTCCGATGGAGGCAACCACCAGATCCTACATGTTCTGATTGAGATCACGGTGGTGGGGCCTCAATCACTGAATCTCCCAAGTAACGTTAAGGAACACCAATTTTTTAATAAACTCTCTTCTGCTTCATTTGATTATTAAAGCCTAATATTGTTGAAGTTTACCCCTGCTGCCATCCATGTGCAAACCTTTGATTTGAATTTAAATCTGCACAAACATCAAACATGACACCCATGGGATTCTCGACAATAGTACTATTAAACTTGTGACTAGCCCAATCATGTGTAGTTGTGTACAAAGTTATGCATATCTATTATTATGCTTCTCTGTTTCACTTTTTTTTATTATTTTCTGTGTGGTATGAGAGAGAGAGATAGAGAGAGAGAGAGAGAAAAAGAGAGGGTGTGTGGGTGTGTTTGCGTGTGGTGTTAGTATTGAGAGAGCGTAGCTGTCTGTCTGCTTGCTTGTTTTTCCCTAATTTATTACTAAAAGTGACTTATGAGAGAGAAAGCAAGTGTGTGTATATGTGCAACTGTGCATTGCAAATTGAAACTAGTTGCAGGATAAAGCTTAAATTATCTTTAGATTTAGCTTAAATTATGATTACAAAGTAAACCAAAAGTACTATAGATTAGTCGTATTCTTGTCCTTTAAATTGATGGCTTATATATAATTGTACCATAGACCTAAAGTTGTGGCTTTTGAGCTCCGAAGGATCATGTCCACAATCTAAATTAATAGCTTTCTTTAATTTAATTATTACCTTAATTTTTTCAACATTGTCTTAGATGAAACTAGGCACTCAACTCGAACTAGAAAAAAGATCAGCATATTTAGATGATTTTCACTACATGATTGTATTATCTAAACCTCATTATTGTTTTTCGTTTTATCCTAATATTTTACATAATTTTGCTATTAGAGAGAATTCTTATATCTTTAGATTATTATTACTTGTTAAACTCAGCATTACTTGTTATGTATTTGTCAGCAAAATAAATTTGTATCTGTTCAGAGGCTAAATTTTATTCCAATGATTTTTTTAAAATAGAAATGCTTTGACATTATTGATACGGAAGAGGATGATATCTATCAAGCTTGGAGGTTTAGGGCTGCCAAGCGCTTGCGAGGTATGCTCCATGCCATTCACAAAAAAGGTGCCTGTCCATATTGGATCCCACCAGAAGTTCTTGGTGAATTGATGAGACGTTGGAACACTGATGCCTATCACTACAACACACGCGGTGGTTCCCTGTGCCAAATTTCCTGCGGTTTCACAAGACGCAGCAACTAAGGGTGAATTGCTGCGATTCATCCCCAAAATTAGCCTTCCGACGCCAATTCCTTCTGCTTCTGCGTCGAACCCACAAGCCCACCGCTAACCCCAAACCCTCTACCGATTTTCTAACCCAATCGCGCCTCATAATACCCAAAATCAAGTATTTTAGAAACCCGCCAAAGGAGAAAGCAGAGCGCGCGAAAGTCTTCCCTACTCTACCGTGGCCCAATCTGTGACTGTGGAGTCTCGTGCATGTCCATCCAACCCTCTCCCTCCTGCCGTCGACCCTTTCCAGAATCAGATCCGCACCTCAGCTCTTCATCGCGCGAACACATAAGGGGCAGAGGCACAAACACATCTCCCCGCGCCCATCCTTGCTGCCGTTCAAACAAAGAACACAACTACAAGCTGAATCTTGCTTCTCGTTGCCGGTGGATCCATCGTCGACCAGCATCGTGGTTTACAATTTTGGTATGTAGAAAACCCCTCTTTTCTTGTAAGGTTCTAGTTTGTTCTTTATTTGTTAGCTCTGTCTCGCATATGAATTGTGCCGTTGTTTTTATTCCACTAAAAGTAACTGGTATCTGAAAGGGTAGATCAAAGGTTTGCGGGGTACTTTTTCACCAATTTTGCCTGAAACCATAAGCCATAGAAATAAATTAGAAGTGGCAACCCCTTTCCATGTAGCAGAACCTACCACCAAATTTTCAAGTGTTAATGTTAATGAGGTTGTATGAGCCCTAAAACTAGAAGCAGATAATTTCTATCAATTATATCTACAATTATAGTCCAAAATAATGAATTCTGTTATCAAATATCAATGAAATAACAGATTGGTTTGAATTTGAGTATATACTCTATCGATCCGAAGCTCATTTAGTGGGACTAATTAAGAACTTTACACAAATTAGCATTCAAACAAAAACCTGTTCATTGGTGCCATATAATTTTAAATAATGAAACTGCAGAAGGTTAAGAAGACTAATGGGTTCAGCAGAATTGATGTAGTAGATAAGAGGTTATAGCATAACACAATCTTGTTATTATTGCTTTTTTGTTTTTTATTTTTGTACAAGCGCAGTAAAGTTCATATAATTATAGATAATCCTGTTAATTCATAATTATGTCCTGGTTAATGTATAATGTGTTTTGCTCAGTAAAAGTGTTTAGCCATTGAAATTAACAATTTGACAAAATGGCCATTTATAAATCTAGTTTGAAACTTCATAGAGTATCGAGCATTGAAATAGAATATTTTAAGTGAAGAAAAGCAAGAGTAATTAATAAGTTGAGAAGGTTCTTTCTTATAATTGGTTGTGACATCAAATCAGCCTACTTGATGTATGTATTGCGTGTTCATTCAGAGAATCACTAATCACATTGTCACGTTTGCAACTACTCTTAGAATCACATTGTCTAGTATCTTCTGCAGTGTCTTATTCTCTTGCATATTTAAAACTACAAATTCAAGAAAGTGAACTTCTATTCCAACCATTTTTATATGTCTTCTAATTCCAAACTCGTGCATTAACAAACATGCAAAAATGAAAGTAGGAATTATTTAAGCAACATGTAATTATTAATTAATAAGGAGTTCCAAGATTGATGATGAGATGATATTTTGTTAATTTATTATAATACCTAAAGATTCTTATTGCTCTATGGTTAGTACCTCTACTAATAGACTACTACTCCAGATAACCCTTTTTTTCAATTTTATTCAAATAGCTTGCCAGTGTACCAGTGCTAAAAATTGGTCAACTTAAGACAAGCTTTTGTTAGTTATAATTGTAAAGTATTTTAATCGCATGCTCCAAGTGCTTCATTATGATTATTTTATATTCATGATCTTAGCCTTCTTTAACATAATTGATTCTGGATAAACATTATTTATTTAAGTAGTGGACCACGTTAAGGAATATCCTCGACATTACTTTGATCGTTCCATTGTTCAAAACCTGGTCTTTATTATTATTATTTAAAAGTGAATCATACATACAGAACAATATTCTGATTTTGTATAATTTCTAAGGTGAGTTTACTCTCTTTCCGCCATTTCAATATATTGTTTTGTTTCTATAGAATTTCCCTTCCTTATTTCTTTTAATTAGAAAACCTCACATGATTTATTATAATACGTGTCACCTAAAGCTTCAACATTATGGTGTGATCAAAGAATGAGTAATTATTTAATAGAGAATTAAATCATGGGGTGATAATGAAGATCAGATGTCTGAGTTGCTGTCAATTTAATTAACATGTTGGTCGAATGCCATTAATGTTTATTTATTTTTTATTCATTCTAATGATTGACTTGATCATGTAAGAGTTTGTCTCATGGTGGTGGTGGTTAACACTGGCCGTGTCAGATTGCATGAACGTCAAGACTGACATGGCTGGATGAGCAGCAGCTGTATATTTAATGGAATGGTAAAGATTAGACCAATAAGAAACACTGGCTGGTTAATAAGTTATCCCAAATCAAGATTCAAGAAGCAAGAATTCTGTTTAGTGTTAACATAACAAAAGTTATTCACAATATAAACTGAGATTGGTAAATGGAGAAGCTCACCAAATGAAGTGAAGATAAAGTTTCAGTTCTAAAGTTTGATATGTGTAGGATTGTTATCTTTGCAAAGAACTCAAGTATTATATTATATATAGCATAGTACACATGTTAGATTATTATTCTTGTTTCTCAGTTCCTGGTGTCTCATTATTACTTATTTCTCATCCCAACACACTTATCAATTACTTATTTCTCATTAGTTACCAAACTTAGCTTTTGTGTTTTGTTAATCACATTTTGTTTCCTCTTGCTCTGTTCAATTGATGCAACTTCCGTGATAGTCCTCTTATAATTCTGTTTGAAATAAGTTTGAAAGTTATATATAAAGCCACGCTTGTGCCAATGTGGATGTTACATATATATTGTGCCAACTTGTCATGTTTACCAAGGTATCTAATTCCACATTTGGTATAAAAAGGTCAAGACTGTTGAAGAACGATTCAAAGCTTCTGTTGAGGACCGAAGAGAAGACTTGGAATCCCTCCTGCGTGAGTGCACGAAAGAGGACGCAGGTACATTATTACTAGAAAATTACATCATTTTCTTCCCCTGCCTCATATTTCCTGATTCATCCGATAATAAATTGGCTTTAGGATTTCCACTTTCTATGTTGTACTATAGCTTGGTTTGCTTATTGGGAATGAATAGAAATCTTAGCAATGTGTGATTGCGTCATGTCAATCAGCAACTCTCCTAAAGTCTGATTCTTGGCAATATTCTGTGATTGTACATGTATTTATGTTTATCTTGGCTGGTGATTATTCTTATCCAACGGAACTTCTTATGCTGTTAATAAGTTATACTCTATAACATTCAGCTAGCTTAGTAAAGCAGTATTTAGATTTAGTTATTTATAATCAAGCAGTGTGAGTTGTGTTCAGGATAGATATATGATTTTCCAATTATGCCGTGAAGTTAATTTACTATATATTAACTTATATTTCGTAATAGAGAAGTTTGATTAGCAAGGGTGTATTCCTGAACATCTAATAAACAAGGATACCGCAAAATAAAAAGGCAATATGGAAGATGGGAAACAATGGCTGGAAGTTAATACTAACTATTTTGAATTCATTAGACTAGCTAATGACGTTTCAGGAAGACGATAGTGCAGTATTTTTTTGTTCAATTTTTTTCTGTTATTTATATTTTTGTTTTTTGTATTTTTACACTCTAACTTCTGTTCCTCCCCCTCCTTTTTTTTTTACAAAGGAAGCTCTTCTTTTCTATTTCATTTTTTCGCTTTGGAACCAGAAATTCTTTCTTCCAGTACTTTTTTACAAGTGCAGAATTAGACCATGAGTAAGCAACCTTTCCTTCTACCATTTATATGCTATCTATTATCCCGGATACAAGTACCTTTATCTCTGTTTCATTCCCAAGTTATGCTCCCATTCTCTCTATAGGATTACTTATTGAATTAAAATATGTTATTACTCTCCCATTAAATAACTGTGATAAATTTAATATATGCCTTTGGATTACTTATCATTCGTTTATACGATATCGTTAAAGTAGATATAGATAAGAGTTGGATCTCGAAGCCTCGAGGTAGTATCGAATATAGGGCCGGCTCGAACAAATTTTTGGACTTCGCATTTGCGAATGCATCATCCGATGGGATGATACAATGTCCATGTCCTTCGTGTGGGTTTCGGCTTTTCCAATCTAGAGAGGATACCTACGATCATCTGCTGTTAAGACCGTTTCCTGCTAAGTATACCTTCTGGTTACATCACGGCGAGAGACGTGTAGGAGAGAGATCTACTGAGACACAAGAAGCTGACCCAGATAGCGTCTACCGAGATCCAATGCGCGACATGCTTCATGAGGCATTCAACCTGCCAGGTTTCATTCCTAATAAAGAAGAATCAGGCAACATGGATTTTGGGAGGGACGCCGAAGAGTTGCCGTATCTGTACAGTGAACCTAGTCAAGCGGCCCGTAATTTTGATGAGCTGCTTCAGGATGGAGAGCAGGAATTGTATCCGGGATGCGCAAAATTCTCAAAGCTGGCATTCTTAGTGAGGCTATACCATATAAAGTGCCTGTGCAGAGTGAGCGACAAGGCTTTCAGAATGATACTAGAGCTACTAGGTGAGGCCTTTGAGCATGCAAAGATTCCGGCCTCACTCCACGATGCGAAGAAGACCATACGAAAGCTCGGCATTGCGTACAAGAAGATAGATGTATGTCCGAATGACTGCATGCTATATCGAGGCAGCAACCAAGAACTATCTAGGTTCAAGGAATGTGGGACGTCGAGGTGGAAGCAAAAGACTAGGAGGAATTCCATTGTCCGGATCAATGTAGTTGTTAAGAAGAATGGGAAGCCGCAGGCGGCGAAGGTTCTTTGTTACTTTCCCCTTATTCCACGACTACAGCGGATGTTCATGTCTAGTAAGACATCGACTGACATGTTGTGGCATAAGAAAGGTTCTAACTCAGATGGTTTTTTGAGGCATCCAAGGGACGGAGAGGCATGGAAGGCATTTGATAGAAGATATACTGACTTCAGTGGTGATCCGCGCAATGTTCACTTAGCCTTGGCTAGCGATGGCTTCAACCCCTTCGGAAATCTCAACTCAAGGTACTCGATCTGGCCCGTGATCCTCATCCCCTATAACCTACCCACATGGATTTGTATGAAACCCAGCTCTTTCTTGCTGTCTATGATTATTCCCGGTCCCAAGATGCCTGGTAATGACATAGATGTCTACCTACAGCCCTTGATAGATGAGTTGAAGCAGTTGTGGGGTGGTGTTGATACGTGCGACACTAGCGAGAAAAAAACATTCAAGATGCATGCTGCGTTGATGTGGACAATCAGTGATTTTCTAGGGTTGGGCAACTTATCTGGGTGGAATACGTACGGTGGGAGAGCTTGTCCTACGTGCAACTTAGATGCTGAGCTTAAACGACTCACCTTCAGTCAGAAATGGTGTTTTATGGGTCATCGGCGCTTTCTGAGTCAAGGTCACAGATTTTGGCATGACCGGGTCAGATTTGATGGCAATGTAGAGGTCAGACGTCCCCCTGTAACATGTTCGGGTGGAGATATTTTGAGACAGTTGGATAATGTGCATGTCAAGCATGGCAAGAGGCAAACGGTTACCGGTAGAAGAGCACGCGGACAACAGGTTGCATTACAAGATGAATCTCCTTGGAAAAAGAGGAGTATATTCTTTGAACTACCATATTGGGAATATAATTTATTGCATCACAATATGTACGTGATGCACATAGAGAAAAATGTGTGCGACAACATACTGAACACAATACTGAATGACAGTGGTAAATCCAAGGACAACCTCAAAGCTCGAAAAGACCTCCAACTGATAGGAATTAGGCATGAACTCTAGCCTCGAGAAGATGGAAAGTATCCCACTGCAATATTCTCCATGTCGAATTCACAGAAAGACGTCTTTCTTAGGAATTTAAAGAACGTGGTCTTCCCAGATGGTCATTCGAGCAACATATCTCGTTGTGTTGACCTACAGCAGCGAAAACTATCCGGCTTGAAAAGTCACGACAACCACACTCTCATGGAACATCTTCTCCCAATTGCATCAAGGAATGTATTGGAAGCCCCAGTGGCAGTCGTCCTGGCTGATTTCTCATCTTTCTTTCGACGACTATGCAGTAAATCTATAGACCCTCAACAACTTCCTCTCCTACAGGAACATGTTGTCATCACTCTTTGTCAACTGGAGATAATTTTTCCACCATCTTTCTTCACAGTCATGGTACACCTAACCGTGCATTTGGTCGAAGAGGTACGCCTAGGAGGCCCGGTGCATTATAGGTGGATGTATCCAATTGAAAGGTAACAAAAGGACTAATTTTACAATGCAATTATTTTGAAAGCGAACAACCTAACACCCATATCTTGCTCATAAAGGTACCTATGTCGTCTCAAGCAGTACGTGCGTAATAGGGCAGCACCGGAAAGATCGATTGCCGAGGGCTACTTATTCGATGAGATTCTCACTTTCTGTTCATGATACCTGGATAATGTTGAGAGCAGGATCAATCGACCAGTACGTGTTGATGATCGACCGAGCGAAGATGTGACTGTTACTGTTACAAGCATGTTCCCATCGATTGGCAAAGCGGTAGGGGCTTCAGCATGTATAAATCTTTCACCAACCGAGAGACTCCAAGCACATCGTCACGTATTGGTCAATTGCACAGCGGTGGAGAATTTCTTAGAGTAAGTGTAGTTATTTCAGCTCGGCTGATGATGTACCCCAAGGCAATATTTGTTAAATCATTTGACAATAAATCCATGTGGTATGTCCAGGGATTTTAGGGCTAGCAGAAAAAGACAGCTACGAAGTATTGGAAAAAGAAATGAAGCCTACATTGACAAGGTTGTCCACAGAGAATTCGCCGAGTGGTTCAAGCATGAGGTAAATCTTCTGTATGGCTATTCCATTTTTAGTTTCGATGGTATCTTGCCTTCTTTTACCTAACTGAAAAAAAAAGTATATTTCATTAGTAGATACCATTGGGAAGTACTATGCACCCGAGAGAAATGCAGTGGCTCGCATGTGGCCCCAATATTCAGGCAAGGCGCTTTACGACGTACAATGTCAATGGATTCAAGTTTAGAACCCTATCAAGAGAGGATGGAATGAGAACCCAGAATAGCGGGGTTTGTGTCACTTCTGACACTAGAAGTTATGCAAGCGCTCGTGACAGTAACATGGCTGTTGGTGGCGTTGTGTATTACGGGAGATTGGTAGACATCATTGAGCTGAATTACAGTGGTCAGTTTTCCGTGGCCTTGTTTAGATGCATATGGGTAGACACCACGCCTGGTAGAGGCATAAAACAAGACATTTTTGGCCACACCTGTGTCAACTTTAGTAATCCGATACACACTGGTGATCGTGAAGATGACGAGCCATACATTCTCGCATCCGAGGCTCGCCTAGTATACTATGTAGACGATGAAGTCGATAAGGACTGGAGTGTAGTAGTCCATGTGAAGCCGAGAGATTTGTTTGACATGGGTGAATACAATGAACACTGTGAGGTCGAACTTTCCCTCCAACCAAGTCTGACTGATTTGTCTAAGCATGATGTTGACGGTATTTCATTGACCAAAGATGGCGACTTAGAAGAACCCACGCCTGATGCCATCGATACCGGAGAAGAGGCTGCTGATTCATAGATAAATTTGGCTAGCAATATATGACGTGCACACCAATATAAAGAGAGTTATTTAATTGTTTTTTATTTAATTTCGCTTTTTTTATGGGTTTGTACCTTGAGAATTGATATCGTTGACTTGTATACTTAGAGTTCTCTTGCTCAACTTTTATGTGTTGGGACCTAACAGGGAAATTGGAGGAGAACAAGCTCTTTATCTGTGCAAGCAGCTTCCACTTCATCCACTCGATGCAAGAGGCATCTCCGTTCTCTTCCCTTGAGCACGCAACATCATTCGCTCGGGAGTTATGGTTCAACAATTCGCCTATTAGATCATGGTTGGATGCATTCTCCGCACACAGGCACATAGGAGTTGCTATTGGTAGAGCGCCTACTGAACTAATATCGGTACGTGGTCAATCTGGCCCACCGCTCAGGGGTCCTTTTACTTCGTCTACCGGTGACAACTATTTGAGTGGGTTTAGTATCCTGTAAACATAATACAAAGCAAAAATATCTTATGATTTGTATGACCCGTAATGTTGTAGGATTTGTGTCAACTCGGAGCAAAGTACCGGAAGAAATTTGGCTTCGAATTCTTTACAACTACAGACATGAGACATTCGCATAGGATACTGGCGGAGGTGAAGGTAAAAAGTCTTTTTACACATTAAATCTATGATTTGCCCAGATGGGACCACTTATATTATATTTATATGTGATATTTAGATATATGCCATCAATTCTTTCTTTCACCACTGCTTTCTCAAGTACATAAATTCTTTTGTGCTGTCATGCTATTAATTGACTCTTTTCAAAAAACTAATTATTTAAATAGAAATCTGTTTTTCTTGTCTCCTTCTTGGTCATACTTGCTGATTTGCATTCTTTTGGAGTTCTGGCATATCGATCAGGCTCTCTTGCTCCTTCAATTACACGAATCACATTTTCAATTGATTCAAAAATTTCCCCTGCCCCTGAACATAGTAAGATTTTCCTATGTACTTTCTTCTTATCACTTGAATTGCCAAATTGTACTGATGATGTCAATGGTTTGAGTTTATGCTGGTGTGTTGTGAAAATGGGAAATCATTTAGAAATTGTGACAAATCAGGTTGATCAGTTGCTGTTGTGTGTTGTGATGTTATGGATTGACTCTTTTATAAAGCCTCGTTGTTTAAAGCAAAATCTTTGTTTCTTGTCTACTTCTTTCTAGCAACTTTGAGAATTGTTACCATAGTTCAGATTTCATAGGCACTGTCTCCCTAGCTCTTGGATTGCCCCATTGTTTTGATGCTCACTTTGTTCTGATATAGGCCCGATGCGAGAACAATATCCTGGTTGAACTGGATATTGCGTCCAAACAGGAATTCATTTTCATAGAAAGAAAACTTACTAAACTCTGGAAACGTAAGTCAAACAAGCCTTGCAGAATATAGTAACCTGACCCTGTTATCTATAAAATGTGTAATTTTATTCCAAGCGATTTGTTATGCTCTAACTTTCAGGACTATCTGAAGAGAAGCTTCAAGAGGACACAGACGACATAGGGAAGATAGGTCAAGACTCACTGGAAGAAGAACTACTGCCCAGCAAGAGTTCCGATGAGGTTTCTTCGACCCGTCAAAAGGCTTGTTTGAGAGATTATGACCTCAATAAGACACCAGACGAGAACGAGAGACTTTGATTCATCTCTAGTTTGTATTCTTGTGATGGTGTCTTGTCGAATAATGTTTCTCAGTGTCTATTTCCCTAAGGGCCTTTTATGTCTTGGATGTTATTTCTACCACTATCTTGAAGATTCCCACCTCTTTCTTTTTTTTCAAGAATGTGCACATGTCATTTAGATAAAGACACGGATTTTGGTGATACCATGTTTTAAATATTTATTTAAAGATTATTATACAAAGATATTTAACCAACGTTATAATTTATTTTGTACTTCTTTATTACATGTTGAAAATTGTTTTCACAATAAATATTAGGTGTAGAATTTCATTTTTAGATTTGAATTCCAATATTCAATTACATAATTCAAATAAGCAGCTTAAGGGGTCTCATCCCACAATATTTCGAAATATGCCATGGAAAATGAATCAAGTATGTGCTAGTGCCTCCTGCTTCCTCAACACACTCACTTAAAGAGGATAGAAAATGAATCATTATATCTTTCCTGGATCAAAGGTGAATAAATCATATTGATAGTGATGAGCGGATAATTTGTACGCTTTTTTGCATTGTTTTTAGTATGTTTTTGGTATGATATAGTTAGTTTTTAGTATATTTTTATTAGTTTTTAGCTAAAATTCACTTTTCTGGACTTTACTATGAGTTTGTGTGTTTTTCTGTGATTTCAGGTATTTTCTGGCTGAAATTGAGGGACCTGAGCAAAAATCTGATTCAGAGACTGAAAAGGACTGCAGATGCTGTTGGATTCTGACCTCCCTGCACTCGAAGTGGATTTTCTGGAGCTACAGAAGCCCAATTGGCGCGCTCTCAACGGCGTTGGAAAGTAGACATCCTGGGCTTTCCAGCAATATATGATAGTCCATACTTTGCCCAAGATTTGATGGCCCAAACCGGCGTTCAAAGTCACCTTCAAGATTTCCAGCGTTAAACGCCGGAACTGGCACCCAAATGGGAGTTAAACGCCCAAACTGGCACTAAAGCTGGCGTTTAACTCCAAGAAGAGTCTCTACACGAAAATGCTTCATTGCTCAGTCCAAGCACACACCAAGTGGGCCCGGAAGTGGATTTTTATGTCATTTACTCATCTCTGTAAACCTTAGGCTACTAGTTCTCTATAAGTAGGACCTTTTACTATTGTATTTGGGGACTTTGGTAGCTATCCTCATTTTTATGCTATCTTAGATCGTTGAGGAGGCTGGCCTCATGGCCATGCCTAGACCTTGTTCTTATGTATTTTCAACGGTGGAGTTTCTACACACCATAGATTAAGGTGTGGAGCTCTGCTGTACCTCGAGTATTAATGCAATTACTATTGTTCTTCCATTCAATTCCGCTTGTTCTTGTTCTAAGATATCACTTGTTCTTCAACTTGATGAATGTGATGATCCGTGACACTCATCATCATTCTCACCTATGAACGTGTGACTGACAACCACCTCCGTTCTACATTCGATTGGGTGAATATCTCTTGGATTCCTGATTGCACGATGCATGGTTGATCGCCTGACAACCGAGTGCTCGCCTGACAACCGAGCCAACCATTCTGTGAGATCAGAGTCTTCGTGGTATAGGCTAGAACTGATGGCGGCATTCAAAAGAATCCGGAAGGTCTAACCTTGTCTGTGGTATTCTGAGTAGGATTCAATGATTGAATGACTGTGACGTGCTTCAAACTCCTAGCAGGCGGGGCGTTAGTGACAGACGCAAAAGAATCGCTGGATTCTATTCCGGCCTGACCGAGAACCAACAGATGATTAGCCATGCTGTGACAGAGCATAGGAACGTTTTCACTGAGAGGATGAGAGGTAGCCACTGACAATGGTGAAACCCTACATAAGCTTGCCATGGAAAGGAGTAAGAAGGATTGGATGAAGACAGTAGGAAAGCAGAGAGACGGAAGGAAAGGCATCTTCATGCGCTTATCTGAAGTTCCTACCAATGAATTACATAAGTACCTCTATCTTTATCTTTATGTTTTTATGCGTTCATCATTATATCCATTTGAGTTTGCCTGACTAAGATTTACAAGATGACCATAGCTTGCTTCATACTAACAATCTCCGTGGGATCGACCCTTACTCGCGTAAGGTTTATTACTTGGACGACCCAGTGCACTTGCTGGTTAGTTGTGCGAAGTTGTGTTAATGCCATGGTATTGAACACCAAGTTTTTGGGGTTCATGACCAGGGATTATGAGAGTTGTGAAAAGTATTGTTCACAATTTCGTGCACCAAGTTTTTGGCGCCGTTGCCGGGGATTGTTGAGTTTGGACAACTGACGGTTCATCTTGTTGCTTAGATTAGGTATTTTATTTTTCGAAATTCTTGAAGATGAATTCTAGAGTTTCATGATGATTTGTTGAAGTCTGGCTGGCTGTGAAGCCATGTCTAATTTCATTGGACCGAGGTTTCAACTTATCATCACAAGAGCTTGTTGATTTCTATCAATCTTGCTATTGGAGCAGTGATCTGCTAAGGCTTGGCTGGCCTTTGGCCATGTCTAGTATTTTGGACCGAAGCTTTCTTTGAAAGCTTGGCTGGCTGTGAAGCCATGTCTAATTCCTGGACCGGAGTCTTAGACTAGCATTGCACTAATTCCTGGAATTCTCATTAAGAATTTTGATACCTTTTTCCTTTTAATTTTCGAAAAACACAAAAAAAAATCAAAAAAATCATAAAAACCAAAAATTTCTTGTTTAAGTCTAGTGTCTCATCTTAAGTTTAGTGTCAATTGCATGCATTCATTCATGTGTATTAAGGATTTTCAAGTAATTCTTGATAATTTTCATGCTCTGATCTTTGAATTCAATTGACTTGAGTGTTTTGTGTGTCTCATATGCATTTTCATTTTGTTAGTGTCAGTAGTATACAAACTGCTAAGTTTGGTGTCTTGCATGCATTGTTATTTAATTCTTGTTGCATTTTGATTTGTTCTTATTATTAAAAATCCAAAAATATTTTTTAATTTGTGTCTTCTCAAGTCAATGATACAGAGAATTGAAGATTCAGAACATACAGCAGAGGAATTATACAGAAAAAGCTGGGCGTTCAAAACGCCCAGTGAAGAAGGACAGACTGGCGTTTAAACGCCAGCCAGGGTACCTGGTTGGGCGTTTAACGCCCAAAAAGGTATAGTTTTGGGCGTTAAACGCCAGAATGTGCACCATTCTGGGCGTTTAACACCAGGATGGCACAAGGGGGAAGATTCCGTTTTTCAATGCAATTTTTTTCAGGTTTTCAAAGTTTTTCAAAATCAAATCTTTTTCAAATCATGTCTTTTCAATCATATGTTTTCAAAATCAATCTTTTCAATCAAATCTTTTTCAAAAATCAATTTCTTTCCTTTTTCAAAGATACTTGCTATCAATTAATGATTTGATTCAACATTTCAAGTATGTTGCCTTTTCTGTTGAGAAAGGTTTAATGTTTGAATCATATCTTTTCTTGTTAGCCAAGTTTTTAATTTTCAAAATCAAATCTTTTTTTTTATGTTTTTCAAATCATATCTTCTCAATCACATCTTTTTAAAACCAATCATATTTTCTTAACCACATCTTTTTCAAAATAGTTTTCAATCAAATCTTTTTGGTTTCTAATTTCAAAATCTTTTTCAAAAAACACTTTATTTCTTTCCCACTTTCATTTTCGAAAATTAAGTAATGTTTTTCAAAAATATTTTCAAAATTTTCTACTTAATTTTCGAAAATCACTTCCCTTCTTCTCACATCCTTCTATTTATGGACTAACAATATCCCTTAATGCAAAATTCGAACTCCATCTTCTTTGATAAGTTCGAATTTTCTACTTCTGTCTTCTACTCTTCTTTTCCTCTGACACTTCAAGGAATCTCTATACTGTGACATAGAGGATTCCACATTTTCTTGTTCTCTTCTCTCTCATATGAGCAGGAGCAAAGACAAAGGCATTCTTGTTGAGGCTGATCCTGAACCTGAAAGGACCTTGAAGAGAAAGCTAAGAGAAGCCAAAACACAACTCTCTTTAGAGGACCTGACCGAATTCTTCAAAGAAGAAGAACACATGGCAGCCGAAAACAACAATGCCAACAATGCAAGGAAGGTGCTGGGTGACTTTACTGCACCTACTCCCGATTTCTATGGGAGAAGCATCTCTATCCCTGCCATTGGAGCAAACAACTTTGAGCTTAAGCCTCAATTAGTTTCTCTAATGCAACAGAATTGCAAGTTCCATGGACTTCCACTGGAAGATCCTCATCAGTTTTTGGCTGAGTTTTTGCAAATCTGTGACACTGTCAAGACTAATGGGGTTGACCCTGAGGTCTACAGACTTATGCTATTCCCTTTTGCTGTAAGAGACAGAGCTAGGACATGGTTGGACTCTCAACCTAAAGAAAGCCTGGACTCTTGGGAAAAGCTAGTCAATGCCTTCTTGGCAAAGTTCTTTCCACCTCAAAAATTGAGTAAGCTTAGAGTGGAAGTCCAAACCTTCAGACAGAAGGAAGGAGAATCCCTCTATGAAGCTTGGGAAAGATACAAACAATTAATCAGGAAGTGTCCTTCTGATATGCTTTCTGAATGGAGCATCATAGGTATTTTCTATGATGGTCTCTCTGAACTATCCAAGATGTCTTTGGATAGCTCTGCAGGAGGATCTCTTCATCTGAAGAAGACGCCTACTGAAGCTCAAGAACTGATTGAAATGGTTGCAAATAACCAATTCATGTACACTTCTGAAAGGAATCCTGTGAACAATGGGACTAGTCAGAAGAAAGGAGTTCTTGAGATTGACACTCTGAATGCCATCTTGGCTCAGAACAAAATATTGACTCAACAAGTCAATATGATTTCTCAAAGTCTGTTTGGAATGCAAAATGCACCAAGCAGTACTAAGGAAGCTTCATCTGAGGAAGAAGCTTATGATCCTGAGAACCCTTCAATGGAAGAGGTGAATTACATAGGAGAACCCTATGGAAACACCTATAATCCTTCATGGAGAAATCATCCAAATTTCTCATGGAAGGATCAACAGAGACCTCAACAAGGTTTCAACAACAATAACGGTGGAAGAAACAGGTTTAGCAATAGCAAGCCTTTTCCATCATCTTCTCAGCAACAGACAGAGAGTTCTAAGCAGAATACCTCTGACTTAGCAACCATGGTCGCTGATCTAATCAAAACCACTCAAAGTTTCATGACTGAAACAAGGTCCTCCATTAGAAACTTGGAGGGACAAGTGGGTCAGCTGAGCAAGAAAATTACTGAACTCCCTCCTAGTACTCTCCCAAGCAATACAGAAGAAAATCCAAAAGGAGAGTGCAAAGCCATCAACATGGCCGAATTTGGAGAGGAGGAAAAGGCAGTGAACGCCACTGAGGAAGACCTCAATGGACGTCCACTGACCTCCAATGAGTTCCCCAATGAGGAACCATGGGAATCTGAGGTTCAAAATGAGACCATAGAGATTCCATTGGACTTACTTCTGCCATTCATGAGCTCTGATGAGTATTCTTCCTCTGAAGAGGATGAGTATGTCACTGAAGAGCAAGTTGCTAAATACCTTGGAGCAATCATGAAGTTGAATGACAAGTTATTTGGAAATGAGACTTGGGAGGATGAACCTCCTTTGCTCACCAAGGAACTGGATAATTTGTCTAGGCAGAAACTGCCTCAAAAGAGACAGGATCCTGGGAAGTTTTCAACACCTTGTACCATAGGCACCATGACCTTCAAGAAGGCCTTGTGTGACTTAGGGTCAAGTGTAAACCTCATGCCTCTCTCTGTAATGGAGAAGTTAGGGATCTCTGAGGTGCAAGCTGCAAAAATCTCACTAGAGATGGCAGACAACTCAAGAAAACAAGCCCATGGACTTGTAGAGGATGTTCTGGTTAAAGTTGAAGACCATTACATCCCTACTGATTTCATAGTCCTGGAGACTGGGAAGTGCATGGATGAATCCATCATCCTTGGCAGACCCTTCCTAGCCACAGCAAAGGCTGTAATTGATGTTGATAGAGGAGAGTTGATCATTCAAGTGAATGAAGAATCCTTGGTGTTTAAGGCTCAAGGATATCCCTCTGTCATCATGGAGAGGAAGCATGAAGAGCTTCTCTCAAAGCAGAGCCAAACAGAGCCCCCACAGTCAAACTCTAAGTTTAGTGTTGGGAGGCCACAACCAAACTCTAAGTTTGGTGTTGAACCCCCACATTCAAACTCTAAGTTTGGTGTTGGGAGGTTCCAACATGGCTCTGAGTATCTGTGAGGCTCCATGAGAGTCCTCTGTCAAGCTACTGACATTAAAGAAGCACTTGTTGGGAGGCAACCCAATGTTTTATAATTAACTATTTTCTTTTGTTATTTTATATTTTTTGTAGGTTGATGATCATAAGAAGTCACAAAATCAATGAAAAAAGCAAAAACAGAATGAAAAACAGAAGGAAAAACAGCACACCCTGGAGGAAGAACCCACTGGCGTTTAAACGCCAGTGAGGCTAGCTGTTGGGCGTTTAACACCCAGTCTGGCACCATTCTGGGCGTTTAACGCCAGAAAGGGGCACCAGACTGGCGTTTAACGCCAGAAAGGGGCACCAGACTGGCGTTAAACGCCAGAAAAGGGCAAGGAGCTGGCGTTAAACGCCAGAAATGGGCACCAGCCCGGCGTTTAACGCCAGAAAAGGCTAAAAACGTGTTTTTTTTCTTGCTATTTGGTGCAGGGATGACTTTTCCTTGACACCTCAGGATCTGTGGACCCCACAGGATCCCCACCTACCCTACCACTCTCTCTCTTCTTCACCCATTCACCAATCACCTCAACACCTCTTCACCAAAAATCCTTCACCTATCAAATCCCATCTTTCTCTTCACCACTCACATCCATCCTTCATAAAACCCCACCTACCTCACCATTCAAATTCAAAAACCCTCCTTCTCCTATATAAACCCTCCTTCACTCCTTCATTTTCACACAACATACACACCACTTCTCCCCTTCTTGGCCGAAAACAAAAGCCATTCCCTTTCCCCTCACTTCTTCTTCTTCTACTCTCTTCTTTCTTCTTTTGCTCGAGGACGAGCAAACTTTTAAGTTTGGTGTGGTAAAAGCATTGCTTTTTGTTTTTCCATAACCATTTATGGCATCCAAGGCCGGAGAAACCTCTAGAAAGAGGAAAGGGAAGGCAAAAGCTTCCACCTCCGAGTCATGGGAGATGGAGAGATTCATCTCAAGGGTGCATCAAGACCACTTCTATGAAGTTGTGGCCTTGAAGAAGGTGATCCCCGAGGTCCCTTTTTCACTCAAAAAGGGTGAATATCCGGAGATCCGACATGAGATCCGAAGAAGAGGTTGGGAAGTTCTTACCAACCCCATTCAACAAGTCGGAATCTTGATGGTTCAAGAGTTCTATGCCAATGCATGGATCACCAAGAACCATAATCAAAGTATGAACCCGGATCCAAAGAATTATCTTACTATGGTTCGGGGGAAATACTTGGATTTTAGTCCAGAAAGTGTAAGGTTGGCATTCAATTTGCCCATGATGCAAGGAGATGAACATCCTTACACTAGAAGGGTCAACTTTGATCAAAGGTTGGACCAAGTCCTCACAGTCATATGTGAAGAGGGCGCCCAATGGAAGAGAGATTCAAGAGGGAAGCCGGTTCAATTGAGAAGGCATGACCTCAAACCCGTGGCTAGAGGATGGTTAGAGTTTATACAACGCTCAATCATTCCTACTAGCAACCGGTCCGAAGTTACCATAGACCGGGCTATCATGATCCATAGCATCATGATTGGAGAAGAAATAGAAGTTCATGAGGTTATAGCCCAAGAACTCTATAAGGTGGCGGACAAGTCCTCTACCTTAGCAAGGTTAGCCTTCCCTCATCTCATTTGTCACCTCTGTTATTCAGTTGGAGTTGACATAGAGGGAGACGTCCCCATTGATGAGGACAAGCCCATCACTAAGAAGAGGATGGAGCACACAAGAGACCCCACTCATCATGAGATCCCTGAGATTCCTCAAGGGATGCACTTTCCTCCACAAAACTATTGGGAGCAACTAAACACCTCCCTAGGAGAATTGAGTTCCAACATGGGACAACTAAGGGTGGAGCATCAAGAACACTCCATCATCCTCCATGAAATTAGAGAAGATCAAAGAATCATGAGAGAGGAGCAACAAAGACAAGGAAGAGATATTGAGGAGCTCAAGCACTCCATAGGATCTTCAAGAGGAAGAAAGAGCCGCCATTACTAAGGTGGACCCGTTCTTTAATTTTCTTGTTCTTTATTTTCCTGTTTTTCGAATTTTTTTTTTGCTTATGTTTATCCATGTTTGTGTCTTGTGATCATTAGTGTCTTAGTGTCTATGCCTTAAAGTTATGAATGTCCTATGAATCCATCACCTCTCTTAAATAAAAACGTGCTTAATTGAAAAAGAAAAAGAATTGCATGAATTTTGAATTTTATAACAGTTTAATTATTGTGATGTGGTGGCAATATTTTTGTTTTCTGAATATATGCTTAAACAGTGCATATGTATCTTGAATTTGTGGTTCATGAATGTTGGCTCTTGAAAGAATGATGAAAAAGGAGACATGTTACTGAGGATCTGAAAAATCATAAAAATGATTCTTGAAGCAAGAAAAAGCAAAAAAAAAAAAAGAAAAAGAAAAGAAAACGAAAAAAAAGAGAGAAAATAAAGAAATAAAGTTGTGATCCAAGGCAATAAGAGTGTGCTTAAGAACCCTGGACACCTCTAGTTGGGGACTCTAGCAAAGCTGAGTCACAATCTGAAAAGGTTCACCCAATTATGTGTCTGTGGCATGTATGTATCCGGTGGTAATACTGGAAGACAGAGTGCTTTGGGCCACAGCCAAGACTCAATAAATAGCTATGTTCAAGAATCATCATACTCTACTAGGAGAATCAATAACACTATCTGGATTCTAAGTTCCTAAAGAAGCCAATCATTCTGAATTTCAAAGGATAGAGTGAGATGCCAAAACTATTCAGAGGCAAAAAGCTAAAAGCCCCGCTCATCTAATTAATACTGATCTTCACAGATGTTTTTGGGACTCATTGCATATTCTCTTCTTTTTATCTTATTTGATTTTCAGTTGCTTGAGGGCAAGCAACAATTTAAGTTTGGTGTTGTGATGAGCGGATAATTTGTACGCTTTTTGACATTGTTTTTAGTATGTTTTTTGGTATGATATAGTTAGTTTTTAGTATATTTTTATTAGTTTTTAGCTAAAATTCACTTTTCTGGACTTTACTATGAGTTTGTGTGTTTTTCTGTGATTTCAGGTATTTTCTGGCTGAAATTGAGGGACCTGAGCAAAAATCTGATTCAGAGACTGAAAAGGACTGCAGATGCTATTGGATTCTGACCTCCCTGCACTCGAAGTGGATTTTCTGGAGCTACAGAAGCCCAATTGGCGCGCTCTCAACGGCGTTGGAAAGTAGACATCCTGGGCTTTCCAGCAATATATGATAGTCCATACTTTGCCCAAGATTTGATGGCCCAAACCGGCGTTCAAAGTCACCTTCAAGATTTCCAGCGTTAAACGCCGGAACTGGCACCCAAATGGGAGTTAAACGCCCAAACTGGCACTAAAGCTGGCGTTTAACTCCAAGAAGAGTCTCTACACGAAAATGCTTCATTGCTCAGCCCAAGCACACACCAAGTGGGCCCGGAAGTGGATTTTTATGTCATTTACTCATCTCTGTAAACCTTAGGCTACTAGTTCTCTATAAGTAGGACCTTTTACTATTGTATTTGGGGACTTTGGTAGCTATCCTCATTTTTATGCTATCTTAGATCGTTGAGGAGGCTGGCCTCACGGCCATGCCTAGACCTTGTTCTTATGTATTTTCAACGGTGGAGTTTCTACACACCATAGATTAAGGTGTGGAGCTCTGCTGTACCTCGAGTATTAATGCAATTACTATTGTTCTTCCATTCAATTCCGCTTGTTCTTGTTCTAAGATATCACTTGTTCTTCAACTTGATGAATGTGATGATCCGTGACACTCATCATCATTCTCACCTATGAACGTGTGACTGACAACCACCTCCGTTCTACATTCGATTGGGTGAATATCTCTTGGATTCCTGATTGCACGATGCATGGTTGATCGCCTGACAACCGAGTGCTCGCCTGACAACCGAGCCAACCATTCCGTGAGATCAGAGTCTTCGTGGTATAGGCTAGAACTGATGGCGGCATTCAAGAGAATCCGGAAGGTCTAACCTTGTCTGTGGTATTCTGAGTAGGATTCAATGATTGAATGACTGTGACGTGCTTCAAACTCCTAGCAGGCGGGGCGTTAGTGACAGACGCAAAAGAATCGCTAGATTCTATTCCGGCCTGACCGAGAACCGACAGATGATTAGCCATGCTGTGACAGAGCATAGGAACGTTTTCACTGAGAGGATGGGAGGTAGCCACTGACAATGGTGAAACCCTACATAAGCTTGCCATGGAAAGGAGTAAGAAGGATTGGATGAAGACAGTAGGAAAGCAGAGAGACGGAAGGGAAGGCATCTTCATGCGCTTATCTGAAGTTCCTACCAATGAATTACATAAGTACCTCTATCTTTATCTTTATGTTTTTATGCGTTCATCATTATATCCATTTGAGTTTGCCTGACTAAGATTTACAAGATGACCATAGCTTGCTTCATACTAACAATCTCCGTGGGATCGACCCTTACTCGCGTAAGGTTTATTACTTGGACGACCCAGTGCACTTGCTGGTTAGTTGTGCGAAGTTGTGTTAATGCCATGGTATTGAACACCAAGTTTTTGGGGTTCATGACCGGGGATTATGAGAGTTGTGAAAAGTATTGTTCACAATTTCGCGCACCAGATAGCAACACTATAACTTAGGCACATTGATAACTTCCCACTCATTAACCCTTTTGATAATATACATTGCATTTAATTTCTTCTAGAGCTTATTGATGCTTAATCTGTTTCTCTTTTTGGTTGGGCCCATTTTAAAACAAAAACACAGCTCTATTTTTTCATAGATAGATAAATCCACAGATAAATGTTACAAACATTTATTTTGGAGTTCTCAATAGCATCATTTTAGCTATTTATTTTATATATTTTTTTCTTGATAACAAAAGAAAGAATACCATTAATGTATTATAATTATGGAACCACTGAAATTGGAGTAGTATTATAATTGAATTCATTCATTCCTTTTTTTTATAAATAGTCAAACGGGTTTGAATATACTAGTATAGTAGTATACTATCTTTGACCCATATCCAGAGGATCTTATTCTTTCCATATCTCAAGGCCCACACTTAAGTCAAACTTTGAAGTGGTTATTCTAAATATTTAAATACCTAGTCACTCCTTAACCCCACTCCCACGCTAACTGAATCCTTATTTTCACTCCCCAAGCCGTCGGATCAAATCAGCATAGTCGGCATTGTTGCGCCCTTAGCTCCCTCACGGCGGTACCATCAGTCAACTCCTCTTCCACACGGTTGTCGTCCTCGTTAAGGTAACAACTTCCACCTCTATCATGCTAATACTTATGTGCCTAATATTGGATGAGCCCTTATGCTCGTTGAGATTCTGACCCTTTCTATTCGCATGCAATCAATCCATCGTATTTAATTTTTTTCAACCTACCACTAACTCCCCTTCTATGTGGGTACAAATATTCACAGATAAATTATAATTGGCTTTGGGGAGAGGGGGGATTGCATGTTCATATCTTAAACGTCACTATAAAAAGGGATTAAATAATTAGCCTTTGTTAGTTTGATCTAATTTCTGATTTAATTTTTCACAAGGGGTAATGATGGCTATTAATTTTAGGCCTATTTTCATGAATAAAAAAATCGTAATGGTAGTGGTGAATCTAATGGAGTAAGTGGTGCTAATGCAAAGAGAGAATAATAACTTTATGGAAATTTAACTTAATTAATTCTTTTGCTGAATATTAATGATGGCGGTTAATTTTAAGTATAGTTTCTTAGTTAAAAATATCTGGAATGTTTGCAACTGTAATAAATAGGAATATTAATAATTGTAATTAATAATCTAATGTACTGGACATGGCTTATGCAATTAGAGAATTAAGAAAACTCATAATTTATTTATGCTATGTGTACTGGGTTTCATTGTCCCAATAGAATTAAGAAAACTAGTAATTTATTTATGCAATGGCTGGATCATTTGGAAAAAGAGATTATATTAATGTAATTAATATATGTACGTATATATACTGGTATATATATTGGGAGTAATGCTATTAGCCTAAGACGCGATGGCTCCTTTACCAGCCTGTTGAGGTAGATAATTTTAACATGAGATAAAAGTTTATGTTGGCATGCTACATGTGTTTACATTAGGATTTTAAGATGCCCAAGAAAGCTCGCTTCAAGAAAAACGCAAGAGTGTCGCCACCGCGTCAGCAGCCTATAGCTGCACCTCCTGTGTCTCCACCATCCGATGACGATGACTGGCTCATCCCTCCACCCCCCAATAATGGTGGTGTCTCTAGTGGGGCTATTCTGCAACCCTTTCGTCCACCCAGGAGCGAACCAAGACCTGTGTCACATGCCGCTAGTGGTTCACAAGTGACGGAACCGTGCAATGAAGACATTGACTCAGAGGCGCAAGAGGTAGATTCGTTTGAGGAACACATTGAAAGGATTTTAGAGAATTCTGATGCTGAAAAGCGCAAAGGACGAAAGACCACTGAGTTTTGGAATGTTGATCTCATTGGTAACCGGTGTTGAACCATTAAACTTTTTAATTGCTTAGCTAATGATATACTTAGGTATGGCTTACATGTTGGGCACGTTGAACATGTAAATACCATTTTTTTAATTTTTTATAGATTCTGAAGGAATTGTCAAGCCAGCTAAAATGAGTGTGAGAGAGGCTATGGAGCAGTCTCTTAATGGTAGCAAGATCATATTGAGGTTCAATGAAGAACTGCAAGCAGTCGGAGATAGAGCTGGCCTGTTGAGTGGCATTCTAGGAGCGCTGGGTTCTGATTATAGCAAATTTCCTATCTGTGAAAAGAGTTGGGCAAAGGTCTAGGGCAAAGATAGGGTTTATGATGATTGCATAAAGGTAATGACTTTCGGCGTTGTTTAATCATATCAAACCTTAGAACTTGCAACTACTTACAGCTGAACTTTGTCGTCGTGGGAGATGTTCCACTTTCAGGATAGTAGTGGTATAATCAAGAAAACACTTTTACAGCAAATGGGAAAGTCCTGGAAGGACACAAGGGGGAGGCTATATAACTCCCATTACAAACCATTATGGACACTTGAGCAGAATCTTGAGAAGCGCCCGGAGGGAATTCCTAGAGAGCACTGGAAGTGGTACATTGACTATCGTAATGATCCTGCGACAAAGGTACCCCATTAATTTAATTATGATGAAATCCTTTCAAGTCTGAACATGCAATTTTGATCATTTTTTGATCTGATCTGATATATATAAATAGTTTTATTAAAGTTGATTTGAATTTGAACCCTGTTATTTAATATACATGTTTAATTAAATTTAATATAAACATATATACTCAGCACATGTCAGGGTCCAGTAAGAATGTTTGGATAAAATCATAATATACACTTGCATGATAATGAGATTGATGTACACCAAATTTCATTAGTACAACCTTGTTGTTTGTATGTTACCGTATAGGACTTTTGTTTTAATGTGAGTACCCCTATTATTATAATTTATGCAATATTATAATTGTTATTGGGCTGTCACAGATGCCTGGTAAAGCTTTTTTTATAGAGGTTGTATTTGCATATTAGAAATATAATAACATTGTTAATTACTTATATATGTAAATAGGGCCCGCATGCATATATGCTACATAATTATATTTATTACTTTAGTGAACAGCAGTTTATTGTTGATTTTTAATAGGCGAAATGCAAGCAAAACAGGCTGAATCAAAAGAAGCAACTTTACACACACACTGGCGGTTCTAAAAGCTTGGCTAGGGCAAGAGAAGAAGAGGTAATATAAATTTGTAGTCAAGTATAACTGGCATTTAGTGTTCATTTATTTAAATAGTAAAACAACATAGAATTATTGGAAAACTCTAAAGAAGTGAGATTCATGGCATAGATTATATTGTCACAGTCAGAAAAGCAAGGGAGGAAAGTTGGTAAAGGAGAAATATTTATCCTAAAGCACAAAAGATCTGATGGAAGTTATATACATGAAGAAGCTCGGAAGATTGGTGTAAGTACAGATAATCATTTATGCTGTATCATGTTGGGTTTAGTTATTAGAATGTCTTGAGAATGCTATTAGCCTAGTGAGATTGTGTAATTTTATTCATGCTGGCAGGAAAAAATACATGAGATTGAGCAGCTGGATGAATCTACAAGATTATTGTCACAAAATGATTCACTTGCCCAAGCTCTCAGTAAAGAGCACCCGGGTAGAGTGCGTGGGATGGGACACGGGCCGACACCAAGTCAACTCTTCCGTCCGAGTTCGCAGCCGCCGGTGGATAGAGCTCAAGTAGAAGAGACCCAAAGGATGCTGCGTGAACTACAGGCGGAGGTGACAACCGCAAACTTGAAGTGAAAAGCAATGGAGGATGAATTAGAAGCTGAGAAAACGAAGAGGCAGGCAATAGAGAGTGTGCTGAGTTATCTAGTCCAACAGCATTGTGGGGAGCTGCCTCCGGACATCGCTGCACGGATGAATTGTTTGGACGGACATGGCAGAAAATAGAGATTAGGCTATATGTGATACTCTGTCTTTCAGTATATGTTTAGTTTATGTTAAGTATGCAGCATTAATTATTAGCCAAGTACTTTACCTTTTTGGGTGACTATTAAAATACTCTATTGACATTATTAAAATATATATGTTAATTTGCTTCGCAGTTAAATATTCATGAGCTATTTTTCCATAGTGCAGAATTTTAGATATAAAAAAAGGTATAATAATATTTAAATAAAAAGGATGAAAGAAAAAATTAATAAAATATAAATAAAAAGTTTAAAAAAAATTAAATAACGATAACATTGTTTAGATAAATTCAAATATATAAAAAAATTATCCAGGTTTGTAAAATCAAGCAAAGTAAATTATTAAATAAAATAAATCAGACTAGCTGCGGTTTTAAAGTGCCGCGAATAACGTCTCTAAAAAAATAGCAACTAGCGGCGGTTCTAAACCGCCGCGGATAAATAACCGTTTTAAATTTGCGGCGGTTGGTAGTTGTCGCAAACACTCTCGAGAAATCACCTTGGATGATATAGCGGCGGTTATAAACCGCCGCAAAACCATTAGCCGCAAAATTCATGATTTGCTGCGGTTATGCCAGCGGTTGCTGGAAACCGCCGCAAAGTGTAATTGCCGCGCCTTTATGCCTTGCGGTTCCCGTTTCGCTGCCAATCTGTTTAGCGGCTGTTTCAAACCGCCGCAATTCGGCAATTAAACCGCCGCTAATCTCCGTGCGTCCTGTAGTGTATAGACAATTACAGGCGAGAAATACAGCTGCCAGGAAATCGACTCGAGGTACTTCTCTTCACACTGCAGGAGGCACCACCTTTCCAGAAGCGAGGTTACGCTTGGTAAGTTGCTTATAGAATTTGTAATTTATATTTATATTATACAGAATTTGAATATAAATTGATAAAATAAATAATATGTATTTGCATGCACTATACATAGAAAGGACACAGTAGATAGCCTGCTTTATAATTCCTACTAATTATTAGATATTAGATTTGGTTGTCCCTAGTGAATCTATTAGAAATGCAAACAAGGTTGTCCCTGATCTAGGCTTATGAATCTAGAGTAATCCGGGGCCTATGATTCACTTCCTTGGTCACTTAATGCACTTAATGCACTTCATGGGAACCTGTGCTACTTGATTGCTGTTGCTATTTTTAATTCAGTTGTGAAACTTTCAGCCACTAAATCAATCATCTAAGAGTAGATATTGTTGCTGTCTTTCTACATGGGTATGGCATTACTACCACATATAGAAGTAAAGAATTTGTTCTTTAGTTCAGTATTTGTTTAGGTACCAATTGTTTATTCAAGCTATTCCCTTGCATTTTGATTGTTTTTTCTTCCCTTCCCTTTAGTTATCAAAACTTAATACATCTCCTGAAGTTGCTTGATTTTCATGAGGTTTATCATTAGTAGTAAGGTTCTGCACGAATTTCCTTGCTTATTTTATATCCAAATCTTCTGCATATGTAGATATGATTGAATTGGTTATTTGGTTATGCTTTGGTAAGCCTTAATCAATAGAGAGTGAAATCCGTTCTTAATAATGATCTTGATCTAGTTTCTTCTTGAATTGATGTAAACTGCTGAGTTTTATTTTCTGCTTAATCAATTGCTTAGTACAATACATCCCATATTACATGATAATTTGGTTACATTATGTAGAATCATTCGCTTGGAAGACAATCACGTATGGATGAGTTTTTTGAGCACACTCATACTCGCAAAGAGGATAGGACTCAATGGGTTGATGAACACTCCCAAAAGACAAAGGTAACTTACCTTTATTAATTGTAACTATTTTGTTATCAAATTGTTATACATTATTAATACTTATAGTAGTTTATCAATCATTTCTCCTCATTCTAGGATATATTTCAAGAGCGTATGTTTCAGGCCGAGCAAGAGCGGCAGGTTGCTATAGAGGCTGGTGTAATTGATCCACCGCCTGTCTCTGAGAAAAGCATATGGATTGAGACAGTGGGTGGAAAACGAAGAGGTAGGGTATATGGCATGGGTGAGGTAAGGGACTCTTCCATGGTGCGGCCTCGAGTTGATGGGCCAACCACGACCACCAGCGCTGATGTTTTGGATCTTAGAGAACGAATCATAATACTCAATAGGAAAGTTGAACAACATGCCGCTAAATATAGAGAGCTTGAAGACCGCTACCAAAGGGAGAAAAGAGAGTGGCAACAGACTGTTGAATCCTTGCGTGAGGATCTCAACACCAGTAACTCACAGATAGATCAATTTAGTCATCAGTTGAGCAGTTTGACTGAGTATGTGAGAGCCATGGGTCCTAGTAGTTCTGGATCACGTGTTCCCCCACCTCCTCCTTTTACTTTCCCAAGCTCTCAGAAAAGCACAGCCCCAGCCCCAGGTAGAAAACTCCCACCTATTCTGCAGCGACCAGGACAACCACAGAGTTCCCAAAGGGAGGATGATTCTGACGATTTTGATGACTCAGATGATTATTTAGACGAGTATGAGTAGGTTATTTAATTACTTTACTTTGAATATTTTATATTATTAGTAGATTGCAATTTAAACGAATATAACTCTAAGTTTAGTTATTTATCTTGTCTTGAGTCTTTATGTTAGAGGGTTATTTATTATTTTGATAAGTTTGTAAACTCATTATCTAATATTTAGTATAAATTTTATTTTTATATTTAAAAGTTTATTTGTCTTGTTATCTAATATTCTGTTTAAATTTTATTTTTATATTTAAAAGTTTATTTGTATTAACGGTTTACTATTTTTCAAATAGAAAAAAAATAAAACATATAACTATTAAAATCGACGGCAAAGTTGTCGCTTTTAAAAGTTAAAATAGACAAATCTAAATAATTAAATCGTCGGCAAAGATGTCGATTTTATTCAAGCACATATCGACGGCTTTGACGTCGATTTTATTAAACATATTATAGACAAAAGTGTTGTCGATTTTATTGAGTTAAATATCGACACAAAGGCTGTCGATTTTATTGAATCAATTATCGACAAAGAGGACGTCGATTTTAAATAATAATATCGACGGCAATGTTGTCGATTTTATTAAGAATGTAAAATTCTCACACCCATATTACAGACGGAACCAACGTCGATTTTATTAAATTATTATCGACGACCATGAAAGCCGTCAATTTTATAAGCATTTTGAAAAATCGACAGGCTTTATAGCGACCAATTGCGCCGTCTATTTTGCCGTCGAATTTCAATATTATCGACGACTAAACCGTCGATTTGGCCGTCGATTTTAACGACTTTTCTTGTAGTGATTTTTTTTCTTGATTCTCTTCTAATTTCTCCATATTATTATTAGACCACTTTTGTCTTTTTTTTTTATATATTTCTTCTTTTTATTATAGGTTACACTTCAAACTCAGTTTGTCCCTGTTTTTTGTGATGGATAAATTTTTATATGAAAAATTTTAGAGATCATCAAAATTTATTATTTTTATTTATTAATTAATTATCAATTTTTAAAAATATAAAATAAAATATATTATTTGATTACTAAATTAAAAAAATTAAATTAATAACTAAATAATAATAAATTCTAATAATTCTCAAACATTTCTCTTTTCAAATTATTGTTCGATAATGTGAACTTTAACTTCGTTAGTAATGTTATAAAATTGAATTTCATTACACGATAACTTTATTAAATGGAATAACCATTATAGGATTTAATAATGACGATCCACGTAAAAACTCTACACAATTCGTATATCATGATTCAAATGCATTATTTCCATAATCTTCACAAGATATTTAAAAACATAAAACAAAAATAAAAATGAAAATAAAATCATGCATTCTCTTTCTTCCTCTGTTACTTCTTATTCTACCGTTGTTATATTTGGTTTCATAGCACTTAGTAAAATTATAAAGTAAAACAACAAACTTATTTAGAACATAATTTAAATAAGAGGTATAATAACACTTGCAGAAAAGTTCAGGCGTAAAGCATAGTTCGAACAGGAAAAAAAAAAAAAAAAAGACGGACCAAAAAGATAACCTAAAGAAAAAACAAATCACGAAATATTTTATAATTCTTAATAATCAATCTTGATAATTCTTAATATTTGATCATTCTTAAATATTCTTAATAATCATTCTTAATCACAAAATATTTTATTGTTCCTAATAATTCTGACCAATGCAGGTCTCTTTTAATTATTAAATTTTTCTAACGGCTCTATACACTAATTTTCTCTTAAAGCAATGTTACTCTTTAGACTTCATAAATTTTAAATAATTTATAAATTTACTCTCTCGTATAATTCATATTACAATTACATTAATAGTAACAATTCACAAAAGTATTTTCGTTTATCTGACATTTTAATTAGGGTACAGAAAGATTCATAATATATTCTCACACTTTAATAAAAAAATTTATAACATATTCTCTTAATTTTGGTGAGTCAAAAAAATACAGAATAAAAAATAACATGAGTTACACACTACTTACACTTAAAAAAATTAAATTGTACAAATTTGTTAACAAAAATTTTAAAAAAATCCTGTAAATTTAAATTTAAAAATAAAATATTTTATTTTATTTTATTAAAAAATTTATTAACGAAAATTTTAATTTTAAATAGTAAGATTTTTAACAAGCCCTTAAATTAAAAAGAATCTCCCCAGACCCCCACACAATTTGGCAAATGAAAAATCCTGTTCTTCGTGCGAAATCTAATTCTCCTCCTCTCACCCTTTTCTGCGCCCACTTTTTTAAGATTCTAACTGCTTTGTTCTTCACATTTTTTCATTGATTGCTTCTTCACATTTCTTCATTGATTGCTGATGTTCGTGGTTATGTCTCTGCTGTTCGCATTCCATTACTGCTGTTGTTCGCAATCATAGTTGCAGCTGTACTTCTATGCAAAGATAACAATTTGATAATACACACAGATGGAAACTATTAGAATTTATAACCTGATTTTTAAATTGCATGTGTGGTAGAAAATAAAAGAGGAATTTGTTGCGATGATTATACAGAGCTTTATTTCTTTAGGTTAATGTGTCCTCCATTTAAAAGAATTGCTACTTGAGTCTCTCTCCAACGCTGACTCCATCACCATTTGCAAAGAGAAGAACTTGTCCTCATTTCTCTCCAAACAGAATTTTACCGTTACCTTTATGTGTTCAATATGTATGTCCCTTTTGATGTAATGTCTAGTTGATAAAAAATTCTACTATGAAAATTCGTTGAGAACTTTGATCTTCTTATTAGCTTCTTCCCTATGGCTAAGATTGTTAAGGACTTTAATAAGGAATTTATAAGCTTAATTTTCCTTCCAATTTTTGTAATGATAGACTTCAAATGTTGCAATAATAATGAGTGCTTATCACTAATATGCTTGAAGTACTCTTGATTACTATTGTTGTTGTTAATAAGTCTTGAAAATGGATTACTTAAGAATATGAATAAATTGATCCCGGAAATTATAATATTGAAATTTTCTAAGGATTCATCATCGTCAACAACAATAATAATAATGTCTAGTGCCCTTTGTATGAATTGGTAATTGGATTGGACTTGTTTGATGCTTTTGAGAATATGGATGCAAATGTTTAAAGCCTGTAAGTGATGTCAAAGTAACTTAACACCATACTCCTTAGTTCTTGATGTGATCTCTTTGGAAAAGATTCTTGTTGTGTTGTCAAGAATGGAAGGTATAGATTCTTGGTATGGTTCAAGGAGTCTCTCTGATAAAAGTTTAATCTGGTTGAAATAATTATTAATGAGTAATTCATGAGCTTTATTAAGGAAATTAACATAGGATTTTGTCCTTAAAGCCATTTGGTACTCCTCATGGAAGTTCATGTTTTTTTGTTCATCTTTAGGGTCCTTCAATCCTCCTGATGATGCATGCTGCAAATTAAATAAATGAAAAAAATTATATCTATGGTACCAAGTTAATGTTTTCTATCTCTTTTTTCTCCGTGATGATACCAAGTTATTCTTAAGAAGCTTGATACATTCAAAGATTATTTAGTTGTTATACTGAACGATGTAAAACTTATACTATCATTCAATTAGATGCTTGTGTTTATGTGACTTTTTAGATAGTGGGTGGTTAAGTCAAATATTTTTACAAATATAGCAATACATAATAGGATGTTTGTACATATGTATTGATATTTTTTACATTCATCGTGCATACAAGTTATATTTATGCTTTTTTAATTAAAAAAAGAGTTTACGTTGGAATTTATTTTGCTAGACATAAAAATTATTCATTAATCTTCATCTAAAAATTTAATCTTTTTAGTTTCTAGTGAAATTGGCTCCTGACAATCTGACATTGTAGTAGAGCTCCTATAATCATTTAGTCTCCGGTTTGTTTCTACTACTATTCTTTGAACTAAAATGTTGAATTTTAGTACATTTTCTGCTACTATTCTTTGAATTAAAATGTTGAATTTTAGTACATGAGGGATCATCTTATTTTCAGTACATGCAAATCTTGCTTTGCTTCTTCATTCTGTAATACCACATGCATGATTTGAATGAAGTTTTATTTTGAGATAATTAGATTTAGTGTGTATATACATTTTAAGGTTTGAATTTTCTTGCTCTTCCAACTCTGAAGGTAATTGATTGTGCATTATTACACAGTTCTACTTGTATGTGTTTATTTTTTTCTGTTTGTACTTAATCACCTTAAGAAAGATCATTGGATTATAAATTCATAATCAATTTCCATGTTTCTTATGGTAGTTACTTATGAGATCCCTTATATTATTACTATGTGAATATTTATGTACATTATTACTGATCACGAATTCAGAAGAAAAATCTAGCTGAATTTTATCAACAAACTACTAGTATTCTTATTAAAAAAGTATCATACTATTATTAAATTATTGACATCAACAAAGAAAGAATGAATCTAGCAAAATCAAGTAGAACCTCTTCCGATAATATCACAAGTAATGCTAACAAGATAAAAAAACTAAATTTGTTTAATTTTTTAGTTATCTAACATTTTCGTACTATCACATACTAAAGTCAGCAAAATATATATATATATATATATATATATATATATATATATATATATTATCTTTTTTCTTTTTATTTGTTGATGCACATACTAAACTAAATATTTTTTTATTTTTGAAAATTGTTCTTGCAATATTTGAACAGTTGATTTGGCATATTTGTTGCTTCTATTTCATTGATACATTCGGTTTTAATCCAAACTATTGTGTTGAATCTTTTTACAAGGTAATTTTCAAGCTCAATAGAGTAGTTACATGTTTTTTATTCTGAATAAAATAGTTATTGTTGTTAAATTCTATGTATCTCATTTTTGGAATTTTATTAGTTTATACGCATCCTCCCTTCTAGGTTATAGTAATTTTTTTTCTACTTTTAGTTTATTTAATTGATTGGCAATGACAGAACTTCAAAAATATTTTTTAGGGACTGAAACGTGAACATAAAAAACACATAATAACATTTACATGAAAATAAAATTTATAAAATATAACTCTTTTTAAAGTTTCTTACCAACATAAAAATAAATGATTAATTGTATAGATAAATATTTTAAAATAGTTTAGAATGGTATTTTTCGATTCTTGAATGGTTTAAAACATCCAATAATTAAATTAGAACTTAATTTTTTATACTTAGAATGCTTGACATAAAAAATTAGAATATTTAATGAATATTGAATATATTTTTGACAAAATTTAATTAAAAAACTAACCCAGTATAAAATAATACCAAATTAATTATATATAAAATAATTATTCAAATTCTTAAAGGTGATACGAAAAAATATATTTACTTCGAATGAAGTTTAGAAGATTAAAACTTCAAAGTTACAACTTGTTAAAATTCTCTATTAGTCTACACCAATAAAATGACACCAATATTTAGAAAATATTTTAATATTTTTGTGTAAAAAAATTTAAAGAAAATCAATAAGACATAAAATAGCATCAAAGAGACAAATTACTTATTATAATGATTATGATTATGAGTTTTAATGTAGTAATTCCTTTACAAAAATAAATTACTTATTTCTTTTCTATGTTACAATTTTGTTTACTTTTTGGTTGAATAAATTAGTTATAAATGGATAGAATGCGGATTGAAAAACCTCGAACAACAAAGAAATACAAAAATGGCATAATTAGATTCCTTAATTTTGCTTTTGTGAGAGTGACCATTTGAAATAGAATATGTTGTCCATGTTCACGATTTGCATTTGAAAATGACATAAAAGAGACACAATTCTAGATCACTTACTCTTAGAGCTGTTTCCCAAAACTAGGTTGTTTGAAATCATCATTGTGAGATATAACCTGCTGAGCCAAGTAGTCTAGAAGTGCAAGCGACACCTTACCAAGAGAATCCGCTAGATACATTAATAAATGATGTATTCGGCCATTACGGGGATGCAGGTATAACGGGAATATGAATCTTTTAAAATTACAGAAATAATTTGTCATGATATATTCGGCCAAGAAATTATGTAACTATGCCAACTCTGAAAAAAAAAAACCAATTACCTCTATAACACTGCCAACGACAACCATCCATGCTGAGTAACAGCGTATGGATTGAGCGTTGGTTTTCATGAATTGAAGAGAAGTCTCTACTGACGCTTCCTTTGTTTGCATTGCGAGCAAACTTTATGTGTTAGCTCTGGTGACGGTGCAGACATTGGGTACCGGTAAGCAGAAAGATGGACGGAGAGAGATCTGATAAGGGAGGAGAATAGTTTTATTTATTTTCATGCCCTTATTCCTTTCACTGCGCCATATAATATGACACATCTTTTTTTTCTCAGAACCCATACATAATGTTTTTTTTATTTTGGACAGCTTCAGGCCCCATTACCAGTCCCCAACTGACCGAACCCGCAACCCGACCGACTGAATATGAAAAAAAGAAAAACGACGCCTCTCCTTCATTCTCCATGACTGCCGCTGCTGTTATTCATTATGCTTAAAGAAGACTTAAAATTATTTGGCAAATAAATAATTAAAGAATTAATTTCCACCCAAAGGTGGGCACAAGAAAATCAAAAAGACATATATGTAAAGGAACAAAAACATATGAGCTATCTATATGCATATGCTCGAATAATGGTTATTCAATTTTCTTTTTAATTGTCATTTAGGGTCAGGGAGAAAGAAAGACTGTAACTCCCTCCACACATATAAACCATTTAGATATCTCTTTGTTTAGTGACTAACTAATTAAAAAAAAGTAAGCAAAGCAAAGAGAAGAGAGAAAGGAGTTTCAGCAGAGGTACAGAATAAGAGTTTGCGTCAGTAGCATCTTTCTTGAGATCCATCTGAAGAGCAAACCAATGTTCGAACCATCCATGTGAAATGTCATCTACATCTGAATTCTAACAGTCTCTCTTAACACTAAGAGAAACAAAAAAATTTCATTTTTTGTAATTATTCTAATACAATTTCTTTTGCAGTAAGAGGAAAAACCGTTAATCTCTTCTCTAGTGCTGAGAAGACGATTAGCAACATCACAAAACTAAATGGTGGTGCATACAGATAGAAATGATACCAATAGATAAAACACTGAACCCTCGTTGATCCTTACGCTGGATGTCTATAAGAAAATGAACATACAGTAACACTCAATTGGTACATGACATAGGAACATACTACCCTAGATTGGTAAAATTGCTAGTTCCATTATCCCATATTTAGTAAAAAAAATTTCAAATCATACAAACTTAATTAGGTTTCATAGGTCACAGTTTTAACCCCTTTCAACCAATAATAAAGACGTGAAAACTTAATAGGTTATACATTCTTAGAGATCTCTTTTTATCAGTCAGAAAACTTCAAAAATTTTGTTTTAACGCATTAAACTCATTATTAAATGGCCAAATTCTGTTTTGAGCTCAGTATAAAAAGATAACTTCAAAAAGAAATTAACAAACAATTTATTTTAAGTACTTAAAAATAAAGATTCGTTAAAAGGATAGATGAAATTTAACCCAATTGAACAAAAAAGATTTCTTAATAATTTCATTTTTTGAGTAGTTTTTATATAACTTTTTATGTAGTTGTGTTAAAAATAATTTTTTTCGAATAAAATAACAGATATATTAGTATAAGATTCATGAAATAACTGTACTCATTAATAATTTATCATGTACCAAAAGTGTTGTTAGTTTTTTATCTGATTAATTATAATTATTGTTTAATTAACCATTTTTATGTCATATTTTATTAAGCTTGGCTTGGGTTGAAGTAACTTATGTCGTTGGTTGACTCTAAATCTTTCCATTCAAATTTTTTTACCACTCAATTCAGTTACTAAAGGCACTGAAATTAATTATGGTATCTACAATTTGTATTTAGCTTCAAAATAATCATCCGACGATCACATTCTGTAAATGATGTTTATAGTCTATATGTTACTATCATAGCCATTTTTTTATTTTTTTTACTCTTATAAAGCTTAAATATATCAGTGAAAAATGACTATTTACTTTAGACAATACGGATCCATTTCTTAGAATACAAATAATCAAATTCTCGCTAACCTATAATAGTGCTATTATATGCTCTCAAAAGGTTTATGGCAACCCAAGAACATTGGATCAAAGGAAAAGAAGAAATTCTGAGGTTTCGACTATATGACGAGCAGGTAACAAAATACATGTAATATTATGTCTTGTATCTTAAATAGCTTATGAGGGAAAACATTTAATTTTAGATGTAACATGCAATATAGGGAGATAGAGCTCTACCACCACGTTTTGTAACAATTTATAGCCACCAATTAGGGTCTTTATGGTACGTAATTGATGAGTGGGATAATTGTCTGGTGTTGGATCTAGAAAGTAAAACTAAACAGAAGATCATAACTAAGGGTTCAATTGAGCTTATTAGAGATTTCTATTTTGTTGGGAGAGCGACTACTATACAGTTTACTTATGCGAGTTTCGGGATATTTTAATGTTCATTGTGCAATTAAATGAACCAACCTTTTAAAATTGATTTGGATAAAAACTTTTAAGTGAGGGACCGATTGGACCAAAATATATTGCATAATGTAGAAAGAGCATTTCATCTAAAGTACGGCAGCAACAGTGATGCCTCATCACCTGATGTTATGGTACTATCCAAGTCCGAACCATCTGAGCTTTAGGACTCGTCAGATGAAAATGAAGATTTAACAATGGATGGTAAAAGCCCTAATACTCTAAAAGTTATGTGGGATCAAAGCTATTCATAAGTTGAGTTTCGCAAACAAAGTTCTGAAAGAGAAGAAATACCTGACAGCGGATAATGTGACACTTAATTTTTGTTTTCACCCATAAATTTTATTTTTGGATAACATTGAACTACATTTTAGAATAGAGACTAACAATTTAAAGTATCCACAAGTAGATACATTCCATATGCTTACTATAGGAAGACCTTGATATGTGCTGACCTGATTGGAAGTATATTGACAAGTTGATTCTAAATAATTCATCTCAATTTTATGCAAACACGTCAAATTTTGGTTATTCATTTATGATAGATAACCTTAACAAATTCTCCATAAACACTAACAATGGTTCATTTGTTGTAGTACCTGGGTATTAATTTTGCTGCACATCTTATTCTATCTGAATATTGTTCGATTTGGCAGATCGTTGGTCCACCTTCTAGCAGAGACAACGTCTTTTTTTTCATCTACTCAAGAGTGAAGGGAGAAATATAGAGTAAAAGTTCGGGGTTGAATGGACCGAATGTTGTAAAATGTATAAGTTGAAGTATTATCCTGAAGTTGGATTTCCTGCGCAACCGCTAGATAGATCTGATAATTGAAAGATTTAAAAGCGTGTGGGTGATTTGGATCTTAAGCTGTATCTTGACCATATTTTGAATTATGTCATGAAATGTATTATTCATATTTTATCCTGTTATCTATAACTATGTGAGAACTCCTATTTGAATATGACCAACAATGACAACTAACCACTGGTCTTTACATGAACTCTATATTATAATGAGTAAACTAAATGTATATCTTAGTATATACATTGTGTATATCTTACTCATTATATTATAGAATTCATGTAGATACCAATTGTTAGTTGTCATTGTTGGTCATATTCAAAATAAGAGTTCTCATATAGTTATAGATAACAAGAAAAAATATGAACAATATATTTCATGACATAGTTTAAAATATGGTCAAAGTAAAGTTTAAGATCCCAATCACCTACACACTTTAAAATCTTTCAATTATCAGATCTATCTGACAGGTCCGCAGGAAATCCAACTTCAGGATAATGTTGTCCTTTGCCTTTAACTTATACATTGGACAACATTTGGTCCATTCAACCCCGAACTTTCACTCTATATTTCTTCCTTCACTCCTGAGTAGATAAAAAAATATGTTGTTGCCTCTGCTAAAAGGTGGACCAACGATTTGCCAAATTGAACAATGTCCAGATAGAATAAGATGTGCAACAAAATTAACACCCAGGTACTGCAACAAATGAACCATTGTTAGTGTAGGAAGAATTTGTTAAGATTATCTATCATAAATGTATAACCTGAATTTGACGTGTTTGCATAAAATTGAGATGAATTATTTAGAATCAACTTACCAATCTACTTCCAATCAGGTCAGCACGTGTCTGCGTCTTCTTATAGTAAGCATATGGAGTGTATCTGCTTCTGAATATTTTAAATTGTTAGTCTCTATTCTAAAATGTAGTTCAATCTTATCCAGAAATAAAATTTATGAGTAAATACAAAAATTAAGTATCACATTACCCATTGTCAAGTATTTCTTCTCTTTCAAAACTTTGTTTGCTCAACTCAACTAATGAATAGCTTTGATCACACATAATTTTTGGATTATTAGGGCTATTACCTTCCATTGTTGAATCTTTATCTTTATCTGACGAGTCCTGAAGTTCACATGGTTCGGACTCGGATAGTACCATAACATCAGGTGATGAGACGTCACTGTTGTTGCTGTACTTTAGATGAAATGCTCTTTCTATATTGTGCAGTATATTTTGGTCCAATCAGTCCCCCACATAAAATTTATTCGGAACAATTTTAATAGGTTAGTTTATTTCATTGCACAGTAAAATGAAAAATATCCCAAAACCCGCATAGGTAAACTGTATAGTAGTCCCTCTCTCAACAAAATAAAAATCTCTAATCAGCTCAATTGAACCCTTAGTTATGACCTTTTGTTTAGTTTTACTTTCTAGATCCAACAGCAAGCAATTATCTCATTCATCAATTATGTAGCATGAGGACCCTAATTGGTGGCCATAAATTGCTACAAAATGTGGTGGCAGAGCTCTGTCTCCCTATATTATATGTTACATCTAAAATTAAATGTTGTCCCTCACAAGCTATTTAAGATACAAGACATAATATTACATATATTTGTTTACCTGCCCGTCGTATCGTCAAAACCTCAGTGTCCCTTCTTTTTCTTTGATCCAGTGTTCTTGGGTTGCCATAAATCTCCTGAGAGCATATAACAGCACCATCATAAGTTAGCAAGACTTCAATTATTTGTATTCTAAGAAATGGACCTGTACTGCCTAAAGTAAATAGTCATTTTTCTCTGATATATATAAGCTTTATAAGAGCAAAAAAAAAAACAAAAAAGGCTGGCTATGATAGTAACATGTAGACTACAAACATCATTTACGAAATGTGATTGTCGGATGATTATTTTTAAGCTAAATACAAATTGTAGATACCATAATTAGTTTTAGTGCCTTTGGTAAATGAATAAAGTGGTAAAGAAATCTGAATTGAAACATTTAGAGTCAATCAATAACATAAGTTACTTTAATCCCAAGCCAGGCTTAATAAAATATGACATAAAAAATGGTTAACTACACAATAATTATAATTAATCAGATAAAAAAATTAACAATACTTTTGGTACATAATAAATTATTAATGAGTACAATTATTTCATGAATCTTATGCTAATATATCTGTTATTTAATTCGAAAAAAATTATTTTTAACACAACTATCTAAAAAGTTATATAAAAACTACTCAAAAAATGAAATTATTAAAAAATCTTTTTTGTTCAATTGGGTTAAATATCATCTATCCTTTTGATGAATCTTTATTTTTAAGTACTTCAAATAAATTGTTTGTCAATTTCTTTATGAAGTTGGCTTTTTATACTGAATTCAAAATAGAGTTTGGTCATTTAATAATGAGTTGAATGCATTAAAACAAATTTTTTAAAGTTTTTTGACTGATAAAAAGAGGTCTCTAAGGATGTATAACCTATTAAGTTTTCACGGCTTTATTATTGGTTAGAAGGGGTTAAAACTGTGACCTATAAAACCTAATTAAGTTTGTATGATTTGAAGAGTTTTTTACTAAATATGGGATAAGGGGACTAACAATTTTACCAATCTATAATAGTATATTCCTATGTCATGTACTAGTTGAGTGTTACTGTATGTTCATTTTTTTTATAGATATGCGGAGTAAAGATTAATGAGGGTTCAATTTTTTACCTGTTGGCATCATTCCTATCTGCATGCATCGCCATCCAATTTTGTCATGTTGCTAATCATCTTCTCAGCACCGGAGAAGAGATCAACGATTTTTCCTCTTATTGCAAAGAAATTGTATTAGAAAAATTAAAAAAAATTTTAGTTTCTCTTTGTGTTAAGAGAGACTATTAGAATTCAGATAGAGATGACATTTCACATAGATGGTTCAAACCTTGGTTTGCTCTGCAGATGGATCTTAGGAAAGATGTTGCTGGCGCAAACTCTTATTCTGTACTTCTACTGAAACTCCTTTCTCTCTTCTCTTTGCTTTGCTTACTTTCCTTTTAATTAGTTAGTCACTAAATAAAGAGATGCCTAAATGGTTATTATATGTGTGGGGGAGTTACAATCTTTCCTTCTTCTGGACCCTAAATGACAATTAAAAAGAAAATTGAATAGCCATTATTTGAGCATATGCATATAGATAGCCCATATATATTTGTTCCTTTACATATATATCTTTTTGGTTTTCTTAGGCCTACCTTTGGGTAGAAATTAATTCTTTAACAGTTTATTTGCCAAATAATTTTAACTCTTCTTTAAGCATAATGAATAACATCAGTGGCAGTCATGGAGAATGAACGAGAGGCATCGTTTTTCTTTTTTTCAGATTCAGCCGGTCGGGTTGTGAGTTCCGTCACTTGGGAACTGGTAATTAGGCCTGAAGTTGTCCAAAATAAAAAAAACGTTATGTATGGGTTCTGAGCAAATAAAAGAAGTGTCATATTATATGGCGCAATGAAAGGATAAAGGCATGAAAATAAATAAAACCATTCTCCTCCCTTATTAGATCTCTTTCTATCCATCTCTTCGCTTAATGGTACCCAATGTGTGCACCGTCACCGGAGCTAACACATAAAGTTTGCTTGCGATGCAAACAGAAAAAGCGTCGGTAGTGACTTCTCTTCAATTTGCGAAAATCAAAGCTCGATCTGTATGCTGTTATTCAGCATAGATGACTGTCATTAGCGGTGTTATAGAGGCAATTTTTTTGCAGAGTCGGCATAGTTACACAATTTGTTGGCCGAATACATCATGACATTATAATGATAATTTGGTGTTGTAAATTTAAACTTTAATGAATTTTATTTTTATTAAATTTTGCATTCTAATTAATATTTTATAAAATAAGAAAAAACTATATATATGCATAGTATAAATATTTTGACAGCACATTTCAAATTGCAGGTGTTCACAACTCTCACAAAAGAAAAAATTGTTTTAAGTATATGATATTCGCAGTGGTTTAAAATTTTCCACAACCTGAATCAAAATCGCCGTAACACAGGACCGTTGGATGTCTTTGGAAACCAATGCAATTTAGTTGAAACCGCCGCGAACAGCGAAGGGCAAAAAACCATCGCTATTCAAAGTTTAAAATAGAGTTAGTACCAAAAAAACTCTCGTAATTTATTGCAAGACACCTAATTGCGTCATTTTATTAAACCACCGTTACGCAATTTGTGGGGTTTAAAAATCGCCGCAAATAAGAAAAAAACTCCGCAAATTAGCGTGTTTTGTATAGTGTTAGCTGGAATACTATAACAAGACTGAAATTAGAAGATGGACTAAATTTTAAGGACCTAGGAGCTCAGAATTTGGCGCTATTAGCAAAATAATATTGAAAAGCTGTCTCTCGACCACAATCGTTCCTATCTAGACTCCTCAAAGATAAATATTTTCGATACAATTTTATAATGAATGCAGAGATCGAAGTAGTACCTTCATAGGGGTGGCGTAGCATATTGGAAGGGCGTAAGGTTATTGAAAAGGGATTGATTTGGCGAGTTGGTGATGGGTCCAGTATCCGAATCTTCAATGATCCTTAGCTTGCTCCTCCATATCCTTGTGTTGTCCCTCCATCTGAAGCTTCCAATCTACAAAATCAACTACTATTAATGGTCAAGAACTTAATACTTTCTAATGGTCTGTTTAATCAAACTCTAATTAGAACTATTTTTCTGAGGGTACTAGTCAGCGTGTGTTAGCAACAACAATTAGGGGTAGAGAAGATAAAATTTATTAAGCCATTAATAAAAGTGGTTTGTATGAAGTGAGTACTGGGTACCATGTGACTTATAGGTTCTCGCATCCTCCTATTGAATTTTGCCCAGAGATTATGAGACAACAAAACTTGTGGCGAGAACTGTGGAAGCTGAAAAATCTCAGCGAAGATTAAGATTTTTCTCTGGAAGGGCTTATATGAAAAGCTTCCACTGCTGCAAAAGTTTCGTCATCGCATCCCATCGATTCAACCCACCTGCCGAATATGCTTACAATTCCCAAAAACAATCAATCATTGTATCTTCCATTGTGAGAAATCAATGGAGATTTGGTCAAAATGGGTTTACCGACTGTTAGAAGGGGCACTAAAGACTCTGATTTCTATATTGAGTGGAACTTGAAAATGGGTCTTACGTACCCAACCCAATAACTCGTCTCAAAGGATGATGATGGTGGTTTTGAGCTGGTCCTTATGAAAGGCTAGGAACAGGTTTATCTTTGATAATATATCAACTAGTGTGGAAGAGATAATGGCGTCAACTTTGAAGCTGCAGAAGGAATTTCAACAAATCCTCAATTCCTAATTGATGAGCACTTTGCTTTCTTTTATTTCTCTTATTAGATTATTATATGATGTTATCTCTATAGTAGAGTATTGAGAGTCTTCCGTTTCTTTTGCTTGTCCCATATATGGACACTTATATATTTCTTTCATTTTATGAATGGAATTATCAGACTTTAGAAAAAAAAACAATTCACAAAAATGTAACATGATTTTGTTCTTGTCTTTTCCCCCCAGATTGCTAGCAATTATTAGCAGTTCATATTTTTTTTGTTGCCTACAGTATTTTTTAACTCAATAAATTAAGGACTAATCCATTGTGTATTTAAATTCTATTTAAGGATTTATCGCTGGCTAATAGATTACTGCATGCCTAAGGCGGGATTGGAACCCTCAACTTATTTAAATGGACGAATGAGTTGATTACTCGACCAACCCAAATTAATTAGCATTTCATATTTTTATTGACCCAACCTTGTAATGGGATTTCACACTGTGAGTGCCCAACCATCATCTTTTTGGTGTGATCCACCCAAAAAAAAAATAATTCGAGCTTTTTTCTTTTTCATTCACGACCCACATGATATAGACATTCTTTTTGTGAGTACATTTACGAATTTATCCTACGACAACCAACAACATTTACCACGCATCAAGTACACTAAGAATCCGCAATTAGCTCGTCATATGTCATGTGTTTATAGGTAAGTCAAACCTTTGCCATCTTTAGTCACTAGAGACCTTTTTTATTAATTTTTGTCATGCTAATTTAGATCATGGTGAGTTTGGATAAATAACTTAAATAACTTATATTAAAAGTAATTTATAAATAAATTATTTTGTGTTTTGTTTTTTAGTCTTAAAAATACTTATTTTAAAAGAATAATAAAAATATTTTATTATAAGAAAAGTCACTTTTTTAATTTTTTTTTAGGTATATAAATAACTTTTTAAAAAATTACAAATTAATTTTAAAAATTACATAAAATATTAATATTATAATTTTTTATAAATTAAAAATTAAAAAAAATTACTTATGTACCAATCCTAGAAACAACATCTAACCTACATTTTCTAAAGATTTTTTGCGTCTTATTTATTTAAATTCATTATAAAGAAACTGATTTTTTTTTTTTTTTTTTGATGACTATTATAAAGAAACTGATTTAACATCACTATAAGAATCCTAGATATTTATTGTTCTTAACTGGACCCCGGAACTAGGATTACGGACTTTAAATCAAACATATTGGACTTCGGACAGTCTCATTTTTTGGATGGGGGCCTCATTGTCACACTCATCATCGCGTACCCACTTTGCCATGGCACAAGGGCCTACTATAAGGTTTGACGTTGATTGCCCAGCTTTATTAAAATATCTTAATTGCTGTTCCTAAAATTATCTATTCAATATTTAACAAAAAATACACATCTTTTACAAGTTTTTATCATTAAAGATTTTTTAAAAATTTTAATTATGTAAGATTTTTTTCTTGTAACAAGAACAAGTCTCACAAAATTTTAAACGTGGGAAGAGGAATGGAAACTACTATATTGTTCATAATATCATATTACTTTAAACAACTTTTTTTCGTAAGTCATACATATTATTATTTAGATATTTTAATATTATATTTATTGATCATATTCCATATTTATTTTCAAGGCAGTGTTAAGTACAATAAGTAATACAATATTAATACTATAATTTGGTTATTGTCACTACAAAAAATTCGATATGATTTTTCTGGGGTGGTCAATCGAAACTGTTGTAAGAAAAAATTAGCGATGATTATTGCGGTGATTTTCGTAGGCACTGTAATTATGTTAGTATTTCGCGGCAATTTGACCGAAATCGCTGCAAAATGAAAATGTTGCGACGGTCAGTGCGGCAGAAGAACACGCGCTGCCGTATTTGTTTCCGTTTAGTGGCGATTTCATTGAAATTTGTATAATTCTGACTTAGGCATATGATTATCTTCATGTAACTTTGTAGGAGTATCGTATCCACTGTCTTTCTAAACGAAACTCTTGTAGTTTCTAGGTATCTTAATCTTTGTTTGGAAAACATATGCCACGTGCGCAATCCACTATCTTAGATCATACTATAAGCTTCCACATAAGGCGAGAAAGAATTGTTTTGATCACAATCCGAAGTTATTTTTTCTTAAATTGATCTCGATGTTTATCCTATTCCTATCCTATATGTATGCAGTTAGACCAGGAGAAATAAATACTCAACGGATAGAGCAACAGCAACCATGGACTGTTTTGAACAGGATAATAATAATAATAATAATAATAATAATAATAATAATAATAATAATAATAATAATAATAATAATAATAATAATAGCTAAAATGAACTAGAAGGCAACAAAAATGATTGTCAAATTAAATTATCATAATAATATGACATCCCATATATTATTTTGTTATTTTGATAAATGAGTCAAGCGTGGGGTCAAAGTACTTTTTGTGCATCCAAAAATTTCCATAATTTTCTGTTATAAAGAAAAAATCAACATAGACCATCTGAATGGGTACCACCACCTCCCATGATAACATGTACAACTTCCCCTATAATAACGCTGACAAATATAAAAGAGAGAAACGCTGAAATAGTACTTGTATATTTAACTTGATGTTTTATATGTTTTAATAATTAATTATTTTTAAAAAATATTATATAAACATAAAAAGATAATTATCATATATATTAATTTTAATATTCATTTTAGAAAAAATTTAGGGCAAATATTATTAAGGTTTAAAGGTCTGTCGCTGGCCAATGGATTGTTGCATGTATAAAGCGCGATTTAAACCATGGACACTTGTTTAAGCGGGCGAGTGAATTGATCACTCGACCAATTTAAATTGGTTAATTAGCACTTAATCAGTAAAAAAAGACTAATCTAATACTATTAAATATAATTTTACACTATTAAAAATATTAATAATAATTAATTAATAATTATAAATTACAAAATATATTGATCCTAACACTCTTCTTTATTTAATACTAACTAGTTTAATATTTTTTATTTATTATATGTCAAATACCAATTTAGTAGTGTATAAATAGCAATGGTTTAATTAATCTAATTAAGTAGAAGTTTGCTTTTTGGGGGTGTGGTTTCTAATTTCTACTTTCTTCTATAAAAGGGAAGGTTCTAGTCATTGACCTCTTAAAGCTTCTTCATCCATGGCTACCATCCAGTCGCAGTCCCAGTCAAAGGTTCAGGCCAAGTTTACGGTGTCCACATCAGCAGCGAACGATAGCGGGAGCGGCGGGGCGCCGGCGATGGGAAGAGGACAGTGCCTGTGCTCTCCAACGACACATGAAGGGTCGTTCCGGTGCCGTTTTCACCGGTCATTAGCAACAGGAACAGGATATTCCTTCAGCACTCCACGGTCCAAGTCCATGGCTGCTGATAAGGATGGCGTTTCTGTGTAACCGCTGTAATACTACTTACTTAACATTCATCTCTGTTTCTGTTTTTGTGTTTATCATCAATCCTTTCTGTATGTTATTCCATCACTTCAACCTCTGATACTCTGCGTTACTCTTATGTAAATGTACTCTCTCTTCCTAATTATAATCAACAAGGAAAGGATTCTCTTTTAATTTCAACACATGCACTTTTCATAATCCTTCCAAATCTGTTCATTTGTATGTATACTTCAAAGCAGCAATGGTCCATAATAATACATCATCTGCAAGGCACAGAGGAGAAGAAAATGGATCGAAGTAGGTAATTCTAAGAAAAGAGCATGATATTCTAGTACGATTATGTTAGGTAATTATAGTATTTTAAAAAGAGCAATGTTAGGGGCCAGCAATTTTTGTGATTATTAGCCATCAATTAGCCATCAATGATGATTTGATGGTGTGAGATTGGTGTGAGATTTCATCCAATGGCTCACCTTCCTCTGTTGGTTATATGTTGGCCAAAATTCAATAAAATTGCTGGTTCCTAGACTTTTCCTTTTAAAAAATTATTAATAAAATTTAAGATAATATTTTTTATTATTAAATAATATTTTTTTAAATAACATTTTTAAAAAATTTGTTATTAAAATATAAAAAATGTAATTTTAAGTTATCGTAATCATCATAATATAGTCCAACTAGAATTTACTGTGTGCATATTAGAGAGAGAGCGCGCGCAATTCATGTGCCATTTTTTCTCTTACGATTTAATAAGATTCTTCTCGCTTGAGTGGTCATTCTTATCCAAATAATAATTAACACAGTTAGATTATAGATAGATCGAGTCTTGACTTATTTTATAGGAGGTTGGGCAACCACATGCTTTAACAGGAGGATTGAGCATAAATATATTTTTCCATCAACTGGGTTACGCTGTTTCCTTTCAAAACTGGTTTTCCATAACCAAATTAAGTTGGTGTAATAATTAGTTTACTAAGTATGTTTAAGTAAGTATTGAATATTTAAATTTCGTCGTACAACAAACTTTTAAATAAAATTTAATATTACAACAGATTAATTTTTGGCTTATTAAGTTAAAAAATATCATAAAAAAAATAATTTTCAGTAATTATGATTAATTATTATAATATAATTTTTAATCAAACACAATTAATTATAAATATAATATTAATATATAGTTTTGTTAATTTATTATGTATGTATTTAATTAATATCAAATTAATATTAATATTAATAATTAATTTTTATAATTATTTTTATATTATTAAAAATCGTATATAATTTTTTTTGTGGTTCATTAATTTTTATTTTTTATCGAAATTAATTTTTCTAAGGTACAAATTATAATTTTTATGATATTTTTTTGATGTAGTAGTATAATTTTTTTTTATATAATCATTCTATTATTCTTTTGATAATTTGTTTTTCTTGCTTAAATTTATTTTTTGTCTAACGTTACGATGTGTCCTTTATCACAATTGTTTACAGTAAACCACATTTATCAAATATTACAAGAAAAAAGTTGAGTACCATCGAATTTATCGTCAAATTTAACATTGCAGAGTAGCGGCAGATTTACCGTCAATAACTACATCGAATTCGTAAGATTTTTTAATTATCGAAGAATTTTGTTTTTCGATGATAAATCTGCCGGTAATTTTTGGAGAAAAAATAAATTAAATTGGCACGTTCTTTATCATCGGATTTACCGTCGAATTAACTCAATTTAGTGAAACGATGTATTTTGGTGACCTGCAATGGTGTACCGTCGGAATTTTCTGATGATAAAGATGGCGTAAATTCAAATCACGAACCCTTTCCCCATCATTCGAACCCTCACCACCATTCATCTCTCTCTCTCGCGTACTAGCTACCTGCCGTCGAGACCACTGCCATTGCCACCCCCTCTCTGTCGCCATCAACCCCTACTACTGGTGCCTCCTTCTCCTTCTTCCCCTCCCTCTCAGCGTCGTCGCGGTCCTTTCCTCCTTCTCCTTTTCGTCCTTTTCAGCCCATAGCCTCCAGCTCCCTGCTCTGATGGCTCACGACCGCCGCCTCTAGCACCGGCAACAACTCGATGTCGTCGCCTTATTCCCTCCTTCTTCGTTGCTTTCTGCACCCTGCATTCAAGGTTCTTTGTTTGAACATTTTTTTAAATCCTGGTAGTTATTTTAGATCATTAGATTGGTTTAATTAGTCGAGTTAGTTTAATTTTTTGTTTTAGTGAATTTAGGTGGTTATGATAGTTTAGTTTAGATTTATAGGTTCTGAATTATTGATGAAAGTGTCTGAAAGTATACTGGCAGTTCAACAACTTTCATGAAGACGAAGGCAAGGATAGTATATAAACTGACTTTAATTTTGTTAACAACTTAGTTATATTCTTCTGCATATCAATACTAGGAATCCTAATCATATTGTTTCAAGGGAACATGTGTAGTCAAAATCATTGGATTACGAAGCGATATTGGAGGAGACGTTCAGGTACACCCACACGCTGAAAGAGAACAAGGAGACATTTGCTGATCAGCGGTCTCAAGATCATTATGTAAGAAAACATACATCTGATTATTTTCTGCTATAAAATTATTAGAGATTAACTTTATATCTGTCGACGTACTAATCACAATAATTTGTGTTAATTACACAGGAGTCCTACACACAGAGACTAGAGGTCGTGAGTCAACCGTCTCAGCAAGGTGGGAAGGACGCCGCTGATGGATTTGCAACTGCAGTCGTCGATACCGATGCAGTTTGGCGGGAGACACCTCAGTGCCGTACAAGAACTGCGTATACGAAATCAGATCGTTCTTCGCCAATAGTCTCCACACATCCACATTGAGGCTGTCAACAGGCTCTGCCACTAGTCGAGCCATCAAGCCCGAAGAAGACGTTAATTTGAGGTTGTAGGTGCAAGAGCTTCAGCGCAGCCTTCAGTAGCAGGCTCAGGAGCTTAACAATTATCATGAGAGGTATCAGGAGATCCTCATCCGTGTGACGTCTACTAATGGGCTCAGGCTGGAGTTCCGGAAGTCGGTGGAGCGGATGCAGCATATGGAGGCTCAGATAGACGTGTACCAGACCCAGATGCGTGCCGCTCGCATCGATCTTGCTGGTGGCAGCAATCCTGCTAGTGGCAGCGGTCCTGCAGTAGGTGGCAGTGGACCTGCTAATGGCATACAGACATCATTGCCTTCTGCGGCACCGACTCAGGGTCACGGGATCGGCGACGACGACGACTACCTAGATCTGTAGTTATTGATTTTTTGTTTAGTTGTTTCACTGTACTTATTTGATGTAGTTAATTTTTAATATATTTGAACAGTGTATCATTTATTTTTATTAAATAAGTTTTTTATTATTTATGAATGGACTACTAATTATGTGAGAAAATTTTAAATTTAAAATTAAAATTGACCATGTATTTCAAATTAAAAAACTTAAAATTAAAATTGAAATTACCTTCGAAATTACCATAGAAATAATCCGATGATAACAGTACGCAAAACAACATTTTTGGTGCCAACAATACCGTCGAAAGAATCTGCCGATAACCAATTGGTTTTTCGAGCTGGTGATCCTTCGCAACTTCCGACGGTAATTACCGGTGGATGAAAAAATCCGACAGTAAATATTTACCGGCGAGATTTATACCATATGATTAGTTTTTTACGGTAAATCCGACCTTATTTAAATTACCGTCAGATTTTATTTATTTTTCTGATAGTAAATCCGATGAAATTCAACGTTTTTCTTGTAGTGAAATACTATCTTAAGTTGTATTCACTGATTCAAGTTCTAATTATATTGATATAAGAGTTCAATGAATAGGCAACGAACTCTATTTTACTGAAGAATGGTCGGATCTACTAATATATTATGACCAACCTAATAGAATGTGGGTAAAGTTAGTCTTTTTAGGAGGAGCTCGATTTTTGATTGAGTAATTGCTTTAAAAAAACTTTACATGCCAAGATCAAATTCCATCTCCTCTATATTTTTTCTACCAAAAAATCTTCAAAGTGGAGCATATAATGAGATTGAGTTTGTTCAATTTAGATTCTTTTCAAAGAATTATGTTAGGTTTAGAGATGCAATTTAAAATATTGATACTATATTAAATTTTCTTCTTTTAAAATTTTCATAATAAAAAATAATTTTATATTATATTTTTTTTCAAAAACTACCTGTCTTCAAATGGATCAATGCAATGCCGTTGATAGTAATAAATGTTAATTTAGTTTATCAGTGTGACTATTCTATACCTTGCCACATTATATGGATAATGGATAATAAAACTTATTTAACAAGAGGATGTTCTAAATCTGCAAGGATTCTAAATGTTCAAGTTGATAACATTATTTCAGTTAGTTGCGATGACTCTAATCTATATGACTATATGTGTCTAATATTTAAAATAACTTAAATATTATTTAAATAGTTTAGCTATACTAGCATTTGACTAGATTAGTTGGTTTAATTATTCTCTTGGTCCTTATAGTTTTGCAAAATTTTTAATTAGGTCCCTATATTTTTTTTCTTTTTAATTGGGTCCCTGCAGCAATTTTTTTTTCAATTAGGTCCATTTTGGTAGTAATTGGCTTAATTGTATATAGACCCAACTAAAAAATAATTGGAGTTCATTATGCTATCAGAGTGGCGCAGCCAGAAGCGTGACTTCTGATAGTGAGGGTGTTACATTATGGTATCAGAGCAGTTCATCCTAATTAAAGCCTTGGGGATGGACTGACCATGCTTCATTGCATTCTTTGAGTGTCTGTCATGTTGTAGGTCTTGTCAAATAATAAAAATTAGAATTTTATGTACATGACTGCCTATTAATTAACACTGTTAGCTTACCGTTGCATATCTGTTGATGTTAAGTTTGGCCAACTTAATGTCGATGACTTATGTGAACGAGGAAGTTAATAGGTTATTAATAGGCGAATTGAAATTGATAAGTAATAGGTAACGCTTATCGCCTAGCTTGCGGACGTTAGGAATTAATTCTTGAGGATATTCTTTTATGTGTCGTGAAAATTCTACTGATGACTTGTAACTTGTTCTTTCATAGTGTGCCTTGAAAACATTTATTTGAGATTTTTTTCGAATAGTTTGACTATTTTTCAACCTTATCTCTTGTTGAAATGCATTCTTGTTTAATCCTAGCTTCCTACATTTACTTAAATTCCTTGGACGATTTGCTTTTGTTTGTTCAAACTCTTTGATTCATGTACTGTTTTATGTGATACTGAAATTGTTTAACGCATCAAAAGGTCTTTGAAATCTTTAAGAAATTGTTATTGATTGGGTTGTTTTTCTTAAAGAATTTTGTATTTCTTCGAATTAGCTGAGAACTTATTCGATTGGCCGTGCCTTGTAAATTCTGTTCGAGCTCCTTGATTAAGTTTCTTTCTCAAAATATGAGAGGGTTTCCTTATCATTCAATCTTCTTGAATATTTTTATGAAATTTTGATATAAAAAAAACACTTGGAATTTTAGTTTTAAAATTTTTAAAAGAGATTTTCGATTTTCTTAGAAGAAATTTCAACTCAGTCCTTTCTTACCTGATTGTACCTATAATCATTCTTTAAATTTTGATAAAGGTATTTTAAGTTTGGCATGTCTTTATTCATATGTATTTTTAAAATCATACTTCAAATTTTCTTTTCAAACAAAATTTGAAATTCCTTTCAATTTTATTGTAATTTCTCTATATATTCCTAATTGACTAAATGCTTGAGTATCTTTTGAGATTTCTAAAGAATTACTTGTGGTTCTTAGTCTAATTAGATTTCATCTTTCAAATTTCACATATTTTGTCTTTACCTTAGAAATAGTTTTGGCAAAAAAAAAACAACTTGACTTCGTAATAACCTCGCTTTGTTTTTATGCAAAAATTCTTAAGTGATTATGTAAAGTACCTTTTAAGATTGTTGAGAAAACATTTCATCCTTAACCTAGCTAATTTTCATTTTCACAAATTTTGCATAATTTAGTTCGACTTGAATTTATTTTTACATGACACAATATTTACATTTTTTATGATTCCCTTGAGTTTTGTAAAACAATTACCCTATTCCTCTCTATAGTTCCTATTGGAGTTCTTTGAAATAAAATAAAATCTTTTCTATTTGCATTTTGATTCTCCCTTCCGACATACTTTATGACTTTTAACCATTCTTATTTGTTGGTGATTTGAACCATTCCTTCGTACTCTTGTGAACCTTGTGCTCCTCTGATTTGGTTTTAGTTTATTTTGATATAATTTATCACTACCATTTTCTTATTTTCTTTTGAGTTCCTAAATTCAATATTTCTTGTTAGGATACGAAATAACTCTTTTAAAACGTTTTACGTGCCTGTACATTATTGTTTAGTTGTAATCTTACACCTCCTTTCGAATTCATGAGAAACATAATTTTATCGCTTATTTTTCTCTACCCGCGAATTGTATCTCTTTAAATGTACTTATACTTATCCTAATGTCACACGTGATCCTTAGAGGTAAAAATCAATGTGTTAGCTCTTTAGGGAACGACTGGTAGGAGAAAAAGTTTAAGTTTTTAGTAGCTCGATTGAAAGTTTGTTCGATGCCTTATGTCTAGTTGATCTTGTTTGAACTCCCTTGATTTAATATCCTTTTTCGTATGACCTGATTTCTTCTTAAGTACGTCTTAATATTCTTAAATATTCTTTATGTGATGGCAATTTTGTTTTGATATGAACTTTCAAAACAAGTTTTGGATTCTCTTCTTAAGAAAGTTAAATCAATTTTTCTCGCTTAAATTGTATCCATAGCTATTATTGAATATAAACCTTGAAAATTTTTAAACAAACGTTTGATTTTCTTACAACCTTACCACGTGTTCACTGTATACCTTTATTTGATTGAATACCTAAATGTCTTTTAAGATTTTTGAAAAAAAATTGTTTTGGCCTTAACCCAATTGACTTTCCTTTTTCAAACCTCACCTATTTTGTCTTTAACTTGTAAATTATTTTAACAAGAGGCAATTTGATTTCCTTCCAAGTTTTATGCCTACGTTTGGTTAAGTGGTGCACCTAACTATTTTTCTCAAATATTTGAGGAAATATTTTGTTCTTAGTCACATCGGTATTCATTTTCTTTTAAAACTCTACATAATCTATTTCAACATAGAATTGTATTAACCTAATGCCACAAATATACTTTTGTTATTTCTTTTACAAAGTGTTTGATGCGTACTTTTCCTTTGAAAATGTGAAATAATTTTTGAAATGTTTTTCATTTCTATAAGCAATTCATTCGAAAGTATTCTTAATTCTACTCGAAACTTATGAGCCATGTCTTTGGTCTTAGACATTCTTCTTCTGTAAACCTCATATTCTTTGACTTGACTTAATTTTGCTTTAAACTACTGCACTACTTTTCTTTTTGTAATTTCTATCGGGTTTTGTTGATTCGGGAATCATTCTTGAGATGGGCAAACTAATTTTCTATCTAACACTCTTCATTTCTTATGCATTCCGGATTACTCGTGATTTCAACAATCCTTTCAAACCCTGGCAGATTTTGTTGCTTATCTTTTTTCCAAGGTCTTGTATTCTTTTGAATAAACTCGAGGATTGCCTTAGAATCACGTATGACTTTTAAGGGTAGCAAACAAAACTTTAAAAATGTTGTTCGTAAACATGAAAGATGGATTGGTAAGTGTGCAACGTTATAAGGAGTATAGCAATTTATTCTTTGTAAAAGTTTGCGAATGTTAGGATTGTGACGGGTTATAGAGTTGTGAAATGATTGATGAAATTGGGGGGTTGAAGTTCTGAAATGGAAAAGAGATCTGTGAGCGAGCGTTATATCCGTTGTTTTATACTAACTTGTTTTGTAGCCCTTTTTGCCACACTAGCTACTGTTTTGTTTTATGAACACCTATCTTAATTTGCACCCTATTTTGTTCCTCCAAACTTTTGTAAAGTTTTGAACATTTATATATGCATATTAAGATTTCATACTTTTCTATAAAGTGTTTAAAAAGTAGAGTGCAAAGACTATATATTACTTTATATATTACTTTAATTTTTTAGGACAAAATTTTTATAAAGTGGGTAGGCGTAAGACCCAGAAATTTCAGAAAAAAATTTATTAAGAATTAATTTTGATTTATTTATTCATTAAGTATCTTAACCTTAGAAATTATTTTATTAAAGATAAATTAAAGTAAATTTTGATTAATTGATTTTAAAGTAATTTAAGGTTTTATCTAATTTTATAATTATCGAACTATTTTTTATATTTAAATTATAAAGGTTAGCAAATGTAAAATAATAATAATTTTATACAATATACTCTAATTTTATTAAAATTTATCAAATTTCAATTTACCCAATATTCCTAATTTTATTTTTGTCCCAAATTAAATCTTAGTTCCTAAATTAAATCCTACAAACCCTAATTTTCACCGCCTCACCGTCACTTACCTTTTTTCCCACCGCCATTCCCTCCTAACAGCACCAACACTTATTAGCTTTGGCAAAAACTAAAGAAAGAAGGAAAGAAAAGAAAAGAGAGGGGAAACGAAGGAACAGAAGGGAGAAAGGAGGGAGAGAGAGGGCCGCGACATGGGTTCAGAAGACGGGAAGGAGACGCGTCGGCACTGCTGGGTATCGGCGCCGCCGTCATTTTTTACCGAGCCTTGGAGGGAGACCCTGCCGTTAAGCCACGTCACCGCCGAACTCGTCCAACCGTGCCACCGCGCTCTGCCCTGTCTCGCGTCGCCACTGCGCCATGCGTTGCCGCCGTTCACACTGTCAATTTCGCATAGGGAAAACCATGGCCGTCGAGGATCCATCCACGCCGTCGCTGAAGCTTGAACGCCGCTGCAACCACCCCGTGTTATCATCTTCAGATCCGCCGCCGTTGGAGTGGCGAACAGAGGTCTCGCGCAAGGGAAACCGTCGCGGAGCTGCCGTCGCCGCCGCGTTGCTGGGCTCGTTATCCTTCTGCCCACACAGCAGCTGCATTGCCGAAGCTCCTTGCCGCCGCTGCTGGCACTTGAAACCGCTTCCAAGCCTGTGTCTATTGGTTATACGGTCCCCACGAGTTTCTCTGCCGCCGTCCAAGCTGCCACTAGAAGGATCCACCACAGCCTCCTCTGTTCTTGTCTTCGAATCAGCACTACCCTTTTTCTAGTTTCAATCCCAATTCTGCTATTTCTGAATATGTAACTCCTCAATCCTTACTCCGCATCCATTTTGTTTTAGTCTTTTTCTTTTCTGAATAAGGAAAACCTATATTTCTGTTAAACACTGCTACTATCCTGGTATCCGTTGATTGAGAACTTTAAGGCGTTGATGTTTTAGGATTAGGCCGCTGCAACTTTGGGTTGTGATGGCTTACGCTCTTTAAGAATCGTTGTTGTTGACTTGCTCCAATTCAAGTTCAGTGTCACTGCTCTAGGTCTAGCCTTTTTCCTAACTCTATTTCACTTTTATACTCTGAACTGCCTTGGTCTTGTTTATTTGTTTGTTATGATTTTAATTCCATTTTAGTTTCGGTGTTGTCTTGAATTTTTAGAGTTATTTCTGCGTTTGATTCCATCAAGTTCGATGTTGCTGCGCGAGTAATCGGAGTTGGTGATGCTGCAATCGTCCCGGTTGTGTTAGAATTGCCAGTGCTATTGTGAGTTTAGGCTAAGCCGGGCTGTTGTGTTAGAATTATGCGATTGCGACATTGAAGTAGGGGTTTTTCTTAAAATTTATTTTATATTACAGAGTTGTTATAAATAGATATTGATGTAAAAATATATTTCTGTGATTATGTTTGTCTTGTGGATATGGTTGTTTGATTGTTTGAGTGAAGTACGGTTGTTGATAAGAAATGGGTTTGAAAAGTTATTTACTTGGTTATTATGAAAAGTGGTTTTTCTTGGTTTGGAGTTAAAGAGGTTTGATTTCGAGTTGGTCTGATTTTATAAATGATTTAATACTTGAGCTGGTTTGATTTTAAGAAGGGTTTTATTATTGGAATTGGTTTGATTTGAAAATAATGATATTGGAACTGGTTGAATTTTGGAAAGTGATTGAGATGTGGAAATGGTTGAGAAAGGGTTTGAGGAGTGTCTGGATGGGACTCGAAAAGGGTGGTAGAGTCCAAGTTTTAGAGGAGATGTTGCCAAAATTTTTATAAAATTGGAAGTTTTATTCGAAATAATTAATTGAAAAGACTTGTTTTTAAACATTTTATGTTTTAAGATTGACTTATTTATCAAAGAAAGAATTATGTTTTGAATTGGAATTGTTAATGAACAGAATGGAAAGAAGGATGATGAGGATTTTCTTTGAAATATGATTTTTGAATGAATTTAGAAATGAGATTTGGATTGATGAATGATGATGATGTTGAGAATGATGAGAATGTTGAGATATGGATTGAGAATATTGAAATTTGATCTCTGAATTATTCATTTGTCTTATGAATTTGAAATATCTGAGATACGAGATTCCCTGGATTAAGTGTCATGGCTTGCCACCACGTGTACCAGGTTGAAAACTCGATACTCTGTTGACCCTACGACGTAAGTGTGACCGGGCACTATATAAATTCCCGGGAATGTTACCCCCATTGAGCAATATTGATTATTTGAGAAAAATCTATGCATAGACTCTTGGGGATGCACGTCAAGGGACAGTCTAAGGACAATTCAGACTTGTCGGGTTGGCTGGATAACCGACAGATGAGCCTCATCAGCCATAGGACAGGCATGCATCATATGCATCTGTATGCTTTGCTTGGGTTTGAACTTGTTTTGGTTTGCTTAATTGCTAAACTGTTCTTAATTGCTACTTGAACTATTTGCTGTAACTGCTACCTACTTGTGCTTTCCTTGTCTGTTTTGCCTGTCTTTGTCCTGGCGTGCTACATTTGAGAATGAACTTTGGTGCTGAATTAATGATTGTGTTGTTTGATTGCGTGGTTGGTTTTTTATTGATATTTTCTTATAAGAAAGGAAAGGTTTCGGATTTCTGAAAGATTAAACATTGTTTTTTTGAAAAGGTTTTGAACGATTTCCTATTGGTTTTTAAAAGATTCATAAGGCATTGATAATCACTAAGCTTGAAAACAGTTTTCTTATTAAGTATCTTCTTATGACAACTTTGAAACTCCGTGATGAGACCGTGTGGTTAGGTTCTCACCCCCTACAACTTTACCTTTTCAGGAACCGGATGAAGAAGCATTAAGAAGAGTTATACTACGTTTGGTTTATAAGTTGTTGTAATAGTTAGATTATTTTCTTCTCTCGTCTTTGTTATTACAAGTTTGTAAGAGGGATAGGAATTGTATGTTTTATATGTATGCTATATTATGAGTTATTATGTAAGGAGTCTTGTATATGAATCTATGCATGTTTGTATTTTTCTTAAGATAAAGTGTTGATTTCCGATTTTCAAAGAAATCAGCGATACAGTGGCGAGTCACAGGCTCCTATTTTAGTATTTAGTATGTAAAGTAGTCGTAATACTTTCTGCTATCAGAGTGGCACAGCCAGAAGCGTGACTTCTGATAGTGAGGGTGTTACATTATGGTATCAGAGCAGTTCATCCTAATTAGAGCCTTGGGGATGGACTGACCATGCTTTATTACATTCTCTGAGTATCTGTCATGTTGTAGGTCTTGTCCAAATAATAAGAATTAGAATTTTATGTACATGACTGCCTATTAATTAACACTGTTAGCCCGTTGCATATCTGTTGATGTTAAGTTTTGCCAACTTAATATCGATGGCTTATGTGAACGAGGAAGTTAATAGGTTATTAATGGGCGACTTGAAGTTGATAAGTAATAGGTAATGCTTATCGCCCAGCTTGCGGAAGTTAGGAATTAATTCTCGAGGATATTCTTTTATATGTCTTGAAAATTCTACTGATGACTTATAACTTGTTCTTTCATAGTGTGCCTTGAAAACATTTATTTGAGATTTCTTTTCGAATAATTTGACTAATTTTCAACCTTATCTCATGTTGAAATGCATTCTCATTTAATCCTAGCTTTCTACGTTTACTTAAATTCCTTGGAGGATCTGCTTTTGTCTGTTCAAACTCTTTGATTCATGTACTCTTTTATGTGATCTTGAAATTGTTTAATGCATCAAAATGTCTTTGAAATCTTTAATAAATTGTTATTGATTGGGTTGTTTTTCTTAAAGAATTGCGTATTTCTTCGGATTAGCTGAGAACTTATTCGATTGGCCGTGCCTTGTAAATTCTGTTCGAGTTCCTTGATTAAGTTTCTTTCTCAAAATATGAAAGGGTTTCCTTATCATTCAATCTTCTTCAATATTTTCATGAAATTTTGATTTAAAAAAAATACTTGGAATTTTAGTTTTAAACTTTTTAAAAGAGATTTTCGATTTTCTTAAAAGAAATTTCAACTCAATCCTTTCTTACCTGATTGTACCTATAATCATTCTTTAAATTTTGATAAATGTATTTTGAATTTGTCATGTCTTTATTCATATGTATTTTTAAAACCATACTTCAAATTTTCTTTTTCAAACAGAATTTGAATTTCCTTTCAGTTTTACTATAATTTCTCTATATATTCCTAATTGACTAAATGCTTGAGTATCTTTTGAGATTTCTAAAGAATTACTTGTGGTTCTTAGTCCAATTAGATTCTATCTTTCAAATTTCACATATTTTGTCTTTACTTTAGAAATAGTTTTGGCAAAAAAAAAACTTGACTTCCTAACAACCTCGCTTTGTTTTTATGCAAATTCTTAAGTGATTATATAAAGTACCTTTTAAGATTGTTGAGAAAACATTTCATCCTTAACCTAGCTAATTTTCATTTTCACAAATTTTGCATAATTTAGTTTGACTTGAATTTGTTTTTACATGACACAATATTTACATTTTTGATGATTCCCTTGAGTTTTGTAAAACAATTACCCTGTTCCTCTCTATAGTTCCTATTGGAGTTCTTTGAAATAAAAAAAATCTTTTCTATTTGCATTTTGATTCTCCCTTCCGACATACTTTATGACTTTTAACCATTCTTATTTGTTGGTGATTGAACCATTCCTTCATATTCTTGTGAACCTTGTGCTCCTCTGATTTGGTTTTAGTTTATTTTGATATAATTTATGACTACCCTTTTCTTATTTCCTTTTGAGTTCCTAAATTCAATATTTCTTGTTAGGATACGAAATAACTCTTTTAAAACGTTTTTCGTGCCTGTACATTGTTGTTTAGTTGTAATCTTACACCTCCTTCCGAATTCATGAGAAACATAATTTTATCGCTTATTTTTCTCTACACGCGAATTGTATCTCTTTAAATGTACTTATACTTATCTCAATGTCACACGTGATCCTTAGAGGTAAAAACCAATGTGTTAGCTCTTTAGGGAATGACTGCTGGAGAGAAAGTTTAAATTTTTAGTAGCTCGATTGAAGGCTTGTTCGATGTCTTATGTCTAGTTGATCTTGTTTGAACTCGCTTGATTTAATATCCTTTTTCGTATGACCTGATTTCTTCTTAAGTACGTCTTAATATTCTTGAATATTCTTTATGTGATGGCAATTTCGTTTTGATATGAACTTTCAAAACAAGTTTTGGATTCTCTTCTTAAGAAAGTTAAATCAATTTTTCTCGCTTAAATTGTATCCATAGCTATTATTGAATATAAACCTTGAGAATTTTTAAACAAACGTTTGACTTTCTTACAACCTTGCCACGATTTCACTGTATACCTTTATTTGATTGAATACCTAAATGTCTTTTAAGATTTTCAAAAAAATTGTTTTGGCCTTAACCCAATTGACTTTCCTTTTTCAAACCTCACCTATTTTGTCTTTAACTTGTAAATTATTTTAACAGAAGGCAATTTGATTTCCTTCCAAGTTTTATGCCTACTTTTGGTTCAGTGGTGCACCTAACTATTTTTTTCAAATATTTGAGGGAATATTTTTGTTCTTAGTCACATCGGTATTCATTTTCTTTTAAAACTCTACATAATCTATTTCAACATGAAATTGTATTAATCAAATGCCACAAATATACTTTTGTTATTTCTTTTACAAAGTGTTTGATGCGCACTTTTCCTTTGAAAATGTGAAATAATTTTTGAAGTTTTTTTTATTTCTATGAGCAATTCATTCTAAAGTATTCTTAATTCTACTCGAGACTTATGAGCCTTGTCTTTGGTCTTAGACATTCTTCTTCTGTAAACCTCATATTCCTTGACTTGACTTAATTTTGCTTTAAACTATTGCACTACTTTTCTTTTTGTAATTTCTATCGGGTTTTGTTGATTCGGAAATCATTCTTGAGATGGCCAAACTAATTTTCTATCTAACACTCTTCATTTCTTATGCATTCCGGATTACTCGTGATTTCAACAACCCTTTCAAATATTGGCGGATTTTGTTGCTTATCTTTTTTCCAAGGTCTTGTATTCTTTTGAATAAACTCGAGGATTGCCTTAGAATCACGTATGACTTTTAAGGGTAGCAAACAAAACTTTAAAAATGCTGTTCGTAAATATGAAAGATGGATTGGTAAGTGTGCAACGTTATAAGGAGTATAGCAATTTGTTCTTTATAAAAGTTTGCGAATGTTAGGATTGTGATGGGTTATGGAGTTGTGAAATGATTGATGGAATTGGAGGGTTGAAGTTCTGAAATGGGAAAGAGATCTGTGAGCGAGCGTTATATCCGTTGTTTTATACTAGCTTGTTTTGTAGCCCTTTTTGCCACACTAGCTACTGTTTTGTTTTGTGAACATCTATCTTAATTTCCACCCTATTTTGTTCCTCCAAACTTTTGTAAAGTTTTGAACATTTATATATGCATATTAAGATTTCATACTTTTCTATAAAGTGTTTAAAAAGTAGAGTGCAAAGACTATGTATTACTTTATATATTACTTTAATTTTCGAGGACGAAAATTTTTATAAGGTGGGTAGGATGTAAGACCCAGAAATTTCAGAAAATTTTTATTTATTTATTCATTAAGTATCTTAACCTCAGAAATTATTTTATTAAAGATAAATTAAAGTAAATTTTGATTAATTGAGTTTAAAGTAATTTAAGGTTTTATCTAATTTTTTTAATTTTTGAACTATTTTTTATATTTAAATTATAAAGGTTAGCACATGTAAAATAATAATAATTTTATACAATATACTCTAATTTTATTAAAATTTATCAAATTTCAATTTACCCAAAATTCTTAATTTTATTTTTGTCCCAAATTAAATCTTAATTCCTAAATTAAATCCCACAAACCCTAATTTTCACCGCCTCACCCTCACTTACCTTTTTCCCCACCGACATTCCCTCCTAACAGCACCAACACTTATTAGCTTTGGCAAAAACAAAAGAAAGAAGGAAAAGAAAGAAAAGAGAGGGGGAACGAAGGAACAGGAGGGAGAGAGAGGGCCGTGACAGGGGAGAAGAGAAGACGGGAAGGAGACACGCCGGCACTGCTGGGCATCGCCGCCGCCGTCGCGTCCTTGCCGAGCCTTGGAGGGAGACCCCGCCGTTAAACCGCGTCACCCCCGAACTCGTCCAACTGCGCCACCGCACTCTACTCTGTCTCGCGTCGCCACTGCGCCATGCGTCGCCGCCGTTCACACTGTCAGTTTCGCGCAGGGGAAACCATGGCCGTCGAGGATCCATCCACGCCATCGCGGAAGCTTGAACGCCGCTGCAACCACCGCGTGTTATCATCTTCAGATCCGCCGCCGTTGGAGTCGCGAACAGAGGTCAGGCGCAAGGGAAACCGTCGCGGAGCTGCCGTTGCTGCCGTGTTGCTGGGCTCGCCATCCTTCTGCCCATGCAGCTGCTGCATTGCCAAAGCTCCTCGCCACCGCCGCTGGCACCGGAAACCGCTTCCAAGCCTGTGTCTGTTGGTTATACGGTCCCCACGAGTTTCTCTGCGGCCGTCCAAGCTGCCACTAGAAGGATCCACCACAGCCTCCTCTATTCCTGTCTTCGAATCAGCACTGCCCCTTTTCCAGTTTCAATCCCAATTCTGCTATTATTGAATATGTAACTCCTCAATCCTTACTCTGCCTCCATTTTGTTTTAGTCTTTTTCTATTCTGAATAAGAAAAACCTATGTTTCTGTTAAACATTGCTACTGTCCTGGTATCCGTTGATTGAGAACTTTAAGGCGTTCATGTTTTAGGATTAAGTCGCTGCAGCTGTGGGTTGTGATGGTTAACGCTCTTTAAGAATCGTTGCTATTGACTTTCCCCAATTTAAGTTCAGTGTCACTGCTCTAGGTCTAGCCTTTTTCCTAACTCTGTTTCACTTTTATACTCTGAACTGCCTTGGTCTTGTTTATTTGTTTGTTATGATTTTAATTCCATTTTAGTTTCGGTGTTGTCTTGAATTTTTAGAGTTGTTTCTGCATTTGATTCCATCAAGTTCGATGTTGCTGCGAGAGTAATCGGAGTTGGTGATGCTGCAATCATCCCGGTTGTGTTAGAATTGCCAGTGCTATTGTGAGTTTAGGCTAAGTCGGGCTGTTATGTTAGAATTATGTGATTGCGACATCGAGGTAGGGGTTCTTCTTAAAATTTATTTTATATTACAAATTTGTTATAAATAGATATTGATGTAAAAATATATTTCTATGATTATATTTGTCTTGTGGATGTGGTTGTTTGATTGTTTGAGTGAAGTACGGTTGTTGATAAGAAATGAGTTTGAAAAGTTATTTACTTAGTTATTATGAAAAGTGATTTTTCTTGGTTTGGAGTTAAAGAGGTTTGATTTCGAGTTAGTCTGATTTTATAAATGATTTAATACTTGAGCTGGTTTGATTTTAAGAAGAGTTTTATTATTAGAATTGGTCTGATTTGAAAATAATTTGATATTGGAACTGGTTGAATTATGAAAAGTGATTGAGATATGGAAATGGTTGAGAAAGGATTTGAGGAATGTCTGTATGGGATCCGAAAAGGGTGGCAGAGTCCAAGTTTTAGAGGAGATGTTGCCGAATTTTTATAAAATTGGAAGTTTTATTCGAAATAATTAATTGAAAATACTTATTTTTAAACATTATATGTTTTAAGATTGACTTATTTATCAAAGAAAGAATTATGTTTTGAAGTGGAATTGTTAATGAACAGAATGGAAAGAAGGATGATGATGAGGATTTTCTTTGAAATATGATTTTTGAATGAATTTGGAAATGAGATTTGGATTGATGAATGATGATGATGTTGAGAATGATGAGAATGTTGAGATATGGATTGAGAATGTTGAAATATGATCTCTGAATTATTCATTTGTCTTATGAATTTGAAATATCTGAGATACGAGGTTCACTGGATTAAGTGTTGTGGCTTGCCACCACGTGTACCAGGTTGAAAACTCGATATTCTGTTGACCCTACGACGTAAGTGTGACCGGACACTATATAAATTCCCGGGAATGTTACCCTCATTGAGCAATATTGATTATTTGAGAAAAATCTATACATAGACTCTTGGGGATGCACGTCAGGGGACAGTCTAAGGACAATTCAGACTTGTCGGATTGGCTGGATAACTGACAGATGAGCCTCATCAGCCATAGGACAGGCATGCATCATATGCATCTGTATTCTTTGCTTGGGTTTGAACTTGTTTTGGTTTGTCTAATTGCTAAACTGTTCTTAATTGCTACTTGAACTATTTGCTGTAACTGCTACCTACTTGTGCTTTCCTTGTTTGTTTTGCATGTGTTTGTCCTAGCGTGCTATATTTAAGAATGAACTTTGGTGCTGAATCAATGATTGTGTTGTTTGATTGCGTGGTTGGTTTTCGATTGAGATTTTCTTATAAGAAAGAAAAGGTTTTGGTTTTCTGAAAGATTAAACATTGTTTCTTTGAAAATGTTTTGAACGATTTCCTATTGATTTTTAAAAGATTCTTAAGGCATTGATAATCACTGAGCTTGAAAACAGTTTTCTTATTAAATATCTTCTTATGACAATTTTGAAACTCCGTGGTGAGACCGTGTGGTTAGGTTCTCACCCCCTACAGCTTTACCTTTTCAGGAACCAGATGAAGAAGCATTAAGAAGAGTTATACTGCGTTTGGTTTATAAGTTGTTGTATTAATTAGATTATTTTCTTCCCTCGTCTTTGTTATTACAAGTTTGTAAGAGTGATAGGAATTGTATGTTTTATATGTATGCTATATTATGAGTTATTATGTAAGGAGTCTTGTATATGAATCTATGTCTGTTTGTATTTTTCTTAAGATAAAGTGTTGATTTCCGGTTTTCAAAGAAATCAGCGATACAATGGCGAGTCACAGGCTCCTATTTTAGTATTTAGTATGTAAAGTAGTCGTAATACTTTCTGCTATCAGAGTGGGGCAGCCGGAAGCGTGACTTCTGATAGTGAGGGTGTTACAAATTTGGTGCATCTACAATGATGACATATTGGACGACACGTAGACAAATATTATTGCAACACGTGGCACAACCATCCACGTCAGCATGCCACGTGTCACTGGTCACCACAACCTCATACCATTACACGTGGCCAAATCATGAAGTGACACGTGTCACTTACAGTCCACATCATCAAGCCATGTCATCACGTCGTTAATGAAAAATGGGTTAGGGACTAATATGGTGCACTTTTTTCAATCTCAGGGACGTAATTGGTGTAATTAGAATCTCAGGGACGATTTTAGTGCACGACACCAATCTCAAGGACTATTTTAGGGTTTAACTCCAGATTCTACATATTCAATCTCGGCAAATTATTTTCATCATTTATCTTTACAAAAATGATTCTAATATATATGCATCTAATATCTAGAATTGAATAACTCATATATTATTTAAATTGTTTATTTTTTTTGTTTCCTACGGCATCCTCCAACTCCCTACAGGTGAATGACTAATCTGTTGCAGATCTGAGCTCCATTTAAAGGTCTGTCACTAGCCAATGAGTTGCTGCATGCACAAGGTTGAATTCAAACTTCTGACATTTATTTCGGCAGACGAGTGAGCTGACCACTCAACCAACCCAAGTTGGTTATTTAAATTGTTTAATTATAACATTAGAATTTGATTAGTTTATCTTTAAAAATTTTTGAAAGTTGATCTTACTTTATTAGTTAAGTCTATTTAATTTAGATATATATTTTTTACTTTTAATTTTATTTTTTTGCCGTTTATGAGTTTATTTTATCAGTAATATATCCAAGTAATTAAGTGATAAGATGCTCCTAATATGATAGTATGTCATATAATTTTAATATACTTTCAATCCATTAATAATTAAAAATTGAATCATTTAAAATAATAATAGTATTTCTTTGTCAATAGTACCAAACATGTATAAAAAAATGCTTTAAATATATGTTTTACATAATAATTTAAGTATATTAATATATTATTATAAAAAGATCATATTTATATGTTATTAAAATTAAAATATGTGTATTAATATTTTAAATCAATTAATGATAGGAATATATATGATTATAAAAAAAGAATATTCTAATTTAATACTAATTATACTAAATATAAATGATACAAATTATACTAAAATTGTACATAATTATTTGTTCTTAAATTAGAGAATTTAATTATTATATTATTAATTAATAATTTATAATTTATATTTTAATTTTAAAATATTATTATTAAATATATATACTCTAATTAAAGGGTAAACATGTTAATCTATTAAATATAATTTTTAAATTAAATTTTGAAAATAAAATAATATTTCAAAATTTTCATCAATCCATGATTAATTTGTTTTAGGTAGTTACTTTGAGATTTTATTTCTTGATGTATTAGATATGATTTTATTTTGATGCTCTTTATTATATTATTAATTCATAATTGGGTAAAGCATTAAAAATGCACTTGAATTATTTTGGCAGTGATAAAAAGGTCTTCAAATTTTGTTATCGACAAAAAAGTTCTCAAATAATTTTAAAATATGCCAAAAATATCAAATCGTGATAAAAATTTGATCTGTTAATAGAAAAGCATGGCGTGACTCACTTGCAAAAATTAAAGTCTCATTTTTCACATAAAAAAATTTCTTTGTCACATAATTCTTTTGCATTAATATAGAACATTTTAATTCACAGAAGTGATTTTTGTTACGTTTTTAAATAATTTAAAAATATTTTCGTTGATAATAAAATTTGGAATATTTTTATCAGCAAACAATAATTCGGGTGCTTTTTTATAATTTACCCATAATAATTTATTTCCTAATCTTAAAAGCACTTTACTTATGGAAGAAATGTATGTGTATATTAATATTTGATTATGAAAAGTTGTAATGATATTTTAAATCAGTTAATGATATAAATATATATAATTATATTAATAGAAAAATATAATATTCTAATTTATTATTAATTATATTAAATATAAATTATACTACCAATATAAATAATTATTTGTTATTAAATTAGAGAATTAAATTATTATATTATTAATTAATAACTTTTTTATCTTAAAAGTATTATAATTAAATGTGTAGACCTAGATTAAGGAGTAAATATGTTAATCTCTTAAACATAATTTTTATATTAAAATTTGATAATAAAATAATATTTTCTATTTTTTGTTGTTAAAAATCCTGTAATTAGTCTGTTTTAAATAGTTGTTTTGAAATTTTATTTTTTAATATATTGGATATGATTTTATTTTGAGGTTTTTTATTTTTTCTACATACGTATGAATAATGTTCTGGGAGTATACAACTATTAGAAAAAAAAAATATTTTAATAATATTAAATATTTTTAAAATTTATTTTATATTAAATTACATAAAAAAATAATTTTTTATTATGACTATAAATAATGAAAGAATATATATATAACAGCATAATCATTGAATAGAATGTATATTAGTTGAATTATTATAATTAATAATATATATATATATATATATATATATATATATATATATATATATATATATATATATAAAGAAACAATTATGTTATTAGTGTAACTAAATGCATAGTTATTTTTTTAGAATAACTTTATAAGTTATAGTACAGCGGGAGTACGTACTCCTCATCCAGCGTCCTATGAGTTCGTTCACGCTTTACTAGGGTTTCACTACGCCGCCTCCTTGGTTACACCTTTCTTTGTCTTTTCTTCGTCAAAGTCTTTTCTATCTTCCTCTACTTTCTTCTCTTAATTTCTTTTCCACTTAGTTCCCTAATTTTCGTTTTCTCTCCCAATTCATTCTTCTTTTAATTCATTTCGTTTTTTAATTCACCCATTCCATATATCTTATTTCTCTCTGAAATCATTAAATACCAATTTTGTTTTTCTCTGCACCATGAGCAACAAATCAGAGATACAGAACCCTCATATAATTGATAGTGATCAGGAGGATGACTTGATCCTTTTAGCTTATGAAGATGTTTCCGAAGGAATTCAAGCCTGTACACGGAGGGAAGAACTTTCTCAGATCGGATCTTTTCCGTAGGTACCATGGAAGGAGCTCTGTATGCAATATGGAATAAACCAGAAGGATTCAGAGTAGTCAAAAAATCCAGGAACCAGTTTCAATTTTTCTTTGAGAATGACTCTGATGTGACTCGAATTGAGAGAGGTTCACCTTGGTTATTCAAGAGTTTTGTTATTCATGTTCGCAGATGGAAGCAATCAATAAACATGGAGGATAATCACATCTCTTCTTTTCCTGTATGGGCACAATTTTGGGGATTGCCTGAACAATACAAAACACTTGAGGTTGGACGAAAATTGGGTGGGAGACTTGGTCAAATTGAAGATGTTGCTCTATTTGAAGTTAGAGGCAACGATACACGCATAGTGAAGGCCAAAGTGGAACTGAACGGTGATAAAAGAATGAGGGATACACTGAAACTGCTTGATCCTAATCAGAAAATGCTGGAAATTGGAGTACGATATGAACGTATAGGTGTGTTCTGTACTTATTGTGCAAAATTGGGGCATGAATCTAAGAACTGCCAATGTTTTATTGATGATTCTGCCCAAAACAATATCAAGGAAGATAAAGTTGGTGAATGGCTTAAGGCAGATCAAGTCGGTAGGCGTTTAACTGAAAAGAGAGCTTCCTTCAATCCTAACCAACCTCAGGATGGTTCTATTCCAGCTCAACCGAAGAAAAAATCTCCACCTGCTTGGCTTTTTGATAGTTTCTCAAAAATGAGTGTGCAAGATGATCAGAAAAACAGAATAATGAAAAAATTGCTGCTAATTCGGGTTCTAGAGAAGAAAATGAGGGTGAATCAGAAAATACAGGTACGGCTACTGATACTAATTCTTCTTCTAATGCTCTATTGGAGATATCCTATACCATGAATAATGTCCAACACAATAACAACGTCATATCCAAGCTTAAAAAGGAGAACAAAAAGCCAAACCTGAAACAACTTGCCAGAAAGTATGTGATAGGTTTCAAACGGAGGAGTGGAGGTAATGGTACTGAAGAAATTTCAAAAAAAAAATTTGTCTCAATGATATTGTCTCTAATGCTATGACGGTGGAGGGTGCCAGCCTTCAAGTGGCACCCAAAGAAATATGAAACTGCTCCGTGGAATTGTCGGGGTTTGGGGAGACCCTTGACAATCCACAATCTTAAAGGGATTTGCAAATCCTACTCCCCCGAGGTTGGTTTTATCTGTGAAACAAAAAATCAATCTCGACAAGTTGAAGGAAAATTAAGGTCTTGTAGTTTCAAGGAATGGTTTATTGTGGATCCGGATGGATTATCAGGGGGTTTGGCAATGGCATGGAGGGATGGTTGCACTGTTCAGATTTTGCAGCATGGTAGATTTTTCATTGCGGCATCTGACAGCTGGATCTAATGATCCCTATGGTGTTCTAGGTGTTTATCTCAGTTCAAATGATCAACATAGAATGGCTCAGTTTGCTGAATTAACTTCAGTCACGCAACAGTTTGATGGTAAGGTTGTGTTAATGGGTGATTTTAATGCCATTTCTAGTCAATTGGAGAAAGCAGGTGGGGGTGCTAAATCTCCTTCTTCTATCGAAACCTTTAACAGTTTTATTGATGATAATTCTCTGATTGATATTGGTATGGTCGGAAGACCATTCACTTGATCGAATAGATGGAGGGGTGATGAGTTGATACAGGAAAGACTGACCGATTCCTGGTAGGAGTTGATTGGCAGCAACTCTATCCCAATGCAACGGTTCTTAGACTGTCAGAATCAGGCTCGGATCACTCCCCTCTTCTCTTAGACTCTAACCCGAGAACTGAGAGAAATAAACGCCGATTCAAATTCCAAGAAAGATGGTGTTCCAATGATGAAATAAGGCAGATTGTTAGAGAGGTTTGGCACGAACAGATTGATGGTTCAGCCATGTATATCCTAGCTCAAAAACTAAAGCATTGTCGACATAAGATTGTCAGATGGCAGCAAGAATACAGATCTAATTCAAAGGTGGAGATTGATTTACTACAGTCTGAATTAGAGGAACTTCATTTAGCAGGAATTCATGGAGGCGACATCATTTCAGAAATAGAGGACAAACTTGAAAAAGCATTGCAAAATAAGGAATCTTATTGGAAAGATAAGTCTAGAGTCAAATGGCTCAAATCTGGCGATCAGAATACAACTTTCTTCCATCAGAAATTTAGAAATCGAACCCGAAGGAATAGAATTTAGCAACTAACTGGCAGTGACGGTGAAGTGGCTACTTCAAATGTTAGTATTGCTTCTGTGGCTGAATCTTATTTCAAGGACATCTTTTCCTCCAGTTGTCATGAGAACCCTGAACCTCTGTTTACTGATTTTGAACCTAAGGTTACAGCTCACATGAACCGTAGGCTTTAAAGACCAGTGACTATGGAGGAAGTGAAACGTGCGACATTTATCATTCATCCTCAAAGTGCTCCAGGAGATGATGGTATGACAGCAAAATTTTTTCAAAGCTTCTGGAACATACTTAGTGGTGATGTGTTTCGAGCAGTTAAGAGCTTCTTTTCAGGGGGTAGAATTTTGAAGGGTTTTAATCACACTCAGATTTGTCTTATTCCCAAGATTTCCGATGCTAAAGATATGACTCAGGTAAGACCAATAAGCCTATCTTCAGTCTTTTACAAGATTATCTCCAAAGTATTTGTACATAGACTTCATGGTATGATGAATAGACTAATTAGCCCTACGCAAAGTGCTTTTATTAAAGGCAGATTAATCTCTGATAATATCCTAATTGCTCACGAGTGTATGCATTACTTGAAGAACAAAAAAAGGGGACTCGAAAATGAAATGGCGCTAAAATTAGATATGAGTAAGGCATATGATAGGGTGGAATGGCACTTTCTTTGGTTTATATTGGAGAAGTTTGGTTTTGACTCCCGGTGGATCATGTGGATTCGAGAATTAGTGACAACTGTTTCTTATTCTGTTATTGTGGAAGGACAACCTTATGGTTTCTTTAAACCAAATAGAGGTATTTGACAAGGAGATCATCTATCTCCCTATCTTTTTCTTTTCTGTGCAGAAGGTCTCTCCTTCTTGCTACACAAGGCAGAACAAAACAGACTAATTTAGGGTCTTCAGATACATAGACGATGTCCCAAGGTCAACCACCTCCTCTTTGCTGATGATTCCATCTTATTCTGTAAGGCTAATTCTAAAGCATGTTCAAATATCCTGCATTTATTGAATTCTTATGAAAGCATCAGTGGCCAGAGGGTAAATCTTAATAAATCTGCTGTATTCTTTAGCCACAACACTCCATCCACTACTCGTACACTACTGGCTAACTCTATGAATATTAATCATATTGGGCTCAGGATAAATACCTTGGTTTGCCTTCTACAGTTTCTAAATCGAAAAAGGCTTCTTTTAGTATGATCAAAGAAAAGGTTCGGAAAAGAATCCAAGGGTGGAAGCGCAATCTTCTATCGTCAGGTGGTAGACACGTATTGCTTAAGGCAGTGGGAGAAGTTATTCCTATTTATACATTGTCTTGCTTCAAGTTGCCTGATGGTTTAATCTCAGAAATTCACTCTCTACTTTCTCAGTTCTGGTGGGGACAAAAAGGTTCTGAGAGGCGGATGGCTTGGATTAGCTGGGACACTATGACTCGCCCACGAAAAGAAGGAGGCCTTGGATTTAAAGATCTCAGAATCCAAAATATGGCGCTTTCAGGCAAACAGTTTTGGCGACTTGTAACACAGCCTACTTCCTTATTATCCAAAATCCTAAGAGGTAAATACTTTAGCAATGGTAATGCTATAACGGTAGAAATTGGAGTCTTACCTTCTTGGGGATGGAGGAGTATACTAGAAGGCCGAAAGATTGTTGAAAAAGGTCTTAATTGGGCTGTGGGTACTGGAGAGAATATCCGAACCTTTAAAGATCCTTGGCTGCCTCCTCCGTATCCTTTAATGATTTCTGACATGCCAAATAGACAAGTTATTGCTGAGTTGGTTCCAAGAGTTAAAGATCTAATTACTGAAGATAGGAATTGGAATCAGAATCTTATTCAAGAATTATTTTCCCAAGACGTTGCAAACAGGATTTTGTCAGTTAAAATTCAGCAGAGTAGGGACAAATTGCAATGGGATTTGAACAAATCCAAACAATATGATACAACTTCAGGTTACAGAATTGGCTATTTATTTTACCATCCGCCTCTGGAGCTTTGCCCTAATTATATGCAACAGAAAAAGCCGTGGATTGATCTATGGAAGTTGAACTTGCCTCACAAAATTAAGCTATTTATCTGGAAAGCTCTCCATGGCCGGCTCCCGGTGCTTGCTCAGATTCATCACCGCATCCATCTATATCACCAATATGCCCCTGCTGTCATGAAGCCACCGAAACAGTCACTCATTGTTTGATCAATTGCTCTAGAATTAAAGATGTATGGTCTCAGAGTTATCTTCGTGACTGTCTTCCCCCTCAGAGTCCTAACGACTTTTGGACATGGTGGATTGCATCAACAAAGATGCTTAACCTGTTGAAGAATGATGACCGTAGTCCTCAATTGCTTGCCATCATTTGCTGGAACTGCTGGAAAGCTCGCAACCAGTTGATTTTTGAAGGTTCTACTTCAATGCCGTCTGCCATTCTAGCAAGCTCTGTCAAGTTGCTCCGTGAAATCCAAAGAACTCCCAGTTTAGGTCGTCATCTCCATGAGGCAAGCTCTTAGTTGCGTTCAATTTGATTTATCATTCTTTCTTCTTTAAGATTTTTTTCGTTTTTCGACCTTGCACTGTTGGATGAATACCTTCAGTGTAGTGTTTTTGGGAAATCCCCACCTTTCATTATGCTGTCCTGCTTTTGGACATCTTTGTATTTCATTTTTCAATAATTAATGAAATATAACCTACTATCTTTGAAAAAAAAACTAAATGCATAGTTAATATATATAATTTTGAGATAAATAATATTCTAATTAATGTCAATTAAACTAATTAGTAGGTTTATTATTGTTACGAATGGATGCAAAAAGAATTAATTAAATATTTTTATATTTTCACAATTTGTATGTTACTTTTAAACCATTAATACATAATAATTAAGCATTTAAAATTTTTAAAGTATAATATTTGGAACCTAATCAATTCGTGTTTACCTGTGCGATACTAAATATAATTGTAATCTAATCAATTGAATCCTAAAATTTTCTGTCCAAAAAAAACCCTGAAAATTATAATTATAATCTCTTAAATATAATTTTTTATTCAAATTTTGAGAGTAAAAGAATGGTTTAAATAATACTAAATATATAATCATATATTATATAAATTTATTATATAATAAAATTAAAAGAACATGTATATTAATATATTAGTGTACGAGAGCGTTAGGATTTATATTTGATTAAAGTTATGATGCATATATTAATATTTTAAGTTAATGAAAGAAAATATATGATTATATTATTAAAAAATAATATTATAGTTTAAATAATTAAATCATTGTATCGTTAATTGGATAATGTATTACTTTGAGGTCATATATTTATATAGAAATACTGTTAAATTTGATGGCAAAAATATTAAAAATTGACGATAAAATGAACAGCGTGATTCACTTTTAAACGTATTAATTTTTTAAAAATCTAATAAAATTAACGGTTTGTCAAATCGTCGATAAATTTTAAATAAATTCGACAATTTTTTCATCGATAAAATGAGTTTAAAATGTTTACCTATTTAGTAAAAGCGACAGATTTGTCGTTGATAATATTATATAAAATTGACATACCATCTGCCGATATTTGATTCATTAAAATTGACATAGCTATTGTCGATTTAATTCTTAAAATATCTACAAGTTCTCCATCTATTTTTTATTTTTTTTTGTCTATTTTAAATTTAAAAAGCGACAACGATGCTGTCGATTTAATAGCCATATTTTTTAATTATTTTTTTATTTAAAAAATAATAGAAAATTAATACAAATAAATTTTTAAATGTAGAAATAAAATTTATACTAAATATTAGATAACGAGGCAAATAAACTTTTAAATACAAAAATAAAATTTATACTAAATATTAGATAATGAGTTTACAAACTTATCAAAATAATAATAAATAATCCTCTAACTTTTAGATTTAAGACAAGATAAATAACTAAACTCAAACTTATATTCGTCAAAATATGAGATACACATAGATATAAAAATATGCACATTACTATAAGTTTGTTGATAGTAGCATCATTACCACAAAATAACAAATTGAGAAAACAAAATGTACATTCAAGCAATAACCAATACCACTAGATTGAATTGTTGTAGACCAATATCAACAAGTGCTTTCTTACTCAAGACTCTCAATTCTTTGAAGCTCGAAATTAACAAAAAGCCAGTAATGACAGCGAATGGGTGAGTCACCGACACAAAATTGTAGGATACCATCTTAATATTTTGACGTTAAGAGTTTTATTGAGCCAAAGATACTCTTTCCTTAATTAGTTAAACCTCTCTCAACATCTTTAGTCAGGGTTATTAAAGAACTAGGTTCAGTTCTAATGCAGACTTGGCCAATGCACCACGCCTACAAGGCCAAAGGAACCTCTTTATGGTTTTCACTATCTTACAAGAAAAGGAAACCGTCAAAATTCTAACAAACTCTGCCAAGACACTTATTTCTATACAAATAGTACATATATGTATGTGACATAAATATTGGAATAATCATTTGTATCTTCTGCAGTTCCTTGAAGCACTAGTTGTAGCATTCTAGTCTGTTCTCAACATTTTAAGAGTAATACTCAATTACTTTCCACACAAACTACACAGATAATTAAAAAAATATCAAGTGAAAATTGATAGTACCTTTGCTTTCGATGAAAATCAACACTAAGTCACCAACGGACGGAGGTGCTGAAACAGTTGCACGAATTGTTGGACCAAAAACCGCTACAAGCTTCAATAACATATCCAGCGACAACTTTACATGCCTGCACTTTAACACCAAAAAAAATAATATATGAATTTACAAAAGCATCCATCGGTCTATAGATAAGATTTCAATCTCCAGTCTTGATTATTCAGATCATGGCCGGCGTGTTAAAGCCCAGGCAAATATAATGTAAATTTACCTTTCTGGTTTACCATCCAATAATCTTGAGAGCACAGGGAGCAAGCAAGCAAATAAATCTATGGTGAAAACATCCATCTTCTCCACAAGGACACTAATAACGAACCAGCATCAGATTGAAGTTATTTTCAAAACTATATATTCAATAAGAAAAACATGAATCTCTGGTTAGAAGAATTAGACATAAAACAAGCAGCAAGTCAACATAAGTGCAAAAGGCACTTCAAAAAGTACTCAGATTCATCTCGCAACTTTCTCAAAGCATTAATGGCCCTTTCAACATGGTTGCGCTCCCAAAAAGTCCAGTTTTCAGTTTTTCTCATGTTTCTTTCTTTTGATGCTATGAAGCATACCAGAAAAACCAAATGTATAAGTTCCATGGCAATGAATAATACATAATCAACGAATGATACAGTAACTAGTAGAAACCTAGTAAGCAAACAAATAAAATTAAAAGCAACAACTAGTTAAAGTTACCTGTAACTTTGTCAAGTGTGAACGAAGATTACTCGAAGTTACATCATGATTTTTCATCAGACCTTCAATGTTTTCCTCTTCATTTGTAGATTTTGAATTCCCTCTGCACAACTGAAACTCAACCTTCTAAGAAACATACAAGGGTAAACATGATTCACAGATTCAGTTTAACTACATATAGGTGGTTCAACTTTTTAATTGGGATAAGTATTTTTTTTCATTCCTAAGGTTTGGGATCAAAATCAAATTCGTCCCTAATATTTTTTTGTTACTAAAATCATCCTCAATCTTTACAAACACATTAAAATCATCCTCCCCCCACCTCTATAAAAATTTTCAGACACATTTACCCTTGAGGTTGTTACCAGTAGTTGAACCATTTAATGATTAAAAAATTAAGTTTTTTTAATTAATTGAGGTCTAATTAAAAACCTCACCCCCAAACCAGAATCGTAAAGTGTGTGCTAGGGTTCCAATGCAGCCATGGCCTCGGAGAGCTCGAGGTCGTCTCGAACCAGGGGGTCTGGGCAGAAGAGGGGGCTTCTTTGTGAGCATGGAGAGAGACCAGTGTTGCGAGTTTCAGGAATGAAAGAAAACCCAGGTCAACGATTTTGGGGCTACGTCTACTATGAGGTGCGTTCATGTATTTTTGTTCTCCGCTGACCCCTAGGTTTTGTTTTTGGGCACTGACTATGGTGGGATCATGTAGGTTAAAGATGAGTGTCAATTTTTTCGTTGGGCAGACCCAGAAGCTGAAACCGAAGATCCGCAGGTTGCAAGATTGAAGAGGAAAGTTGTAGCCCTGAAAGCAAACGTGAAAGCATCTGAGTGGAAGTTGATGGTTGCTGTAGTGTTGGGCATGGTTGGGTGGGTAGGTTGTTTATTTTTGTGGCTGCCAGTTTCGTTGAATCACAAGTAGGGTTTACCTTGTTTGCTGCCTCTGAAAATGGGTTGATGAAAGTAGGGTAGAAAATAGGACAATTTTAGTTAGGATGTACTTAGGCTATGAAATTGACTTTATGTAATTAAAATCTACTACTGTGGCTGGATATAATTTGTGTTAATGAAATTGGTTTTTGTAGGTTAGTCTATGTGTATGTAAGTGATGGTGTGTGTCTGTAATTGCACAAGAAATTGGTAATGAAACTGGATCTGATTACCTGGAATTATGACTGAAGAATTGTGTCAACATAAATGGTAAATTATGACCTGGTTTAATAATACATAATATGTAGTATGCAATACTTTCTCAACATCAGAATGAAACCAGAAGCAGATACATCAAAACACAACTATGTGACTTGATTCATTAACAAACCAAGAGTAATAAGTTTAAAGCATTCATTAAACCAGATGATAGTTGGACCAAGAACAAACCAACAGTAACTTTGTTCAATTTTACACAACATTAAGCATAAAGAGTATGTAATAAGTTGCAACCAAAATGAAATCTCACAAACAGAGAGTATGATCAACTTAGCTTTACATTAAGAAGCTAACAACTTAATTAGTATCTAAAAATTCTTAAAAGTTTTCCCAAGCTCTTGAAAGCAGTTTTGCCATCAGCCTCAACTTTTTTAGAGAAATATATAGTGCAATGTTGTGACTAAAGGAGACTTTGTTCATAACTGGTTGGCTTGAGCTGGATGTACCCTTCTCCTTAGCAGCCGGTGGTGGTGGTGGTTGTGTTGAGCTTCTGATGGGTTTCATCTTGGACCTTTGCTGGGGAGTAGCTGCTGATGTTGTCTTGGGCCTAGATGCATGTGTTGTGGGCTTGGGGATGGACTAGGATGACTTGGACCTGGTTATGGGTGTTGTGCTGGTGGTTGGTTGGGGCTGTGATGATGATTTTTCTTGCAGATTGGATATTTTCTTCCCTCTAGTAGCAGATTGCACAACATGTTGTGAAATTGATCTCTTCTTTCCTCCATTAGTTTTCTTTACAGCAGATTGTTTAGGTGGTTGGGCCTGCAATACAGCAAAAATGAGACAAATTACATGTAGCAAAAACATTGCAATAAAACCCTAACATACATATGGTGAAATGAACTTACAGGGAAGGGTGAATTGCTGCATCTTCCTCTCTTGTGACCTGATGCACCATAGTTTGAGCACCTCTGTATCTGTCCCCTCCTAGACAAGTGAGTCTGGCTTCTAGCCTCTGATTCATCAGGTCCTCTCTTCCTTTTCTTTACTGGTCTGTGGCTAGGCTTCCGATAGGATGGTGGCATGACATCATCGAAGTTAGTGTGCTCCCACAGATATGAGCCATTGAGAGGGTTGATTATCGAATCATAGCACTTGACATTAGCATCTCTCTTATAGCAGTCATCCACATATAAATCCATATCAAGACCCTTGAAGTTGATGCAGCTGATAGCATGTGTGCATGGAATTCCACTTAGTTGTCATTTCCTACAAGAACACTCATGAAGAGACAAATCAACAGCATATTTGCTCAACCCATTTACAACCTCATATGTCTGTGCAGCAGACCAGTAAGGCCTCCACTCACTAGCTGACCTACCTCTTCTCTCTATCTTTTTCCTAATCCAAGGTAAAACCTAGATGCCTGTGAGCATCCACCTTGACCGCTCGGACCACTACCATTTCTCTCTCGCAATCCTTCTAGTATGTAGCCTTTGCACATCTCCACATCAATTACTTCAAGTGCAGTCCCAAAAACATTTTTCTAAACTTGCTGTAGAGATGGCGCACGCATAACCTATGTTCTACACCTGGGATTACTTCATCAAAGGCAGGCAGTAAACCCTAGCAAAGGAGGTAAAATTGTTCATGCAGAAGTATGTTAATAGTCAGAATTAATTGAGACAAATAATTCAATTTAACACAATTATTATTTACCTTATGTTGATCAGACATGAAGGTTGCCCTGCCAATTGTCTCAGACCCGAAATCATCAATTAGCAGCTTCAGAAACCAAGTCTATGTATCTTTCGTCTCTGACTCCACATTGTCATAGGCGATAGGGAGCATTTGATCATTAGGGTTCCAACCTATAGCAATCAATAGCTTCCCCCCTTGAGGTGTCTTGAAAAAGCATCCATCTAGCCCAATGAACTTCCTACAGTGCACAAAGCTTTTTTTGCAAGCATCTAGGCATACATAACCTCTTTGAAAGATGCAAAAGTTGTTCAAGGATGGGTGTTGCTGCTCAATCTCAAAATCAGGGGATCTCTGTACCTTGAGCGTCACTGATGATCCTGGATTAGCACGTAGCAACTCCAAGCAGTAATCAGCAATCCTCTTGTACTGCTTTCTGTACTCTCCCTGTATGTCATCCAACGCAGCTTGCCTTGACCTAGTTGCCATTGAGGTTGTAAATGTCAGATTCCACTTCCTTTGTGCCTTGTTCACCAATTCCTTGATCTTAACCTTTGGATTATGTTCCACCTTCTTCTTAAAAGCTCTACTCAACCACGAAGTATGCATTATCCCAACCCTATGCGACTAACCACAGGTATGCTTAAGGTTCATGGACCGAAGCTTCCAAGTTGCTTCCTCTCTCATCTTAGCAGTATATAACCAAAAAGGACAACCAGGCTGACGTACAACCCTCACTCTAACCAAGTCAAGCTTGGCATATCTGAGTCCTCTTCTTGTTTGTATTGCATACGATGTTACAGTGTCTTTAAATTCCTCTCTTGAAGCAAAAACTATTTCCACCTCCCACTTGTAACTAGTCATGTCTTTAACATCCTTATGAATTGGATAGCTATCGCCTCATAGTTATCTTCCCCTTGTCCATCTTCATCATCTGAATCACCACCAACCTCATACTCCAAATCCACTTCATCGCTATTGAAGCCTTCCTCATCACTAAAATCACCATTCATAACCCTTTTGCCTTTATCAACCCTCTCACTATCCTTGGCACTTGTCAATTCCTCAAACCCACTCGCATCATCATATTCCTCTTCACTATTTGTAAAATGAACGTCGTCTGCACTATCAACCTCAAGATCAGATGGAATAAACTCCTCATCATCGCTGTCATTATCACTATTTGTCTCATCTTGTTCATTTTCAGCAGCCACATCTGTTTCTATGTTATCTCCTTCCTTAACTTGTTGCACATAATCATTTTTCACCTGTTAACCTTGTTCACCCTCATAAACCACCAACTGATTACTGGGGTTTTCCTTTGTTTGGCCTCCAACATCAATAATTCCAATTTCAGGAAATTTTTCTGCATCCTCAACCACATGCACCACAAACACCTCAACATGACCCCCGCAACTTTACTATTCTACACATCTCAAGTGCATCTTTATCTGTAGAAAATAATTTCAGAGCGTTCTCTAACCATTCACCTGCTGGATCCTTATACCACAGAGCTGAAATATTCTCCTTTGTGTACCCAACTTCCTTAGCTTTGCATATGCCTCAAATACAGACTAGCAATCACTCTCAACATCTTCAATGAGTGTCTTTTGTCCCTCAATATACCACAACATCCCATCACTATATCCGAATCGACTCACATGGTAGACAGTCAGAGTAAAGCTTTCCATTTCTTAAAGAGACAAAAAAAATGTAAATCAAACCCTCGCAGTTTTAGGAAACTAAAAGAATCTGTTCAAACATTATTATGTTCAACCTCGACCAAAACCGTAACAAATGATGCATACATACCTGCATAGCGATGACAATGGCAGACCAACCTCCTTCCTCACCCTTGCTAACAACATCCAAATACAGTTTGGATACTCCTCCGGTGACGACAAACCACTGCTAGGGCATCATTGAACATGAAACATCAACTTTGAAGTGTGTAATGACAAATGAGATAGTGAATGCCTTTCGCGGGAATGAAAAAGAAGCGTTATGGACCCTCAAGGGTAAATGTGTCTGAAAATTTTTGTAGATGGAGGGAGGATGAATTTAATGTGTTTGTAAAGATTGGGGATGATTTTAATAACAAAAAAAGATTAGGGACAAATTTGATTTTGACCCCAGACCATAGGGATGAAAAAAGTACTTATCCCTTTTTAATAAATATCATATATGAGGATAAAAATAATTTGGTGGAACTACACCTAACCAAAATTTTGTAAGAGTAAGGGCTTCATGACTAAGTTTGAACTTTCACATGCTTTCTTGACATATGGTTCATCAGTGATGCTACTGGACCTTATCTTTTGACATGTAAACATCAATGAAAAATAAAGCAAGCAAAGTAACCTTTTGCTGCATCATACCTAAGATTAGAATTGTTCTGTTCCAATAGTTAGCCAACAATAGCACCCTCAACTCTCACATTGGTTGCAATTGTGTAGCACAAGAGTTTGGGATGTTTTTCGATACAGTGTACATGCTTCATTTATTTATTTGATGTTAAATTAAATTAAATCTGACAACATCTTTAACAATTTTGATTAGGTTAGATTGGGATATGGATCAGGATTGAGTACCTTGTCGTACTTTTGAGAGAGGACGCGCACTTCCTCTGTGATCTCAGATATGATATTTTGCGCCATCGCTTTGCCGTCGATGATGGAGCGACAGCGGCGCGAGTGTGACAGAGCGACGACATGCACAAGAGCAGCAAAGTAATAAGCGGGGGGCAGCGGAGTGGTGGACGAAATTGTGATCTACGTTCTTTGGATTTTGAATGAAAACTTTATTATGGCACTGGTTGAATTCACAACTCCGTTCAACTAACCAGCAAGTGTACTGGGTCGTCCAAGTAATAAACCTTACGTGAGTAAGGGTCGATCCCACAGAGATTGTTGGTATGAAGCAAGCTATGGTCACCTTGCAAATCTCAGTTAGGCAGATTAAAGGGTAATTGTGATTATTGGAATAAATAATAAAAAGGAATAATAAAAGGGATAGAATACTTATGCAGATTCATTGGTGGGAGTTTCAGATAAGCGGATGGAGATGCTGTAGAGCCCAAGGACGCCTGCTCTCCTACTGCTTCTACTCAATCCTTCTTACTCCTTTCCATGGCAAGCTTTGTATAGGGGTTCACCATCAACTGTGGCTACTTTCATCCTCTCGGGAAAATGATCCTATGCGGTTGTCAGTCGCACGGCTAATCGTCTGGAGGCATCACCCATGGCTGATGGCTACATCCCATCCTCGCAGTGAAAACTAATGCTCACGCACTCTGTCACAGTACGGCTAATCACCGGTTGGTTCCCGCTCCTACTGGAATAGAATCCCTTGATTCTTTTGCGTCTGTCACTAACGCCCAGCAGGTTACAAGTTTGAAGCACGTCACAGTCATTCATTACCGGAATCCTACTCGGAATACCACAGACAAGGTGAGACTTTCCGGATCCTCATAAATGCCGCCATCTATCTAGCTTATACCACGAAGATTCTGTTGGGGAATCTAAGAGATACACGTTCAAGCTCTGTTTCATGTAGAACGGAAGTGGTTGTCAATCACGCGCGTTCATAAGTGAGAATGATAATGAGGGTAATTTGACTCATAACATTCATCATGTTCTTGGGTACGAATGAATATCTTGGAATAGGAATAAGAGAGATTTGAATAAAAGATAATAGAATTGCATGAATACTTGAGGTACAGCAGAGCTCCACACCCTTAATCTATGGTGTGCAGAAACTCCACCGTTGAAAATACATAAGTAAAAGAGGTTCAGGCATGGCCGAATGGCCAGCCTTCCTAACGTGATCAATGATCTCCTAAGATGAAGAATAAAACAGAACTGAGACCAAAGATGTCTAATACAATAGATAAATGTCCTATATATACTAGACTAGCTACTAGGGTTTACATGAGTAAGTAATTGATGCATAAATCCACTTCCGGGGCCCACTTGGTGTATGCTTGGGCTGAGCTTGATTAATTCACGAGCTGAGGCATCTCTTGGAGTTGAACTCTGAGTTATGACGTGTTTTGGGCGTTCAACTCCGGATCATGACGTTTTTCTGGCGTTTAACTCCAGACAGCAGCATGTACTTGGCGTTCAACGCCAAGTTACATCGTCAATCTCCGAATAAAGTATGGACTATTATATATTGCTGGAAAGCCCTGGATGTCTACTTTCCAACGCCGTTAAGAGTGCGCCAATTGGAGTTCTGTAGCTCCAGAAAATCCATTTTGAGTGCAGGGAGGTCAGATTCCAACAGCATCAGCAGTCCTTTTGTCAGCCTTCTTCAGAGTTTTGCTCAAATCCCTCAATTTCAGTCAGAATTTACCTGAAATCACAGAAAAACACACAAACTCATAGTAAAGTCCAGAAATGTGAATTTATCATAAAAACTAGTGAAAACATCCCTAAAAGTAGCTTAAACTTACTAAAAACTATATGAAAACAATGCCAAAAAGCGTATAAATTATCCGCTCATCACAACACCAAACTTAAATTGTTGCTTGTCCCCAAGCAACTGAAAATCAAATAGGATAAAAGAAGAGAATATACTATAAATTCCAGAATATCAATGAATATTAATTTAATTAGATGAGCGGGACTTGTAGCTTTTTGCTTCTGAACAGTTTTGGCATCTCACTTTTTTCTTTGAAGTTTAGAGTGATTGGCATCTCTAGGAACTTAGAATTTTGGATAGTGTTATTGACTTTCCTAGTTAAGCATGTTGATTCTTGAACACAGCTACTTATGAGTCTTGGCTGTGGCCCTAAGCACTTTGTCTTCCAGTATTACCACCGGATACACAAATGCCACAGACACATAACTGGGTGAACCTTTTCAGATTGTGACTCAGCTTTGCTAAAGTCCCCAGTTAGTGGTGTCCAGAGCTCTTAAGCACACTCTTTTGCTTTGGATCACGACTTTAACCATTCAGTCTCAAGCTTTTCACTTGGACCTTCATGACACAAGCGCATGGTTAGGGACAGCTTGATTTAGCCGCTTAGGCTTGGATTTAATTTCCTTGAGCCCTCCTATCCATTGATGCTCAAAGCCTTGGATCCTTTTTACCCTTGCCTTTTGGTTTTAAGGGCTTTTGGCTTTTTCTACTGCTCCTTCTTTTTCTTTCTATTTTTTTTTTCGCCACTTTTTTTTTTCCGCAAGCTTCTGCTTTTCACTGCTTCTTCTTGCTTCAAGAATCAATTTCATGATTTTTCAGATCATCAATAACATTTCTCTTTGTTCATCATTCTTTCAAGAGCCAACAATTTTAACACTCATAAACAACAAGATCAAAAATATGCACTGTTCAAGCATTCATTCAGAAAACAAAAAGTATTGCCACCACATCAATATAATTAAATTAAATTCAATAATAATTTCGAAAATTATGTACTTCTTGTTCTTTTGAATTAAAACATTTTTCTTTTAAGAGAGGTGAAGGACTAATGGATTTTATTCATAGCTTTAAGGCATGGTTACATACTAATGATCATGAAGTAGAGACACAAAACATAGATAAACACAACATTAAAAACTGAAAACAGAAAGAAATAAGAACAAGGAATGAATCCACCTGAGTGAGGGTGGCGCCTTCTTGAAGAACCAATGGTGCTCTTTGAGCTCCTCTATGTCTCTTCCTTGCTTCTGTTGAATGATTCCTAGTAATTTTGGTGTTCCTCCCCTTAGTTGCTTCCAATATTTGTGTGGAGGACAACTTATCCCCTGAGGTATCTCAGGGATCTCTTGATTTACAGCCACATGTTCTAACCAACTGAGCTATTCCAGCTTATATATAAGTCTTTCCTTTGAGGTTTCTCTGGCCTTAGGTGCCATTAATGGTAATGGAAAAGCAAAAAGCTATGCTTTTACCACACCAAACTTAAAATATTGCTCGCCCTCGAGCAAGAAAAGAAAGAAGAGAAGAAGAAGAAGATGGAGGTGAGTGAGGGGAGATGGATTCGGCTATATGGGTGGGGTTGGGTGGGAAAGAGGAGGTTTGATGTGAATGGGGTGATTGATGAAGAAGATTGGGAATGGTGACATGGGGAATTCAAATCACAAAAATAGGATTAGGAGGGAAGGTGGGAATATGGTAGGTGGGGATCCTGTGGGGTCCACAGATCCTGAGATGAAAAGAAATACCATTCCTTCACCATATAGGCATGAAAAATGACTTCATGCATCATTCTGGCGTTCAAACGCCCATTGGTGCATGTTCTGGGCGTTCAACGCCCATGTGATGCATGTTTCTGGCGTTGAACGCCAGTTTCATGCTTGTTCCTGGCGTTCAGCGCCAGTTTGTCCTCTCTGTGCATCATCCTGGCGTTTAACGCCAGGTTGTTGCTTGTTTTGGGCGTTCAGCGCCAGAATGGTGCTCTGTTCTGGCGTTGAACGCCGGCCAAATGCACCTTACTGGCGTTAAACGCCAGCCCGTGCGTCCTCCAGGGTGAAAAATTTTTTTCTTCTGTTTTTGACTCTGTTTTTAATTTTTTTGATTTTTTCGTGACTCCTCATGATCATGTACCTAATTAAACACAAAAATAACAAAGAAACAAAATAAAATAAAATTAGATAAATAAAATTGGGTTGCCTCCCAACAAGCGCTTCTTTAATGTCAATAGCTTGACAGTGGCTCTCATGGAGCCACAAGGTGATCAGGTCAATGTTAGTGTAGTCCCAACACCAAACTTAGAGTTTGGATATGGGGTCTTAACACCAAACTTAGAGTTTGGTTGTGGCCTCACAACACCAAACTTAGAGTTTGACTATGTGGGTTCTTCTTGACTCTGGACTGAGAGAAGCTCTTCATGCTTACTCTCTTTTGTCACAGAGGGATGGCCCTGTGCCTTAAACACAAGGTAGTCCCCATTCAATTGAAGGACTAACTCACCTCTGTTGACATCTATCACAGCTTCTGCTGTGGCTAGGAAAGGTCTTCCTAGGATGATGCATTCATCATCTTCCTTCCTAGTGTCTAGGATTATGAAATCAGCAGGGATGTAAAGGCCTTCAACCTTTACTAACACGTCCTCTACTATTCCATAAGCTTGTCTCACTGACTTGTCTGCCAGTTGTAATGAGAACAAGGCAGGTTGTACCTCAATGATCCCTAACTTCTCCATTACAGAGAGTGGCATCAGATTTATCCCTGATCCCAGATCACATAGAGCTTTTTCAAAGCTCATGGTGCCAATGGTGCAAGGTATCAAGAACTTGCCAGGATCTTGTTTCTTTTGAGGTAGAGTTTTCTGAATCCAAGTATCTAGTTCACTAATGAGCAAGGGAGGTTCACTTTCCCAAGTCTCATTACCAAACAGTTTGGCATTCAGCTTCATGATAGCTCCTAAATATTGAGCGACTTGCTCTCCAGTCACATCTTCATCCTCTTCAGAGGATGAATAGTATTCAGAGCTCATGAATGGCAGAAGGAGATTTAATGGAATCTCTATGGTCTCTGGATGAGCCTCAGATTCCTCTGGATCCTTAATAGGAGACTCCTTCTTGCTTGAGGGACGTCCCAGGAGGTCTTCCTCACTAGGATTTTCATCCTCCTCCTCCTTTGTGCATTCGGCCACTTTGATTAAATCAATGGCCTTGCACTCTCCTTTTGGATTTTCTTCTGTATTGCTTGGGAGAGTACTGGGAGGAGTTTCAATGACTTTCTTACTCAGCTGGCCCACTTGTGCCTCCAAATTTCTAATGGAGGATCTGGTTTCATTCATGAAACTGAAAGTGGCCTTTGACAGATCAGAGACTATATTAGCTAAATTAGAATTATTTTGTTCAGAGTTCTCTGTCTGTTGCTGAGAAGATGATGGATATGGCTTACTATTATTCAGCCTATTGCGTCCACCATTATTAAAGCCTTGTTGAGGCTTTTGTTGATCCTTCCAGGTGAAATTTGGATGATTTCTCCATGATGGGTTATAGGTGTTTCCATATGGTTCACCCATGTAATTAACCTCTGCCATGGCAGGGTTCTCAGGATCATAAGCTTCTTCAGAAGCTGCCTCTCTAGTACTGTTGGATGCATGTTGCAATCCATTCAGATTTTGAGAGATTATGTTGACCTGTTGAGTCAACATTTTGTTCTGAGCCAATATGGCATTCAGAGCATCAATTTCAAGAACTCCTTTCTTCTGAGGTATCCCATTATTCACGGAATTCCTCTCAGAGGTATACATGAACTGGTTGTTTGCAACCATGTCAATGAGTTCTTGAGCCTCTTCAGGCGTTTTCTTCAGGTGAATAGATCCACCTGCAGAATGGTCCAGTGACATTTTCGAAAATTCAGAGAGACCATAATAGAATATATCTAACATGGTCCATTCTGAAAACATGTCAGATGGACATCTTTTGGTCAGCTGCTTGTATCTTTCCCAAGCTTCATAGAGGGATTCACCATCTTTTTGCTTGAAGGTTTGAACATCCACTCTCAGCTTGCTCAGCTTTTGAGGAGGAAAGAATTTATCCAAGAAGGCAGTGACCAGCTTATCCCAGGAGTCCAGGCTATCCTTAGGTTGTGAATCCAACCATATTCTAGCTCTGTCTCTTACAGCAAAAGGGAAAAGCATGAGTCTGTAGACTTCAGGATCAACTCCATTCGTCTTTACAGTCTCACAGATCTGCAAGAACTCAGTTAAAAACTGATAAGGATCTTCAGATGGAAGTCCATAAAACTTGCAGTTTTGTTGCATTAAAGCAACTAGTTGAGGCTTAAGCTCAAAGTTATTGGCTCCAATGGCAGGAATGGAGATGCTTCTTCCATCAAACTTGGATGTTGGCTTTGTGAAGTCACCAAGCATTCTCCTTGCATTATTATTATTATTATTTTCGGCTGCCATGTCCTTCTCTTGTTCGAAAATTTCTGAAAGGTTATTTCTAGATTGTTGTAATTTAGCTTCTCTTAATTTTCTCTTCAGAGTCCTTTCAGGTTCTGGATCAACTTCAACAAGAGTGCCCTTTTCCCTGTTCCTGCTCATATGAAAGAGAAGAAAACAAGAAAAGAAAAAGGAATCCTCTATGTCACAGTATAGAGATTCCTTTATGTTTAGTAGAAAAAGAAAGGGGTAGAAGGATGAAGAAGAATTCAGATTTTTAGATGAAGAGAGGTGAAGAGAAGTGTTAGTAATTAATTAATTAAATAGAATAAGAGAAGAGAAGAGAAATTTCGAAAATAATTTTTGAAAAAGAGGTTAGTAATTTTCGAAAATCAAAGACAAAATATAATTAAAATTAAAATTTAAAACAAAAAGAATTTTTGAAAAAGAGAGGGAGAATTTTCGAAATTTAGAGAGGGATAGGTAGTTAGTTGGTTTTGAAAGAGATAAGAAACAAACAAAAAGTTAGTTAGTTGATTGAAAAAGATTTGAAATCAAAATTTAAAAAGATAAGAAGATAAGAAGTTAGATAAGATATTTTGAAATCAAATTTTGAAAAAGATAAAATTTTTGAAAAAGATAAGATAAAAGATAAAAAGATATATTTGAAAAAGATATTTTGAAAAAGATTTAATTTTAAAATTGACTTAACTAACAAGAAACTACAAGATAAGATTCTAGAACTTAAAGATTGAACCTTTCTTAACAAGAAAGTAACAAACTTCAAATTTTTGAACCAATCACATTAATTGTTAGCTAATTTTCGAAAATTTGATAAAAAGATAAGAAAAAGATTTTGAAAATATTTTGAAAAATTTTTTTTGAAATTTTCAAAAAAATGAAAAAGATATGATTTTTGAAAAAAGATTTTGAAAAGATAAGATTTTTAAAATTGAAATTTTGACTTGACTTGTAAGAAACAACTAATTTTGAAAATTTTTGACCAAGTCAACCCAAAATTTCGAAAATTTAGAGGAAAATAAGGAAAAGATATTTTTTTGATTTTTGAATTTTTAATTAAGAGAGAGAAAAACAACAAAAATACTCAATGCATGAAATTTTTAGATAAAAACAATGAATGCATGCAAGAATGCTATGAATGTCAAGATGAACACCAAGAACACTTTGAAGATCATGATGAACATCAAGAACATATTTTTGAAAAATTTTTGATGCAAAGAAAACATGCAAGACACCAAACTTAAAAATCTTTAATGCATGAAAAATATGAATGCAAAAATGCACATGAAAAACAACAATCAACACAAAACAAGAAATCATCAAGATCAAACAAGAAGACTTGTCAAGAACAACTTGAAGATCATGAAGAACACTATGAATGCATGAGATTTTCGAAAAATGCAAGAAAAATTTTGAAAGCATGCAATTGACACCAAACTTAAAAATTAACACAAGACTCAAACAAGAAACACAAAATATTTTTGGTTTTTATGATTTTCTAATTTTTTTGTATTTTTATTGATTTTTTTCGAAAAACATTTTTTGAAAAAACGAAAAATAAAAGAAAAATTTTTGAAAAAGATTTTTGGAAAGAAAATTACCTAATCTGAGCAACAAGATGAACCGTCAGTTGTCCATACTCGAACAATCCCCGGCAACGGCGCCAAAAACTTGGTGGACGAAATTGTGATCTACGTTCTTTGGATTTTGAATGAAAACTTTATTATGGCACTGGTTGAATTCACAACTCCGTTCAACTAACCAGCAAGTGTACTGGGTCGTCCAAGTAATAAACCTTACATGAGTAAAGGTCGATCCCACAGAGATTGTTGGTATGAAGCAAGCTATGGTCACCTTGCAAATCTCAGTTAGGCAGATTAAAGGGTAATTGTGATTATTGGAATAAATAATAAAAAGGAATAATAAAAGGGATAGAATACTTATGCAGATTCATTGGTGGGAGTTTCAGATAAGCGGATGGAGATGCTGTAGAGCCCAAGGACGCCTGCTCTCCTACTGCTTCTACTCAATCCTTCTTACTCCTTTCCATGGCAAGCTTTGTATAGGGGTTCACCATCAACTGTGGCTACTTTCATCCTCTCGGGAAAATGATCCTATGCGGTTGTCAGTCGCACGGCTAATCGTCTGGAGGCATCACCCATGGCTGATGGCTACATCCCATCCTCGCAGTGAAAACTAATGCTCACGCACTCTGTCACAGTACGGCTAATCACCGGTTGGTTCCCGCTCCTACTGGAATAGAATCCATTGATTCTTTTGCGTCTGTCACTAACGCCCAGCAGGTTACAAGTTTGAAGCACGTCACAGTCATTCATTACCGGAATCCTACTCGGAATACCACAGACAAGGTTAGACTTTCCGGATTCCCAGGATCCTACTCGGAATACCACAGACAAGGTGAGACTTTCCGGATCCTCATAAATGCCGCCATCTATCTAGCTTATACCACGAAGATTCTGTTGGGGAATCTAAGAGATACACGTTCAAGCTCTGTTTCATGTAGAACGGAAGTGGTTGTCAATCGCGCGCGTTCATAAGTGAGAATGATAATGAGGGTAATTTGACTCATAACATTCATCATGTTCTTGGGTACGAATGAATATCTTGGAATAGGAATAAGAGAGATTTGAATAAAAGATAATAGAATTGCATGAATACTTGAGGTACAGCAGAGCTCCACACCCTTAATCTATGGTGTGCAGAAACTCCACCGTTGAAAATACATAAGTAAAAGAGGTTCAGGCATGGCCGAATGGCCAGCCTCCCTAACGTGATCAATGATCTCCTAAGATGAAGAATAAAACAGAACTGAGACCAAAGATGTCTAATACAATAGATAAATGTCCTATATATACTAGACTAGCTACTAGGGTTTACATGAGTAAGTAATTGATGCATAAATCCACTTCCGGGGCCCACTTGGTGTATGCTTGGGCTGAGCTTGATTAATTCACGAGCTGAGGCATCTCTTGGAGTTGAACTCTGAGTTATGACGTGTTTTGGGCGTTCAACTCCGGATCATGACGTTTTTCTGGCGTTTAACTCCAGACAGCAGCATGTACTTGGCGTTCAACGCCAAGTTACATCGTCAATCTCCGAATAAAGTATGGACTATTATATATTGCTGGAAAGCCCTGGATGTCTACTTTCCAACGCCGTTGAGAGCGAATTGGAGTTCTGTAGCTCCAGAAAATCCATTTTGAGTACAGGGAGGTCAGATTCCAACAGCATCAGCAGTCCTTTTGTCAGCCTTCTTCAGAGTTTTGCTCAAATCCCTCAATTTCAGTCAGAATTTACCTGAAATCACAGAAAAACACACAAACTCATAGTAAAGTCCAGAAATGTGAATTTATCATAAAAACTAGTGAAAACATCCCTAAAAGTAGCTTAAACTTACTAAAAACTATATGAAAACAATGCCAAAAAGCGTATAAATTATCCGCTCATCACGGAGCGACGACCGACGCTACGACAGCAGAGCGACGATGTCGCGGAGGTAGTGGAACCACGACAGTTCAGTGGTAGCGGAGCGAAGATGGCGCAGTGCCAGCGGAGAGGGAAGATTGGTGAAATGGTGGATATGAAATAGAGAAGGCACAAATTGGGGTTAGCTAATTTTTGAGGTAAAATGTATGTAACAAGGGACGCGGGAAGTAAAAGCGGTTGTAATTTTTTGTTGATAAAAATTGACGGTAATGTCGTTAATTTTAGTTAAATAAAAAATAAATACTTTAACTGTCTATTTTATATAATAAATCTACATCATTCGTTTAATTTTAAAAAGAGATCTCCATCATCTATATTTATCGACGACAAAAACTGTCGATATTATAGTTATTAAATACGATTTGTTTGTGCGATTTTTTTAAATTTAACCCACTATTCTGTCGACAGTGTGACGATAAAAAAATGTATTAAAAGGTTGCAAAAATAATAGACGACATGATTGTCGATTTTAATATTTTATTTTTAATAATTTCTTTTTCATTTTATTGACGACAAACAGTCTAAAAATATCGACAAAAAATCTAATCATCGATTTTTGGCATCGACAATTATTTCTTGGAGTGTTAAAAGATAATTCTAATAGGATAAATTTCGTAACACGTTTAAGATATTAGATTTACAATCAGTATAGTTTACAAATTTTTTATACAATATATATATATATATATATATATATATATATATATATATATTGATGTTTCGATATATTTTTTTATTTTTGTCTATTAAATTTATCTCAATAATTAAAGAATTATTTGTTACAATTTTTAATAATGTATCATTAATTTTTATCTAGTACTCATATTATTATTATTATTATTATTATTATTATTATTATTATTATTATTATTATTATTATTATTATTATTATGTTTTTATATCATTATTTGGTATTTGTATATAGAAAACAAACAATATAAAATTATTTTATATAAATTAAATATATTCGTGATAATTTTTTTAAAAATATATTTAAAACATAAATAAAAAATAAATATTTTTCGTGATACATATACAGTTATACACTAGTTCACAGTAAAGCATAATTTATTCATCTCAACTTATGATGCCTTACAACCAATAAATATGAATGATTAATATATTTTTTTAGGATGGAGAGGAATGAAGAGAAATTAATATTCAATTTGATTCTTGACATTTGAAGTTAGATTCGATTAATCTTTAAAATTATAATTAACTCAAATTAAATTTTTAAATTTATAATTATAATTTGTGTTAGCCTTTGAATTTATATCTGGCATGCTAGTTTTAATAAATTAACTTGTAATGTTAGATAAAATAAAACAATATCGTTTTATATATTGGCGTTCAATTTTTAACGAGACAGACGACTTTCATATGAATGGAGTTAAAATACATCTTTTTTTTTTTGTAATTATTAGTGATCATAAAATAAGATTTTTTTTAACTTTTATTTTTGGGAAATGACATTATTTAGTTAAAGATTGAATGTGAATATAATACGAAATTATTTTATTTTATCGAGAATCATAAATTACCATGTCAAATCAGACATATGTTGTTAACGGAAATAAACTAAAAGATTAACTCAAATCATGATTATAAATTTAAAAATATAAATAAATTACAATTTTAGAGATCATTAATGAGACTTTAAATTTTATAAATTAAATTAAGTATTAACTCAAATCTAGAGCCACAAAAATGGGAAATAATATTCCCCCAAGGAAACCGGCATTCATAAAAAAAAACGTATCATCTATGACATTTTGACATTAAATGACAATGAATGGGAAATAATTAATAATTAATTCAAAAATGTCAATGGAGATGAGAAATTGTGGACCATAATTTTTTTTCGGACGTTAGTATTTACTATTTAGACTAACATTGAATTAAATTCTTCTATCACATAATAAAAATGATTACTTTCCCATAATCATGTTTACCTTAAAATCCTTTATAGCTTTATGTGCATGAATATGAATATGACAATAATACTTAATAGATATATATATATATATATATATATATATATATATATATTAATGTAAATTTTATTTGGATAAAAAAAAATGAATAAAGATTATTTTTACGTCATATTTGTAAATTTTTAATAAAATTTATTAATATAATTGTCTTAATCATTATATTTAATTAAAAAAGACAATTAAAGTGAAATAAAAAATAATAAATTTTACACATACAAATGGTACTAAATAAAAATTAAAGAAAACAAGTTTAAGAATGGAGGCTTTTTTTTATGAATATGTAGTCAATTTAATTCTTCTTACTCTTCTCTCTTTTTCTTTTCTTTTTGACCGCAAACAAATTTTGTTTAAATTTTTAATTATGTTATATATATATATATATTAAAATTAATTATTAAAATTATTTATTAATATAAAATATATATTAAAATATAAATATACATTAAAAATAAATTTAATTAAATATATTTATATATAAATATATATATTGATTAATAATTTTAATATACCAATAATATTTTTATTAAATTTTTTATTAGCTGTATTAAAAATATTGGTTCCTTACTTAGACAGAAAATGAAACACTTTATAAATATGGGAAACGATGGGTGTTTGAGAGTTGAAGAAGTATCCCGCGTGGAATCAGAGTCCAGTCGATATGGGTGGCGGGTCTTCAAACCCACTCATTCATTTTCCTTTTTTCCTTTGAAATTTCTTATTACAATATATAACATACCGTTCTAGTTCTCTCTCTCTCTCTTTCAACTAACAACTCCTAATTCTCAATTCTCTCTTTGTTTGTTGAAGATGAAGCCTTTTACGCTTTTCTCCTTCTCGCTTCTGAGTTTGGTGCTTTCCGTAGTCGCTGGTTTGGGCCAAGCCCAGCAACTCACTCCTTCCTCTTCTCCTGCTCCTGCTCCTTCAAGTGATGGTAAATTACTCCAATCATGTCTTCTTTTTTATTCAATCATTCTTTAATTCTTTTCTTTGATCCTACTAAACTTTTCTTTTTCTTCTTCAATTTTTAAATTAAAGCAGGCACTTCCCTTGATCAAGGAATTGCTTATCTTCTTATGCTGGTGGCGCTGGCAATCACATACATGTTCCATTGATCTATAGCTAATTACTTACTTCTAATTCAATTACTTTGTGGGATGTTTCCCCTCAAGATTCTTCAGTTGAGAAAAATTTTGTATTTTCTTTTTTCCAGAGCACTGTAATTATGATTTATGAATGAATTCTTCATTTTATCGTGCAGTGCTGGGTGCTCTTCCTTTTACTTTTACTTTTACCCTTTATTTTTTCCGCTTTTCGCATGCAGTTATGCTTTTTCAATTCTTTTCGGCAAAGCTAAGACTAGGTATTAGAATTTTAGAGATCCTCTCACCCAAGTTTTATCGCAATATAGTTCACGAATTTCAAGGATCAAAAGCTTCCATATAACTCGCGCATACAAAACCTAAAAAGAAAGAAAAAAGAAAAATCGATGCGATGGCCAGAAGCCCAGAATTATGTACGTGTTAATATATATATATATATATATATATATATATATATATATATATATATATATATATGGATACGCTGACACAAATTTTAAAATCTTACATGACAAAGGGACATGCATATATATAAAATATAGAATATTTTTTAGATAAATCGTAATGATATTTTGATATTTTATTGATATTAAAATATAAATGTAATTTTTTAATTATTTTTAATGACTTATTTTAATTATATCAAATATTTAAAATATTTCTTTGTTTTAATAAATAATAATATACCATATCTAAATTTATTTTAAAAAATATACGTTAAGAATAAGATTGGATACGCTGATACGTGATGATATTTAAGTGTGTCTAGATATATTCAAAAAATTTATTTTTATTTTTTATTAAGATATGGTTGAATACAATAAATACAATAATTCAACAAAATATCAATCTTCATAGAATAAAAGAGATGAGTGATGAATTTTTTTTTTTAATTCTTCAACATAGAAACTACAATAAGTGGTGACAGAAGTTGGTCACAGGTCCTTTATGAGTGGCGATGATTAAGAGAGGATTTAAATATGAGAAACTCAAATTCTAGAAAATTAACTATGGCATAAGCTAACTTAATTAATTTTTCTTTGTTTTTAATTTTAAAATTTCAGAAAATAAAGATAATGAGGAATTATGTTATTATTTATATGTAATTAGTATATTTTTTAACTAATTGGTTATAATTAATTATATTCAAGTTAGTTCTCTAACGGAATTCTTTGAATATTACAGACCAGGTAATATTGTATAAAGTAAGTGGGCTGAATATTTTAGTTTATTCTTTATTTATGTTAAGTACTTTAATTTATTCTTTAGTTTCTCGGTTTTTCTTAATTTGTTCTAACTTTTGGTGCTGAGCTCATTCTTAAAAAAACAAACACATGTTATGCTATTATCGAACGGTCATCAAACTTGCAATGGTTAATGTTGCTCACTATTGCCGCCTATCTAACCGAATGAGTGCAACTGCAAATGGCAGATGCTGCATCCTAAGCATGATTAGGATATATAATAATAATATCACGTCAATGCTGCACCAAAACAGAGTTCCACATGGCAAATTGCCCAGAAAGCAGTTTCCACATGCAGTCAGTCACGTGCATCACGTGCCTGAGTTATTACTATACAGGTTGGTGTGAATGTGTGATCCACATAATCAGTTTACTAAGTTTTTGTGGCGCAGGTCTTGGACTCTTCACTCTTGGCCTTTACCTTTGCTGTACTTTAATTTTATAATAATGAAAGAGATAATATTATTTTTTGTTCAGCTGGGGTTACATGATTAGGCTTTACTTTGGGTGAGTGAGTGAAGTGTGAAGCCAAAAAAAGAAAGTTCCTATAAAGAATAAACAAGACAATCCACTTTTGCTTGAAAAACCGAAATCCCCATGTCATGTGCTTATATTCAAAGCCCTTTTCTCACTTCTCTCATTCACTGTGCTTAGCTTGTTTACAGTTACAACACTCTTTGGCTTTGTCTGAGTGCAGCCATGGATGCCAAGTGTTGGCGCAATTCTTCTAGCCGGAGATCAATCCAATTGGGAAGGAGCAGTTACAGTGAGATTGAAGACATAAGGTCGTTATCAGGGACAAGATCAAGTAAGTTGAGGTGGAAGATTCTGTGGATGAAGCTCAAGAAAGAGAAGAAGAAGCTTTTTGAGTGTGCAAGTGCAACAACACCCTTTCAGGTCCCTTATGATTCATACACTTACTCTCAGAATTTTGATCAGGGGACTGCTGCACTTGATGAACCTGATATTCTCTCTAGATCTTTCTCTGTTCGCTTTGCTGATCCTTCTAGACTAGTCCTTGTAAAGAAAGGTCTAGTTTCAGCCCAACTCTAAGGAAATTTCTGTTTCTATCACTTATTTTTGGATCATTTTCTTTTAATCCTTGGTTAGGCTTCTTCCCTTTCTATTATTAGACTATGAGCAATTGTAATAATCACTTGTACATGCATTTATGCATTGCTTATTTATGGTAACATTTGTGACTTCAACATATACATTTACATTGTTCACCTGTACTTCTTTTCTCTTGTGACTATAATAATATATGTTGCACTTTCATCGGATGCAGAGTGAAAGAGAGTAATTCTAGTGGGAAAAGAGACACAGAATAAAAAAAAAATTTTCCCCTCAAACAAGTAACGAATAGAATAACTAAAAGATTTTTTGGTTCTTAGCATAGAACAAAGTCCTAATTTAGTAACTAAGGTTTTAAATATTTTATTTTAATCTTAAAAATTTTCAAGTTTTTTATTTCAGTTTTAAAAAATTTTAAATATATTTAATATTGTCTCATAATTAAATTTGACAAGAACAATTAACATATTTAAGAGCTAATAACGTTTAATTTTGGTAGATAAGTAAAATCAAATTACCAACGATTATTAATATAAAAATTTTTCTTTGATTCCGACCCGTTAATAATTGATTAATAAGATTTGGAAACGTTTTTACAAACAAAAAAACGATAAAAAAATGTGTTTCAAAAAGAATTTTATTATATTTTTTTAACATATATAATTTAACAATAATATTATTAATATTTATGGTAGTCGTTCTATTATTTATTCGTGTGAAAATCATTAAATTTATTAAAAAAATTTTAAAACAAAAATAAAACGTTTAAAACGAATTAAATTAAAATTTAATTCAAACATCAAACACTAGTACTTTACCCTGAAAATTATGTGCCTTCCCCTGTTGCAGTTTTGGTTTATTAGGTCCTCTATGAGCTCAAGCATTAAGTTTGAGGAAATTGATTAATTGAAGGAAGAAACATTAATTAAGAAATAAAAAAAAAAAGTAAAAGTATCTGCTTTCGTATAATGCTTAGGTAAGGACTTTTGAGTGTTCATACTCTAGTTTGTCCTCGATTATTAGAAGTTTGATCAAAGAAGAAAAGGAGTGTTCACGAAATTAATAAATTAATGTATAGTCGTACATGGCAAGATGATAAAACCATAAAATAATACAATGATAATGAATTGCACCGGTGTAGGCCAAGAAGTCAAATAAGAATGAGTTGCTTGAAGTAGCAGAAGAGCAAGAAAATAAGTCGTTATCGATTATTATATAGAGAGATTATATTGGTCATATCTTTGAAGAAGATAGAAGACACGCACCCACTCAACAGCTGTAGGAGGTACACGGCATGAAACAATAATAACGGGGCGAAATCTCTTCCTTTTGTTTATTTTCTTAACAAATTAAGGTAACAAAACAGAGAACCCAGCCTCTAACAAAATAACACCACTTATTCATCTCTGTATATATCTCTATATGCAGACAAAATTGAAATGGTGTTTTGTTTTGATGACTTCAGTCCACGAATATGAATCACCCAGTTAAGAAATATTCCAAATTCTTTTTTCTTGCTGATTATATTGGGTTGTAGAATGATTCTCTATATTCTAAGCATGAGAGCTTTAACAAATTGATGGTGCACTTTAGACATATTCGAAGAGGTTGGGTTTTATTATTTTATTTTTTAAGTATTGAATATAAAAATAGAAAAATGTTATATGCAATTATGCATCATATTTTTATATACAAAACAAAAATCAAAGATCAACAAAATTTATTGTTTTTGACAAATACTTTTAGTTATCAATCTAATTTTTTTAATCTAATAAACAAACAACATATTTTTAATCCACACTTTTAAATATTGATGATTAATTACTAACCAAAAATAATAAATTTTGTTAGTTTTTTAATATTTTTTTATATATTCTTATATACTACATTTTGCCTTTCGATATTAAAATTGATAAAAAAAAAATAAGGAAAGATAAAAAAAATTACTTTTTATACTATAAAAATAAGAATTGATATATAAAAAATGGAACAAACAATATTTCTTATTAAAATAACTTGATTAAATTAGCACATAAATTAAAATTAGTCTAATAATAAAAAAATATTTTTTTATCTTAAATATCTTTTTTTATTCCTTTTTCGGACAAATCCTTGTTCTCTTTCTCTTCCTGATGTTGCTATTGCTTTTTTTTTTATTTTGTCTTCTTCTTTATTTATATTTTTTTCTCTTTTTTTTCTTGATATTGTTGCTATATTTTTTAATTTTTTTCTTTATTTTTTAAGGGCGTAAAAAAAAAACAAATAAGACATTAAAACTTTTGTTAACAAACACAAAAAATTTAGTTATAAAAAATTTTAGTTACATACACATAAATTATTTTGAATTATGAAATTTTTAATTGAATGACTCGAATAAAACAAAATTTTTAGTTGAATAATAAAAAAAACTTGAACTTTGCAAATTTTTTAGCTGAATAATATAGAAAAAATAAAAAAAAAATAATTAAAAAATATAAATTAATTTTACATTCTACATCTTTTTGAAGAAGGGTAGAAGAAAAATAAAATGAGAAAAGAGTAATCCTACAAGAAAAATGTTAAATATCGTCGAATTTATTGGCGGAAAAACGAAAAATAATCTGCCAATAATAAGATTACCATTGAATTTCAGTCGGATTAAATCTGACAATCTCGCCGGTAATTGTTTACTATCGAATTTTGCTGTCCGCCGGTAATTTGCGGCGAATTTAGCGGCGGAATTTGATTTTTTCGATGGTAACATTGGTGCCAAACTATTTTTTCCTTGCAAATTTGCTGTCAGATTTTTTTCCGGTAAATCCGACAATAAGTTCAATTTTTTTGGTTAAATTTTTTGATGCAATTAGTGGTCAAATTCTAAATTTTTTATTCAAATTTATTTTTTGCACAATTAGTAGTCAAATTCTAAATAATAGAAATCAAATATGTTAAATTAAATACCAAGCGTACAAATAAAATGAAAAGTTAAATAATAGAGGATATAATACAAGCAATCAGTCTAAAACAAAAACCTTAATCACTAAAGATCCTGATAGTCGTCGTCCCGCTGGTCTTGTTGAGGCGGTGGTCCAAGCGGTTATGTCTGTGCCCTTCCAGTAGCGCGCCGTTGCCACCAGCAGTGTCGTTGCCACGGGCACACATCTGATCTTGGTACACCGCCGTATGTCGTCGCTACGTCCGCTGAAGCCGCTCCAGCTCCTGCATTCACTCCAGCCTAAGGTCATCTGTGTCTGACATGCGTGAGAGGATCACCTGATACCTCTTCTTAGACTCCTGCAGCTGCTGCGTCTGTTGGTGAAAGCTCTGGGTGAGGAGCAGCACTTGCTCCCTCAAATCGACATTGTCCTCGGGATCGATGGGCCGACTGGTGGCAGAGGTGGATGATTGTCTCAATGTGGATATGCAGAAGTTGTTGGCGAAGAACGATCCCAATCCGTCCACGTAATTCTTGTATGGCTCAGATGCGGCCTCACGCCAAACCGTATTAGGATCGACAACTGATGCAGTGGAGTTGTTGTCGTCGTCTCCAGTATGCTGAGATTGCTGGGTTTGGCCTCTAATCTCTACGTGTAGGACTCCTAAGTAACACATTTTATGATTAGGGGTACAATTAATTTAAAAATTGTATATGTTTACTCACATAATGATCTGTGGCTTGCTGATTAGCAAACCTCCTATGTAACACATTTTATGATTAAGTCAAATAACAATGACATTATATTAAGATTAAATGAACTTAATAACAAAATGAAACAAATTACTTACCAACCTGGCCTTTGTCTTCATGAAAGTTGCTAACCTACCGATATATTTTAACGACCTGGTTGATGCCATGTTAGCTCTGTTTGTGAGATGATGACACTTGAACCTCTAATCAGTCTCCCAATAGAAGTACAATGCCTTTTTAATGTCCAGATTGAGCCAAATGGTGAGGTGGTCATGATGCTCATGTACGTCTTCCAACATCTGCTTAAGCCACCTAGCCATTCGATAGTCGAAGATCTTGCTGATCATGAGATCGTGAGTCATGTTTCATATAAATTTCTACTGCAGAAAAAACCTTTAGCACGATTTAATCGAAATTAAATACATAGTTAAACAAATACAAGATATAAATGGTGCAAAATTTTATAGCCCACAAACTAATCGACAAGTGCACCGGGTTGTACCAAATAATACCTCAGGTGAATGAGGGTCAATCCCACGAGGATTGATGGATCAAGCAACAATGGTCAAGTGATTTGCTTAGTCAGACAAACAGAAAATGATGTTTGAAGGTTCAAAAGCATTAACAGTAATTCAGAGAATCAAAAAATAAACAGTAAACAAGTTGTAAATAATATATGGAGAAAACAGTTAAGGCTTCAGAGATATCTATCTTACGGATTGACTTTTCTTACTAACTATTTTAATCATGCAAGATTCAATTCATGGCAAACTATATGTGACTAAACCCTAATTCCTTAGACCTTTTTAGTCTTCTCTAAAATTCATCAACGGCCAATTCCTTGGTCACTTAATTCTAATTAGAGGATGAAGTTCAATTCTAGTTTATATGCCACAAAAACCCTAATTACCCAAATATAAGAGGATTATATGTCACGTATCCTGTTAAGTCCAGATAATTAGAATTTAGGAGAATATATTTTCAAGCTGTTGTTCAAGTAAAGAGCTTTTCCAAGTTACACAAGAACTCAATTAGAACCAAGGTCATACTTCCATTCCACCCAGGTTCATAAAATAAAGAACAAAAATAATTCTTGAATTATAAATCAGTACATGAATCAAAATAGAAAAGTAATAGTCTCAATCCATACAATAGACAGAGCTCCTAACCTTAACAGTGGAGGTTTAGTTGCTCATGGTTCAGAGAGAAAATTAGGATTCGTAAAAACTGTCAGTTGCGGAGTGAGGTAAAAGAGAATAGATGAGCCCGAAGGATTGATTCTTTTCCCTTTTATATCTAATTCTAATTAATATAAAAAAAAAATTTCTAAAATCTAAATAACATCTTTTCCTAATTTTAATAATAAAAGTTAAATCAAATTTGCAAAACCTTCACGTGTAATGCATCCTAGGACGAGTTGGGACCATTGGACTCATTAAGGTTGACGCCGAATTTGAAGAACTTCAAGTTCGGCGTGGAGGTGGCATCGTTGCTTTCTCTTGCTTTCCTTGAGATGACGCCGAACTTGAGAAAACTCAAGTTCGGCATGGAGATGGCAGTGCGATTTCTCTTTGGAGGCCTTGAGCTGGCGCCAAACTTGAGCTTCGTCAAGTTTGGCGTGAAGTAGCCCGTACGAAATAGAAGAAAAGGGTATACTATTATATATCATTGGAAAGATCTGGAAGTTAGCTTTCCAATACCGCTAAAATCTCGTTAATAGGACCTCTGTAGTTCAAGTTATTCTTGTTTGATTGCAATGAGGTCGGGGGTGATAGCATCATTTGCTTTCTTCCTTTTCTACTACAAAACTCCGTCAAATCCATCCGAATGCTACCTGAAATAAATAGAAATTACAAATAACTCAAAGTAGCATTCATTGTGGCTAAAGGTAATTAAATCTTGATTAAACTCAACAATTTGAATGCAAATTCACTAGGAAAAGATAGAAAGGATGCTCACGCATCAATAAACTAACTAAGATTTGAATATGTTGAGTTTTTACCGTCCACTTCTGAAACCATGTCTCTCTGGTCTCAATTGGGATCTTCTTGTAGCTCAGCCATGGATGATCATACATAAGCTTGATGATATTAGTACACTCCTGTGTACATACATTGCTATTAAGCGCAAACCTATCAATAGAAAACTTAAGATTAGTAGTTTACTAAAAATTTATTTGAAGTAATCTATAAACTTCAATTATATTTAAGTTTTTTAGAAATTTCGGTAAAGTTTCATCTATAACTAGAATACGCAAAAAATTATATCCATTAGTAATTTACTTAAACTACAATATCTATCAACAATCAATAAATAAGAATCAAGTAGCAACATCCATCAATCAACAATAAAGAGCTCAATTAATTAAGATTAGTAGTTTCATCTATATTGCATTATATGACTTAAGCAGCAACATTCATCAACAATCAAGAATTAGCAAACACTTTTATCAGTTCAAACCTACTATTCTAAGTCGAACATATCTTAACAACCTAAATCCACTAAAACTAGAAAATTGAGTGTAATTAAATTAAATTGACTAATTAAAATAGTTTGCATATAAAAGACTTAAAATAGTACTCACGCCGTCATCCCATCAGGCCAAATCGTCATCTACTGATCTGTACGATGAGAGGTCATGGAAGATCATTTGGCTGGGATCCGTGAGGGGATTCTGGCACCGCGGTGTCTGTCGTTGTCGAGATATTGGGTTGCTGAGTGAATAGAGGCGGTGTTGTCGAGATAGTAGGCTGCTGAGCAGATGGAGGTTGCATCATCGAGGTAGAAGGAGTCCTATATTTGGAGTTAGGGAGCATGATGAATGGTTGGTCTGGTGTATCCATTGCCTATGACATCACTAGGGTAGTCAGGATAGAGGGGTACCAATAGAAACCTTCCCTCTACCACGACCATAGCACTAAAAAAGTAACACCAAATGAGTAAGAAAATAGCTAAAGTATCCCTTAATCTATGTGAAACCATAGCATTAAAAAAGTAACACCAAAAAGCAAGTAATCAAAGAAGCCCTATCTTTATTCCACTTGGCAATTACAAATAGTTCAAGTTGCACAGTCTTTGTTTCACTTGCTGCTCATAAAAGAAAACGTTTTCTATGGTCTATATTGTTTCAAAATCCAAATTCATTAACATGAGGATCGAAAAAAACAAAGAATAAATTGGAACATGGGGCGACATCTTTGACAACAACTATGTACATTATTTTCCTGACCTCAACCATCATTGCATCTGTAGCTGTATCTGATCTAGATTTTGAAATTTCATCACATATAATAAATTAATAGTCACAAAATATCTTAAAGGAGAAAAATTGAAGTTTTAACCTATGAATTCCAGAACCATTTACGACAACACTTTCAGTTGCAACTCATTGGTATATGTCTGAAGTCCTAAACAGCAAAACAAAAACAACAATAAAAAATGAATACTTGAAGCAATCAGCAAAAGAAAAGAACACAAATGTAGAATAAATAACTTTAAATTAAATTAAATTTCCAAGTAGTGGCAATAGAAATATAGAGAAACTGCACATTGTAGCATTCAATTCGTCTTTTTTCTATCATTCACACCAAATTTGGAAGACCAGACAACACTAATTTTGCGGACGACCAAGTGTAACTTCATTGTCTCCTTATCAATATTACCTTTCTAATTGTTTTGTTCTTTTTTCTTTTAAGTCACATGAATTAAGTTATCTTATAAACTTGGCAGTCCATAAGTCCATACATCATCATATCCTCTTATTTGCCTATACAAAAAACGACCAAATTAATACTTTAAAATGTTAATTTCCAACATTAAACAGAGAATAAATAGAAGAATGTTATTAAAACGTGACAATTAAGATTACCTGCACTAAGATTCCAGTCCCAAAATGATTTGAGTTTTCCTCGGCCGCAGCTCTATGGATCGAATAGTGGTAGTGGGCTCCATCACTGTCGTCGCCTCATTCCTCTTCTTTTATCTGTCGATTTAGCCTCCTTCTCTGTGATCGTCGCTATCATCGCCACCCTCTTCTCTATCTTCTGTCGTCTTTTCTTTCTGCACCATTGTTTTCTTTTACTCTGCGATGTCGATCGCCTTTTTCTTTTTTCTTCATTCTTCACTGTTGTTTTCTTTTCTCGTCGTCTTTTCTTTCTTTTTCCGTTGTCCTTTCTTTCTTCGACCGTCGTTTTCTTTCTTCGCCACCATCTTCTTCTTTGTGGCCGTCATTTTCTTTCTTTCTTTTTTCACTGCTAACTACTTCCTCTACCAAGACTTGCAGCTCTATGGCTTTTCTTGTTTTAAATTTTTGTATGACAAATTTGAACAAATTGACATATACATGAGGACAGTTGTAACAAAATAATTTTAAATTTGAATTTAAATTAAAATCTTGCCCAATTGTTTTGTCTACAGATCTTTAGTTTTTTTATTATTTTATTAATTTTTATTATTTTGCCATTTGTCATACAATGAAGACTAATATTTATCTATTATAAAATACACCACTTGTCAAATAACTAACCATCTACTATATTTTTATTATATATTAACCAGAGTACCACCCACGTTATGCGCGCTTACTTAATTTATCTATATGGCTAACTAATCATACAAAAAGATTGATATTAAAGAAACAAAAAAAAGTCTAAATTTAAACACAATCATATGAATATATGCAATCATAAAAATCAATCTTTCAATTTAAATGTTATTGTATATCGAGAAGCTTCACATCTTTACGAATAATTAATGCCTGGTTGATAACATTATAATGTTATTTATTTTCTCGTTTATTTTTTTAATTTTATTATTTTATTTATTAGTGTATGATTATATTTTTCTTATCTAAACAAAGAATAATTTATAAAATTGCTTAATTCGTGATTTATATTTATATAAATTGTTTGATATACAATTATACTAATTAAATTTTGTTTAATTATTTATATACTTCAATTATAAAAATACCATTTAGCATTTATTGTATTATAGTTATTCATTCCTTTTATATCAATCTTATTTAGAAATTGGGATAATGGTCCTACATCTATTTTGAACTACAAATATTCTGTGGTACTAATATAGTATATAGTAAATATTTACTTTACTATGAATTTTCTTTAATATGATAATCCTCAATATATAGTAAATGTTTACTGTACTAAAATAGTATATACTAATATAGTATATGGTAAATACTTATTACTGTACACGAATTGTTCGTTTAATAATATAGTATGTACTAATATACTATAAGAAGATGTTCACGTATGACATTGTGGTGATGCAGAACGTGATATTTCGCGTTATTCAACTATTCAGATATAATTTAAAAAAGTAGAATGGTGAGAATTGGGGCATGTAGTCTTTCATAAAAGAGAGTGTATAGTACGATGGTGGGGCCTTAATGGGTTTGAAAAGTTATGCGTTGAGCAAGAAAGCAGTTCGTATGTTTGCCCATAGTGAGTTGATGCTTGGAAGCTGTGGGGGAGTGATTTGACGAAGCTGAATGGAGTCGATTTGGTTTTGGGCCAGTTGCCTTTTTGATTGCTTCTCTTCTATTATTGGGCCATGTTCCATGGTTTGGGCCAGTTTAGTTTTATGAAACAAAAATTCTATGTTGGACCGTTGTAAATGAGTGTGTTCCAATAAAGAGTATTGAGTGGGTAAAATGTTAGGTTACCCAATAACCTGGTTTAATTTTATTCTAATACTATTTCATGAGTTAGAGTTATTCGTGGATTTATTTGTTATGTCTAAAAAATTTAAATAGATAAAAAAAATTTTATGTTTGGAAAAATATGTTTAGAAAATTCAAAATATTAAAAGCATCCGATGTTTTTGTTGTTTTAAATAAAGTATGGTTCGCTTATAGAAAAATTTGTGAAAGTGGTTTTGTTTTATGAAAATATTTTTGTAGAAACAAATTCATCAAAGTTAAAAGTTAGGCATTGTTTAATGAAGTTTTGACATTTCTAAAAATTTGACTTAAGTATATGTTGTTACTAATTTAAATGTTTATTTTTTGTTTTAAATGTTTAAGTTCAATTGTAAAGAATTATTTGATTTGAAATATGTTATTTATTGTGGTATAATCTTTTAATTTAAAGTTATTTTCTTCAAAGTATAATTCTTCTCTTTATTGTTGTCGTTATCCTTTGTTTTGTTCTGTAACGTTCGTTATCAATTATTTACAATGACTAATATGAGCACGATAAGTATAATTTTTTATTTTATGTAAAAAAAATAATAATAATACCACACAGCGGATGTAGTTTTTAATCTAAGATAAATTTTATCAGGTACATTTGAAATGGAAAAATGTGACTAAATTAAGTTTAAGCAAGACTTTGTTTTGATTGATTTGTCCTGAGCATGAAAATGTTTAAAAAAATTATTGATTTTTCTTAAAAGTGAATTATATGGTATTTGCAAAAATAGGACGACAAAAAAGATGCTTTTGTTGTTGGAATTTTTTTGTAATATTTATGTAAATTTAGAATATTTTTGTTTATTAAAATTTGTAGTTGATAGGTAATGAATATTTTTTTAAAGAAATTTGAAATAAGTGGTATTCATGAAATACAATTAAAATAAAATTAAAAGAAATAAAGGAGTAAATTAAAATATTATTCAGTCATTATTTATTGGATGGGAGATGTGGCAGGAGAATTGGCTCCAAGCATAATGAGGGAGTGCTCCCAAAAAAAGGGGTTTAGGTAGTTATTTTGTTGTGATTAAATTTTACTATTTTGTAATTAGCACTTAAGCAGGGAGGAATCCTTAGAGTACAGAGTGGTTAATACAATTTAAGGTGTTATTTTGTCGACTTACCACCAAATTTTAAAACAAATGAGGGGTAAGAATGAGATATGATAAAAAGCGTAACCCATGCCGAAACTCATGAAAATCAGAAAAGATTGTTACAACGTGATTAGCATTGCATGAAAATAAAAGCATTGGTAGAAAGTTGCAGAAGTTTGAAGACAGAAACTGGCATGAGGGAAGTAGTGAAGGTAACCATATGGAAAGGACGATGGGACTAGAAGAACGACATGTGACATAGAGGAGAGACGACTTAAGGTGTGGGAACTTATAGTTAGAGCCGGGTGGAGATGCAGTTGGAGCAGGATGTGTCTAGAAAGATTAGTTCGATTCGAGTGGGATGGCGGAGCTGGATGCGCCCATCCTGCGATTGGTGATGGCATCAAGGTCAAAAACCTTTTCTGGAGGTTCTTCAGTGTCGTCGTGTGAATGTGCGACGTTCATCTTTCCCTTTCGCCCGATGTTGCGAAAGTGATCGGCGAGGTTGGCATATTTGTCCGTCAAATCCTGGACAATATTGTAGTTGTAGTCGTCGACGGTGACTTCTAGGCTGGCACAGAGTGCGCGTAGTGTCATTCTCGCAGCGTCTTCTATGCTGGTATCGATATCGAACGCAATCCGGCCAGACTTGACTAAATGTTGTTGACAGGGGAGGACCAGTGAGGCGAGGTGGCGGTAACATTTGCGACCATCACGGAAGGTTTTTGTGATGACTTGGTACAGGGGTTCCGGAATTTCAAGCCTGTCACATGCATCACTAAGTAGTTTTCTCATGCTGAAGGTGAGAAGGTGAGCGTTGGTGGATTTTCTGGGGGCAAGGTCATTGGCTACGAAAACAAAGGAGGAGTATTAGGTGCTGCTAGCAAGGAAATGTGATTAGAGTATGCATGTAAAGTAGTTTAGGTGTGATAGGAACTTATCTCGCAAGTAGTGAGGAATGGGGATCTGGTCCTCGTGGCAAAATTGTTCATGCAGGGCTCGCAATGCAACATGCTATTTTTCACAATAATGGTCCAGGGTAACTGGCTCTAGCGTAAGCCATTGTTAATGTGGCTTAGACCACGATCGTAATCCCCGTCGCTGAAGAAGAGGACCCATGCTTTGTTGGCATTATCAAGAGATGTGAACTTACACCAAGATGGACTATGGAAGTCATTGATTTGTTCTTGAACCTCTTCGAAGGAAGTGTAGGTCCCAGGTACCTAACTGGCAAAGACACAATAATAGTCTGGTGTTGGTTCCATGTGGTCCGTTTGGGTGAATTCTTTTTTGTTTGTGGTTTGTGTGTGGCCTCCACGGCAATGGCATCAAAGTGGCAGTTATATAGGAGTAACTAGAATGAGTAGCAAGAATGTGTAGCGTATGCGAGGGTACAAGGATAAAATTTTTAGATTTCCAAATAGGTGTATGATGTAGATGGCATAGGTAGAGAATCAAAATTTAATTTACTCTTCATGACAAAGCATGGACAGTTTGACTAAGACTGGACATTGTTCTGACAAAAAAATAGTTAGCATTTTTGGCAGTAGAAATTGATGTTGAGTAACATGCAAATTTAAGTGTAATTGGGAAGCTTTTAGCGTGAGGAAAGTATGATAAACAAGTAATTAATCATCACTTGACTACCATCTCGTATGACCATCTACGACCATCACGTGTATTCAAAGAGAATTCAAAGCCCATATTTCTAAAGATCTAGACCACTCATTACACGTGTCAACCTCACTAATAAAAGAAATCATGGTAAATTTAAATCACTTGCTCATTGTTTAAAACAATTTTATTAAAAGATGTAAAACATTTTAGTTAAAAAATGTGCTAGTCATAAGAAGTAACAATAATAACAATAATAATAATTATTATAATAATAGCAATTAATGTACGTCATTAATATGAATAATAATAAAATGTATTATAATTATAAAAAAATTTGGCTCTTTAAAATTAAAGTTTAGAAAATTTTTTATTCTCTTAAAATGAATTTTAGGTAAATTTTAGTCTTTTTATAATGAAATTTAAATATTAATTTCTAATACAATCAAGTATCTTGAAATCTAAAAGATATTTTAGTATTTTTTAAAATTAATAAAAAATTATTTTTATTTGAGTTATAAAAAAGGTACATTAGTCATTTAAAATGAGTATTTTAGTCTTGTTAAAATCGAATTCGAATTTTTCGGTTCTAATACGATCAAACAATATGAATTTAATCTATAATGGTATTTGAATTTTTTTAGATAAACCTTAAAATGTTATTTTGTTATTTTAAAAATTAATTACATGAATATTTTAATTGTGTCAAATATTAAATTTACAATTTTTAATACAATCAAGCAAATTTTATTCTGAAATGGTATTTTAGTTTTTAAGGTAAATGCTTAAAAAAGTTGTTTTGGTATTTTAAAATTTAGCTATAGAATGTTAACTTTTTTTAAGATATAGATTATGATACCATATAAGAATAAAATCAGACACGCTGAATTTTCGAATACTATTAAGAATAACGTTATTCAGAGTACTAGAATAAGAGTACGACGTTAATAAGAACTTTTTTTTAGAATAATCAAATTTTTTTCTTGTTGAAAACTAAAAAAATGACAACTTTTAAATGTTACTGTTATTTTAGGTAACAAATATTAAATTTATTATTAAGTTAATTAATAACATCGAATTAAATACGCTCACTTCAATGATAGGATAATATAACAAAATTATTTAACTTGTTGCTTGCTTGGGGTACATTCTTATTCAAAAGCGATTATGAGTTGTGTACTGTAAGTAATATCATTTTTTATTTTTTACTATAATGCAGTTTCATGTAAACATTACCAAACATAAATGTGTGTTGAAGACATACTTAGCGCACAATTGGACTAAAGTTTGCAAAATGAATTGCATGCAACATCTCGTTGTAAACTGTTACTTCTGCATCGACCTGTCTCTTATAGTTAGTATCCGTGGCCCTTGTTTTGTCGATCAAAACTTTCGTATTTACACCACCCACTTATGAACGAAAATATTTAGGTTTTACACAAGATTTTAGTTCGGTAGTTGGTGTTTTGAATTTTTATTTTGGTGGTATTGAAATGTGTGTTATAGTTCTGTTATAAAATAAATTATTGATCTTGGTAAAAAGAATAAATTAGATAAAATGGAAATCCCGTGTGGCCATGTGAATAATTATAGTCGGTTGTGACGATAATTTTAATTTTTTCTGCATGTGGTCTTATTCATCGGGGGATTAGTTGCGGTGAACATTGTTAAGGAAGCTTGCACTATTTTTTATTAGTCTTCTCTAAACGTGATTTTTAAATTTCAAAATGACTTTGTGGTTACTCGTTTAAAAATCGAAATGTGTTTCTACCAGGGACCCCAAAGCATAGCTACAGACCGAGCATGTGGGTCTAAAAGGACACGAAGGAAGAGACAAGCTACCCTCTATGACAGGTGAGAATGATTTGCCTACGATAGGAGATGCAGAAGTTCTTTAGAAGACGTTTTCATTCTCATTCCCCAAGGAACAGAAATGTGAAGATGAGGAACAAATAGTGGACAATTATTGTAGCATATGAACCTCAAACGTTTGGTTTTTTATTTTTTTTGAAACCAGGTTTGTGAATTAAGCCCTATCCATCGCTGCCAATGGGCCCAAAGTTACGGCCCATCTTCATAACGGTGGATAATCTGAGCATGTGTTGTGTGGCTTTAGGGTTAACCATTCTAAAGAAAGCCATGTGTGTTGGCTTCAATCGCCTACCATTCTCTGAGTATGTGACAATGGTTAGTTTGTTGGCTTTTGTAAGAATGGTTTAGGAGCAGCGGAAAGGGTTGGACTATTGGTTGAGACGTTTAAATTTCCTTGACCCTAAATGTTCACAAATTCATGCCACGCCTGGACGGATCTGTTATGGTGTTTGTTACCCTTAGGTGGTTTAGCGAGTGAGCGTAGTGAATATTTTTGTTAATAGGCGGGAAACTTGTGTCCACAAGGTTGGTAGTACAATAGCCCTGATTGATGTGTTACCTTCCACAGATAAGGAAATCAGCGGTCAAGATGGGCAAAGTGAACCAAAACCAACGCCATCAGATCCAATAATTTGGTGAATTAACGTTTCATGTGGAATTGACTAGAAACAGGAAGGACGAAGGCCCACAGGTGTTCCACGCATCACAATACACCAAAGGAATAAAAAAGCGGAGTGGTTACCCTCTATTTTACCCCTTTGATGACATTGATAGGTGACAGTCACATCATCTCCCATTTATGCTCAAATCCCTATAGGTTTAATGGACACAAAGCTATGTTTATTTTAAGTTGGAGACGGTGGTATCCAAATCATCCCCGCTAACACCACGAGTAGAGAAATGGAAACATTCGACCCGTTTTTTATAGATTCTCAGGATCCTTCTGCTGATGTCGGGCAAGCCATGTACATGGTCGATGATACTTTCTCTGCCGTTATTTTGATCACGTTGATAAAATCGGATCTTTGTGAGTTAAAATTTTCTTTGCTGTTTCCCTGTAGGGCCAATGACGGGCTCCGCGTTGACACCTTTGATGCCCTTGGTACCATTCAGGATAACAGCATGAACTTGGAGCATAGTGTTGACCTGGTTTGTGTTGTTGACTTCCCTTTTCTAATTTTTTTTTTGTTGTTGGTGTTACTATAGTTAATGCTTAGAGTGTTGTCGTGGTTGGTAGCGTCTCTTTTTGTGACTTAAGATCGATTGAAAGAGTCTCACATGCTAACCTCATGTTCATACCTTAACAGTCTCTGCTGGAGTAGCTGTTCCAACCAGTCGATGGTGGTGCTGATGTTGTCAAAAATGAGGAGAAATGCTTAGTTGGCTGCCTAGTTGATTTGGCTGAGCTATGTGTGGAGACCCTACATGGTTTGAACATTGTGTAGGTATATGTGTTTACTATACTCATGTCGAGTTAACAGCAAGCAGTGGCAGTGAGTGAAACCCCATGAAGTGTTCCGCTGCGTTGAGTTTTGGTTTCTGTTCTTCTGGACCCCGGTGACGAAGCATGTGTCGGTACCTTATTGAAAAGCAAAACCCTAAATACAAATGCGACACATGTTTCTTATGCGGGAAGGTCCCTTTCCACCCGATCATGAAAGCATCGAGCTTCACATCTGGGTCCTAATTTACGTATTAAACTATGAATGGTTGTGTGCTACATTCTGCAGGGCATCAAGCTAAAGGTTGCCAATGTAGAGGCTCGCATAGCAATGTTGGAGACCAAATCGGATTTGTCGGAGGGCATGCTCCTTCAGATCCTTTTGATTCAAACTCACTATGAGGACTACCATAAGATTGTGATGATTCCAAGGCCTAATAGGGAAAATGAAGGGGCCGACGGTGCGGATCTCATAGGCCGTTGTGGTAATAAAAAGGTGCCAAAAATGACAGCACACCCATCTGGGCATGGTGAGAAGCTTCATGAACAGGGCACAACAACAGCTGTGAAATCCTCAGAGGATAAAGGGAAGGCAATCCGCAAAGTCCCTGGACAACTCACTGTTGGACATTTTTGTTCCTAACTCCCCCACAGAAGATGATGTTGTTGTGATAGAAGAGTTGCCTTTGACATAGGGTAAAATGTCCACCGCGACCCTAATAGTATCTTTAGGTTTAGGACAGTTCTTCTCCCTACACTGGGCTATTGGCACTCCAAAGACGTCCCCCAACGATGCTGCCCTCCTAGGGGAACAACCTGGTAGTCCAATAGGGAAGGTAAAAATACTTCATATTGGTCTTCAATCCAAAGCCTTGTTCCTTTCCCTAATATGTGGTAACGAACTTTATGCAGGATATGCGGAGCCTTCCAGTGTGCAGTCAGTTTGAACGTATGACACAGCTAGCTGGCTTGTATAGCTCCACACCTCTGACACAGAAACTGGAGACGCTCCCCCGGCTTGACCATGTGGAAATCATGCCGATGAAAATGCGGCCTCTTCTGAACCTCAGCTGCCTGCCGCCAAGACCCCCCACAATTGGGGTCAAACGGCGCCCAATGATCCGCCAAGTTGCTAGCAGCAAGAGCCGCCGGTCAACCAGCAATGTGGATTCAAGCCTCCCGACTATTCCACTGGTATAACCCATGTTAATGCTTCACGTCTAGCATGCATATTCCATTTCCAATGAATGAGGCTAACGACTTTTCCTTTGACCTCCATGAATGTTCCTTTGCAAAGCTTTAATATGTACTTCTGGCCAACTCTTGGGATGGGATTATCGAGTGATGAGTGCAAGCTGGCGACATATATTTTCCAACACAAACAAGATAATCCGATTCCAAATCTCGAGTATGCCCCTAGACACACCTCCTGCAGTTACGATAAGCACAGTCACACACATTCACAATTGTTATATCGTGCACTGAAGAGGATGCTCTTATCTATTACCAGACATTCGTTTTCTACTTACCTCCCCAACTGAAATCCCGTTTTCATTTTTCGAATCAACCACCCAAAATGGCCAACAACAAGGGTTGGCCCAAACAAAAGCAAATAAATTTCAATTTACGTTGACATGTGGCAACCAACTTCTTTATCAAAAAACAAGAATGATGGAATGGGCCGAAATAAGCCCACTAAACTTCTACTGGGTCAGGGTAGGCACAACAAAATTCCCAACCACATTACTAAGGAATACAAGCATGAATCTAATGTTAGTGATTAGTGGAATTTTTTTTTGTTTTTGGCAGATTGGGCTAATTTAAACATGTAGTTCGTATTTCTTTAGTTGGGCATGGTTTGGGCTGCTTTTACACCAGTGGAATGGGTTTGATAATAACGTCCATTGCTCATTTTATACCCGAAAAATTAATGCGGAAGCTCCATACACGATCGAACCTAGCGCAAAACATTGCACAAAACAAGTTGTTTAAAAGAAATGTCTAAGGTAGGAAAATTTGAAGCTGGTTCTTAAAGGACTAGGGAAGAATATTCCAATTTAATGGTATATATTAGTACCGTACAAAAAATATGTAAATTTAGACAATTCTACTTTAAAGTAGTCCTAATTATAAAAGGGTCTGTTAGAATAAGTAACAAATTGATGAAATAGTTGAAAACTAAGTATATCCTTTTGATTAATTTTAAAAAAAGAATGAAAGAATTTTTTTGATATTATGAAAAAGTGGTATTTTGATGTCAGTATTAAAAGATTAAAAAGGTTTTTATTTTGATGTTTTTTATTCGTATGATAACTTAAATTTTGATTTCTAGTTTAAAATATTAAAGTATCTATAGAATTCATATTAGAAAACTAAAATATTTGTTAATTAGTGATGACTGCACATTATGTTAGGTTTTTTTATGTTTTTTCATACAAGAAATTAATGTTTTATGCTTAATTATTGAGTGTTTTAATACTTAAATAGTATATTGATTTGATCTTTTGATTTTATAAATTTTGTAAAAAATAAATAGAAAAAGAAGCAAAAAAAACACAAATTAAGGTTAGAAAGAAAAAAGAGGAATTTTGGAACACGCTTTAAAAATTGAGCAAAAGCGTGGCCCATGAACCATGAAGCCTTGGCATTAGTAACGTGATACATTAATGCCTTATGCATGCATTATCATTGAATTAATAATTAAAGCATGCATGCATTTAATTATTAATGCCAATTGGCAATGAATGAACAAATGAAGCTTTGCGTTAATTAAGTAATACATTGCCATTACTAATTAATCAAATAAAGCTTATGAAAGCATGCATGCATGAAGATATTAACGCCATCAATTCATGAAGCATGCGTTAATATAATATGCAAGGCGATTAATAATATTTAGAGCACCTACAATGGTGAGTTCCTCTTTCACTTTTTTCTGATACATAGGAACTCTAACTATTGGAGGAGACAAGGAATGAGTTCCTGCACGAGTCTCAAGATGAGGGAGTTCCTCTAAATAGAGACTCAAATTAACCAATAATAACTTGTCATTTGGCAAATTATTTTAAAAAAATAATAATATAAAATCTAAAATAATTAAATAATTATATTAAATAATGAAATAATAATTAAATTAGTAATAATTATAATAAAAATTATATTAAATAATTATATTTTTATTTAATAAATAATTTATATTAATTATTTAAATAATAATTAATTATATTAAATAATTAAATTTTTATTTAATTAATAATTTATATTAATTATTTATATCATAATTAATATTAAATATTATTTATATTATTATATTAAATTATAATTAATTAAATTTACTTACATTAAAAAATAAATTTAATTTTTACACCTTACAAAATAATTCTTAGTTGAGTTAGTTATTTTTATTTTTAAAATTTAAAATGTTAACAATATTATTAAAATTAGCAGTTGTAAACACAAAACTATAAATTAGTGTAATCCACAATTATATATTGTGTATTATTGTTATATATGAATTTATTTAATATTAATATCTTTTAATAGTTAATTATTTTAAATTTATAAATTTAAATAATATTATTAAAAAAATCAATTACATTAATTTTAAGTATTTTAATTAATTAATTAAGTGGGACCACAATAGGGACTAAAGTTAGTTCCTCCTAATGGAGAAGAGAGAGATACTTTGAGTTCCTATTTACCGTTTATAACGCAAAAGCTGATGTGGAGTTACTTTTTATGACAGGTGGGCCATAAATAGGGACTGAGATGAGTTCCCTACTGGAGATGGTCTTATGCACGCAATGAGCCATTTAATTTTCTAGCATGGGGCCATTAATCAAAAGGAAGCTTACCGTGAATAAAGCAAGGAATGCTGCACTCTTTCAAGAACGCTCTACGTTCATATGAAGAGCGCTACGCTCTCCCCTTCAAGAGCGCTTGCGATAGAAAGCGAGAAAAAAATCAGCTTGCGGATCTACGCACACGCATGTGTTGCACATACGCGTGAGTGTACGAACGCTCTGCTCGCCTCAAGAATGCTACGTTCTCCTGGAAGTCTATCTTTTGCTTAATTAACATCACTCCAAGTCTATTTAAACTGCAAGCAAGTAAGCCCATAATTATCAACCAATCAAGGCCACAAGAATAATTTAGAATAGTTAATTTTTATTTGATTATAATTTACTTTTAATTTCATTTCAATTTGTAATTTAGAAAAGCCTATATAAAGGCATTAGTTTCATAGAATTAAAAAGGTTGGCTCAGAAGGCTTGAGGGCTCGGATCAGTACGAGTAGGAGTAGAGGCTGGAGGATTAGAGACTCCAGAGCTCTCTTGGAGGATTAGAGACTCCAGAGAGCTTAATTTAGAATTTCTTTATTTTCTTTTCTGCACTTCACATTTTAGTTGTATTGAATTTAGTTTAGTTTATCCAATTTCAATTTCTTACACTTCTCTTCTGCAATTTTCCTTTCTGAAGTTTTACTTTTGCTTTGGCATTGAGATTGATTTACTTTCAAGCAATTTACATTTCCTATAAGTGTTCTTAGAGTGATGATCCATTAACCCCACTTCATTAGGGGAGGAGCTCTATTATAATTCACATGATTGAATGAACTTCTTCTTCTTCTCAATCGTTTGGGTATCTATAGGATATCCTCTGTTTTGATTGAGACTTATTCACTCCGGAAGGGAGTTTGAATATGTTGAATGCTTGTGTGAACATTGGAAGGAGAATCATAGGCATTAGAATTGGAGCTCTATCCTTCACAATTCTCTTGACCAACACTATTGGGAGGAATTGAGGTCTTGAGAATTTGTATGGCTTATGGATGAGAGACATGCACTTAACCCCTTCTCATGACAATTGGATCAAGGAATTGGCAAAATTGATTGTGATTAGAGAGATTGGGTTGCCAAGGAATTGGGATCTAATCAATTTCAATCTGCCATAGATCTACTCATATGATTGAGAAAGGAGTTGAGACCCATTTGATCATTGTGGATTATGATATCTCCAATCTCTAATGAATCTTTCTTTCTGTTGATCTTCATTTTAATTGCCTCTGAATTTATTGCTTCCTTTAATTTTCCAGCACCCAATCCCCATTTACATTTCCTGCAATTTATCTTTCATGTAATTTAAGTTTCTTGCCATTTGAGTTCCCGTCAATTTACATTCTGCACTTTAGATTTCATACAATTTACTCTCTGTTAATCAATTTCACTCAATACACCACTGTTAGCTTGACTAAACTAATCACCTTACTAAAGTTGCTTGATCCATCAATCCCTGTGGGATCGACCTCACTCCGGTGAGTTTTACTACTTGATGCGACCCGGTACACTTGCCAGTTAGTTTGTGTGAAAATCGATTTTCCCCTCATCAATTAGCATTACATTTAAAATACCAAAACATCCTTTACGTAATAACTTTAAAAGTACTATTAAACATTTAATATGAATAAATAATATTATTTGAGTTATTTTAATTTAAAATTAAAAAGGTTAAAACATTCTATAGTTAGCCTTTAAAATACCAAAACAACTTGTTTTTAGCATTTACCTTAAAAAATTAAAATACCATTTTAGAATATAATTTACTTAATTGTATTAGAAATTGTAAATTTAAAGTTTGACACAATTAAAATACTCATATAATTAAAAATAACAAGATAACATTTTCAGGTTTATCTTAAAAAAATATTTTAAAATATTAATATAGATTATATTTATATTGTGTGATCGTATTAGGAACGAAAAATTTGAATTCGATGTTAATAAGACTAAAGTACTCATTTTAAATAACTAAGGTACTCTTTTTTAAAATCAAATAAAAATAATTTGTTTTGTATTAATTTTAAAAAATACTAAAACATCTTTTTGATTTAAAGATATTTTACTGTATTAGTTCTTTTGTTAGCCGTTGCTGGTAGCCAACTGCCATGTTAACATAATTGCAAAGAGATTTAAGGCAACATGCAAACCTTGCTTTTGTATTAGTAACCCACCCTTTGGTTGGAATTGTTTCAGGGGAACAACGAGCACGTGCGCATGAGGGCCGCTTTAAACATTGTTCAGTCGGATGTCAACCAGTACCGTGGGTTCATCGACAGCAAGGCTGACGTTGTTTGGCGAGTTATTGCATCCTGCAATGACAAGGATTCCTTGACCAAGGGCGACATGTAATACATGCATTTTGCTACATTCGAACCGCTTTAGATGATCCAGTTTTTTTATTCAGTGACTTGTCACTATGTATAATGCTGGAACAAGTTACTGTTGCATTTTGGTAAATATGTAGTACAATGTCAGCATGGCCAACTTGCATTTGGTGTAGTGCATTTTAATTTGGTCTATAAAACTTTTTTGTTGCAGCTAAAACATGGCCACACATATGTGTAGTGGGTGGCCTAATTTTAGTTGCCTTACTTAGGGAACCCATGTAATTCATTCCAGCTGTGGAACAATTATCAACATCTCATGTGAGACTACATCTAATTACCGATTGGAGTTATAACAGTGAGACTCTTTTTGCCGCAAACTCCTATTTTTATTTATTTGGTTTGTTTGGTTACCTGACATCAGAAATTGTCCTAGTTTCAACAACACTGCCCAATTGACTATCTATCTTTTAACTTGTTTTATCTAACTAGTGAAATCTTTGATGGATATCAAATTTACATATGTATTTTATGATTAGCCTTGTTGATGGGTTAATGTTCCTTGGTTAGAAACGAAAATTTATTCTAACTAAACAAAAAGTTAATGATGTCAATTCTTCCTTTATATAGCTAAAGCCATTTGGAGCTTCAATTTAGTAAAAAAGTTTTATGGTTTCAGTATTCTTTCACCCATCAACTCTCTAGTTGAAAACTACACATATCAGCAACAATATAATGCATTAAGCAGCTAACAATAAGGACGTAACACATAATGAGAATGTCAATTTTATATTGTAGGGTATTCATGGAAGCTGTTTTGGCAAACAAACAAGTTCTGGTCATTTGTTTTGCTAAATGTTGATAAATCATAGTAAAACTGAATACATAGAAAATTTTTTCATTAGCTATTCTATCCCATTCAAGCACATAACTTACCGCAACCACAAACATATGGATCAATACACAAGCAAAATTAGCTAATTACTAGACAAACATTCCACTAAGGTGTAGTTCCCAACAACATGAACTCCACCTTCTGGACTTTAATTATCGGTCAATGGGGTTGCAATCACACACACGGTCTTGCTACCTCTCTGGCTTTGGTCTTCATCGCCAGTCACCTACGAACCACACAAAAATTAGGATAAAATTCTCCATTTTATGTCAATGTTAATGCATGCATATGAAATGGATCATTATCATCTACTTAATTAACGGACCCACCAATCAATCCATTAATAAAGAGGGATCTGCCAATTCAAACCAATACTCATACTGTAGATTTGTGTATGCCACACAGTGAGTCCCACAAGGTTATTTAATCATTCAAAAAACTCTACTTAGTATATTGAACTGGTTTTCCCAGAAAAATATTTGACATCCATATAGCACATCATAAACACAAACTTTTCCAACTAGAAACGTTAGTCACTGTACGTATCAGGGCATGGCTTTGTGATTCACTGTGGGGTACAATATCTTCTGTCGGGTCTTGGCTACATGTTGGCTGACTTGGTGGACCACTCGAGCAACGAGTTTGGTGATGATCAACTACACCACAGGTGCTGCACTTGTGCCTCTTTCTTCCTCGACACCCAAAAGGCTCTTGAGCACGCCCAGTTCCCTTCGTTCGAACCACAACGGGATAGCGTGCTTCTTCATCGGCACCATCAATGATGTACCTGCCGGCAGTCCCAATGCCATTCTTCATTTCCAAGAAAGCGGTTTCTTCAACTATCTTCTCCAAATAACTCTTGAAATCATTCTCTCACATACACGCAACTCTTGCCAACCGCTTACAATGCTGCAGGAAAGCACTCACTTGGACCTTGTATACTGCATTCACATCCCCCTCTTCGTTCATGGGGGAAGACCCCTCCAGCTCAACTTTGACAGTCTTCGACCAGCGTTCCAACACTATGCTTTCCGGAAGACAACCTATGTCCAACTGCACCAACACCACAAGTATGTGCACACAAGGTAGTCCGAACGACTCAAACCTCAGGCAACTACAAAAAAAGGAATCCTCTCGAAAATGGTGGGCAACAGTCCACCGGCATTATGGCCTACGATACTTCTGTGTCACATAAACTGTCAAATCGTCCAATTTGTTGCACTCTACAATAGTAATCCGCACGCTTCACTTCAAGGCATTTCTAAAATGCAGAAATATTTTCTTCGTGTAGTTCAGTGCACCTGACTTCTCTAGCTCTGAAAACTGAGTTTGGAGCAAGGGCTCCCATACAATGACCTAAAGTCAAGCTCTTCCTCATTATCCCTTAGAAAATCAACACACCGTTGGAAGTTCGTCACAAACACCAATATTCCGTATCGCCTCTCCATAAACCTCCCCATTTTTGCATGCAGTGACTCACATCGAGATGTTGTCCTCAGCCCAGCATAAAAGCATCCGTGTATGTAAGCTATTGCCCATGACATCTTCTTAGCATATAAATCCTTTACCCACTCTACTTTTCACACCCCACATTCAACTATCATTGCCTGCCATTGCCTCTCAAACTCCTCAACCTCAACATCGGCAAGCATGCAATTTCTAAGCAGAGTTGTGAAGTGAGGCTTACACACATTCACGGTTGCATTTTTCTGTAGGTGTCATGCACAAAGCCTGTGATAAGTTTCTGGAAACACTTCCTGAATGGCAAGCTGCATTGCTCTATCCCCATCAGTGATAATTGCCTTAGGTGCTTTCCCTCCCATGCACTCCAAAAACCTTCCCAACACCTACACATATGCCGCTTGTGTTTTAGAAGACACCATGGCTGCACCGAAGACACATGTTTAGTTATGGTGGTTCACCCCGGAAAACACAATCACCGAAAGATTGTACTTTTTTCGCCCATACATTGCATCAAATGCCAATACATCACCAAATATTTTGTAATCATGTTGACTACACCCGTCACTCCAAAACAAATCACACATTTGTTGCTCATCCCCAACCTGGTATCGCCAAGACATGTTCACATCTGCCCTTGCACAAGAATTGAAATACCGTAATGCGGCATTCACATCGCCGTCCGTTGCCGCCTAACCACATTATACATATCTCTATTTGTGAACGGAACTAGGTTAAACCCCCCCCCCCCGCCTGGACAGCAATAGACTCATAAATTTTTGGAATTGAAATCCCAACTTGCCTCAAACTTTTGATATGAGCTACATCAACATCTGATATTTTCCTGTAAGTTGGCAGGTATGACACAAACTTTGCTGGAAGAAGGTCCTGGTTATGCTCATCCACAAAACGACACACATACCAACTGGTGCTATCGGCTTTCCACTTTATCCTCATCTCAGCTTAACACCCACAACAGGTTACAACCTTGTGCTCCCTCTTCCGATCTTGCATCTGAAGCCATTTTCTATGTCTAAACCCTTCTCTATTGCACAGGTACGTGTAGCGAACAATTTCACCCTTCTTATTCTTCATTTTCATCCCTTGTCGCATGGCAAAAACCCTTTGCTCGATTGTATTGCTCATAGAAATGACACGCCTCATCTGGGTTAGCAAACTTCATCTCTAATATCTGTGCACGACTAAGCGTTACATGTTCAACACTGCCATTTTGCTCACCGTGTCGTTCATCCGGTGATTCTCCCTCCAACTCCTCTGCATCTGCCTCCATCCCTGTATCCACCGGCGTCTCCTGCACAGAGACAAGCTAACTAATTATGGTTACCGCTAAAGATCTTAAATTACAATTACTATACAACCTACTAAATTATACTCCAAAGCCACTCATACCGTTGCATCACAATTTTTGCTATCCTCGGAGGCGTTAAAATTCTCTTCATCCTCTGCATCCAATTTGTGGATCGTTCTACTACAAGAAGACATTAAAAAAATTTTTCGCCCTACCTCTGATGCCCCAACTTCTCCCGAGACTCTGTATTTCGCAAAACCATTCAGCAATACTGTAGCAAATCGAGCAAACAGAATGTTAGTTACACCCGAAAAGAAGAACACGGACAGACCATGAACGTGACGCCACCACCAACACTCCAAATTAAAACATGCTATACTTACACTAATAATCATCTTCCTCAAAAATCACATCACAAAGTACCTTACTAAACTAACTCCCAAAATAACTCGATATTCCATACAAATAAACTCTCCACAATCACAGCACCCTTAGGCTACGCAATAAAATTACTATACAAATTTATATTCTTTCATTATTGGTTAGACCCATCTACACCATCAAACCTACACAATCATCTACGTTGTTAAGCAAAAACTTAATGCATCGACATACACTGTTCCAAACCGATGTGCCCCTCCCCCCATAATACCCACCGAGCATAGGCAAAATCTTACCAAAATCTAAATCACATTGAACATCGTATAGACAAGAACTTACTGACCTTATCCTTCACCAGCATCCCACTTTGGTCTTCACTAAAATACATCATTCCTCCTTCAACACAAAATGAACGCACTCCTTCGGAGCTGAACAACCCAACACTGGACCACCATATCCACTCTCTCACCCCATTTTACCTTCGATCTGACTTCTCTGTTGCAAAACTATTTCTTACAACAATCATATAGGTTTTTTCTAAACTGGCTCAGGTCCAAAGCTTCGGAACTCACGCTAGCTATGCTAATTAACAAGCTCCACTCCAACTTTGCTTTCACAGCTGGTCCTTAATGTAATTTTAATAGAATGCTTGAGGTTATTTTGGACTATTTGCCCTTCACTAATGGACAAATTTAAAATAACCTACTTGGTCGTATAATGAATACCATATTCCGCACATTCACGTCGGTATACGGGATAACTTTCCTATACTATATAATAATTTTAAAATACATTTGCACACAAAAAGAGAACAACAATGCATGAAACTCACTTAGGTGTCAACTCTTTAATTCATATATTTTCTTTATGTCATGTATCACCCCAATAACAAAAAGTTCAATTAGATTATAAAAAAGACATTTTGACATTTTAACAAATGTCAACCATTTATCATAAATTGTGATAAAAGATAAGAGTAAACATATCTCCTCATTTCTTCTAGTGGATCATAGCTATGTCTGTAGTATATCATATCAGCTACTAAAACTATCTTTATCTCCAATATATTTAATCAAAATTAATTCCCACCTACCATGTCTACCGCGTAAGTGCCGCTAAATCTAGATGACCCAATATATATATATATATATATATATATATATATATATATATATATATATATAATGTAGGAAGCATTTCAGGTATGGCATTATATTTTAATGGAGTTTCAGACTTCGACTCTTTTTTACCAATCAGATTTAATGTAAAATATATGAAAGGGTTTAGATTGGGGGAAACATGTTTGTTGTGGACATGAACCCAAAAAAGTGTACGGAGAAAATGCAACCGATTCTTTCATTGTGGAGTGTTTAAACATTGAAGATGTCGATTTTGTCCAAGGAGGTGAGTTGCTTTCTGTGGCAATGCAAAGCAGCAGTTCAGTCAAAAATGTCACCAAATTAACACTCGTACAGCAGCACAAGAGAGAATGATGCGCAAGCCAACACAACGGGAGAGCCAGAGCAAATCACAGTATATCGGACGAAGGAGATGAATCCGCTAAGGGTTTTTGGATCACCATAACGACAACGCCAACCCAACTAAACATTACTTGAACTATGAGGCACACCGGCACGACAGATTATGTGCATCAACTTACCTCGAGGAGCTGAGGTGAAACTGTTGAAGCAACAGGGTCACAAAGAATAGTCCACAAAACAGAATTCTAATAAAGAGGGGATGGCACAACTTTGTCTTAGTGTTGAGCTTTTCAGAAAAATATCTTTTAAATCTTTGTATTGTTAGGTGTTCTTTCCATTCTTCTTCCTTTTTTTCTTTTCTTTTTAATTGTAAATTTAGAATTATCAAAAAAATTAGTCCTCAAATACAATCAAGAAATGAGGCAAAATTGATCATGCAACAAGTTGGAATCAATTTACAGCTGTGATTGTATTCCTTTGCTAAAGGAATATTTACTGTTTCTCCTTAACTTATTTACCAACCTACTAACAGCTACATAAATTCTTAGTTATGACACTGTAAACTTGTAATTGGCCCAACAATAATTTAAAATAAAAAATTGCATCAATTGTGAAACTGACTAGCTCGAACATAATGGCAATAATATTAAAAAAATAAACTATAGAACTGTAGCAGCTCGATGCAGATATGTATAAGCACAAAGTAGAAGAAGGGGGTCATGGGTCGCCACAACTCAAAGGCACAATGCAGCAGGGTCAGAAGCACAAAGAAGCTAGGGTTGAAGTGGGAATCAAAAGAAGTGCATCGACAACAGGAACCAACAATAAAAAATATAGAGCAAAACTATTATTGCAAGATGTTGAAAGTTGAAATAGATGGGAAGGAGAATGCCAAGAACCCCGAAGCAGCTGGAGTAGGGGGATCACAACAACGCTTCACAGTTGCAACGCGGTAGAGGCAGGCAGTAGAGGAGAATAGGGGAGATTAAATTCTAATGAATATGGATTAGTAACTCCTTAATTTAGTTGACCAATCGAGTAATTTGGAAGCTATTTCGAAGGCTAATATGGTCATTCAACACCTCACAAAAGGACAAATATAACATTGAAAACTTATTTGTGCGTGGTATACTGCTCTTCTAGTATTGTACACTGGCTCACTGGAAACTCTTCCTATAACATATAGGTGAAGATACTTGTAATTATGATAACTTTGAAGATATCCTTTTCTTCCCTTCTACATTGATATTTCAGAATCAATCATGTATTGATGAATGTGATATCACCAAAGATGTTGGAAAAAATTGCTCAAGACTGGCTTGAGCATAGTTTTTGGGTGAAGCTTGCATGCATCAGGTATGATTCAGTAATCAGCTTGAAAATCTTTTGGGATCTACATTTTCATATTACAATTGTAATAAGCATTAACTTTTGTATGTCTATTATGGTTTGATAATATTTGATTTTAATTATGTGTTCCAAATTGATCAAATTTGCCAAGCATAAAAAGTGGTGGAGAAAAAGATCACCAAAACTTAATTGAGGTGATGTTTGATCTCCTCATTAATTTACTTTTTAGTCTTGATTATTGTTAATATATTATAGAACACAATATACTAGTCACCATTTTGACATAACTGATCCTGATATAAGTTGATGGTAACAATTTGTTGTTTGTAAAAATAACTACTCAAAAAATTGTTGTAATATTAGTAGCTGCATTGGTGAAATTGTGATCTGATTAAGCTTCAGCTATTTTAAACCTAATTTATGGTGGTGTTAGTTTTTTCTTGTGTGCATTGGTGTGTTTGTTCGGGTGAAAAATATTTTTGATGATATTGTTTTCACCGTTGTTGAAGAATGCATCTTAGAAGATGAAAAGAAATTATGGTTTTATATCAGATTTGTGGAGGACTAATGCTACTTGTATTCATGTTGGACAGGTTGTTTTCTCTTTTTTATGAATGTTTATTTTTCTTAATTTTATTTATCTCTTCTATGATGCTCATAATAGTAATTTTGATTATTTTTTTATGGCTGTTGGTATTGTTGAGTGTTTATTTGAGCATGGATGCTGCTCAGAAGACGAAAACGAATTCTAAACTTCAATAAGAAATTTTGATATCTAATGCCACTTGTGTTTGCTTCGAACAGGTATTTTTCCATTTATACTCTTTTATAATCACTTTTCATTGTTTTAGAAAAATGTATACAAATGCAATGTATCCAATCTAACACCAACAATGACATTGGTGTTTTGACCCTTTTGTTCAGTCTAGTTTCGCTTCACAAAGTATGGTGTGTTAAGCCTAAAATTCCAAGACTTTTTGAGTGTCCTGTATCTTCCAACCGTCTTGAGATCAGCCTTAGTTAAGATCTTCCATACTAAGTTATCACCAAGATATGGTAACGAAATTTTTTTTGGAAAAATGTCACTCATTTGTGAAATGCAGTTTGTAAATTTTTTAGTGAAATTTCTAAGTAGATGAGTGTTTATGTTTTGTACTTGTGTCCATTGGATTGGATCTCGTTTATATACTCAATGTTAGGAGGTGTATTTCATGCACTCCTATATTTGTTTTGAAGGGTTTAGACTATTTCATAATACATGTATTCTTTTTTTTTACATTGTAGTTGATTGGTCTATATTAATAAGCATTGATACTTGCATAACATCTATACGGTGATCTTCAAATGCTCATGGCTTTGCTTTTGTTACAATCTTTTGATGCTCTGTTTATATATCTTTTAACCTAAAACATAAAACATGTTAAGTGATATGATATAACATCTGGTTTACACATTTAACTAAGACATGATTATGTTAACATGATTTAGCTTCCAACTAAATCTTTATTGCGTATTAAGAATAAGGGGTATTGTACATTTATTAACATATTGTTATTGCTTATTAAGAATTTTTTTTGTGAGTGCCTAATTTGTGTTACACTTAACAAATTATGTCATTTGTTTTAAGTAAATACATGTGATATTTTCTAATACACATTGCCATTTGCTTATTCTCCCTATATAATTGTGACTTTTTTAAATAATTATTAGTTGTCACTTTTAACTTATAAAGTTATAAAAATAATTGTTTAATAGATCGGATGTATTGTCTCTGAAAAATTACATATAATGGTAGGTAATTGCTCATCCTTGTACACTTTTGTGGAATGTGTTTTAAGTTGACTAAAGACACGAAAGATTAATTATATGTATAAATAAAACCAGCAAAATCAGCTTTCATTTTCTTATATTTGAATACTTAGAAAAGTATAAAAGCTTTTTGACTAATGTGTGTATATATATGGTATGTCATAATGATTTTACTCCTATTTCTGTATATTCCCTTCGAAAAAACTAAAATTTGATGAACATTGACTACAAACTCTTGGTAAAAGTAATGAGTTTCAATATATATTCCTTAATAATATTTTTGTGGGTTCGTGCTTAGATCACTGGAAATATATGATAGTGATTATTGATTTGGTTGCCGTTTTTATTGATATTATGTCTATTTAATATTATTTACCCTACTCCATAAAACTTAGTAAGATCCTTTTTTATGTAGGTATAATCCATGTATTGTATAGGTGGAGAAATTCCTATTAAGTCATATTATAGAGTCTCGTTTGACAAAAAAAATTAAGAATTGACTTTTTTCGTTATTGTCCATTATTTTTAGTTATTTCTTATCATAAATTCTGTCAGAAATTTAATTTGCTTGTCATCCACATCATGATATCTTCCTTTAGTGTTTTGGAATGTAACCATAAAAAAATATAACTAAAATTTAATTTGATATTTCTTGAAAAATATCCCTATCTTTCCAGGTGCTCTAAATGTAGCTGCGTTGACTGCTGAAACCACTCTATTTTCATATTAAACACTTTACAGTGTCGTCGCCCAATAAGCCGTCTTCTTTGACCACACTTTCACTTTAGCATTAACGATACTTGCATTAAAAAACATATTGTATTAGTGTGGAGAAATCTTTTAATGAATCATCTCTTCATTGATAATGATCATAAACAATTAGAAACCCAATGAATGCTATTCGAAATTCATGTGAACAACATAAACACAAAATTGGGTTTATGGGTGGTAGTGTATGTTAAAGCCAATGCTTAAGTATCATCGGCTATAATACATAATGATTCGTCTTTGTCAGCTAACTGTTTTTTCTGTCTCAACTTGATCGGTTATGATCGACTGCCATTTGAAAGTTTCAAAAATTAAGGCATTAAAATGACTATCCTTATTGCAAGTGATTTATCCCTGGTTTGACCCTCATTCTGAAATATTTTTACTTTAATTATAAAGCTTTTAGGGTTTATGCGTATAACCTATGAAAACTGTACCCATAATCTACCTAAAAAAAATTTCTTTATATTTCTTGTCACTTAGTCGAGCAATTAGTAGATATATTATTGTATTCAACTTTATCCAATTTTTCTATGCCTTTAGATCCCTTGCTTTTTCGTTTCTAATTATTCGTGAAATCTATTGAACTGTCTTTAAAAATCATATATGGGCTGTTTCAACATTGTAATTGTCGAGGAGGAATTTTTTACTTGATCCGTTTAAGGATCCATCAACTTTATCTTACTCAATGAGGATCATATTATGTTAGAAAGGCATCTCTTTATGGACATTTGGTTGCATTGTCTATGAATTTTCTATATTATTAACTTGATTGGGTTACCCCATCTCGATTCAAAACTAATTTCATCTAACTTCTCTTTCCAATTTAGGGTAGATGTTAATGTATATTTTCTCCATCTTTATTTATCCATAGTAATAAACCATTTCAGTTCCAAAAGATTCTACTTTCCACCTCGTTAATGCGATTGTCTGTACCCCAATAATTTAGACAAATTTTACGCTTCCAGTGATATATTCTTGAGAAAATACTAAAGCTTTCTCAAGACAGAAAATACAACTTTAGCTCTTCCTATGCTACTAACTATATTTATGTTAACTTTTTTAATCAACTTTGTAAAATCAACGAATTAAACTATGTGACCATTTTTTTTACTTATGCCATTCAAACTTTTCTTTCATCTCAAAGATGTATTGTATCTATTTCAATACATATCTAATTATTTTGATCTTGTCATAGAAACATGTTAAAAGTTTTTATTGGGACTGCTACCATAATTAATCAGTAACATAGTAGCCCATATTCTTGAACCTTGTTTAGATTTTTTTGTTACAATACATTTTTCTATTACATGTAAAAAAATGCAAAGTCACTAACAAATTGCTTTATATTCATAAAAAATATATACCAATTTAAAAATATCATCACTACATGAATTTTTCTTTAATCTCGAATTCACTATTTCTTTTTCATAAATTGCATCCTCATTCGAAAACTAATAATTTTCTATTCCATTTATCTAGCAATTTGAATTATTATAATTGCTTTCAGCACGATAATTAAACATGGATAAAGAATGAAGTTGACTTTTATGTCTTTTAGCTTCTCTCTACACAAATCAAAATCTGTAGAATTAATTATCTTTTAATAACCTGCATCATATTTAGGATCTTTTAACATTATAATTGCAAAAAAGAAGTATTTTACTTAATCGATATAAGAATCTATCGACTTTATTTTAGTCATTGAGAATCATGTTATGTTAGAAAGGCATCTTTTTATGAATATTTGGTTGAACTATTTATTAATTTTTAATATTATTAACTTGATTGGGTTAACTACGTCCGTTTCAAAGCTAAGTTTATTATTTGGAATAGATGTTAATGTATATTTTCTCTATTTCTATTTATCCATAGTAATAAACCATTTTAGTACCAAAAGATTCTGCTTTCCACCTCATCCATGTCATTGTCTGTACCCTAATACATACCAAATCTTTCTCATGAAAGAAAATAAACTTTAGTCCCCTCTACTACTAACGATATTTATGTTATCTTTTTGAATCAATTTTAGTTAACTCAACGAATTCAGCTATTTGACAACCTTTTTTTATGGCAGACAAATTTTTCTTTCATCTTAAAGATGTATCATATCTATTCCAATTCATATTTGAATATTTTAACCTTGTCATAGAAATATGCAAACATGTTGAAAGTTTTTGTTGGGGCTACTATCATAATTAGTCAGCAACATAATAACTTATAATCTTGAACAATGTTTAGATTTTTTTAAAATATTACTTTTACCCATTACGGTTTGAAAATGCAATCTCTTTGTCATATACTTTATATTCAAAAGAAATAGATGAGAAATCAACTCTAAAGTATAATTATATTTTTGATAATTTAACTATATCAATAGTCCTTATCAATTAGAAACTCCTATTTAGGTTGTCTGTTGTATTTCATATAATGTCAAATTTGTAGTAACATATAATCCATCACGTGAAAAATAAGATATATAATCAATTTCTGTATGCGTTCAAATTTTTAAGGTATTACTCAATATGGATTATGTTTAAGACATATTTTCATATACCATAACATAATATAAATCATACTCATATAATATAAGCCTCATTTAAAATATATTCACGATGATACATCTCTTTCTGAATATCATTGCACATATGTAAGTCTTGTGATCCCCAAACATAGAACGTCTTCCAAAACATATGGTCCATGGTTAAACATTTACTACGAATATTAAATAACTTTCTAAACTGTAGTTAATAATTATCAACATCAGATGTCTGAGACTTTTGTTTTCTCTCTCCCTTTCGGGTGAACATATTCTGAGACTTTTGTTTTTTCTCTCCCTTTCGGGTGAACCTATTGGTTGAAAGCTGGCATTCTTCATCAATCTGATTGGCAACAATCGAACCACACTTTAAATTGTCGGCAATTCTTTTAGCTGGTGTTTTGTATTAAAGGCTATCAACACAGTCTTCCACATAATCCTACACAAAGACATGTATGAGAGTTCACTTAGAATATTTTCATAACCTAAATCACATATATCAACATGATATTAAAAATACTTGCATGTACTTACCACATTAAGCTAGCGATCATTATCACTTTTAAGATTAATAACATATTCAGACATTTTCTATGCAATTTGACTTTATTTGGAGAATTCAGAAAGAATAGCTCCATCTTTGTACAATGAAATAGTGTTCAACAATTATCTAAGATTCTTTTATAAGTGTGTACAAATAGTACTCCATCCGAAAAATGAACAAAAAAATAATCACAATTCATATCAATTATATTGATATTGTGTAATTGATATTGTTCTATGAAAACCAAATCCATGCTAAGGACTTTAATAATCAATTGGGTGAAAACTTGCACCATTCATCAAACTCTTTTAACATTGGAATAGCAGGACAAGGATCATAAGATTTTTCACCAGGATCCTCCTTTTTCATATCCATGTAACAACGATCCTCATGATTTGGAGTATCTTTTTTGATATCGTCTATATTCATCTTTTCTCCTTTCGGATTGAGGTAAGGTGTCGTCAATAGGGAGTCCTTATAAGAGATCTTTGCCGAGTTCTCAACAACATGTTGGTCTTGCACTACGATGTTCATACAATCGTTGGGTTGATTGAGGTCGACATCCTTCCGTCTTGACTCTTTTTGTGCTTCATTTCTTTAAATCTTCTTCTTGGGTGGAATCGTAGCAGAGCTTTCTTTCATCTTTTCAAAATTTATATCTGAAAAAAAAAACTCTAATAATAACTAATCATCGTATTATATAAAAAGTTAATTTCAATTAAAAAAACCACAATTGACCCGCATTTCATGTCATTCTATGCCAAAAAAGTCACGCTCCAAGTGTTTCCTTCTCCTGCTTCCAACACATTTCAGCATGTGAGAAGAAAATAGTAAAATACCCTTTCTCCCAGTAGCATAACCCTTAGATTAGATTTTAGCATTGGGCGTATGGGATGAGTTTCTGCTCTTTTTCGGAGTTGAGAGTTCAGACCAACTAAGAAAAAAAAAATCCCTTCCATTATTCATTTCCTAATTTGTTTTCAAACAAACATTGGCGGTGAGTGGTTTTTTTGAGGGTTTCCGTTGTCGTTATGCACATCTGAAATCAGGTTCCAACAATGGCGGAAACAAGCTCAGCAAGGGTACAGAAATTCTTCGAGGACCTGGAATCCCACAAGGCTATACTCACCACCTGCACCAACCTCTTCGCCGCCCTCTCACACCGCTTCACCTCCCTCGACACCTCCCTCCACCAAAAATCCCAATCCCTCGATTCCAAGCTCCAATCTCTCCAATCCCGCTCCCACCAAACCCTCGAAGAACTACGCCACCGTGACTCCTCCATCCCCGAGCGCGAGTCCGCCGCCGCTGCCCTAATCCGTGACCAGACCGACGCCGCCCTCTCCGACCTCCGCAAGCCCCTCCCCGCCAACCCCGACCTCTCCACCACCCTCAAATGCCTCTCTCGCAAGATGGACTCCTCCGCCCTCCTCCGCTTCATCGTCTCCAAGCGCAAGGAATCCGCATCCCTCAGGGCGGAGATATCCGCCTCCATATCCGAGGCCGTGGACCCCCCAAGGCTGGTCCTCGACGCCGTCGAAGAATTCCTGAATTGCAAGCTGGCTAAGTCTGGCGTCACCGATAAGAGATGGGCCTGCGGGATCCTGATTCAGGCTCTGTTTCCGGAATCTGGTGCCGGAGCAAAGCGTCCGGAGTTTTCTCGGCGGATTGTGGAGAGGGCGGTGCGGCTGGTGGAGCTGTGGAAGAGGCAGATGGACGAGGAATCGGAGAATGGAACTGTTGGTGCTGCGGAGGTGGTGATGTTTCTGCAGATGGTGGTGTGTTTTGGACTGAGGTCTATGTTCGATGATGACTATTTGAGGAAGTTCGTTATGGAGTTTGCGTCCAGAAGGGACATGGCTAAGCTTGCTGCCATGTTGGAATTCGGTGATAAGATGATAGGTTCGTGTGCTGTTCTTTCTCTAGTTGTGTCTTAGCATTTTGTTTGAGGATTGTTTATTTATTTGTACTTGCTAATGATACATTGTTGCTGCAGTTAGAGTGTGACTGATTTATTTATTTGGTAAGTGTATATACTTCTCATATAATGTTGGATTTGCATGTTATATAGTGGGTTGATGGAATGGAACTTGTAACATGATGACATTGATCATAATTAGATGTGACTATACAGGTCTTTATTATTATTATTATTATTTACTAACACGATATTTGTTATACTTTTAACCCTATAAGTAATGGAGATAGCAGAGTTTGATTAGATTTGTGAATTTTGATTAGTATATTGAAAACATTTCACAAAAGCATGCATGTTTTGGAGGACTGATGAAAGAAAGAATTATATGCAGATATAATAGATGAACTAGTAAAAAATGGCAAAGAGGTAGAAGCTGTTTATTTTGCTTCAGAATCTGGTTTGACTGAAAGGTTTCCTCCAGTCGACCTGCTCAAGTCCTGTCTTCGGAACTACAAGAAGAATGCTGCTATAACGTCGAAGAAGGGAAATAACAATCAGGCTGCTACGGTCTGGATCTTTACCTATTGAATTCTGTTCTATAGGCTGTTTTAAAGTTCTCCTCTGATTATGCCTTCAGCAACTTTCTTAAGCCTATCTCACTTTTCAGGATGATTCAACCACTTTGGAGTTGAATACAATTAAGGCCATAATCAAATGCGTAGAAGATCACAAGCTGGAATCAGAATTCAACCTCGATAATTTGAGGAAGCGGGTTACACAGTTGGAGAAAACAAAGGCTGAAAGGAAGAAGAGTGCAACAGCTGGTAAACCTAAGAAGCGCAGCATCCGTGCTGGAGGAGCGGGTTCTTCCCGTCCATCCAAATCAGCCAAATTCCATCCGCATCCATCCTCGTCTTCCAGTCGCAGGAACCTGGCACCTTCTCTGCAGCCTAGTCCCAATGCCAGATTTTCAAGCGCATTCAACTATCCCAGTCAGACTGTATATGATGCCTCAGCTACTGCTAATCCTTATGCTGCAACCTATGGAGCTGCCCACACTCAAAGCCCTGCTGGGATGACCCAACAGCATTACTCACTCCCTGTTGACAATTTGGGTCCACCCGGCTACCGATCCAGCACTGCTTATGTAGGACAGTCTAGCTACGGCATGTATGATTATGGAAATGCCACTCTATCCACTTATCAACCTCCATACACAGTGGATCAATCTAGCTACAGGGGATGAGTTTTCGTTGCTTCCTCCTGCTCTTGAATCTTGTCGTCAGTTCCTTAGAAAATGGAGAAAAAAGCAGCTGCCTTTTTTCGCCTCTTAATTTTTCCGTTTCCTTTTGGGAATTTAGGTTGTAATTGGTAATCACAGAGCAATTAAGTCAAGGTAGGTTCCTCACCATTCCTTTATCTTTTCCTACTATTTTTATACTATCTACTGGTCCTTGCCGTTTTGAATGCATGGCGGAAGTAGCTTCTGAAAACATGAGTAAAAAGGTTACTTGTGCTTTTAATCTTTAATCACAATGGCATGCCTTTTCATCTGTGATCTTTACAGCATATAGTAGTGCTAGTGCATTTATTCTTTTGGGTACAACTTACAAGGGTTGAAGGATACAGCAAAGCTCACCCTTTGAAAAAGAACAAAAGCCGAGTGCCATAGTTCTGTCAATAGACCCGCTGGTGAACCGGTAAGACCTAGCTTTGGGGTTTTGATAAGAATGAAAAGGGTTTAACAGATTTTGTTGGTATGTCAACTAATATGTTTGTTGAGCTTTTAGCCTAGCTCTACGTACCGCATGCTCATGGCTTGGGATCTTAAAACATTTATAATATCTTACCGCACTTCTGAGTTGTAAATAAAAAGATATGGATGTGGTCTCTGAAAAGGGTGTTCCTAGTTTCTACCTCATCAATGTTACAATATTGTTTATTCAATCGGGAAGGGGTTTGTTAAGGATTGGATAACTAGGTTGCAACATAGAGCGTACCTTGCGGGAAGAGAAATCTTCTGTTTACTATCCTGTCTATGATGGCTGCTACTCACTCTTTTGGTGAGTGTGGGGTTTTCCTCCTTTTTGGAATGGAGTTCTTGTCTGTAGTGTTACCTTTTTAGATGTATCCAAAAGAAGATTACGTGAGAAGTTAGCGGTAGACTAATAAAAAGATTAGGTGAATTGATTTCAATGACCTGACTTTGAATTGTAGAGAAGTACTAATATTATAAAAACATCAAATAACTCTCATACTGTTTGATTCAAAACAGAATCGCGAGTTTCGTGTGAGAGTCAGATGTACTATAGTCCTTGTTAGATGGTGCATGATTGAGGAAAAGAATTTTGTTATTGTATCATCTTGTGTATTATATGTGGAGTGTCATATATAGAGTGCTCTGCAACTGCACATATGTGTGGCTGCAATTAACCACTAACTAATAACTAATTCACTAATTAATCTTAATATACAATTGAGCTAACTTTGAGCTTAACATCCCCCTTCAAATTGGAGCATACGAATTGGAAGTTAGAATTGGAGCATACGAATTGTAAGTTTTTAACTTGGCCATAAGAAAACAAAACTAGGGTGCAGGGAGGGTCTTGGTGAGAATATCTGTTTTCACAATTCCTGCTTCCACCTTTTCTTTGATGAAGTGGCAGTCAATTTCAACATGCTTCGATCTCTCGTGCAAGGCTGGGATTTTAGCCATGTGAATGGCGGAGATATTGTCACAGAACAACATAGCTAAAACGGCTTCAATGTTCATGAATCCGAGGAGGGCAATGACTGAGACAATTTCGCACACAACATTCGCAAGAGTTCAATATTCTGTTTCAGTAGAGCTTTTAGAGACTACATCTTGCTTCTTACTTTTTCACGAAATCAGTGAATCGCCAAAGAAAGTGCAGTACCCTATAGTAGAGCGCTGTGTGTTTATACAATTGTCCCAATCTACATCTGTATAGACCGAAATGTTGAATTTAGAGTTAGAGGAGAAGAGAATGCCTTGACCTGGTGCCCCTTCTAAGTAGCGGAGGACATGGTAGGCTGCATTGAGATGAGGAATGCATGGATCAGACATGAATTGTGCAAGCTTAATTACAGCAAAGGTGATGTTTGGCCTCGAAATCCTCAAATACATCAACCGACCGATCAGTCTTCGATAGCCAGAAACAATGAAACATCAGACACAGGATCACCTTCGGTTGCCCGAAGCTTCAGGTTTGCTTCCATTGGTATGGGAGTTGGTTTGCACTTCAAGAAACTAGTGCCCTCCCAGAGAGTGTGTGTGTGTATTTTCGCTGGGGGAGTGAAATTCATTTCTTTGAACGTGCCAACTCTAAACCCAAGAAAAATTTTGTATCATCTAAGGTCTTCCGTTTGAAGATTGACTGAAGTTGTTGCTTGTCTTTGGTTACTAATTGATGAGCGAAAATTAAAACTCACAGATATCGGCAAGTGTACCGGATCGTTCAAGTAATACCACGGTGAGTGGATATCGTTCCCACAAGAATTAAAGGATTGAGTAAGAAAATATCAGATTAAATGCCTAATTCCATTAGTAAAACCTGATTTTAAAGGGGGCAAGATTGTGTCTTGCTAGGAGATTAAGAACCTTGAGTGCTTGCTACGGATAGAGAGCTTCAATGTTGATTTTGAGAGAAGACAGTGATGGTGAGAGTCAAGGGCTTCGGGGATGATGCATGAGTATCTTATACCATTTTTCTAGTTATTTTTATATTGTTTTTAGTTAGATTTTAATTACTTTTACTTGATTTTAGTGCAAAAATCACATTTGGATGCTACTTTGAGTTTTTCTTGTGTTTTCATGGTTTTAGGTAAAATTTGGAGCAGTTTGGAGAATCCTAAAGTAAGAGAGAAAAATGCTAGTAGCACCCTCCTTGGGCGCTGAACGCCCACCTGGCGTTCAACACCAGTAGGGGGCACAAACCAAGACGCAAGCTTCCCTTCTTGGGCATTCAACACCCAAATTGGCGCTGAATGCCAGCATGCAGCCTGAATCACACTCAATTGGGCCTCCAAGTGGACTTAGCACTTATTAGGTTTATCTTATTTTACCTCTGTAATCTTTATTTTAAAATAATATCTTTTAAATTTAGCATTTATTATTAGGTTAGTAATTAAAGGAAAAGATCAATTAAGTTTAGGATCTTCTTCTTTCCGCACTTTTCAGAACCCTGTTTTTCCTGTAATATATGAGCAACTAAACCTCCTGGTTAAGGTTAGGAGCTCTGTTTATTTCTATGGATTAAGATTATTACTCTTCTATTTTAATATATGTTTGATTCAATTCTAAGGTGTGTTTTCGTTCTTAATCTAATGAAACTGGGTGGAACGGAAGTATGACCTTTTTTCTACATGGGTTCTTGTGATACTCGGGAGAGTTCGCTTGAACCACAGTTTGAGAATACACCTCCTAGACGGTTAATCCACAACCTGTTAGGGACAAGCAACATCTGTTCAACCGGGATTTGGGGTGATTAGAGCCTTTGTGGTATAAACTAGCTTTTTAAACTTCACCCTCCAATCCGAATTGAATGACCACGGGAGTGGCGTTTGATGAGGATCGGAGGAGATTAAATCACTAAGGGATTATGATTTAATCACTTACAGTTTGCCATAGAATGAATCATTCATAGTTAAAATAGTTAGTTAGAAGTTTTAATTCGAAAAGATAAACATCTTTGAGACCTTAACTGTTTTCTCATCACTATTTTACACCAAACCTTTTATTGCTTTTCTTATTTATCTATTAATGCGTTCTCAACAACCCCTTTTACTATTTGCCTGACTAAGTCCAACAGGATAACTATTGCTTGCTCAGTCTAACAATTCTCGTGGGATCGATCCTCACTCACCTAAGGTATTATTTGAATGACCCGGTGCACTTGTTAGTTAAGTTGAGTTCTAATTTCGTGCATTAGGATATGCTTATGCTTTTAGAGAAATCAAACTTTGTTTAATTATCTTGAAGTTGCAAAGATCTTTCACAACAAATCTTTAGTAACTGATTTTCAATTTTTTAGCTCCTCAATTTTTCAAGTATTAATTAGTCATCAATTAATTAATCAAGAGATTAAACACAAAAACTTATTTTAGATTCAAATATGGTTTAAGTAGTCCTTAAGTCGAATTATATGTCACGTATTCAAACTAGTCATGTCTAGTTAAGTCTTAGAAGAAAACACCATTTTTAAAAGTTGTTCTAATCCGAATTATACGTCATTTATTCAAAATTAGAGTGATTGAAACTTATGCATGTCTAGCATACTAATTGAACCACTATTCCTAGTTAAATTCAAAGAGTCATGTGAAAGAGTTTTCAAGTTTTAATTCAAATATCAAATTTTTCAATTATAATAAAAAAATTCAAAAGAGATTAGCATACCTCTCGATACTACTAATCCGAATGAAGAATGAATAACTCAATCATGAAATAGATCATGGCAAAACTTGAAAATAAAATTAACGTAGATTAGTAACCCATAGAAAATATAAACAGAGCTCCTAACCCTTTTACAAAGGATTAGTTACCCATGAAAAAGTGAAAGAAAAACAAGAAGAGATTACGGAGGAGCTGGATAGGATTTGGATTAGAAGATCCTCCTCCTGGATATCCCCTCTTGTGAACAAGGTTCACTTATTTATATGCTGAATTCTAGAATTCAAATTCAAACTAAACTAATATTATCTTTTAGAGAGAAAGATAAGAACTATCTTAATCTTATCTTTTGGGAAAAAAAGATAATATAACTAACTACTTACCTCAAATTCAAATCAAAATAATAATTCAAATATAATCTAAAAACAAATCCTAACAACCAAATCTTTTATGTTTCTAGAAATAATTAATAACTAATCTTCTAGAGTTTTCAATTGATTAAGGCTTCTAATAATATGGATAATTAATCTTGGGCCTTAATTGTCACTTCTTAAAAGTTGTAATTATGTTTAATTCGGTCTTGTATTAGAGAAAATTGGGAAACAAGCCCAAAATTCACCTACTAGAATATCAATCTGTTGGGCGTGGAGTAGGAGCCACCGAGTGTGCTAAAGGAGTATAGAAGCTGCCGGGTGTGGATCAAGGCCGCTGGGCGTGGGAGTCTTCCACTAGGCACAAGGGCCATCCGTCGGGCGTGCTGCTTTGTGCACTAGCGTGCTTCATTTCTTTTTTTTCGAGCACGCTTTTTGCTTCTTTAAGTCACGCTTTACTGTTTTTGAGTTTTTCTTTGATTCTTGCTAGTTTTTAAGCCAAAATTTTCTGAAAACATAAAAACACTATTCCAAATCTAAATATTTGATTATTTATTAAATTATATTAGAAAACATAAGAAATTTAATTGAAACCTAAGAAAATGAATAAGAAAAAGGCCTTAAAAATTGCTTAAAATGACGTGTCATGACCAACTCATGTTGAGGGTCAACAATGATAATATCATCAACATAGACAATGAGAAATGTGGTAGCATCACCTTCTCCCAAGGAGAAAATTGAGTAGTCCTGTTTGCATTACTTGAATCCACGTTGAGTGAGAGTTGTGAAAAATTTTGTAAACCACTAATGCGAAATTTTGGCGAAGCCCATAGAGAGATTTAATGAATTTGCAAACCAACCTCTACTGTCTCTGAGGGTGACCGAGAGGAAGATCCATGTAAACCTCTTTATTTAACTCGCCATCGAGGAAGGCGTTGCTAATGTCAAGTTGAGGCAAAGGCCATTGTTTTACAGCAGCTATGGTGAGTAGAATGCGAATAGTAGTGATTTTGGCAACATGACTAAAGGTGTCATTGAAGCCAATCCTTGATTGTTGAGTGAAACCCTTGGCCACGAGGCATGCTTTGTAGCATTCAAGTGTCGCATTAGCCCTCAATTTCACTTTATAAACCCATTTATATCCAATGGGTATGTTTATCTTTGGGTAGAGGTACTAGCTCCCATATTTTATTTGTCTCAAGTGCCTTTAGTTCCTCATTCATGGCCTTGCGCTATTCCTCATGTTTAATAGCTTGATGATAGAACTGTGGTTCTGGGACAGCAGTTGCTTGAGTGATGCTGTGATGATAATTGAGGTTAAGTTTGTGGTTACTAATATGGTGAGAGATGGAGTATGGAGATGTGGTGGTGCAAATGTAATCAATGAGATAATAAGGAGGGTGAAGATGCCTAAAGGATCTTTAAAGGGGTTGAGGTGTAAGCACAAGGTGCAGATCGGATGTAATGGTGGTCTGAGTAGTCTAGGGTTGATTCTTTGGAGAAGTAATGGTAAATCGAAAGCTGGTTGGAGAAGGACTGTGTCTTGGAAAAGGTCAGTTTGAGTATGAAGGTGTGGAGAGTTCTTGAAGGGTAGTATCTACACATGGAATATGACATCTCATGAGATAAAGAATTATTTGGTTTTGAAGTTGTATAGCTTGTAACCTTTATAACCCACTGGATTTCCAATAAATACTGAAGGTTCAGCTCTGGGGCAGAATTTTGTCTTTGAAGGTGACGTATTTGCAACATATGCTAAGCATCCAAAGATCGAAGGGCATCATATTTTGGTGCTTTGCTGAAAAAGAGTTCATGTAATGACTTGAGCTTTAAGAGAGGGCTAGGCATTTGGTTGATTAAGAAAGCTGCAGTGAGGACACACTCACCCCAGAAGGAGATTGGCACATGAGACTAAAAGTACAACGCCCTTGCAACATTTAATAGATACTGGTGTTTTCGCTTAACAATAGCATTCTGCTGAGGTCTATAAGGGCAAGAAAATTGATGCAGTGTTCCTTTGCATTGTAGAAACTCTATCACGGCTAATTCTCTAGCATTATCTGATCCGAGACATTTGATTTTGGCACTAAAATGATTTTGATCAAGTTTTAAAATTTTTTAATGCAATTTGAAGCTTCAGATTTTGAGGTTAACAAGTGAATCCAACAAAAACGAGTTGCATCATTAACTAGAGACGAGAAATAGTGTTTGCCATTATAAGTTGGGATGTGAGATGGTCCCCAAACATCATAGTGTACAAGGTGAAATAAATTGTTGTGAGATTGAAAAGGTAACTTTCTAAATTTAACAATGGGACATGCTTAACAGTGATCACAATTAGAATTATTTGAGAAGTGTGAGCTAAATGTTGTAAAATTTTGGAAAAAACATGACCTAAACGACTGTGCCATACAGTTGGAGCGCACAAATTTATTTGGTTAGAGAGGGAAACAGACTTGGAGACATTTGATTGAAGGTTTGGTAATAAGATATTGGATGGGAGTTCTGCTCTTAAGATATAGAGTCTTTGATGCAATTCAGTCTTCCCAATCCTCTTCGATGAGTTGTTGCCGTAAATTGTGAAGAAGTTAGACCCAATGGTAATGGTGATTCTTTGATGCAATTCCACCTTCCCAATCCTCTTTGTGTTGTGTGAATAAAAGAAAAAAATAGAAAGATCATATGCTATATGTATGGTAGCACCACTATCCAGGATCCAATAATCTTTGGAAAAATTTGACCTTGAGACTAAGATGTTAAGGATTATACTTGCTAGAGTGGAGACACCAGTGGCACCATTTGAGAAAACTTCATGAATTTGCTGATTATTGAGAAAGTTCAATAGGTGTTGAATTTGTGATGAGGTCAGGTTGAGAGAGGGAGATAATTCTTGGTTTGGTTGAGGTGATTGAGTAGTGACCGCATGATGTGCTAACTGTTTGGATATTTTCTGTCGTCCATAATTGGAAAGAAATCCATGAATATTATAACACTTGTCAAGTGAGTGTCCAGGAATTCCACAGTGTGGACAAAGGGGTAGATCCTTCTTTGGTGTGCCTTTACCGCGACCATTAGATGCACGAGGATTCTGATTTTTTTGTGAAGAAAGTGACTTAGTTCTAACTTGAGTGTGCACTTGTACCAATAGATATATGCTTTTCCTCTTGAGTAATGAGGGATAGTACCTTGTTAATGGCCAGTAGGGATTCCATAAGCAAAATTTGCCACGAGAAAGATTCGTCTAATCCTATGAGAAAGCAATGCACATATTCAGATTGGAGGAACTCCTGAGCATCTCCACAGTTGAACTGAATTGGCATGTAAGCGTTCAGTTCCTCGCAAAGAACTTTGATTCGAGTAAAATACTAAAAAATTTTCATGGAGCCTTAATGCAGATTCATCAGCTCGTGCTTCAATTCAAATCTACGAGGACCATTACCATGCCAGAAGTGTTCCTTCAAGTCATTCCATAATTCAATAGCTGAATCGGTATATACAAGAGAAGTGGCGATCTCTTTAGAGACCGAGTTCAAGATCTAGGTACTGACAACATCGTTCACGCATTGTCAGTTCTCGAATTTCTCTAGCTCAGTGGCTGGATTTGGAGGAGGAAACGGACCAGTGATGAACCTAAGCTTGCACTTGGCATTCAAGGCTTTACGCATGGCATGACTCCAGGTATGTTAATTGTCCTCAACGAGTTATTGAGTGACGAGAATCAATCCTGATTGATCTGCAAGTGAAAGATTGTAAGGATCGATCACCATAGGAGAGTTGGAAGAAAGTCTCCAAGATGCAGGAGAAAATGACACGGGTTGAGCCATGGCGAAACAAGCAAGGCAAAATAAATCTTCTTTTCTCATTAATCGAAAATGATGCTGCTACCAATAGTAAAAAATGTGGAACATATTAAATCTCATCAATCTCTTTCAGATGAGCTTAGAAAAGAGAAGGGTGAAGGATATTCAGAGAGAATAAAGGAGGAAGGAGAGAGGTAGTTGTGGAATGTTCAAGAAGATGGAGGAAGGTTCATGAAAATAAAGGGAAAAAAAAGGAAGAGAAAAATTTGCTCTAATACCATATTAGATTGTGCATGATTGAGGACAAAAATTCTATTATTTGTAAACTTCGAGTAATTAGTGAATAATTAGCTAATAAATTAATTATTAATTAAATAAATTAAAAAATAGAATTTTATAATTTAGTAACGTAGAACTAATTAAAATAATAATTTTGACACTAATTTTAAAAAAATTTGACCCAAAATTAGGCCGAACGGACCAAACCAGATAAACCGGATCCGTATTGGGCCCAAGACCCAGTCCAACCCAATAATATAAAAGAACTTCAGCTCTTCCTCTCTCCTCCAAATGAAACCCACGCTGAAAGCTTGTATGAGGGAGGAGGAAGAAGACCAAACCCTCACTCAATAATTCAACCTCACATAACTTTTGATTCGAAGCTCCGCTTGATGAGCCGTCAGCGGCCACGCATTTGTCTTGGAATCCTCTACGAAACCCATCCCATAATTTGGTAAGAAATTCATTTTTTTCTACCCAAATCTTCCTTTCTCAGATTTGAATTTAGGGGGTATTGAAATTGAGAATTTATATGATTTTGGTGTCTTAGGTTCGAATTAGCTTCGTGGACTTGCAGGGTCTTATCCCACTTTTGCATTGGTAAGGTAAAAAAACATTTAATTCTTTTCAAGTTATCTAATTAGTGAACCTTTATGGTAATTTTAGTTTTATTTGGTGAAATTAGTTTAGATTATGTACTTTGGAAATAAATTGGTGGTGTTGGAGACTTGGTATTGGACTCTGGGGAGCCGGAGACTCGTTTGGTGAGACTTTGGAAACTTGGGTATCATGGAACGGTAACAAATTGTGACATTTTGGATTTTACGAGGAATCGGCCAAAGTATAATTTTGGTTTTTTGTATATAATATGTAATGTGTCATGAAAACTTAGGCTAGTTGACCCATAAGATAAGTTGAATTGATTGTTGGTTGTTGAATTAAATTGTTGATTTGGATTGAGTATGAATTTTGGCAACTGATGTTGTAGTGAGAATGTATTGATACATGATGATTTTAATAACGAATGATGAGGATGATGAGAATATATATATATATATATATATATATATATATATATATATATATATATATATATATATATATATATAATGAATGATGAGGATGATGAGAATATATATATATATATATATGATCTTTTTGGGTTATATTAGCTGTGAAAGCAACCCTAGATAACTAAAAGAAGGTTGGAAATATGATTTTGGAAGGGATATAAGTTCAGATGTGAGTTATGGTATGTAAGGTTGTTGAAAAGGTCCAAGGCAGAATTTTTTACATAATTGACAGTGGAATATACCAGTTTCTGAGAGCAGACCATGCCCTATTTTTGAATGAAAGTATTTTTCCATGAAACTTTATTATGTTATGAGCGTCTTATAAAATATTCAGAATTTATTGACGAGTGGTTTGGAAGAAACAAATTTTTAAATATTGATGGATTCTGTAGAAAATTCTGTTTCTCTGCTGCAGAAGCGCCAACTTCCAACCCACTTAATTTACAATTCTGTTTCTCAAAACTCTTTTTAACTAATTAGTTATGTTGCAAAGAGTGAGGGTAGCTCGCTGGATTTCGAAAATAGAATTCTAAACGGCAGGGCTGTGTTCCTAAGCTCATACATTTTTCATGTAACATGGTAATAATATGAAATTTAGTTTTCTGGAAAGCTGGAAGAGTCTTATTTAAGGACATGAATTTTGAAAGGCAATGAGTGAGAATTGGATTTTTAGTGAATTTAACAAGTTTACTGCTTGCTGCTATTTTTCTACAATGATAGCAGAATTTTGAAAGATTTGTACAAGTTTCAATTATGGTTGGAATGCCCCAAAACTAAGTTTTATTTTCTAAACCCGTGATGTTACAATAACTAAGGGGATTAAAGAGAGTATAATGACCAATTAAAAATGTCTCCTTGGTAAATTGTTAACAAAAGTTTGAACGTTGTTAAGACTGAGGAAACCCGTAAGGGTGGTTTTAGTGCTATTTTAGGGGAGATTATGTCCGAATTTCTGTAAAAGTTCAGGGATAATGCAAAAGGGCCGCCAAACTGATAACCTGAGATTGCTAATGCGGGAATGTTTGCCTAACTGATAGCCTGTTTCTACTGTGATGCCAAGATATCCTAACTGACATGGAAACCCATGATGATAATTGACCCTGACTGACACGGTAAAGAAACCATATTCGGGGTTCGTCCCGAGTAACGTCGGGTTGTGGGCAGAAAACCGATGCGTGAGCTTATGACCTGCGCTAGGAAAGACATGTATAATGTGCATTTGTATATTTTGTTTGAGTGTGCATTGTCCTGGCTTGCTTAATTGTTTATTCACGTTAATTGCTAATTGCCTACTTGTTATATATGCTTTCTGTATGTGTTTGACTTGTCTGTTTTGTTTGTCTATGCAATTTCATCGGAGTTGGAGGAACGGAAGAAAGGTGAAGAGATTGAGGGTTTTGATTAGACGTTGATCAAGTTTAGAACCTTAGAGACCTACCCTCGTTTATGGTTTCAGCTTTAATTCCTTAATATTTATAATCTGATTGTCGGCGTTCTAGGATTGCCTTCGGTTCTCATCCCATACGATATTGTTGTTTTTCAGATGCAGGTTGAGATGCGCCTCGCTAGGCGTCTGAAGTTCTATTGCAGCGAAGATGGGAGTTTGGGCTTTTATATTATGCTATGTCTCTCTCTCTCTCTCTCTATATATATATATATATATATATATATATATATATATATATATATATATATATATATATATATATATATATGCTTAGTCTTCTCCTTTTATGTATTTTACCTTGGTGCCTCGTAGAGGCTTTTGTTGGAGAACTAGGGTTTATTTTGAGAAATTTAGATATGGGATTATAAGTATGTATGTATGTAAATATTCTCCGGTTAGCGTTAACTACTTTGTATCCTTGATCCTCTATTCTTATGTATATATATGTATCTATTTGCACTTAAGCTTTTCTTCGTTACGTTGTCGCTTCGTGAGTGCTACGACTTTTGTTTTAAACTTTCCATCAAAGGCTCCTAGATATAAAACTTTTCCAACTATATATATATATATAGAGGTTGTTGATAAAATCGTGATCTGGATATGATTTTATTGAAGAAAATAAAATTGAAGTGGAAGAAGAAGACTCAGAGAAAGTGAATTTGTCATATGAACAAATACAAAACCTAAAATTGAAAGAAAAACCACAAAGTACTATGGAGTACATATTATTATCCACTATTTATAACTATTAGAAAATTAATCTTACTAAGACCTAACTCAATATGGTAAATAAATTAACTATGGTTATGAGGTAATTACTATTGCTAGCTTTAACCTCTAACCAAAACAAACTTTTCTATCATTCTAACTAAAGTTACAACAACAAATATTATCAACAAATTATTCAATCATAATCAGTTACAACTTGCTTTTGTGAGCCATTAGATACCAGCTTAATATCATCTCCAACATCCTCCCTCAAGTTGAAATTGATTGAATTAGTTGCAAGTTCAGAAATATTATTATCATCCTCCCTTGAATTAAGACTTGTTGAAACCTTTAACATCTTATCATGCATAGAATATCCTCCCTCAAGTGGGGCGTGTAAGTCAAGCATGCCCAACTTGAAAAGTAAAGGTTCAAAGACATACGGTGATAATGCTTTAGTAAGTAAATCAGCCGTTCGATGAGCTTATTTAATAGGTAGCAATTTCAGCACCCCTATTTGAGACTTTTCACGAACAATGTGACAATCTACTTCAATGTGTTTGATTCTTTCGTGAAAGATCGGATTAGCTGCAATATACAGTGTAGATTGATTGTCAGAATAGAGATTGATTGGCTGAGGATGAGACACATGGCAGTCATTAAGAAGATAAAGAAGCCATTGACCTTCCCGAGTTGCTTATGCCATGGCACGATATTCAACTTTTGAGGAAGAACATGCTACAGTTGTTTGCTTTTTACTCTTCCAAGACACTAATGAAGAATCTAGGAAAAAATAATACCCAATATTGATCGACGAGTATCGGAACAAGTTGCCCAATCCAAATCAACATAACCAGTCAATTTGAGATCATTATTTGAAGAGAAGAAAAGACCCTTAGAAGGAGATTTCTTGATGTATCGAAGAACATGTAGTGCTACCTTGTGATGGTCATCAGTTGCACAATCCAAAAATTGGCTGAGCTTTCCAACTGCAAAAACAATGTCCAGACGAGTATTGGTGAGATATAGAAGTCGTCCAAGCAGTCTTCTATATTGTAATGGATCTAGTAATCTTGTGCCACTCTCCTTAGAAAGTTTTCCATTATTGTACAGCATAGGAACTAAAGCAGGTTTGGCTTCCAACATACCATATTCCTCAAGTAAATCAAGAGTGTACTTACATTGATACAAAGCAATTCCTTTGGAACTACGAGCAACTTCCATTCCAAGAAAGTATTTCAACTGGCCTAAGTCCTTAATACTAAATTCAGCATCAAGAGCCCTTTTAATAGCTTTAATTTCAAATAGATTATCTCCAAATAAAACAAGATCATCAACATAAACAATAATATAATAGCCAAGCCAAGCTTAGTGTGCTTGATGAACAGAGAATGATCATGAGGAGACTTGATAAAACCATGTTGTTGAAAAAAACCACTTAATCTTAAATTCCATTGACGGCTTGCTTGTTTCAAGCCATATAAAGAACAATTCAACTTACAAACATCACCATTTGGAACATCGAGACCTTGGGGAGGTTTCATATAAACCTCTTCTTGCAACTCACCGTGCAAGAATGTTGTATTACGTCTAATTGGTGAAGTTTCCAGCCATGGACAACAGCAAGAGTAAGAATCAGTCGTAAAGTGGTTATTTTTACAACTGGACTGAATGTATCAAAGTATTCATAGCTAACTCGTTGACGAAAACCTTGAGCCACCAGACGTGCTTTGTGGCATTCAACACTACCATTTGGATTAAACTTCACTTTAAAAACTCACTTGCATCCAATGATGCGCTTTTCAATAGGCGAAGAAGTAATAAACCAAGTCTTATTCTTCTCAAGAGCGAGCAATTCCGCACTAATTGCATTTTTTCAGCATTCGTGTTGCACATCTTGTTCATAAGTCTTTGACTCAACTGTTGTGGTTATTGCTAGGAAAAAGGCTCTATGAACAGGAGACAGCTTCCCATAATCCACCATATGAGATAGACCGTACTGCTTGGAACATGATTGGTTGCTAGAGCATCCTATTCTAAGTAATATACAATGATAATCTTGAAGATAAGAAGGTAGTTTATGTGTATGAGTTGATTGTCTAAGATCCTGATTATGCATGTTAGCATTTGAATGAGAATTAGATGATGCACTATTTGGTGGACTAGTAGAAGCTACATGTGAATCAGTGAGTGATGTATGGTCACTAGGCTCATGAAAAGAATCAATAGTTTCATGAGATGGATGAAATGCATTTAAGGAATCATAAGTAAAAAGATCAAATCCATTAAAATTAGAATCAGCAATAGGTAGAGAAGAGGCATTTATGGATTTTGTGAGCATGTCATCATGAAAAGATTTATAAGAAAAATAATGTTCATAAAAATCCACATTTTGAGACAAAAATAGTTCTCTAGTGTGAATATCAAACAAAATATATCCTTTTGTGCCAGCTGGGTATCCAAGAAAAATACTCTTTCTTGCTCGTTTATCAAATTTTTTTCATCCATGAGTTAACGTTGAAACAAAAGCCAAGCATCCAAACACTTTAAGGTGACTAATGTCCGCATCCTTACCAAATAAGGTAGCATAAGGGGTTTTATTCTTTAAAATTGGAGTTGGAAGTCTATTAATTAAATGAACAGCTAAACCAATAGCAAAATTCCAAAAAGTTTTTGGCAAGGATGATTGAAACATTAATGCTTTTGCAATGTTAAGAATATGTTGGTGTTTCCGCTCAACAATACCATTTTGTTGAGGTGTCTCAACACATGATGTTTGATGCACTATACCCTGTGAATTATAAAAAAACATCAAGTTTAAACTTAGGACCATTGTCAGTTCGAATAATCTTTACTTGAGAATTAAAATGTGTTTTCACATAGGCAACAAAATTCTGGACCAAACTGCTGGCTTCTGACTTTAATTTCATGAAATAAATCCATACAAATCTGGTTTTATCATCTACTACAGTTAAAAAATATTTATAACCTTGTAGAGAAATAAGTGACATTGACCCCCCAGATATCGATATTAAATCAAAACTGTTTAAACTTGTTGTTTCACTAAGGGTATATGGTAACCGTTTTTGCTTGGCATAATGGCAAAAATCACATGGTTTAGAGCAAGTAGATACAAGAAACTGCACACAAGGATATATTTGTTTGATAATATCAAATTCGATTTGGGGTACATGACCCAATCTAAAATGTCATAAATTCTCAATAGAAAAATTTAAAGTTTGTGTAACCAAATTTACTGTCCTAAGATTAGAAGAAAGTAAAATCTTGTCACTATGACTTTGCATGTCTAGAATCCTAGTACTCCTATTATATGTTGTATTTTTCATGTTGTCCTTATGTGCTAACTTTAATGCAGGAAAATCTAGCATGTATAATCCATACTTTGCTCTAGCTGTGCCAATCATGTTCAAAGAGGTCCGATTTTGTATCTCACAAAGTTTGTCAGTAAAAATACATTTGCATGCAGACCTTCTGTAAGTTTAGAAATAGATAAAATATTGAAGTTAAAACTTGGTAGATACAGCACATCCGTGAGATAGAATGTAGCTGAAAATACTAAGGTTCCATTTATAGTTGCAATTGTGTGTGTTCCATCTGGTAATTTTACCAGAATTGGTCTAATATGTCTAAAATTTGTAAAAAAAATGCAATGAGTATGATACATGATCAGTAGCTCTGATGAGCGGATAATTTATACGCTTTTTGGCATTGTTTTTAGATAGTTTTTAGTATAATCTAGCTACTTTTAGGCATGTTTTCATTAGTTTTTATGCTAAATTCACATTTCTGGACTTTACTATGAGTTTGTGTGTTTTTCTGTGATTTCATGTATTTTCTGTCTCAAATTGAGGGACCTGAGCAAAACTCTGATAAAAGGCTGACAAAGGACTGCTGATGCTGTTGGATTCTGACCTCCCTGCACTCGAAATGGATTTTCTGGAGCTACAGAACTCCAAATGATGCGATCTTAACGGCGTTGGAAAGTAGACATCCAGAGCTTTCCAGCAATATATAATAATAGTTCATACTTTATTCGAGATTAGACGACGTAAACTGGTGCTCAACGCCAGTTCCATGCTGCATTCTGGAGTCAAACGCCAGAAACACGTCACGAACCAGAGTTGAACGCCAAAAACACGTTACAACTTGGCGTTCAACTCCAAAAGAAGCCTCTGTACATGTAAAGCTCACGCTCAGCCCAAGCACACACCAAGTGGGCCCCGGAAGTAGATTTCTGCATCAATTACTTACTTCTGTAAACCCTAGTAGCTAGTTTAGTATAAATAGAACATTTTACTATTGTAGTAGGAGTCTCTGACCATTTGGTCTTTTGACCATAGGTCCGTCTCCCTATTTTCGAATTCATATTACATTTTTGGGGCTGGCCATTCGGCCATGCCTGGACCTTCACTTATGTATTTTCAACGGTGGAGTTTCTACACACCATAGATTAAGGGTGTGGAGCTCTGCTGTACCTCAAGTTTTAATGCAATTACTACTATTTTATATTCAATTCGATTTATTCATGTTCTAAGATACCATTTGTACTTCAACCTGATGGATGTGATGATCCGTGACACTCATCATCATCCATCCTTATGAATGCGTGCCTGACAACCACTTCCGTTCTACAAGCGAAAGCTAGAGTGTGTATCTCTTGGATTCCTGATGCACGACGCATGGTTGCCCTCGCTTGACAATCGAGCCTTCCATTCCGTGAGATCAGAGTCTTCGTGGTATAAGCTAGAATTGATGGCGGCATTCATGAGAATCCAGAAAGTCTAAACCTTGTCTGTGGTATTCCGAGTAGGATTCCGGGATTGAATGACTATGACGAGTTTCAAACTCGTGATTGTTAGGCGTGATGACAATCACAAAAGAATCAAGAGATTCTATTCCAACATGATCGAGAACCGACTGATGATTAGCCGTGCCGTGATAGAGCATTTGGACCTTTTTCACTGAGAGGATGGGATGTAGCCATTGACAATGGTGATGCCCTACATACAGCTTGCCATGGAAAGGAGTAAGAAGGATTGGATGAAGGCAGTAGGAAAGCAGAGATTCAGAAGGAGCACAGCATCTTCATACGCCTATCTGAAATTCCCATCGATGATCTACATAAGTATTTTTATCTTTATTTTCAGTTTATTTACTATTATTTTTCGAAAACTCTATCACCATTTATTATCCACCTGACTGAGATTTACAAGATGACCATAGATTGCTTCATATCAACAATCTCTGTGGGATCGACCCTTACTCACGTAAGGTTTATTACTTGGACGACCCAATACACTTGCTGGTTAGTTGAGCGAAGTTGTGAAATTATGTTTAGACCATGGTATTAAGCACCACGTTTTTGGGGCCATTACCTGGGAATCAATTTCAAACAACAATTTAAGTATGAATCACAATTTCGTCCACCAAATTTTTAGCGCCGTTGCCGGGGAGTGTTTGAATCACAATTACGTGCAACAACAGCGCCAAGTTTCTTGATCCGGCAACAACACCAAGTTTTTGACGCCGTTGCCGCGGATTGTTCGAGTTTGGACAACTGACGGTTCATCCTGTTGCTCAGATTAGGTAATTTTCTTTTTGTTTTATTTTTCAAAAATTTTTCAAAAAAAAATTTATCCCTATTTTCAAAAAAAAAAATTGAAAATAAATTATTCTATGGCTTCAGAATTTTTAAGAATGGATTCTAGAGTTTCATGGTAACAAGTTGAAGCCTAGCTGGCTGTAAAGCCATATCCAAATTCTTTTGGATTGAGGCTTCCACTTGTCAACATAAATGGCATGTATATGGAGTTAGATGAAGTATCAGCTGTTGCATGCCTGATTTATATCTTAAAGCTGGCTGGCTATTAAGCCATGTCCAACCCTTGGATTGGAGCTTTAGGCTAAACATTAAAAGATTCCTGGAATTCTTCTTAAAAATTTTGAATTTCTTATTTTATTTTTCCTATATGTTTTGCGAAAAATATAAAATAAAATCCAAAAAAATAATAATAAAATCATAAAAAATAAAAAATATTTTGTGTTTCTTGTTTAAGTCTTGAGTTAATTTTTAAGTTTGGTGTCAATTGCATACTTTTATTTTTTATTTTTCTAAAAATTTTCGAAAATTCATGCATTCATAGTGTTCTTCATGATCTTCAAGTTGTTCTTGGTAAGTCTTCTTGTTTGATCTTTAAATTTTCTTGTTTTGTGTTGTATGATGTTTTTCATGTGCATTTTTACATTCATAGTGTCTAAACATGAAAGATTTCTAAGTTTGGTGTCTTGCATGTTTTCTTTGCATAAAAAGTTTTTCAAAAATATGTTCTTGATATTCATCATGATCTTCAAAGTGTTCTTTGTGTTCATCTTGACATTCATAGTGTTCTTGCATGCATCATTGGTTTTGATCCAAAATTTTCATGTTTTGGGTCATATTTGTGTTTTTCTCTCTCATCATTAAAAATTCAAAAATCAAAAAAATATCTTTTTCTTGATTCTCTCAAAATTTCAAAAATTTGAGTTGACTTAGTTAAAATTTTTTAAAATTAGTTATTTCTTGTAAAGTCAAGTCAAATTTTCAATTTTAAAAATCTTATCTTTTCAAAACTTTTTCAAAAATGAAATTTTTTTTTTCATTTTTCTTATTAATTTTCGAAATTTATTTTTTTAATATATTTTTCAAAAATCTTTTTCCTAATTTTATCTTTATTTTCGAAAATTATACTAACAAGTAATATGATTGATTCAAAAATTTGAAGTTGGTTACTTTCTTGTTAAGAAAGGTTCAATCTTTAAATTCTAGAATCTTATCTTTTAGTTTCTTGTTAGTAAAGTAATCAATTTTAATTTTAATCATATCTTTTTATCTTATCTTTTATATCATATCTTTTTCAAAATTTTATCTTTTTCAAAAATTTGATTTTAAAATATCTTTTCTAACTTCTTATCTTCTTATCTTTTCAAAATTAATTTTCAAATCTTTTGCAACTAACTATTTGACTTTCTGGTTGTTTGTTTCTTATCTTTTTCAAAACCACCTAACTACTCTTCCCTCTCTAATTTTTGAAAATACCTCCCTCTTTTTCAAAAATTCTTTCTAATTAATTAATTGTTTTAAATTTTAATTTCAATTTTTTTTTCTTATCTTAATTTTCGAAAATCATTAACTCCTTTTCAAAATTGTTTTCGAAAACTTCTCTCTCATCTTATTCTATTTATTCATTCAGTTACTAACACTTCTCTTCATCTCAAATCATTGTCCCTATCCTCACCCTTGTGTTTGGATTCTCCTTTCTTTATTCGCTTTCTTCTTCTACTAACAATAAGGAACCTCCTTACTGTGACATAGAGGATTCCTCTTCTTTTTCTGTTCTCTTCTTTCTCATATGAGCAGGAACAAGGAAAAAGGTATTCTTGTTGAAGCTGATCCAGAACCTGAAAGGACTCTGAAGAGAAAACTAAGAGAAGCTAAATTACAACAATCCAGAGACAACCTTGCTAAAATTTTTGAACAAGAAAAGGAGATGGCAGCTGAACCCAACAACAATAATGCAAAAAGGATGCATGGAGATTATACCACACCTACGTCCAAGTTTGATGGAAGAAGCATCTCAATTCCTGCCATAGGAGCAAACAATTTTGAGCTGAAACCTCAATTAGTTGTTTTGATGCAACAGAACTGCAAGTTTCATGGACTTCCATCAGAAGATCCCTACCAGTTCTTAACTGATTTCTTGCATATCTGTGAGACTGTTAAGACTAATGGAGTAGATCCTGAAGTCTACAGGTTCATGCTTTTTCCTTTTGCTGTAAGAGACAGAGCTAGAGCATGGTTGGACTCTCAACCTAAAGATAGCCTGGACTCCTGGGATAAGCTGGTCATTGCCTTCTTGGCTAAGTTCTTTCCTCCTCAAAAGCTGAGCAAGCTTAGAGTGGATGTTCAGACCTTCAAACAAAAAGATGGTGAATCCCTCTATGAAGCTTGGGAAAGATACAAGCAGATGACCAAAAGATGTCATTCTGATATGTTTTCAGAATGGACCATGATAGATATATTCTATTATGGTCTATCTGAGTTCTCTAAGATGTCACTAGACCATTCTACAGGTGAATCCATTCACCTAAAGAAAACGCCTGCAGAAGCTCAGAAACTTATTGAAATGGTTGCAAATAACCAATTCAGGTACACTTCTAAGAGGAATTCTGTGAATAATGAAACGCCTCAGAGGAAGGGAGTTCTTGAAATTGATGCTCTGAATGCTATATTGGCTCAGAACAAAATGTTGACTCAGCAAGTCAACATGATTTCTCAAAGTCTGAATGGTTGGCAAAATGCATCCAACAGTACTAAAGAGGCATCTTCTGAAGAAGAAGCTTATGATCCTGAAAACCCTACAATGGCAGAGGTAAATTACATGGGTAAACCTTATGGAAACACCTATAATTCTTCATGGAGAAATCATCCAAATTTCTCATGGAGGGATCAACAAAAGCCTCAACAAGGCTTTAATAATGGTGGAAGAAACAGGCTCAGCAATAGCAAGCCTTTTCCATCATCTTCTCAGCAACAAACAGAGAATTTTGAGCAAAATACCTCTAACTTAGCAAATATAGTCTCTGATATGTCCAAAGCCACTTTAAGTTTTATGAGTGAAACAAGGTCCTCCATCAGAAATCTGGAGGCACAAGTGGGCCAGCTGAGTAAGAAAGTCACTGAAACTCCTCCTAGTACTCTCCCAAGCAATTCTGAAGAAAATCCAAAAAGAGAGTGCAAGGCCATTAATATAATCAATATGGCCAAACCTAGAGAGGAAGGAGAGTACGTGAATCCTAATGAGGAAGACCTCATGGGACGTCTCTCAAGCAAGAAGGAGTTCCCTATTGAGGACCCAAAGGAAAATGAGGCTCATATAGAGACCATAGAGATTTCATTAAACCTTCTTCTGCCATTCATGAGCTCTGAAGACTATTCTTCCTCTGAAGAGGATGAAGATGTAACTGGAGAGCAAGTTGCTCAATATCTAGGAGCTATCATGAAGCTGAATGCCAAGTTATTTGGTAATGAGACTTGGGAAGGTGAACCTCCCTTGCTCATTGGTGAACTAGATACATGGGTTCAGCAAACTTTACCTCAAAAGAAACAAGATCCTGGTAAATTCTTAATACCCTGTACCATAGGCACCATGACCTTTGAAAAGGCTCTGTGTGACCTAGGGTCAGGCATAAATTTAATGTCACTCTCTGTAATGGAGAAGCTGGGGATCATTGAGGTACAACCTGCCATATTCTCATTACAATTGGCAGACAAGTCAGTAAGACAAGCTTATGGATTGGTAGAGGACGTGTTAGTAAAGGTTGAAGGCCTTTACATCCCTACTGATTTCATAATCTTAGACACTAGGAAGGAGGAGGATGAATGCATCATCTTTGGAAGACCTTTCATAGCCATAGCAGGAGCTGTGATAGATGTTAACAGAGGAGAATTAGTCCTTCAATTGAATGGGGACTACCTTGTGTTTAAGGCTCAAGGGTCTTCTTCTTTAACAATAGAGAGGAAGCATGAAAAGTTTCTCTCAATACAGAGTCAAACAAAGCCCCCACAATCAAACTCTAAGTTTGGTGTTGAGAGGTCACAGCCAAACTCTAAGTTTGGTGTTGAATCCCCACATCCAAACTCTAAGTTTGGTGTTGGGACTATACAACATTGACCTGATCACCTGTGAGGCTCCATGAGAGCCCACTGTCAAGCTATTGACATTAAAGAAGCGCTTATTGGGAGGCAACCCAATTTTTATTTATCTAATTTTATTTTTATTTTTTATTTTATGTTTTATTAGGTTCATGATCATGTGGAGTCATGAAAAAAATACTGAAATTAAAAACAGAATCAAAAACAGCAGAAAAAAATCACGCCCTGGAAGAAGGACTTACTAGCGTTCAAACGCCAGTAAGGAGCATCTGGCTGGTGTTCAACGCTATAATAGAGCATGGATCTGGCGTTGAACGCCATAAACAAGCAACATCCTGGCGTTTGAACGCCAGGAATATACCCTGAGGAGATCTGGCGCTGAACGCCAGAAACAAGCATGGAACTGGCGTTCAACGCCAGAAACATGCTGCAATTGGGCGTTGAACGCCCAACATAAGCATCACTTCGGCATCTAAACGCCAGAATTGTATGCAAAGGCGTTTTACATGCCTAATTGGTGCAGGGATGTAAATCCTTGACACCTCAGGATCTGTGGACCCCACAGGATCATCTCAGGATCTGTGGACCCCACAGGATCCCCACCTACCTCAACTCACCTTCTCTCTTCTTCACCAATCACCTCAATCTCTCTTCCCTATCACCTCTTCACCACTCACATCCATCCATCTCTTCCCCACCCAATCCCACCCATATGGCCAAAACATACACATTTCTCCCTCCCATCCATATTTTCTCTTCTTCTTCTTCTTTTCTTTCTTCTCTTGCTCGAGGGCGAGCAATATTCTAAGTTTGGTGTGGTAAAAGCATAGCTTTTTTGTTTTTCCATAACCATTGATGGCACCTAAGGCCAGAGAAACCTAAAAAAAAAAGATAGAAATGGGAAGACAAAAAATTTTTCCATCTCAAGGGTCCATGGCTCATTAGAAGAGCATTTGACTGCACATCAAGAGAGCATGAGGAATTTCCTCATCAAGAAATCCCTGAGATACCTCAGGGGATACATTCTCCTCCACACAATTATTGGGAGCAACTAAGGATAGGAGCACCAAAATCACTAGAGATCAAGCAACAGAGGCAAGGAAGAGACATAGAGAAGCTCAAGAGCACCTTTGGTTCTTCAAGAGGAAGACGCCACCCACACTAAGGTGGACTCATTTCTTAATCTCCTTGTCTATTTATTTGCTGTTTTTGATTTTTATGCTTAATGTTTATTTATGTTTGTGTCTTTCCTACAAGATCATTAGTATTTAGTAACTATGTCTTAAGGCTATGAATAAATCCATAAATCCTTCATCTCTCTTAAATGGAAAATGTTTTAATACAAAGAACAAGAAGTTACATGAATTTCGAAATTATCCTTGAATTTAGTTTAATTATATTGTGTGGTGACAATAATTTTGTTTTTTGAATGAATGCTTGAACAGTGCATATTTTTTTATCTTATTGTTTATGAATGTTAAAATTGTTGGCTCTTGAAAGAATGATGAACAAAGAGAAATGCTATTGATAATCTAAAAAAGCATGAAATTGATTCTTGAAGCAAGAAAAAGCAAAAGCTTGCAAAAAAAAAATTTGGCAAAAAAAATTTAGAAAAAAAAGAAAAAGCAAGCAGAAAAAGCCAATAGCCCTTAAAACCAAAAGGCAAGGGTAAAAAGGATCCAAGGCTTTGAGCATTAATGGATAGGAGGGCCCAAGAAAATAAGATCCAGGCCTAAGCGGCTAAATCAAGCTGTCCCTAACCATGTGCTTGTGGCATGCAGGTCCAAGTAAAAAGCTTGAGATTGAGTGGTTAAAGTCGTCATCCAAAGCAAAAAGAGTGTGCTTAAGAGCTATGGACACCTCTAACTAGGGACTTTAGCAAAGCTGAGTCACAATCTGAAAAGGTTCACCCAGTCATGTGTCTGTGGCATTTATGTATCCGGTGGAAATACTGGAAAACAAAGTGCTTAAGGCCACGGCCAAGACTCATAAAAGTAGCTGTGTTCAAGAATCAACAAACTTAACTAGGAGGATCAATAACACTATCTGAAATTCTAAGTTCCTATAGATGCCAATCAGTCTAAACTTCAAAGGAGAAAGTGAGATGTCAAAACTGTTCAGAAGCAAAAGGCTACAAGTCCCGCTCATCTAATTAGAATTAATAATCATTGATATTTTGGGATTTATAGTATATTCTCTTCTTTTTATCCTAATTAATTTCCAGTTGCTTGGGGACAAGCAACAATTTAAGTTTGGTGTTGTGATGAGTGGATAATTTATACGCTTTTTGGCATTATTTTTAGATAGTTTTTAGTATAATCTAGCTACTTTTAGGGATGTTTTCATTAGTTTTTATGCTAAATTCACATTTCTGGACTATACTATGAGTTTGTGTGTTTTTCTGTGATTTCAGGTATTTTCTGGCTGAAATTGAGGGACTTGAGCAAAACTCTGATAAAAGGCTAACAAAGGACTGCTGATGCTGTTGGATTCTAACCTCCCTGCACTCGAAATGGATTTTCTGGAGCTACAAAACTCCAAATGGTGTGCTCTCAACGGCGTTGGAAAGTAGACATCCAGAGCTTTCCCGCAATATATAATAGTTCATACTTTATTCGAGATTAGACGACGTAAACTAGCGCTCAACGCCAGTTCCATGCTGCATTCTGGAGTCAAACGCCAGAAACACGTCACGAACCAGAGTTGAATGCCAAAACACGTTACAACTTGGTGTTCAACTCAAAAAGATACCTCTGCACGTGTAAAGCTCAAGCTCAGCCCAAGCATACACCAAGTGGGCCCCAGAAGTGGATTTCTGCATCAATTACTTACTTCTGTAAACCCTAGTAGCTAGTTTAGTATAAATAGAACATTTTACTATTGTAGTAGGAGTCTCTGACCATTCGGTCTTTTGACCATAGATCCTTCTCCCTATTTTCGATTTCATATTACATTTTGGGGGCTGACCATTCGGCCATGCCTGGACCTTCACTTATGTATTTTCAACGGTGGAATTTCTACACACCATAGATTAAAGGTGTGGAGCTCTGCTGTACCTCAAGTTTTAATGCAATTACTACTATTTTCTATTCAATTCGATTTATTCCTGTTCTAAGATACCATTCGTACTTCAACCTGATGAATGTGATGATCCGTGACACTCATCATCATCCATCCTTATGAACGCGTGCATGACAACCACTTCCGTTCTACAAGCGAAAGCTAGAGTGTGTATCTCTTGGATTCCTGATGCACGACACATGGTTGCCCTCGCCTGACAACCGAGCCTTCCATTCTTTGAGATTAGAGTCTTCGTGGTATAAGCTAGAATTGATGGCAGCATTCATGAGAATCCGGAAAGTCTAAACCTTGTCTGTGGTATTTCGAGTAGGATTCCGGGATTGAATGACTGTGATGAGCTTCAAACTCGCGATTGTTGGGCGTGATGACAAACACAAAATAATCAATGGATTCTATTCCAACATGATCGAGAACCGACAGATGATTAGTCGTGCCATGACAGAGCATTTGGACCTTCTTCACTGAGAGGATGGGATGTAGCCATTGACAACAGTGATGCCCTACATACAGCTTGCCATGGAAAGGAGTAAGAAGGATTGGATGAAGGCAGTAGGAAAGCAGAGATTCAGAAGGAGCACAGCATCTTCATACGCCTATCTGAAATTCCCATCGATGATCTACATAAGTATTTTTATCTTTATTTTCAGTTTATTTACTATTATTTTTCGAAAACTCTATCACCATTTATTATCCGCCTGATTGAGATTTACAAGATGACCATAGATTGCTTCATATCAACAATCTCTGTGGGATCGACCCTTACTCACGTAAGGTTTATTACTTGGACGACCCAGTACACTTGCTGGTTAGTTGAGCGAAGTTGTGAAATTATGTTTAGACCATGTTATTAAGCACCACGTTTTTGGGGCTATTACCTGGGAATCAATTTCGAACAACAATTTAAGTATGAATCACAATTTCGTCCACCAAGCTCCTGTATCAAGCACCCAAGAATTTGAGAAAAAACTTTTTACTAACAAAAATCACGCAATATGAAAGCTCATGCAAAGTTTATAACTCTCTAAAGGTATACCTACACTCCTTGCATTTGATTGACTGACATCTCTCACATTTGCTCCTTGAAAAAACTGTGCACACTCCTGTCGAAGAAAGGTAAGCAATGCATCTCTCAAACTCTGATTGAATTGGGATTAACCATCAGCTTCCTTGTCCTGCTTGACATTGTGGGTGCTGCTCTCTTCAATTTCAGCAGCAATACGATTAAGCATAACTCTATTGCTAGTCTCTCATGGCCATTTCTACCTTTGTAGATGAGGTGAAAATCCATGTTTGTGGTAACAAGTATCCACAAGATGCCCTGCCTTGTGACAATAAAAACAGGTCTTAGGTGCTGAATTCCTTCCACTTCTACTTCCACGAGCTCCTCGTCCTCTTTCTCTAGAAACACTGCTTGGATTATTGTTGAAATTATGAACTGAATTGTCCAAAGTTGGGTGTAGGAAGTAAACACTTGCTGGATCTGCAAGTAAATTGGAACTCGATTGTAGCTGCAAACTTGATAGTTGGCTTATAATGCGAGCTAGATTTCGAAGATGAAAGCTCTCATGTGAGTCGTCCCTCGACATTAGGTCTGAAGGAGTGTTGGCCATTGATGCTAATTCAATGCTCTATTTGTATCCAAAAGTTTCACCTCTTTCACGATCTTCCACGCTCACCGCACCATGATAAAATCGTGATCTGGATCTGATTTTATTGAAGAAAATAAAATTGAAATGGAAGAAAAAGACTCAGATAAAGTGAATTTGTCATATGAACAAATACACAACCTAAAATTGAGACAAAAACCACAGAGTACTATGGAGTACATATTATTATCCATTATTTATAACTATTAGAAAACTAACCTTATCAAGACCTAACTCAATATGGTAAATAAATTTACTATGGTTATGAAGTAATTACTATTGCTAGCTTTAACTTCTAACCAAAACAAACTTTTCTATCATTCTAACTAAAGTTACAAAAATAAATATTATCAATAAAATATTCAACCATAATCAGTTACAACTTGTTTTTATGAGTCATTAGATACCAGTTTAATATCATCTCCAACAGTTGTAATATCTCACCTCTTTAATTTTGTGACTTAAACATAAAATTATGTGTGGTAAGATGTTATATTATTATATAATCTTATGTATTATATGTGGAGTGACATATATATATATATATAGCTCTGATACTACACGTGTGTGTGGCTGCAACTAACCACTAGCTAATAACTAATTCATTAATTAATCTTAATATACAATTGAGCTAAGTGTAAGCTAACAGTCCTAAAATATAATCCAAGGATAACAATATTTAAAAAAATAAAGTAAAATAAAAAATCAAGAACATTTTCAATCATAGTTTTAATTTCAATTTTGTTTTGGATTCTATAAGATGACACAAATAGTTGTGAGATTATTTGTTATAAATAATGATAGTGATTTAAAACTAAAAGTGAATGTTGTCCCTCTAATGTTTAGTTTTAATTCAATTAGAATTTTATATTATTTTTAATTATTTCATCGACATACTTATAGGAGTGGCAAAATTTTATTGGTTCTTTAATTTATCTAGATAATATCGTATATTTAAAGTGTTACCAGTTTCATTTTATCAATTAACTCCAATGTAAGTCACTAAAATAAAAAAATTAACTCTAATACAAATTTTAATTTTAAATTAATTTATTTATTAAAGATATTAAAAATAATAATCTAAAAACATTATTAGAGAATATGACCAAATAAATTTTACTCATGAAACTTTTTTAGGTTTTAGTCTTAAACTTCATAAATAGTGGAATTCTCAAATGTTTTACTCTATTTTGTTTAAAACCACCTTTTGCAAAATATATAAATATGAATCGTTATATCATACTAGGTTTTACATTTTAAAAAAAATATATAAAATAACTATGGTGAATTCTATCATGTAGAAGCATAGTTGTCAGAAATAAACTGGTCAGGTCACTGAGTCACTGAATCACTGGTTGAATTGGTGGGTCACTGGTTAAACCGATTAACCTGATCCCACATAAGTAAAACATATAAAATGGCTAAAAATTTAAAAATTAACAGTTAAAAAACATATCTCCAATAATATTTTAATAAACATTAAGTCTCAAATTCTAAAAATAAGTAGTACAAAAATTAACATAAAATTTGTTAGTACTATTACATAAACAACTCAATTTAACACAAACAAAATAACAATTCATGGATTATATCTGAGGAGTAATTTCAAAGTCTGGATATCTTTCTTCATCTGACAAATCTGGAGCTACATCCTAATTAGTTTCATTTTTATTTGCATTTTTCACAGAATTATTATTAGCTTCATCATCTCGATCATCTTCCAGATTCAATTGATCTAGCATTTCAATAATGTTTCACAAATCATAATCAATAATGTTTTCTAGCAATAAATACATAACAGAAAAGTTTTTTCTTTATCCACAACTTGTTTACAATGGCCCCATGTAGGATCAGTTTTCCCTCTATTACTATTTTTTTAGGTTCCAATTGTTGGATCAGGAGTTGATCCTTGTTCCTGAGAAGTTGGTGTTTTTGATGGTGTATTTGATGAAGCCATCCTAAATTCCTAATCAACCAGGACTAAATGACTAAATGACTAATCAACAATCAACAATCTAACAACAATGGATAATCAACAAATTGAACAGAAATCAAACATAAATCAACAATCAAGAGAGATCAAAATCAAACAGAAATCAACATAGATAATCAACATATATCACAACAATATGTTACAAAAAATTGAATAATCAACAGTCTAAATTCAAACAGAAATCAACATACATAATCAATTAATTCTAACTAAAACTAAAGTACTAAATTATTGAAAATTTAAAATCTTGAATAACCTAAAAAAAATAATAACTTAAAAATACATACCTGGATGGACGAGCAGAGAAGAGGGACTGAGGGAGACCAGAGGTGACGACTGATGAGCAGCAGGCGAGGAGTAGTAGGCGACGAGTAGTAGGCGATGAGCAGTAGCAGTAGCAAGACGCGACTTGAATCTTCGATGGAGGTGCTTCTGGGCTGTTGCGGGTGGCGCACTGTGACGGCTGCCTCCTGCAACAATGGTGAGTTGGGTGAGGTGGCTGAACAGGTCTCTCTCACACTCTCTGTCTCAGACTCTCAGCTCTCAGGTGGTCTCTCATGGAGTCATGGCCAAAAGGTTTGGGAAGGGAAACAGGGAAAGGGGATGGAGGCAGGAAGCTCAAGCTAGGGTTTTCAGTTTCAGCAACTCAGTTTACTTTACTGAGTTTTTTTGTTTTTTTTTTAATTTTATTTTAATCGAAACGACGTCGTTTCAAGCGAATAAAAAAAGAGTTCGAACCGGTCTGGGTTAAATGAAACCTGCCGATTTATCGGTTTTGGCCAAACCTAGCCGGTTCAGACTGGGTTTTTCCGGTTCGTTTTCTTGTCCGATTAGGAAGCTCACCCGGATCGGTTATGTCACCGGTTCACCGGGTTTTTAGTCCGACCGGGAGGTTCGGTCCGATTCCAAAAACAATGTATAGAAGAGAGATTCCTTCTATATGTGTAGAAATTTGTTGTCACTATCCTAACATAACAAGTGCCCAGAGTGAGTGTGCAATTAAATCTGCAGTGGATGAATAAAAAATATTTAATGATGTAGAATTGTTAAACGTGTGATAAGTGATTAATTATGAATGATAATGATGGGTTGGTGACGGAGGCGGAAATTGACTAATTAAGAATTAAATGGAATAAATACGTTGCAAGTACAATTCTTAACCAGTGAAAATTCGCTTATCAATTTAAAAGAGTTGTCACAAAATTAGAATAAAAATACTGGGAGTATGAATCTCAGGTCATCTCCCAACGAGTTGGCAAAAGAGTGTAGCTTATTGGTCAGAGGTTTTCCAAGAAATTTTGAGTTTGAGAAACAGGAAAATAAATAAGAGAATTTATGTAATTTAAATAAAGATCTTGACTGGGAGAAGATTAATTGGAAGTTCTATCCTTGTTGGATTTTTCTCAAGATCAATTGATAATTTTCACTTAGTTATCCTTTACTGAATAAAGGAAAGTCAAGTAAGTTGGGAGTTAACTTCTATTCACAAGTTCTAATCCTCTCCCTTGGGAAGGATTAGCGTTAGTGACTAGAGAGTCAACCAACAATAAACCTAATTACAATTTGACTCTTGAGTTTTCCAACTCAAGGTTCTCCTTTTAATCAACTCCCAATCAAGTTGGGAAACTACTCCACTATCATGAACGTAGACTTCACAAAATGAAAAGGGAAAATAAAGAAAGACATGATAAACAATAATCAAAAGGATCAATTAAAAATAAAAATAGTTCTTGTATTAATAAACTCTAAAAATAATCCAATTGTAACTCTGGACAAATTAAGGATATGAAAGAGTAAGTAAAAAGTAAGAAAACAAACTAGAATGACGAAGTCTTGGTAGAGGTAACAACTTTTCTCAAGATCCAAATCCAAAAGCAAATAAAACTCTAAGAACTATGAATGTGTAGAGAGAAAACCTAGAGGAGGAGTAAAATCCGATCTAAAAACCAAAAACTATCCTAATGAGAATCGCCCCCGAGTCTCTGCATGTTCCCCGACTTTAGTCTGGGTTTCTAGGCCGAAAACTGGGTCAAAACATGACCAAAAATTGCCCCCAGCGATTTCTGTAAATTCTGCAGATCGCGCATGTCACGCTTACGCGTCGTCCACGCGATCGCGTCATCCAGCGTTTTTCCTTGCCATGCGTACGCGTCGTCCACGCGTTCGCGTCATCCCTGGAGATTTCAATCCATGCGTTCGCGTCAGGCACGCGAATGCGTCACTGCGATTTTCTTGTGTTCCTTCCATTTTTGCAAGCTTCCTCTCCATTCTCTAAGCCATTCCTGCCCTGTAATCCCTGTAATCACTTAACACACATATCACGGCATCTAATAGTAATAAGAGAGGATTAATATTAGCAAATATAAGGCCAAAGAAGCATGTTTTCAATCATAGCACAAAAACAGGAAGGAAAACGTAAAACATGCGAATTGTATGAATAAGTGTGAGAATAATGGATAAAATCCACTAGATTAAGCACAGGATAAATCGTAAAATAATAGTTTATCAACCTCCCCACACTTAAACATTAGCATGTCCTCATGCTAAGCTTATGAGAACTAAAAGAGTGAAGGGGAATGGTAGAATGTATGAAATGTAACCTATCTATATGAATGCAACTACATGCAAAATGTTTCTACCTACTTGGTGAAAAGTAAATAAATCTTTCAAGAATAAATATGAACTGGATTTCACTAATTCAATTCATAAAAATGAAGTACAAATAGACTTGCAAGAAGAAAATAGCTCATGAAAGCCGGGAACAAGGAATCGAGCATCGAACCCTCACCGGAAGTGTATACACTCTAATCACTCATGTGTTTAAGGTTCGATTCTCTCAATTCTCTACTAACCTTGCTTTCTAAGGCTTGCACTTCTTCTACCAATCAACAAAACTTTAATGTACAAATACATAAATCAAGAGGTCTTTTAAGGGTTGTAATGGGGTTAGGGTCAAGGTAGGATTGTATTTAGTTAAGTGGACTAAAATCTGAATCCTTAATTAACTTAAACTTCTCACCTAACTTAGGACAATCCATATAATCATAATATAAAGCCTAACTATCCATTAACCATGTTTTCCACATATTCATGCATCCGAATTTGAGTACAACTCATATGCATTGCTTTCACCATTTACTTTGGGGCATTTTGTCCCATTTTTGTTATTTACTCTTTTTCTTTTCTTTTCTTTTCTTTTCTTTATTTTTATTTTTATTTTTTTATTTTTTTATTTATTTATTTTTTTTATAATTTTCCTTTCTTTTGCTTTTCTCAAGGCATATGATTAAGGTATTGAATGCATGAACATATTCTCAACATTCTTTCACATTTTCAGAAAATTCTAACATACTCAATTCTCAAACCAAATGTTTCCAAACCCAATTTTCCCACACTTAAATCATAAGCACTCTCACTAGTATAAGCTAACCAAGGATTCAAATTAAGGACTGATAAACCCCCTTTTTAGGGTTTATCTTGTGTTGAATTTAGAGCACTTTGATAACCTTTCCTCACATTTATTCAATGAATTAGCATAGTTTTGTGATTGTCTCCTTATTTGTGCTTAGGTGTGAAAACATGCTTTTTAGGCCTTTAACTTGATGATTTTAATCTCCCTTTGATTCCACTAGATGCCTTGATGTGTTTGTTAGTGATCTCAGATTGAAAAGGCTAGGAATGGATCAAAGGAGTAAAGAGGAAAGCATACAAAGTGGAAAAATCATGAAAAGCCAAAGAACTGGAAAACGCCATGGGCGCGCGCGTGCACTGCACGCCTCCGTGCGGATTGCAAACTGACCCATGGACGCGCACGCGCACTGTGCGCGTCCGCGCCGAAGGCCGCACATGATTTTTAAATAGAAAACGTGCCCAGCGATTTCTGGGAAGCTGTGGGCCCAATTACAACTAATTTTAGCACCAAAGTGCTTTAAAGGACCAAGGATTGAAGGGGAAGGCATCATCATCATTCTACCACTCTAGCATCTTTAGTTGATTCATACACATTAGGATTAGTTTTAGAGAGAGAAGCTCTCACTTCTCTCTAAAATTAGAATTAGGATTAGGTTTAGGTTAATCTCTCCTCTTAGATCTAGATTTAATTCATGATTTGATTTACTATTCCTTTATCAATTCTTACTCCTCTATTCTCCCTCTCTCTAGTTTTGTACTTTAAACCTTGTAATTCTTTACTTTGTTGTGAATCTACTTTTGTTTCTATTATTTTCTTTTAATGCAATTTGAGGTAATTCATGATAATTGTGATTTTCTTGATTGTTGTTGTTGATTCTTTGCATTTGATTGTTGTTAGAATTCATTCTTGTTGTGATTTACTATGCTTTTCTTTTGTACCTTCCAAATGTTTGATCAAATGCTTGGAAGTATGTTAGAGTAGAATTTTATGTTCTTGGCTTGGGAAGGTAACTTAGGAACTCTTGAGTTACTAATGTCCAAGTGATTGATAGTTGATAGCCATTGACTCTAGCCTTCATTAATTCTATTAGTGGAAAGCTAGGATTTATGGACTTGGATTGATAAAACTAACTTGACCTCCCTTGCTACTTGTTAGAGGATGACTTAGTGGGATTGTTCCTTGCAACTATCATAATTGTGGTTAGTGATAAGGATAGAGACCCTTGACAACCAACCTTTTCCAAGACCGTTTTGTTATTAGAATTTTATTACCATTTACTTTTCATGTTTCTCATTCAAAACCCCAAAATATACAAATTCATAACCAATAACAAGAACACTACCCTGCAAATCCTTTGAGAGACGACCCGAGGTTTAAATACTTCGGTTTATAGATTTTAGGAGTTTGTACTAGTGACAAACAAATTTTTGTATGAAAGGACTATTGTTGGTTTAGAGACTATACTTTACAACGAGATTTCATTGGTGAAATTCTAAACCGTTCCCTTTTTGTTATTTGCTCTTTTTCTTTTCTTTTCTTTTCTTATTTTATTTTATTTTATTTATTTATTTATTTATTTATTTTTTTATAATTTTCCTTTCTTTTGCTTTTCTCAAGGCATATGATTAAGGTATTGAATGCATGAACATATTCTCAACATTCTTTCACATTTTCAGAAAATTCTAACATACTCAATTCTCAAACCAAATGTTTCCAAACCCAATTTCTCCACACGTAAATCATAAGCACTCTCACTAGTCTAAGCTAACCAAGGATTCAAATTAAGGACATTATTGTTTTTCGCTTAGAGTTAATGATCTGCTAAAGTAAAGAATAAAAGGGGTAAAATAGGCTCAAATTGGTTTGCAAAGGATAATGAAAGGTTAAGGCCATATGTGTATGTAAGCTTAGTGAAACAAGGCATGAATCACATAAGTGTATGCATACATTAAACAATGGAAATATAGAATCAAGCAAGATAAATATCACAATTTTAGAGAGAATAGCACACACCAAAAAAATAAAATATTGGTTGATAAGATGCAACCAATCAAGTAGGCTCAAAATCACACTGGTTTTGTGTGTTCGAGCTCTAAAACCATGTTCCAAAATAAAATTTCTTCAAACAAGTTTTTCAAAAAGTTTAATTCAAATTAGTGAAATGCTATAAAAAGTTTCTTGAAAAAGAAAATATTACTTCAACCAAGTGGTAAAATATGCACAAAATCAAACAAACATGCAAATGCAACAACTAATTTAACAAAGAAAATTTAAACATTGGTGTTGAGACAGGAAGGTACTAACCCACGGAGATCGGTATCGATCTCCCCACACTTAAAGATTGCACCATCCTCGGTGCATGCCAAGATGTACAAGTGGATTGGTTGGTTCAACTGATACTTTTCTCTAAAGATTGTACAGGTGGACTTGTCTGTCGCCCCATATAGAAGTTATTTTCCTTTCCTTTTTCGGTGGTCATCCTGAAAGAAGAGGAAAAGAAGAAAGGTAACCCAAAAATAAAGATAAGAAAATAAATAAAGTATGGGTGGGTTAATGTCAAATAATAAGGGTCTCATTTATATGGTAGCTACAACATGTACATGAGAAAGCAATAGAAGCACATGGCATACCAATGGTGCAAAATTTGCAACAATGAGAGGGAGCGTGTGGGTAATGCAAGGTGGTATAAGTGCATATCAATGCAAAAGAAATAATAGTTTTATAAAAGTTAGCATTGACTTATGAATAATAATACCCAATCAGAATAAAACAAGTCAGGAAGCATCGGAATAATTCAAGAAAATATGCAACAGTTGAATAAGAAAATTTAATACCAATGGAAAAATAATAAATTTAGAAAAGAAAATAAAAATATGCACAAAATTAAAATGTAATGAACGAAAGTATGCAAATAAATTAAGTAAAATAGAATGAGAAGTGAAAGAAAGGAAGAAGAAGTAAGGAAGAGAGGAGGAAGGAAAAATTAGGATTGGTGAAGAAAAGATAAGATTTCTGGCGCTGATTTAGATAAGCTGTGCGGCGCAGGCGACGCAGACGCGTGGAGCACACGTTCGCGTGAGTTGCAAAATTTTCTGATGACGCGTACGCGTGACTTGATTTGTGCCATTGGCGAGAGAGGAGCGTCACATCCGCGCAACTCTCTGTCTCATGCGCACTTATTGCCGAAAATTCAACTGACGCGTGCACGTGAGAAAAAGAAGAAAATAGATTAAGAAATAAAAAATAGAAAAAGAAAAAAAAAGAGAAAAAGAAGAAGAAAATAAAAATAATAAACGGAAAAGTAAAGAGAGAAGAAGGAAAGAAAAGAACCTTGATGATGTGTGGGAAAAAGAAAGAGGGGGGAAAGTAAGTAAGAAAGAATGAAGAGGGAAGGAAGGAAGAAGAAAGAAAGAAGAAGGAAAAAGAAAAATTAGGATTTGGGGGAGAAAATATATGATATTTGGTGGATTTGGATAAGTTGTACGGCGCAGGTGACGCGGACGTGTGGGGAACGCGGTCGCGCGGTTGGCGCGATTTCTAAGTGACGCGGACGCGGACGCGTGGGTCACGCGTTTGCGTGTTATGAATTGTGCTATTGGCGCGAGAGCAGCCTCGTATTCGCGCAACTTTCTATTTCAAACTCATTTTGCCAAAATTTAGGGTCACGCGTCCGCGTGGTAGGGCTTGTGCTTCTAGCATGGTTCCAGCCCCATTCCAGCCTATCATTCTGTCATACACTCCTTTTTACATCGATTTTTTTGGGGCACGCATTTGCGTGGGTGACGCGGACGCGTGGGAGGCCATTTTTTCACAGGACGCGAACGTGTCAGCGACGCAATCGCTTGGTCGTATTTGTGCCAAAGGCACGCCTCCAGCCACGCTTTTGCACAACTTTCTGCAAAATTCTCTGCTCTTCCCAAGGCACATATGACGCGGACGCGTCGGCGATGCTGTCGCGTCACGTGCTTTTTTTTATGTAGTATGCAGATGAAGATGCAACTATATGTACTAATAATGAGAAGAGTTATTGAAAAAGAAAACTAAGGAGAGGGAAAAGAAAGATCATACCATAGTGGGATGTCTCCCACCCAGCACTTTGCTTTAATGTCCTTAAGTTGGACGCTCCACTAGTTCAGTTTCCTGCTGTTGGTGGATCCTCCAAGAGGAAGATCTCTAGCTCCTTGTTCTTCTGCATCTTCTTACCATGATATAGCTTTAGGCGATGTCCATTGACCTTGATGAATTTAGAGCTTGAAGGATGACTCAAGTGAAAGACTCTGTATGGCTCAGCCTTCTCTACTCGATAGGGACAGTCCCATCTTGATCTCAACTTGCGTGGCATGAGCCTTAATCTGGAGTTGTAAAGGAGGACTAAGTCCCCAGGTTGGAACTCTCTCCTCTTGATGTGTTTATCATGCACAACCTTCACCTTCTCTTTGTACAGCCTGAAGTTCTCATAAGCTTCTAGGCGAATGTTTCCTAGTTCTTGCAGTTGCAACTTCCTTTCAGCTCCAGCTTTCTCAAATTCCATATTGCATTCTTTTACCGCCTAGAAGGCGTTGTGCTCTACCTCAATTGGGAGGTGACAGGCCTTTCCATAAACTTGGCAGAAGGGACTCATCTCGATTGTATCTTGTATGCTGTCCAATATGCCCAAAGCGCATCTTGGAGCTTGGTGCTCCAGTCCTTTCTATGAGGCTTGACTATCTTCTGTAATATACGCTTTATCTCTCTGTTAGACACATCGGCTTGCCCATTAGTCTAGGGATGGTAGGCTATTGCTACTTTATGAATTATCCCATGCTTCTTCAGTAATCCTGTTAGTCTCTTGTTATAAAAGTGAGTGCCTTGATCACTCACAATTGCTCGTGGTGATCCAAAGCGACAAATAATATGGTTTTTCACAAAGAAAACAATAGTGTTAGCATCATCAGTATGGGTAGGAATTGCTTCCACCCATTTAGAAACGTAATCTACAGCTAACAGTATATAAAGGTGACCATTAGAATTTGGAAATGGACCCATGAAGTCGATGCCCCAAACATAAAAAATTTCACAGAAAAGTATAATCTGTTAAGGCATCTCATCCCTCTTGGATATATTACCAAACCTTTGGCAAGGGGAACAAGATTTACAAAATTCAGCAGTATCCTTAAAAAGAGTAGGCCACCAGAATCCGCAGTCCAGAATTTTTCTAGTTGTTCTTTGAGGGTCAAAATATCCTCCACTCTCAGATGAGTGGCAGGCCTCTAAAATGGACTGGAATTCTGATTAAGGCACACACCGTCTAATTACCTGGTCAGCACCACACCTCCATAAATATGGATCATCCCATATATAATATTTGGACTCAATTTTCAGCTTGTCTCTTTGATGCTTAGTAAAATTTGGAGGAAAAGTGTGGCTAACTAGATAATTAGCTACAGATGCATACCAAGGAACTACTTCAGATACTGCCTGTAAGCTATCAAATGGGAAAGTATCATTGATAAGAGTGGAGTCATCCTTAATGCGCTCAAGGCGACTCAAGTGGTCTGCCCCTAAATTCTGGTTACCACTCATATCCTTAATTTCTAAATAAAATTTTTGCAGCAGCAGTATCCAACGTATTAGCCTTGGTTTAGACTCCTTTTTAGCTAATAAATATTTTAAAGCTGCGTGGTCTGAGTACACTACTACCTTAGTACCAAGTAAATAGGCTCAGAATTTATCCAGAGCAAAAACAATAGCTAGAAGCTCTTTTTCAGTAGTAGTATAATTAGACTGAGCAGCATCTAAAGTCTTAGATGCATAAGCAATTATAAAAGGATCCTTACCCTCGTGTTAAGCCAGTGTTGCTCCTACTGCATGATTGGAGGCATCACACATGATTTCAAATGGCTGGCTCCAGTCTGGTCCTCTCACAATTGGGGCTTGAGTCAGGGCGATCTTCAGCTTATCAAACGCTTGTATGCAATCCTCACTAAACTCGAACTCAATATCTTTCTGCATTAGTTTGGATAAAGCCAATGCTATCTTACTGAAGTCCTTAATAAATCTCCTGTAAAAACCTACGTGGCCAAGGAACGAACCGACTTCCCTCATGGAGGAGGGGTAAGGTAAACTAGAAATAACAGCTACCTTTGCTGGATCTACAGAGATACCAGTATTAGAAATAACGTGTCCCAGAACAATACCTTGTTTGACTATAAAGTGACATTTTTCAAAATTTAAAACAAGGTTTGAACTAACACACCTGTCTAATACTTTAGATAAAATATCCAAGCAAAGGCTAAATGAATCACCATATACGCTAAAGTCATCCATAAAAACTTCCATACAGTTCTCTATGAGATCAGAGAAAAGACTCATCATACATCTTTGAAAAGTGGCTGGTGCATTGCATAAGCCAAAGGGCATTCTCTTATAAGAATAAGTTCCAAAAGGGCATGTAAAAGTAGTCTTTTTCTGATCTTCAGGAGCTATATGGATTTGAAAATAACCTGTATAACCATCTAAAAAGCAATAATGAGATTTACCTGACAGGCGATCAAACATTTGATCAATAAATGGTAAGGGGTAACGATCCTTGCGAGTGGCTTGGTTTAGACGCCTATAGTCAATGCAAACTCTCCATGAATTCTGCACTCTAGTTGTCAGAAGCTCTCCATGCTCATTTCTCACTGTTGTGACTCCAGACTTCTTGGGCACCACTTGTACTGGACTGACCCATTCGTTATCTGAAATGGGGTAAATGATATCTGTTTCAAGTAGTCTGGTTTCTTCTTTCTTGACAACTTCTAAGATGATGAGATTCAATCTTCTTTGAGGCTGATGGATAGGCTTTGCTCCTTCTTCTAAGAATATTTTGTGTTCACAAACTTGAGGGCTGATGCCTATTATATCCGCCAAGCTCCATCCAATTGCTTTCTTATGCTTTCTCAACACACTAAGTAGTTGTTCTTCCTGTTGGGAAGTGAGCTCCCTTGCAATGATAACTGGGAACTTCTGCTTATCCTCAAGGTAAGCATACTTGAGGTGTGAAGGAAGGGGCTTTAATTCCAATTTTTGATCATGGCTAGGCTCTAGACCTTCTGGAGCTAATGATAATGGCACGGCATCCTCATTTTGTTCAGAGGATGTCCCCACACTTGAACCTTAATCCATGTGCTTCTCTGCTATTTCCTCCTGGTGAACTACAGCGACAGTTTCATCAATAATGTTGCACTTGAATATGAAGTGATCTTCCGGAGGATGCTTCATAGCTTCATTCAGATTGAAGCTCACTGTTCGGCCATCTATTTCAAAGGAATAGGTTACTGAAAAGGCATCCAGCTTGAACTTTGAAGTCTTTAAGAATGGTCTTCCAAGTAGGATGGATGACGGCTTTCCTGAGTCATTTTGAGGCATCTCCAAGATATAGAAGTCAATGGGAAACGTAAGCCCCTTAATGCTCACCAATACATCTTCAGCAATTCTAGCCACTGTAATAATGCTTTTATCTGCTAACACAAAACGAGCTGCCAACCTTTTTAAGGGAGGGAGCATCAAAGTATCATATATAGACAAAGGCATTATACTAACACATGCTCCTAAATCACACATATAGTCAGAAAATATCACACCTCCAATGGTACAGTTAACCATACATGGACTTGGATCGCCACATTTTTCAGGTATACCTCCCATTAAAGCAGATATAGAACTAACTAAGGGAATAGTTTCTAATTCATTAATTTTTATCTTTATGTATGCACAAATCTTTTAGAAACTTTGCATATTTAGGTACCTACTGAATAACATCAAAAAGGGGGACAATTACCTCAATCTTTTTGAATATTTCTACCATTTTGGGGTCAAGTTCCATCTGCTTTCTGGGCTTCCTTGCAAGTTGTGGGAAGGGAATAGGGAGGGCGTTGCTTGCAGCTTCTGCATCCTTTGGTGTTTCATTCTGTTGTTGAGCTGCTTCTTCTTCAACTATGTTCTGTATGTCCTCTTCCTCTTCAACATCTTTCACTTCCACCACATTCTCAGCTGGGACGTGTACTGTTGAGCTTGGCTCCTCCTGGTTCCTCTCCTGTAATGTGGTTCCGGACCTCAGAGTGATGGCATTGATGCCACCCTTGGGATTAGGTAGGGGTTGAGAAGAAATTCCACTGGAGCTTGAAGGTTGATCGGTAGAACTAGGTGAAGAATCTAACCGGGAAACGAGAGCTTGTAAAGTGGCAGTCAGACCATTTAAAGTAGAATTCAACTGCGTATGCATGTCTTGTTGTCCTTGTGCGAGAGAACGGAGCATCTTGTCATTTGATGAAGAATTAGAATAAGTGATCTGAGGAGCTTGTGGTTGGTTGTGCTGGGGTCCTTGAGGCTGTCTTAGGTGAAGTGCTCTGTAAGGTTGGTTCTGATTCTGCTGTCTATTGTTATTATTGTTATTCCACCTCTGGTTTTCATTGTTATCTCTGTCTCCTCTGTTATAGTTGTCCCTCCAACAATGGTTAGAATTATCTCTCCAACCTTGGTTGGAATTGTCCTGCCATCCATGGTTATAGTTGCCACCTTGGTTGTAGTTGCCACTGTATCCTTCATTTGGGCAGTCATAGAAGTTGTGAGTGGCTGCCACAGTGTTGTCTTCCTGTTGGAGCTGCGGACATTCATCAGTATAATGACTATAATCAGCACAGATCCTGCACACTCTTTGTGGAACCAACTGTTGGCTTTGTTGTGGCGAGGGAGGCTGAGATTTTTGTGCTTGTTGTTGATTCAACTGCATCTGTTTCAGTAGGTTGGTCATTTCACATATACTCTGGGTCAGAGCAGTAGTTTCCTTGCTAGAGGAAACTTCAGCAACAGCTTTTGAATGGTTGTGCCTATGCCTGTGATTCCTAGTGGACTCAGTTAAGTCACTGATCAATTGCCATGCTTCATCTTCGTGTCTTGTACTTTTTCATAGAACCATTACTAGCACCTTCCAATATGGTCTTATCCTGAGGCTTCATGCCTTGTGTGAAGTAGCTGATCAACACCATCTTGCCAATCATGTGATGGGGGCATGCGTCCAGGAGATTGTTGAAGCGCTCCCAATATTCGTAGAGAATCTCGGATTTGCCTTGAATAATCATAGAAATTTCTTTCCTCAATCTATCAGTAACTTCAGCTGGAAAGTATTTTTCCAAAAATTCTCTTCTAAGCGTATCCCAGTTGGTAACAGTTGCTTCAGGTTGAGTGTAGTACCATTCCCTCGCCTTTCCCTCAAGAGAAAACAGGAAGGTGGTTAACAGAATAGAAGTTTCATCCGCACCATGACGCCTAACAGTAGAACAGGCTGTCTGAAAATTCCTAAGGTGGCAGCAAGTTGATTAGTGCAGTTTTCAGTTCAAAATCTGCAGCCAGAGTTGGGTGATGCACTTGATACAGCTGCAGTGTAAAATTTAGGGCTCCAGCTTCCTGGAGAGTAATCCTCCTAGGTGCTGCCATGTTGCCTGCACGGGAATCAACTGAATCAGTAGTAAATGAGCTTGTTTCGCTCTCAGATGGCGGTTCAGATTCGCCTTCAGATGAGATTGGTGAATCGATAACAATCACTTCACCACCCTCAGAGGCTAACCGATGTCGAGCTCGCCTAATACGTGAAAGAGTTCTTTTAATTTCAGGATCAAAAGCGGCTAAGCTCGGATCAGGCAATGAACGCGTCATTCAATGAGAAAAACATAGAGCTCATGGTAACAAAACAAAATAAAATAAAATGCAAATAAATAAATTCCAACCAATGAATTAGCACACTATTGCAACTCCCCGGTAACGGCGCCAAAAATTGACGGAGGCGGAAATTGACCGATTAAGAATTTAATGTAATAAATACGTTGCAAGTATAGTTCTTAACCAGTGAAAATCCGCTTATCAATTTAAAAGGGTTGTCACAAAATTAGAATAAAAATACTGGGAGTATGAATCACAGGTCGTCTCCCAACGAGTTGACAAAAGAGTGCAGCTTATTGGTCAGAGGTTTTCCAAGAAATTTTGAGTTTAAGAAATAGGAAAATAAATAAGAGAATTTATGTAATTTAAATAAAGATCTTGACCGGGAGAAGATTAATTGGAAGTTCTATCCTTGTTGGATTTTTCTCAAGATCAATTGATAATTGGTAGTTGTTTCCACTTAGTTATCCTTTACTTAATAAAGGAAAGTCAAGTAAGTTGGGAGTCAACTTCTATTCACAAGTTCTAATCCTCTCCCTTGGGAAGAATTAGCGTTAGTGACTAGAGAGTCAACCAACAAAAACCCAATTTCAATTTGACTCTTGAGTATTCCAACTCAAGGTTCTCCTTTTAATCAACTCCCAATCAAGTTGGGGAACTACTCCATTATCATGAATGTAGACTTCAAAAAATTAAAAGGAAAAATAAAGAACGACATGATAAACAATAATAAAAAAGATCAATTAAAAATAAAAATAGTTCTTGTTTTAATAAACTTTAAAAATAATCCAATTGTAACTCGGAACAAATTAAGGATATGAAAGAGTAAGTGAAAAGTAAGAAAACAAATTAGAATGACGAAGTCTTGACGGAGGTAACAACTCTTCTCAATATCCAAATCCAAAAGCAAATAAAACTCTAAGAACTATGAATGTGTAGAGAAAAAACCTAGAGGAGGAGTAAAATCCGATCTAAAAACCAAAAACTATCCTAATGAGAATCGCCCCCGAGTCTCTGCATGTTTTCCGGCTTTAGTCTGGGTTTTTAGGCCGAAAACTGGGTCAAAACGCGGCCCAAAATCGCCCCAACGATTTCTGTAAATTCTGCAAATCGCACATGTCACGTGTACGCGTCGTCCACGCGATCGCGTCATCCAGCATTTTTCCTCGCCACGCGTACGCGTCGTCTACGCGTTCGCGTCATCTGTGCAGATTTCAATCCACGCGTTCGCGTCAGGCACACGAATGCGTCACTGCGATTTTCTCCATTTTGCGCGGTCACGTGAGTCATGCGTCCGCGTCGGTGTTCGCTGGTCATCTCCTTGATTTTTTGTGTTCCTTCCATTTTTGCAAGCTTCCTCTCCATTCTCTAAGCCATTGCTGCCTTGTAATCCCTGTAATCACTTAACGCACATATCACGGTATCTACTGGTATAAAAAAGGATTAATATTAGCAAATATAAGGCCAAAGAAGCATGTTTTCAATCATAGTACAAAATCAAGAAGAAAAACGTAAAACATGCGAATTATATGAATAAGTGTGAGAATAATGGGTAAAATCCACTAGATTAAGCACAGGATAAACCGTAAAATAATAATTTATCAGTTGGTTTTTATTTTTTATCTTTAATGGAGATAAGTTTCGGGCCAGGCCAAGTTTTTTTTCCTGAATTTAGGTCTTAGTCAACATTTTTTTTATGAAAAACGAAAATAATAAACATAGTATTTTGTAGGTTTAGGGGTTATTTGAATTTGAATAACAATTACTTAAATATTTTTATTTACATTAACCATTAACCTACACTTAATTTATGTTATCATTAAATTAATCTACATATAAATGGATTAACAACTAAATTAACATTGTTAAATATAAAAAATTTGGTCATCAACACTGTATCTATTTTTTAAATTTTAATCAAAATGTCAATCCTAAATACTAAACCCCCTATCATTAAATCTTAACATTCTTACCAATCCAATGTTAAAATAAAAAATTTAAACCATCCAATTTTAATCTTTACACAATAAACTACAAACCTTAATTCTTTAATCATAAAACCTAATCCATCCAATCCTAAATCTTAAACAATATATTTTTAAACTCTAAATTCTAAAATTTTTTACACTAAAACCTAAACTCTAAAAAATCTTACATTAAACCCTAAATCAAGTAACAATAAATTTAAATAACTAAACCATTTTATTCATGAGTTTAAAAATAAATGAATCAACAAAAAAAATTAAATAACTTTTAATCCAATTTTAATATGTTAGACTTTATTTAAATATTACGAATACGAAATAAATAATTATTTTTTTTAGAAATTTTTATAAGGCTCATATTTAAAAGGATCCATCTTTATAACAATACATATCATTTCATAATTTTGGAAAGAATTAAATATAAAAATAAAGAGTAAAAAAATAGAAATAAAATTTACCTAAATGAATAATGAATATATGATATCAGAGCATATCCGATAATAGATAATACTCTATTTAATCTCTATATTAACTAATTGAATGTATGAAAGTAATAATATTTATTTTAAGGGTAAATCACATAAACAAACTGAATGTCCTAAATACAAATCGATTATATGAACGTCTCAATTACGTATAATTAAAATTAGAAGGTGTACTGGTAAATCGAATTTATTGGAATCAATTTACTATGAAAAAACATTTTATTGAAGACTATTTTATATAAATCAAATCTATTGAATTCAATTTAGTAAAACGAAGCTAATAGCTTCGATTTAGTAGGAGAGCTTTTATGTAGATAAATCAAAACTATAAGAATCAAACCACACCCAAGGCAATTAAATCAATTTCATTGGTTTTAATCTATTGGTTTTGACGAGTACATTAAAATTTTTATAGTGCTCATAACATCTTGTAAGCCATTTATAATAAATTCAAAAAATGCTTACAAAAAAATTTTAATCCTTCAAAAATTTACAATAAAATCATATAACCTCTTTGCATTTAGAACATTCATATAAATTTTAAAACTCGTTCAGTTTATTTATATGATTTACCCTCATTTTAATCCTTCCGATCATATATATATATATATATATATATATATATATATATATATATATATATATATATATATATATATCATTTTAAATTAGCATTCATCTAACATATTTTTTGTGATCATTTCTTCATCAATAAATTATTTATTATCAAGTATGAATATAATTTGTTAAATAACATGATGCTATTTAGTAAAATACTCATAAAAAAAGCAAACATATTTCATTTTATGTAAAAATTATAAATTATATTTTGAAATTTTAACAATTATATTAATTAAATATATTCAAAATTTTTACCAACGTTCTACGAAACAATTCTAATTAAACACTAAATTCTATCATTGATTTACATACAATCGTTACAATACAAAAATTTTATCACATACCAAAAATATTATCATCAAAATAAACCCTAAACGAACCAAAACTAAATTCTAAATGCTAAACCTTTTATTCTTGTGCACTATTATAATTTTTTTATAATATAAATTATTTATTCTACTACAAAAATTAACCAAAACTAATAATAAAATCATAACTAATAAATGATTGTAGTCTTTACATTATTAAAAATAAGATTATGGAGAGTATTAGAATAAAAATAACATATGAAAATAAGACTAAATTAATATTTTTAAGAACACAAAAAAATATTTTTCATGACAAAAAAAATATCCACTTTTCATAAAAGAAAAATCAATCAACACCTAAATCTATACAGAAAAAATCAAATAAGATCCAAATCCCTCCAAAACAAAATCAAATAACCCCCAAACCCACAAAATATTATGTTTATTGTTTTTGTTTTTCATAAAAAATTCGATTAAGACCCAAATCCAAGAAAAAAAATTCGGCCTGTCCAAGAACTTATCTCCATCAAAGAAAAAAAAAAACCAACCTATCATTATCATTCATAATTAATAACTTATCACACGTTTAACAATTCTATATTATTAAATATTTTAATTTACCCACTATAATGGAGTCCACACTCTGTACCAAAATTAATTTTTGTCTCTCGTTATTAGGGGTGTTCGCAGATCGGATCGGATCGGATATGGTCGAAAATTCGATCCGATCCGCACAATTTCCATCGGATCGGATCGGATATGATATCCGCGCCTTTTAGTGCTAGATCCGATCTGCGGATCGGATCGGATCCGATATCGGATATATCCGCATAATTAAACCTTTTCTTTTTAATTATATTTCTATGTGAAAAAATTCGATAAAAATATTTCTTTCATACTTTTAAACTTATTTATTCCTAAAATATTTTTAATCAAACTCTTTCTAAATAACAAAAATAAAATAATACAATATATGAATAATAATTACTAACTAAAACATACAAACAAATAAATATAACACCAAACATATATATTTTTTATTTTTTAATTATTATAGTGCGGATCTGCGGATCCGCGGATCAGATATGCGGATGTAGAGCAGATATCCGCGATCCGATCGCGGATCCGATCCGATCCGATTAATTTGCGAATCGGATCGTATCCGCAATTTTCGGATCAGATGCGGATATTTACCGCAGATCTGCAAATACGATCTGATCGATGAACACCCCTACTCGTTAGATTACACTCTCTTAACACTTATTATACTAAAAAAATGACAATAAATTTTTAAACATATAAAAACAATCTCTCTTCTACGTAATAGAATTTACCAATAACTATTTATATAAAAAGTAAGAGAACAGAAATGCCGTCCTTTATTATTTAGGACAATCTAATATTTTTTATTTTTATTTGATTTCTTTAAACAATTTACCCTACTTTTATCATGATAATTCACACGTTCAATGCGTGATGATCCATTCTTCGTCTATATAGTATATATTAATAAAAAGGGCCAAAAAAAATTGTTGAGTGAACGAATAATAATCTTATCCGATAGGCAGAGTTTGACTTGGAAATCCATAAGAGCTTATTTCACTGATCCTGCGAGATAATCTAAGATAGTTGCTATTTTAGTATTGTGATGCTTTCTTTGTCGTGGAATTGCAGCTATTGAGTGTTGAGAAATAAAGTATAAGAAAATAACCATTGACTTAATAATACAGATTTAATTAAACAGAAAAAGAAGAAGTTGAATTCTTTACAAGAAGTTAAGCCTTTAATTGATATGTTATTTGTGAATTCAATTAATTGTGTCATTCTCTTTAATTACTATCCATGTGGAAGGATTCAACACCAAAATGTATTATTCTAATCTACCCCTCTCGGAGGTACGTATACGTAATCCTATCCTAGCTAGTTACTCGATTATATCATTAAAGTAATCTTCTGATCAATCTTATGAAAAAAGAATTTGTGAACAAGTGTACTTTGTTAAAAGAATGTTTTAAATTAGTCGAAATATGCTTAAGAAATATATATTCCATTTTTATAGGGTTGAATAAAATTTTTGTCAGTGTAAATGTCCTAAATGTTCATGTTTTGATACCTATAATAAAACTTCTGTTTTTATTTACTCCAAATATTTCCTAGAACATTTTATTGAAGTCACATTGTTTTATTTGATTTTAATATTGAAGCATTATGTTTATTTTAAGCTTTTTTTTTTTCTAAATAACATGATAATTTAGTTTGAACTAGGGTCGTCTAATTCTAATAGCACGAATGCAAGTTCTCCAAATCAGGACTATGTTTTCAGTGTTATATTAAAATCTTTTAAGATCAATTATATGGTACAGATGTTCGTTATTTAGTATATATAGAGTTGTTGATATTTTTTTTGTTCATAAACTAATTGACATGTATGGAGGGGATGTAAGATGAAAAGGCTGATCATCATGGCCAAAGTCAAGAGTAATTAAGTAACTTATGTTTGTGACTTTAACTCCGTTACCATTTATTAATGGATTAAACTTGATTATGACAGCAAAGTATTCAATTAAATTTATATTTGATTAAGTGTGTGAAAAATAATGTTAAAAATATTTTTTTGTATTTTTTTTAAAGGAGTAATATAGATAAAAAAAATTAAAAATATAGTTGACTAAATTGAAACTGACCATATTTTCATATAGAAATTTAATTAAAAATAAATTAAAATAATGCATAAAATTTTATATATGTGTATCTAAATGACATTGCTGTGCAGAGGGATTTTATTTAATTTCCTCATCTAATTGCTTCTTAGTTATTTTGTTATTTATATCCTGTTATTAATTAAAACAAATAAATGATATTGTTGTAATATTATAAAATTGAATAATCCTTATTAGAATAATTATTAGATTAAATTTGTTATTGTTAATTATATTTATTTTGCATTCAAATAAAATAAAACATGTGAAAAAAATTTAATTATTATATATTTGTGTATATTATATATATAAATATTTCATAAAGATAAATAATTAGTTACTATATATTTATGTATAAAATATATATGTTATTGTACTTAATTTTTTAATAAAATTGTTATCACTTGACTTAGTTCAGGAATACCAAATATGTATTATTATTTAGTGGCGATTTTTGTGTTTATGTAATATAATTGAAAATTATTTGACATACTTTTTTATATATCAAAATTAATATTAGTATAAAAGTTTATAACTTATATGAATTTAAGCCAATATATTATAGGTTTACGTGGAAGTTAAATTTTAACAAAATTTGATAGAAATAATCTTAATAATATGCGATGATAATTCAATCGTTGTATGTTCACAAGTTTTATGAAAATGCTTAAAAAATAATAATTATGTAGTGTAATTTCATTTTAGGATAACTGAGTAAAATTATTTTTCAAATGATTTATTTATGTATATTATTCTAAATAAAAAGTAAATTTTATAAGAAAGATATGTAGGATAATTTTGCTTAAGTTTAAACTTCATTATCCTAACTCCTTTTTTTAATTCAACTTCACAATGAAACTATATAATTTATATTTTTGTATATTTGTATACTTAAATTTATAAAAATATTTCTTAAAACATAATTATAATTTATTCAACTAATATTTTACATTATCACTACAACAAATACGGAGATATCTGTGATAAATTTTTAACAGTGTCGCCAACGGCAGCAATTCAGAGTGAATAGCTACAATCCCATCCCAAATCAGTCTACCAATGCTGAATCGCTATGATTCAGTGTCGAACTTACCAAGTCCACCGCTAACCCCAATCCATCTAGTGACGATTTTATCCAAATTCAATTCAGAATATCCAAAATAAAAAATTTGAGAAACCCACCAAAGGAGACTGCAGAACGCGCGAACCTCTTCCCTGCTCCACTATGCCCCACTTTGTCACCATGGAGTCGCATGGCTGTCGATCCACCATTCTCCCCCTGCGGTCAACCCTTCTTACAATTAGATCCGTCGACCCTTTCACGCACGAATCTTTGCCGCCATTCCCCTTCGATCACCAATACCAGTTACATCGCGCTTCCCTTATCAATCAAAAATAAATATATGTATAACGATTTTTTATTTGAATAAAATATTTTTTCACTTCACAATACTCATTTTATCTTAACATGTATTGTCGATACTATTTATTTTATTTTCATGTTTTTGGTAAATATTTTCTAAAAAATGAATAATATTAATAATTTAAAATTATTATTCATTCTAATTTTATTTAAATATTCTCCTAACAATTCAATACCATAATTTATATAAGAAAAATTAAATACAGATGTAATTAAATTCAATTTATAAAATTATATAATTACATATTTTTTATTTTTTATTTAAATGAAAAATTCATTGAAATATAATTTCAATAACACTTTAGAATTTATATATTTTGTAAGCATGAAGTCATAATTCATAAGAGACAGAAATAAAGTAAGTTCAAAAAATTTGATAAACATTATTATCATATCAATGATTTACTGAAATAAAGACGGTGGACAAAAAGGTGCTTCACAGCTTCACCGTTATCTAACAGTAGCCACACACACACAAAGAAAAATCTATATATATATCGCTGTCCAACTTGTTTTAAACTTTTAATAGCAATATATAGAGTAGAGTATAGTAGCTGGAGCTAGTTCCAATTTCACAAGACACAAGTCACAAGATATAGACATAGAATTACAATAGAAGAAGTGTCTTATTCCTCCATACAATCTCACCTGTTTGCTAATCCCACATACAAATTAAGGATGACTGAACTCGCTAATAATGGCCGTGACTGCTCTTCCGTCACCGTCAACTTCACCAAGCTATTCATTAATGGGCAGTTTCTTCATTCAGTTTCAGGTTAATCATTAATTCAATATTATGTATTCTATATATATATATTCTTTATATATTTAATTTATATATCTCTTTTTCTATATATTTTCCATTTATTTATTTGCCCTTTCATTGCAGGTTATTCTAGTTTAGTTTCCTAGTCTCTCATCTCTGTCCTCTAGGAGTAATTATATCAAATATCTTAACCAACAACTTAGCTCGAGTCAAAATTTTAGGTTGTCACTATTATTGTTTTTCATCATTACTTGACATACGTATCGACAAGAAAGGAAGGAAGTTCCAAAGCATAAAATTATTGGTGAATTTGATAGTTAATGCGTTAACAATTGAATCAAACATATCAAATTATCTAAAATTTTTTATTAATAATTTTATATAAAAACAATTACATAGGAATTTTAAATCTTTCGTCTGGTTATTACGTTGCGGCTTTTGTTGTTATTATGTTTAATTTGTATTGTTAAAAAATAGAAAATAAACAGGGAAGACATTTGAGACAATAGATCCAAGAACGGGAGAGGTGATAACAAGAATTAGCGAAGGAACCAAAGAAGACATAGATATTGCTGTTAAGGCTGCACGTCACGCATTTGACTTTGGTCCATGGCCTCGCATGCCTCCCTCTGTAAGTTTTTCTTTTTAATTTTTATTTTTCGGATATAGAGTGAAAGAATTTGAGAGTTTAATGAATAACGAAAAATGTTTGGGGAAAAAAATTCAGCCAAAAAAGTGTGTAAATAAATAAACAATTCAACTAAGAAGTCAACAATTATTAGCTAATTTCAATCAATAAACAGATAAATTTAAGTATCACACTTTTTTTTACAATGATTATTTTACTTTTTATTTCTCACAAAATTTTGGAAATTAAACTAGTGATTGAACTGTTTTAATTAATAATTACTAATTTATTAGTTTAAAAATTTAAACTGAATTATAATAGAGTAATATATATATATATATATATATATATATATATAAAGTTATAAATAAAAACAAAAAATATAAAAAAAATTTAAAGAATCAACTCTATATATAGCCAAATAATTAACTTTTTTTTTTCCTTCACATCTCTCCCTCCGTGCCACCTCTCCATCTGTGCTGCCTCTCTCTCCGCCCATCTCTTTCCGTGTAACCTCTCCCTCCATGTTTTTTTTTATTACTTTTGGAAGTTCTTGTATAATAATTTTTAGATTTTTTTTGTTACGTTTAAAATTTTTTTGGTTAGATTTTGAATTTTTTTTACAATAATTTTATAATATTTTTTTTATTATATTTTGAATTTTTTATATATTTTTATTTTTTTAGATTTTAAATATTTTTTAATTAATTTTAAATAATTTTTTTAATTTGTTTGCAGCTCAACTAATAATTAATTGATACTCCAATTGATTATTTTATTTTTTAACAAAAATAACCATTTTTTAAAAAACAAGTACAGGATAATTGATAGAATCTCAATATTTGTCAATTTAATTATTTCTTAATTTTAAGTTCTTTTTTTTTAAAAATATAGTTTATATCTTTTATTTTTAATATATATTTAATTTTTTTAATAAAAATATTTTGCTTGTTTTTTTGTCATCAAGTTATCCTTTTTTAGTATAAAAATTTTTAAAATGGTGGTCAATATTTTTATTTGAATTCACTTATTTTTCTTCTTTTTAACAGTATAATTTCACTCACAACAACTAATTGTCACTACCAACAATATTTCTCCTCCGCTGCTGTCAGCTACTGCCAGCGGACATCATCATGTCACCACCATCTTCATCCACTTTAAATTCTAAATCTTAATTAAATTCTAAATATTAAATTTTAAATTTTATATCCTAAATTTTGAATTTAAAGTCATGAACACTAAATTCTAAATCTTAAATTTTAAGCTTTAAATCATAATTCTACATTTTAAATCTTAAATTTTTTAATTTTAAATCTTAAATTCTATACTCGAAATTTATTTTATGTTATTTCATCTTCACAAGCTTTCCTTTTAATTTCATATGTTTTGTTTTTTTTTTAGTTTTAGATATGCCAACATCGTTTTTATTATCTAGTTATTTAATATTTTTCTTTATCAAAACTTTTACTTGCGCGTCACAAATCAAATTAGTTGACTGAATTAATGGTGATTCTTTAAACTTTTTCATATACAAATGACAACATAAAATTATAAATAAATGCCAACATCTTTTTTATTATCTAGTTATTTAATATTTCTCTTGATCAAAACTTTTATTTGTCCGTCCCATTAAATTTCAAGTGCCTAAACATGGACGTCTACTATGGTACGATTGACCCTGTTATTACTTGAGCAATTTCAAAAGTCAGATGTATTTGGCTGATACCTTAAATGCAAATTGGTACAAAGCATTTCCAACTACCTTAACTAAGGAGGCAATGAAGTGGTTCGATAGTTTTCCTCTAGGTTGGTCACCTGTTTCGACAACTTGGCGAGGAGTTTTCTCACTCGACTCTCCATCCAAAAGGACAAAGCCGAGCACGTCCTAAGCCTTTTGAGTATCAAACAAGAGGTCTCAAGGCTTACATGGAAAGGTTTAAGAAGGCATGTTTAGAAATTCAAAGCTTGCCCACCAAAGCAGCTATCGTGAGGCTCGTCAATGGCCTCAGAGAAAGTCCTTTTTCGCAATCCATATCAAAAAGTCATCTGACCATATTGTACAACGTTTAAGAACGATTTGAGAAATATATTAACATGGAGAAAACTACACAACTGAAAAAGCCTAGGTCAGGACCAAGCAGTCAATATCAGCCTCGAGAAAAAGAAAAAGAATCAAAGAAGAAAGAAAAATACAACTTAGAAAAATTTCGAAGATACCATTCCTATACTTTATTGCGAGTATCCTTAATTGACGTCTATAGATAAATATACCACATGAAAAAAATACCACCTCTTAAGGTCATAAGGAGCAAGAAGGGCAAAAATCAGTCGGAATATTGTGAATACCACAAAATTTACGATCATTCCACCAATGATTGCTACAATTTGAAAAACGTGATTGAAGAGTTGTCCCAAGAAAGGCAGTTGCATAAATAATTTGCTGAAAAATCAGATAAAACTAGTAAGAGGAAAAGAAAAGAAGAAGACAGAGGAAGGTGAGAGTGACCACAAAGGACCTGAAGAAAATATCCACACGATTGCTGGTGATTTTGTAGGGGAGAATAACAAAGTTCTCTTGCAAATGACATTTGAAGGAAGTTTACCAGGTCGAAAAAGTTGGGAAAATGCGTGAATTACCCACAATAGCTTTCACAAAGGAAGATACCCAAAGTATAGTATCCGGGCATGATGATCCAATTGTGATAACAATGATCTTAACCAATGCAAATCTTCATAGAACCCCTAGTAGATTAGGGAAGTTCATTCAATATTATGTTTAAACCAGCATTTGACAAGTTAGACTTGAAAATATAAGACTTGAATGCGTACCTAGGAATTCTCTTTAGTTTGGGAGAATCCCGTATCCAACCTTTAAGGTTCATATCCCTTTATACCACATTTGGCAAGAGATTGAAGATGAGAACCCTAAGCATCGACTACATCGTGGTAGATGTCGCATTAGCCTACAATGTCCTAATAGGTTGGTCAACCTTAAACCGACTTGCTATAGTGGTGTCAACTCTCATATTTGCATGAAATTTTCTATCTCGAGGGACTAAAAACTATAAAGCGAAATAAAAAATTGGCTAGAATATGCTACAATAAAAGTTTGAACCTACGTGGTGGTACAAAGGGAAAAGAGGTAAATTCGATAAAACTCAGGGTTATCTGAGCTCGTGAAAAATTGAGACCTCAGCTTGAAGGAAAAATTGGAGAGGTGCAAATTTTTAGAGAAAAAGTCAGAAAAACCACAAATGACAGAGCAAATCTGGATCAAAAGTTGAAATAAGATCTTAGCAAGCTCCTACAAGACAATTTTGACATCTTCGCCTAGAAAACCTCTGACATGCTGGTATCCACCTCGACCTCATGTGTTACAAGCTGATTGTATACCTAGAGTCACAACCTATACAATAGAGATGGCAAAAGCTCTACCCTGAAACAGCACAAGTCATGGAGAAACGGGTCTAAACACTTCTGGAAGCCAGATTCATAAAGAAAATAAAATATCCATTTATGATTAGCCAATGTTGTACTCGTGAAGAAGTAAAGTGGAAGGTGGAGAATGTGCATTGACTACACCAACCTTAAGAAGACTTGTCCAAAAGTCCCCTACCATTTACCTAGCATTGATGCCTTGGTAGATTCAACCTCATGTTACGAATTTCTTTCCTTCGTGGATTCCTACTTGGAATATAATCAAATCCTGATGTACAAGATCAACCAAGAGAAGACGTCTTTCATCACCCTTAGAGCCAACTCTTGTTATGTGGTTATGCCCTTTGGATTAAAAAATGATGGAGCTACATACTGGGGACTCATGAACAAAGTGTTCTCACCTCCCTTGGAAAAACTCATAGAAGTATACATGGATAACGTGCTTGTCAAGACCAACGAGGAGGTTAGTCTACTATCTGACCTATTAGAAGTGTTCCACACCATAAGGTAGCATGGGATGAGAGTAAATCCCACCAAATGTATTATTGTAGTAGAAGTCTGGAAGTTCCTCGAGTTCATGCTTATCCAAAGGAGTATGGAAGCTAATCTGGACAAATATAGGGATATAATTGAGATGCGAAGCTTGATATATTTGAAAGAAGTTTAACAACTAAATGGTAGGCTGGCAACCCTATGTAGATTCTTGGCAGGCTAATCCTTGAAGTCATTACTACTATTTTCAATCCTTATGAAAAGGGCATGACTACCAGTGGAATTCAAAAATTTTCTAAGGCGACCCCTGTATTAACCCAACCTGAAATAGGATAAAAGCATGTGATGTACTTATTTGTTACTGATAAAGTTGTAGTCTCAGCCCTTGTCTGAGAAGATGAGAAGGGAAAAAAGCCTATATACTTTACAAGAAAGGTGTTGTATGGGGTAGAATTGAACCATCAAAGGATAGAAAAATTCTCCTACGTCCTTGTTTTGGCCTCTAGGAGGTTACGACCTTAATTCTAAGCTGATACCATCAAAGTCTAAACTAATCAACCCATTAAGTATATTCTACAAAAATAGATATCGCAAGACGAATGCTATAGTGGGATGTAAAGTTATCAGAGTTTAACTTAAAGTATGAGGCTCGAACGACTATTAAGTCGCAGTACTTAGTCGACTTCTTGGCCGTACACTAGGAAACAACAAGGGAGATGTACCACTTGGAACTTGTACATAGATGGGTCAACAAACGAAGCCAATAGTGGGGATCTAATCATCCTTGAGAATGAAGAAAAAAAATCGTATAGAACTCCCATTAAAGGTGAATCAAATGAATTTGCCAGGTAGAAGGCTATATTATCATGTTTTGATTTTACTATTGAACATATTAAAGGTGAATCAAATGCATTGCCTGATTTCCTAACATGAGAATTTTTGCAAGGTAGAAATGAGCACACAACAAATAAGTAGTGAAAATCATGGTCAACCACTTGACCAACCAACGACGTCATTACCAGCTAATAATAAACAATTATCCATTAAACCTTTGATGATGTCATAGGCCGTTAAAAGCAAAAAATCATCTGCATCAACGAAAAGCATATATGAAGTACCTACAGCTAATAGATATGCATTATTACAACCATCTGGTCTTTTTAAAACCAAACCACTATCCGAAGAGCATCCTTATCATAAAAAATCTATGCCTATGAAAATAATGGCCTTAGAAAAGAATGGTTCAAAATTGACCGAAAAATCCTTTATAAAACAATATTCTCAAATACCTTCCATTATCCATTAGTGAGTATTTAAGAAATCCGAATTTTCTATGAGTTTATTCTAGTTGATACAGGATCAATTGGACTAATCCACAATAAAGACCAACCACCAAAGACGTAATATACTCCAAAATCAAAATTATTAAAGTAATAATTCTGTCAGAATAGAAAAAATTTCCCTTTCACCGCAAAAATTTTACCAAAAAATTTGAGTTTCAAAATTATTCCTATTATGATTATATAAATGCTTGGTGGTTTACCATGCACCTATATCTAAATCCACATTCATGGTTCATATGGTTTCACAAGAAAATTTTTCTACAGTTTCCTAAATGGTTCAAGGTATGGATCCAAGAATTCGGACCGATAGAAGCCATTTTTTTAAAGGAGGCTAGTCTGGCCTACGAATATTTTAAAAATAAAACCTCACTTTTAGACGGCTACAAAATGATTTTTTTTCATATCCACTAAGGGAATATGCAGGATAATGACATAAGAATATGACTCAATAAGATATGAAGACACTCCTAGTGTGTAATATTTAATTTGAAACGTAAAAATAAAATGGTGGAATGAATTTGATCTCAACCTAATCAGTAAAAAGGTCATTGATAACTGGATGACCATGTCTCAGAAAAGATCAGATCCTCCGAACCATAGTTTAGGGTTTGATAAAATATCATACGAAAAAGAGACTCATTTTCTAGCACGCAAAAAAACAGACGATGGCTACCCATGTAGCGACTACCTCAGAAGAAGAAATGCAAAATTATTTTAAAGCAATAAAATCAGTCCTATTAAAGGAAGATGAAGAAGTTCAGTACAACCCATGACTATACATATTAGATACTAAAGACCCATTTGAACGTTAAAAAAAAAAATACTGAATCAAAAAATAAGACATATATTAAACCATAAAAAGAAGAGGTATGAAAGAAATTCCAAAATCAAGGAGACATCATATGCTGAAGACAACAACCTCTACCAGCAGAATACTAGTAGAATATTAACAGAATTATAAGATCAACTAACTACCAACTTTTCAAAATTATAACAGAATTAAAAATAGAAGCTATTAAATTAAAACAGAATTCCTGAATCAATCTACAGAAAAAACAAGAAGATTTGTAAAAATTAGAAATAAAATTGTAAAATAATTATCATAATAAAGGGGATAGTCCCCTATAAATAGGGAGGGGGAGAAGGTGTTGAAGCATCCGCTTTTACACACACAATCTCTTATACGCTGTAATATCTAAAGTTTTTGTTGCTGTCTTTATATTTTCAGTAATCATCTTTGTATTTTCCTCAAGCTTCTGTAATACAATATAAATCCGTATTTCGTTCATATTGCGAGTATTATTAGATAATAATTATCCTTATTAGTTCATTAGATATTACTCTATTGTTGATTATTTTTAGCTTTCTCTTGTACTCTTGAAATTTTATAATTATTTAATAAAAAATAAAATCAATTTATACTTCTTTGAGTGGTTTAGTAAGTATTTTTAAGATTTTAAAAAAGAATTTTGTTTTTTAACAAAAATACTGTTTAAAAAACTAGGACAAGATAATTGATAGAATCTCAGAATTTATCAATTTAATTATTTCTTAATTTTTAAGTTCTTTTTCTTCTTAAAAAACAAATATAATTTATATCTTTTATTTTTAATATATATTTAATTTTTTTAATAAAAATATTTTGTTTTTTTTTCGTCATCAAGTTATCTTTTTTTGGGATAAAATTTTTTAAAATGGTGGTCAACATTTTTATTTGAATTCACTTATTTTTCTTCTTTTTAATATTACAATTTCACTCACAACAACTAACTGTCACCATCAACAATACTACCTCTCCGCTACTGCCAGCCACTGCTAGTGAATATCATCATGTTACCATCTTCATTCATTCTAGATTCTAAATTTTAATTAAATTCTAAATATTAAATTTTAAATTTTATATCCTAAATTTTGAACTTAAAATCATGAACACTAAATTTTAAATCTTAAATTTTTTAATCCTAAATCTTTAATTCTATATCCAAAATTTATTTTATGTTATTTCACCTTCACATGCTTTTTTTTTTTATTTCAAATGTTTTGTTTTTTTTTTAGTTTTAGTTATTTTTTGTGTTAATTTCTTTCTTTTGTTGGCAAATTTTTAAATTAGTTGACTGAATTAATGGTGATTTTCTAAACTTTTTCATATACAAATGACAACATAAAATTATAAATAAATGCCAACATTTTTTTTATTAGAGAAAATATCACTCTCCTCTCCTACAAGATACTAAAGTCTAAAATAACACTCCTCTCTTCTCTATTTATAAAATGTATATTCTCCTCCCTTATTACTTTTAAAAAACCTCCTCTTTAATTTATTTTAATTTTTCTGTGTTAATTAATGTTAACTTTATCCAATTTTTAAGAAAAAATAAATTATTTTTTATAAAAATATTCTTTAGTAAAAATTTTATTTTTTTATTAAATTTTGCTTGCAAAAATATTTTTTAATAAATTAATTTTTATTGATTAAATTGTATTTTTATCAAAATATTTTTTAAAAAATTTAATAATTAAGTTATTTTTTTCTAAGATACCCTTCAATAATTTTACCAAAATTTTCGTTAACAATTTTTTATATTTTACTATTAATTTTTCGATATCAATATATATTATTTTAACATTAAATAAAAAATCTTAGTAAAATTATTTTTCAATATAAATAATTAAATATATATTAATTGTTATACATATTAACAATTATAAGATTTTTTATTTAATATTAAAATAATATATATTGATATCGAAAAATTAATAGTAAAATATAAAAATATTGTTGACGAAAATTTTGGTAAAATTACAATTTAATAGTTAAAAAATTATTAAAAGATATCTTAGAAAAAATAATTTAATTATTAACTTTTATAAAAAATATTTTGGTAAAAACTACAATTTAATGAATAAAAAAATAATTTATTAAAGAGTATTTTGTTAAGCAAAATTTAGTGATAAAAAATAAATTTTTTTAAAAGGTATTTTTGTAAAAAATAATTTATTTTTTTTCAAAAATAGATAAAATTAACATTAGTTAACACAAAAAAATTTAAAATGGATTAAAGATAAAGTTTTTTAAAAGTTATAAGGGAAGGGAAGGAGAATATACATTTTATAAATAGAGAAAAGAGAAATGTCATTTTAACATCTTACAGAAAAAAATAGTGGTATTTTCTCTTTTTATTATCTAATTATTTAATATTTCTCTTGATCAAAACTTTTACTTGCCTGTCACAAAATCAAATTAGTCATACACTAATATACCATTAAATATGGATTGGCAATTAACTCTTATATTGATTTTTATTTTAAATATTTTTAATTCCTGATTTATGAAATTAAACGCAATTTGATTTTGAAAAATCAGCCTCCGTCTCCTAAGCAACTATAACTGATAATAATCATAACTTATGATAATTTTCCTCATTAATTTTTTCATATTTACCTTGAATCATTTTATCTTACTCCAGGTGAGTTTGGATTGACCCTTTTTTTTTTACAAATACTTATTATTTTAATCTTTTATAAAAACATCTGTTTTATCAGACAAAATATAATTTGGTGTTTTAAAAAAGCAACATATTGCATGTTTAAAATGAAAAGAGACACTTAATATGAGACGGATCGAGGGAGTATAACTTTACTTGTCACATAAACTCAATCATGATCGGTACTGCATGCAGATGCAGTAACATAAATTTCCCTGGATGTGTTACTTTGAATCCACATGAATGTTTCAAGCATATATATATGTATGTGGTGATCAGGAGAGAGCAAAGATTTTGATGAAATGGGCAGAACTAATTGACGAAAACGTGGAAGAACTCGCGGCACTAGATACCATTGATGCTGGAAAATTGTATCATATGTGCAAGGCTGTGGACATTCCTACAGCATCAAACACTCTACGCTACTATGCTGGTGCTGCTGACAAAATCCATGGAGAGGTGTTAAAGATGTCTGGGCAGTTCCATGCATACACATTGATGGAACCAATTGGTGTTGTTGGACACATCATTCCATGGAATTTCCCAACCACCATGTTCTTCCTTAAAGTTAGCCCTTCCTTGGCTGCAGGCTGCACCATGGTCCTCAAGCCTGCAGAGCAGACACCACTCTCTGCTCTGTTTTATGCTCATCTAGCCAAACTGGTACCTACCATTATTATTCTACACATTATTTTCAGAGTCCAGGCAGCCAGGCATAATTAGATTTTTGAGGATTTCGACCTTAGACTAATTAGTATCTAAAGGAAAAAAAAACTAACTAGATCCTCTATAATAGTAAATAGAGAGCAGTTGATAGTATTGTCCCATGCTCATGTCGTAGCAACAAGACATATTATGTAGATAACAAAACACATGGGCAACTCTATTTCGTTTTGAATTATCCATAAACAGAAGGACATAACATGTCCATTGTTTACTATTATGGAGGATCTAATTAGTATTTTTCTTCTTCAAAACTTAAGTAGTATGAGGTCGAAATTCTCATGAATCTAATTGTCATTTTACTCTGTTTTTTATTATTATTATTAAAACTACTAGCTAGAGCTAACATCCTTTTTCATATTCATTTGTCTAATTGTTACCATAATTTCCAATTCTGAAGGCTGGAGTTCCGGATGGAGTGCTTAATGTAGTTCCCGGATTCGGCCCAACTGCTGGTGCTGCAATAAGCTCACACATGGACATTGATAAAGTAATTACTAGTTTAGTTACATGTTACACATTATTTGCAATGTTTTGAGTATGTAACATTTAATGAATAAATAAATATACATATTTTCAGGTTAGCTTCACAGGTTCAACAGAAGTAGGGCGTGAAATAATGCAAGCTGCAGCAAAGAGCAACTTGAAACAAGTGTCACTTGAATTAGGAGGAAAATCACCTCTCATTATCTTTGATGATGCTGATATTGACAAAGCTGCTGACCTTGCTCTCTTGGGCATCCTATTTAACAAGGTCAACAACATACATTTGCTTTCAATTAAGAATTACAAAAATGTTATGCGAATACTAAAAATCAGTGATCAAATTAGTTATTATAGAGTTGTGTATAAATATACGTGTAATTTTTATTTTTTTATATATATATTTTATATTTCAATGTATATTTTATATTATGATTCATTTTAATAGTTGATTTTGATGTATACTTAGCATAGTCATAAGAATTATATCTCTGCCTATAATTCTTTTATCTGTTTCTTACCGCGTGTCACACACCATCAGGGAGAAGTCTGTGTTGCAAGTTCGCGTGTGTTTGTTCAGGAAGGTATCTACAATGAATTTGAAAAGAAGCTAGTAGAGAAGGCAAAAGCATGGGTTGTTGGGGATCCTTTTGACCCTAAATCTCAGCAAGGACCTCAGGTAATTAATTAGTTAGTTAAGACTTGCGATCAATATATACACATTGACACACTAACTCATTATGATTCTTAATTCTCTGGTGGCTAATTATTTTCGATATAATTAATGTAGGTTGACAAGAACCAATTTGAAAAAGTCCTTTCCTACATTGAACATGGAAAGAGACAAGGTGCTACCCTGTTGACTGGGGGTAAAACACTGGGCAACAAGGGCTATTACATTCAACCAACAATTTTTTCTGATGTGAAGGTGAGTAATTCTAAGTCATCAAGAGTTTAAATTAGGTAGATAATTAATTATTTTAACAACTGTGCCGTTTAATTAGGAGGATATGCTTATAGCACAAGATGAAATATTTGGCCCTGTGATGGCACTCAAGAAGTTCAAGTAAGTGAGATAGATAATTCTATCGTTATCATTAAGGAAAAAGTGCAATAAGTATATTTGATGATCTGAAAAAACAGGACGATTGAGGAAGCAATTAAGAGTGCAAACAACACAAGATATGGGTTAGCAGCGGGGATAGTGACAAAGAACATAGACACAGCAAACACAATGTCACGGTCCATTCGTGCAGGGACTATTTGGATCAATTGCTACTTTGCGTTTGGGGATGATGTTCCTTTTGGAGGGTATAAGATGAGTGGATTTGGAAAAGATTCCGGATTGGATGCACTTCACAAATACCTACAAGTTAAATCTGTTGTCACACCTATTTACGATTCTCCTTGGCTTTGAATATGACATAAACTATATATAAATTCTCCTCCTGCATTTATATTATGTTTAATAAGGCAGGAGGATCACATTAGTAGGTAATCAATAATTCAATATGTTATTTCCTGCTTTCCGAGTTTGCGTATCGCACGGCAATTCTCTTCGTATAAAATATAGTTTCATAAAGTGCCTTTAATCAGATATGTTGTGATATGCTATGAATCCAAAATGATAAAGCGATTCAGAACCCTCTCGCGGGAAACATGTCAGATTACTAAAATCCCATCATATACATTATTAACAGTCTTTTCAACCAAACCACAAATTCATGATTAGTCAATAATAGTTTAAATTTGATAAAAGAAATAAATGAAATAAAGTAGTAGGTGAAAATCGAGAATCGCGCATTATTATATAAAGCTTTAATTTCCAAAATTCCATCCACAAGCAAGCAATAATTGATAAGACCTCTTGTTTCCATCGTACATAACCCCTCAAAACGATCCTATATTCTTTTTCTTTCTTTGCTTCCAATAATTAAGGAAAACACTCACGCGCGCGCACACAGGGGGCGAGTCCTTACAGTAGAGATGGTTGATAATGGTGTCTCTGATTCCTTATTCAAGATGCCCACTATCAAGTTTACTAAGCTCTTCATCAATGGACAGTTTGTTGATTCCATATCAGGTTCCATCTCTATTTTTCTTCCTTTTTATTGATCCTTCATTTCATTTTACTACCAGCTTTGTTCCTTTTTCCTTTTTTTTTTTGTTTTCAATTTTATCCCTTTTTTCTTTAATTTTTTCTTTTTTTGTTTTTATAAAAAATAAAGAGACTCGAACTCGTCACTTTTTAAGTGAATATGAGAATACTATATCATTTGAGAGATAACTCATTGCTTTCTTCGATCTTTTCACTTCTTGTATTTCATCCGATGTATATACATCTTTATGCTTCATTCCTTTAAAAAATAAAAAAAAAGATAAAGTATTATATGTACCTCAGTTTTAGGAGGTGGCTTCCAAATTAATGATACTTTATTTAATGGGAGTCACTCAGACGCTTAGAACGTCTTTTTCTAAAGACGTTTTTTAATAATTAAAATTTAACTTATATAATCAATCAAACTGTACTATTTTGTCAAAATTAGACCAAACAAATCAATTTGACTGAAAAATCGATAAATCAAATCTTGAACCGATCTAAATTAATTTATTTTTTTATAAAAAATGATTATAATATTCTTATTATAAAAAATTACTAAAATATTTTTTATTATATATATATTAATTTTGAAAATCTTAAATTCTAATTCTATGATGCCATAAAGAGAAGAGAAAGGTTAGAATTTAGAATTTTAAAATATATAGTAGAAATATTTTAAGTTATTTTCTATAATAAGAGTATTATAGTTATTTTTATAAAAAATATTAATTTAAATCGACTCAAGATTTGGTTTATCGATTTTTTGGTCAAATCGATTTATTTTATCTAATTTTGACAAAAATAACACAATTTGATCGATTATATAGGTTGAATATTAATTATTAAAAAAATATTTTTTAAAAAAAATGTTTTAAACATCTTTACGTGAATGACTCCCTTATTTAATTGCACCAACATATTATTTTTTCTAATTTTTTTCTCCTCTCTATAATATAATATATTTATATAAAGCACACAATATATAATCAACTTGTGTATTAAATTAATAGTAAAGAATTTAAATGACATATTTAAAGATAATCAAAATTTAGCTAGACTTCATTGTCATAAGTAATACAAAATAGATTTAATATTGTGTTAAATAAAGTAGAATTTATGTACAGATGTTTTTATATAAAATTATTAATTAAACATTATTATATAATAATTTAATAAAATATATTAAATCATCTAATATTTTTTAACTAATAATTCTATATGAAAATAGTTCTTTACCTTTAAATAATAATTTTGTATTTTGCTATACAAAACAAACAGGGAAGACATTTGAGACAATAGATCCGAGAACAGGAGAGGTAATAGTGAAGATCAGTGAGGGAACCAAAGAAGACATTGATGCTGCTGTTGCAGTGGCGCGTGAGGCATTTGACACAGGTCCATGGCCCCGCATGACCGGAATTGTACGGACCTTTTTATCCCTCTTCTGTTATTTCTTCTAGAACTAGTGAACTACTACTGTATAGAGAACCAACACGTAATTGTAAATTCGGGTGGTTAACAAAATTTGTTATTTTTTATTAATATTTAACTAATAAATATATTTTTATTTTAAATTTTAAAAATAAATATTAATTTAAAGTTTTAATTAATATTAATAAAAAATATTAGTGTCTAATATTTTTGAATCAAAAATTTAAAATTTAATTTTTATATATTATATATAAAATAATTTTTTTATATTAATTATCTGAATATTCATTAAAAAACGTACTTGATTATTGTAGAAATGTGTAAACATTAAGTTTGCTACAATTATGGCTGGAAGTGAGTCGAGTTGAGTCGAACTAGACCAAATTCAAGTTCAGCTCACGACTCATTAACAATCGAACCTATTTCGTAAGCTCAAATTCGACTCAACGAAAGCTCACGAATTGGTTCAAATAATAGAAACATAATCTATAATTCTATATTAATAAATTATAATTTATATATATTAAAAATATTAGTAAAATAAATTTAATATATTATTTATCTATTAATTATAAATTTTTTATTTATATCCTACATCAAAATAATTATAAAAGTTTAAATAATTAAGAACATTAATATATATACAAAATTATATATTACTATTTTATATGTATATATATTAAATTATTAATATGCATATCTTATATGTTTTTAATTTATAATTTTAATATTATATATAATTAAATCAGCTTATAAATTAATGAATTAAGTTTATCTAAGTTTAAATTTGACTTATTTAATTTATGAGTTTAAATCCAAACTCAAATTCAACACACTAGCTCACAGTTCAACTAAATAAACTATTAATGAATCAAACTTAAATTGCCTCGTAAGCGAACTTTGACGCACTTCCAGCCCCTACCACAATTATATAACATCTATTCACAACGTCAGATCAACGTTTTTTCTATATTTTGCCAACCTGGCCACTTTACTTTTGGAGAAAAGCAACTACGCGATTATTAAGAGAGTAAATGAATAAAATATAAGCATAGGTTTGGGTGTTAATGGTATTGGCTGGTGTGGTAATGAACAGGAAAGAGCAAAAATTATGGTGAAATGGGCAGAGCTTATTGAAGAAAATGGAGAAGAATTAGCGGCATTGGACACCATTGAAGCTGGGTTGCTATACCAATTCACCAAGTTTGAGATTCCCGCAGCAGCGGATATGTTGCGGTACTATGCTGGTGCTGCTGACAAGATTCATGGGAAGGTATTGAAGAGCTCTGGACAGTTCCATGCATACACATTAATGGAACCAATTGGTGTTGTTGGACACATCATCCCTTGGAATGTTCCTCTTATGATGTTCTTCACCAAGGTTGCACCTTCCATTGCTGCTGGCTGCACCATGGTCCTCAAACCCGCTGAACAGACCCCTCTCTCTGCTTTATTTGTTGCTCATCTAGCTAAGCTGGCATGTCTATATTAATTAATTCATTCATTTTCTTAACTAATTTATTCTTGAGTATATATTCAAATAAGTTCTTAAAAAAATTTATATTTAATGTTTTTGTCATAAGAAAATTTTATTATATTGAGATTTTTAATTTTATATAAGTAAGATATACAAGTCTTTACGTTATATTTTCGATAACTTATCAATATGAAAACGATAAATATGACTAAGATAATGATTTATGTATTTTATTTTTATAAAATTTAGTAACTTGAATATAATAAAAAAAATTTGTGAATGAAAACGTCCTACGACGCTAAATTTCTTAGGACCTATTTGAAAATATACTCTTTATTTTTTGTAAGAGGATAACATAAATAATTATATTATTTCTGCTTTGAATAAATTCAAGGCTGGAGTTCCTGATGGAGTGCTTAATGTAGTACCCGGATTCGGTCCGACTGCTGGTGCTGCAGTAAGCTCACACATGGAGATTGATAAGGTTAGCTTTACCGGTTCAGTTGAAACAGGGCGTGAAGTGATGCATGCGGCAGCTAGTAGCAATTTGAAGGCGGTTTCACTTGAATTAGGTGGCAAGTCTCCCCTCATTATTTTTTATGATGCAGATCTTGACAAAGCCGCTGACCTTGCATTCTTCGGCATGTTCTTCAACAAGGCATGTGGAATTGTGCTGTGCTTGCTTTCATTACATCCAATAAACAAGCTAACATTTTTGTAATTTCAGGGAGAAATATGTGCTGCTGGTTCTCGTGTGTACGTTCAGGAAGGGATCTATGATGAGCTTGAGAAGAAGTTGGTGGAGAAGGCAAAAGCTTGCGTTGTTGGAGATCCTTTTGATCCTAAAACCAACCAAGGACCTCAGGTATATATATATATATATATATATGTAATTATTAATTTAGTTTAATTTGTTGGCTGGATGGTCTAATATATAACATAAAAAAATTGAATTGCAGGCTGACAAGAACCAATTTGATAAAATTCTTTCCTACATTGAGCATGGAAAGAAAGAAGGAGCTACTCTTTTGACCGGGGGTAAATCCATCGGCACCAAGGGCTACTTCATTGAACCTACAATTTTCTCTCATGTAAAGGTAAATTCCAACTTTCCAACTCCACAATGTATCAAATTGGATAATTAGATAATAAATCATCACCATGCAATATTTTGTTTTTATTCATTAGGAGGAGATGCGTATAACTCAGGATGAAATATTTGGCCCCGTGATGACGTTAATGAAGTTTAAGTAAGCTAAATCAATCACTTCAATATGTTATTTAGGTAATTATGATTGATGAGTTAATTATATATGAGAATGTGCATTCAACAGGACAATTGAGGAAGCCATTAAGAGGGGAAACAATACAAGATACGGGTTAGCAGCGGGGATAGTGACAAAGAACATAGACACAGCAAACACAATGTCAAGGTCCATTCGCGCAGGCATTGTTTGGATCAATTGCTATTCCATTCTTGAGAGTGACATTCCTTTTGGAGGGTACAAGATGAGTGGATTTGGTGGAAAAGATCTCGGTTTGAATGCACTTCACAAGTACTTGCAACTTAAATCTGTTGTAACTCCCATTTACAATTCTCCCTGGCATTGAATATTATATGTAACGTAATGTATCCCACTCCCTCCCATTTACACTTTAAATATCTCTCCATCATCTAGTTAATAAAAATGGGAGGTTGCATGCGGTCAATTTTCCATGTCTATGCAAGCACACTCTTGATTCTTATATATGTATTCTATATTTAGGGTACTCTTCTATTTATTATCATTATTCCCCCTTTATATTTGTTAGATGAACTCAAAGTAACGGAGAAATGAGATGATTCTGTTATTGATTTCACTGATTGTGCTATATATTCATGTTATGAATGTCACTAACTAACTCTGATACATCTAGCTACTATCTAACTAACTAATTAACTAATTCGATAACTTAAGTAATTGATCATGCTTGTTTTTATTAATTAATTAAGAGAAACTCTAGGGACCAATTTTAGCATAAGCCAACACAATTTACTCTTTTTTGTATCTACTTTTAAAATTCCAAAAAATAGAAATAGTCCAAGGAACTGTCGGAGAGGACATTGAAGGAGAGATCAGATGAGAGAGTTAGAGAAAGAGTGAGAGACGAGAGGGTGTGAGAGAGAGTGTAGTTCGAAATGGGAGGAAGAGGATTCACACTTTGAATTTAGGACACGTTCACTATTGAATTTACCGGCGGATAAATTCGACGGTAAAAAGTTTCATGTATACTCTAAAACACAACGTTTTGCTAACTAAAATTACCGTCGAATAAATTTGATAGTAAATTTGATGGTAAAATATGTGCCAATTTTTTGTTTTTTCTTCCACTTATTACCGGTAGAATTTACTGTCGAAAAACAGAACCCACTAATAACATTTTTATCCGATGAATTAATGATCAAATTTACCGATAAATCTATCGCTAATATTTGATGCTAAATTTAACGGTATTCAGTATTTTTCTTTTAATAGATGATAATGATAATGATGATGAAGGAGAAGGAAAAATAAAAAGAAAGAAGAAATAAAATCAAGAAGAAAGAAAAAATTAAAAGAATGAAGAGGATGAAAAAAAAGAAAGAAAAAAAAAAGAAAAAGAACAAAAAAAATGTACATATATTATAATTTAGTTGGACTTAGTTACATAAAATATTTAATTGTCTAAAATTATTATTCATTTATTATTTGATATGACTGTAAATTTATTTATTTTCAAATTAAAATTTTAAAATTAATTATAATAAACAGATTCTCTAACTAGTAACTAACTACCACTAAATTAAGAAAAAAACTCTTTCTATCATTTATATGAAATATAATTTTATCTAATATGTGAAACAATGAATATAATATATTATAAGAATTTTTTAATATTTTTACCTAACAAATAAATAGATTAATTCAGAGATTTAAAATTAATTTTAGATGAAGATTGCATTACCACTTGATATTATTTTATTAACTGAAGTACAATTTCATGTGACGCTTTGAATCACATAAGAAATCATGAGTTTCATATTAAGAGTCGTTTTACATACATATAAATCACTAGCAATATAATAAAACTTATTAAAAATCATTCAATTATTGTCGGATGATTTACGTTATGAAAAATGATTATTAATTGAGAATCATAATTTATTTTTCTAATTATACAAAGTTTTAAATAATTTTTTAAAAATATTTTATCAGTTTTATGCTTTCAAAAAATAATATATATTTAAATTTTTAAAATTGTTATGTACATATAAAAAATCATTCACTAAATTAATTTATATATATATATATTATTTAATTTTTTAATGTATATTTATATATTTTAATATATATTTTATATCGATATAATTATTTAATGGTTAATTTTTTATATACATATATTATAGTTATTAAATTTTTTACTCATTTAAGTATTAAAAAAGTAATTAGAGAATGATTTAGCTAGGACTCCTAATATTACTCTTATGTTTTAATGTTTTTAAACTGGTGGCTTTGTGTCTAAAGTAATGCTAGAGGATCAGCAGAATTTATTGGTTTTGTTCAACAGTTAGTTAATAATGTTTAAGAATATAGACTGAAAATGTGTTATTAGATTTAAACTAAAAGAATTGAACTTATGACTAAGGTTATTTTTGGTTCGAAGGAAAGAAATAAAAAAATAAAAAGCAAAGAAAAAAAAGAAAGAAATTTAGTAAATTTTTATTTTTTTTAGATGTGTTTGAATAGAAAAAAAATAAGAACGAAAAAATATTATAAAAAGATAATTTTACACTTGTATTATAAAATATATTAAAAAAAGTGAAGAGATAAGATTGAAAATATAGAAAGAAATTAAGTTTTTTTTTTCTTTTCTCTTTTTAACATTGAGGAAGAAAAATGGTGGATCCCACTAATTTTTTTTATTTTTTTTTCTAATTTCTTTCCTCAATCAAACAATGAAAAATAATTAATTTCTTTCCCTTTTTCTTTTCTCTCTTTTCTTTCCTTCCATTTTCCCTTCAAACAAACATAGCCTAAAAGTCTATGAAATATGAACACTTCCATAATTTGCATGTCCGTGTTTCGAATATATTTCAGACACGATATTCAACAACACTCGTCCGACACACACGTTTTTTATGTCCAACCGTGTCTTAATAAAAAATAAAAAGTTCTTCTCTAGACACGGTTGGACACACCTAAATACCACTACATGTCAGCGTGTCTAACCTTATTCTTAACATGTATTTTTGAAATGAGTTTAAAAATAATATATATTATTAATTATTAAAAAATATTTTAAATACTTTATATAATTAAAAATATTAAAAATAATTAAAAAATTAATTTATATTTTAATATCAATAAAATATCAAAATATGATTAGAATTTATCTAAAAAATATTATATATATATATATATATATATATATATATATATATATATATATATTGTATTCTTGTATCTTAGAAGAATTTTAGATTAAGGAAGTATAGGGAGCCAATGGAGTATTTATACAATGTGTACAATAGGGGTATAGGGATGTTCGATTCAGTAGGATATCAAATGTTTATTATCCTGGTATCCGGATGATTATTCTAGATAGTATGAGTGTATTGTGTTTGAGAAATTAGTAGTATTTTACCATGTATGTTCATTTTTTAATTCATATTGAGCCAAATAAATAGCTTATTGTACACATTATACAAATACTCCATTGACTCCCTAACAAGAGAAATAAAATAGACACAATCACAACACAAGAATTTAACGTGGAAACTCCAATTACCGGAGAAAAAACCACGGCCGTTGTCAAATGACAACCAGAGAATATCACTATGTGAAAATTGTTACAACACATAGACTTCTTTCTCTCACCGGCACCCCAGTACACCCACACTCTCTCAAAGCAAATATCTAATTACACCTCACAACACTCTCTAATCAAAGAGTACAGAGGAAAAGAAAAATCAGATACAAGCTTAAAGTGTTTCTGACTGGTGCAAAAACAAATGGAGAACTTAGCCTCATATTTATAGCCTAGACCACCTACTCCATTTGCCATCCTAAGCAATGTGGGACTAATTCAACCAAATCCTAACATATTCCATATTTATATCAATATCCATACATCATAACTAAAAGTGTTAGTCCAGAACAATAAACTCTTATAGTGGCTAAATTCACTACATAATTTTCAAGTTGCATGGAGCATTTATTAGTATATGCATATTGATTGAAGAAATGATATTTGCATACAATTCTTTTGTACATCTTTCTGTTAGTACATGTAAAATTCTTATGTTGATTGCACTTTGCCTACGTACTAACGATCTTTTGTTGTATGTAAAACAACTGTCTTAGTTTCTTGATACGAATTAATTATTTAATTAAACATGCATAGTGGCCCTATAATCATCAAAAGGAACAGAATCTATATTAGATTATTATACCATAATATATCAATGTCAGATCAAGAAAGTGAAATTGGTGTTGCGGCGCGGCTTTACGATGAAGTATTGAACTCTACTTTGATTGATCTGAACGGTTGGAGGCAACTTTTTTCAAGTTTATTCTAAGACTCAAAACGATTACTAAAGGCCAAATTCTTATATATAAAGAGCCTAAACTGCTTACCATTCTCCATTTCACTTCAACGGTCGAATTGAATGCCGAGGGTACTAATAAAACAAATTAAAACTTTCAAGTTCATTATTAATTTAAGGTTACTTTGGAGTGTACGTTTTCACTTTAATATAATTTACCTGTTTGGTTATTTTTTAGGGCTAATTAATCATGAGGATGATGGATTATAGCAATTGCTACCCGGAAGATCCACATGCAGTGAACTTTGCTGGTCAGAGAGGATTTCTGAAAGTATTGAAGTCAGGATTCAAAGAAACATTGTTCCCTGACGATCCCTTCAGGGAAATTAAGAAAGAGGAGAAGCCATTGTTTAGAGCTATAAAATGGCTTCAGTACTTGGTTCCAATCTTCCAGTGGCTTCCGACATACACTTGGCGCTTGTTCATCTCCGACTTCTTCGCTGGCATCACCGCCACCAGTATCGCCGTTCCCCAAGCCATCAGCTATGCCAAACTTGCTGATCTTCATCCCATTATTGGCCTATGTAATAATCAACTTGTCATTGGTTAATTTAATCTATCTTGCTAGCGTATACACAAAAAATTATTTTATAAAATAAATATTAAAAATAAATTAAATACATGTATTCAGATATGTAAATACCTAATGATAGATTTTGACGGTTGATTTTGTTATTTATGTGGTTTCATATCAACTTATTCACATGAAGCTAATTGTGTTGTTTTGTGAGGTTAGATACATGTTTTGTGCCACCTATTGTGTATGCTATATTTGGGAGCTCAAGGCATTTATCAGTGGGGCCAATTGCATCAGCATCATTGCTTATATCTCAAACTATTTCAACCGTGGTAAGGCCAGAAGAAGACCCCATATTGTATCTTCACTTGGTTTTGACAACTACGTTTGTTGCTGGCCTCTTCCAAACTTGTTTGGGTTTCCTCAGGTGACCAACCCTTTTTATTTCCACTACTACATATGGAATAAGTTTTAGTATCATAATTTGAATTCCACAAATTTAATTAAACTCTCTTTGTCAATTGTCAGATTAATCATACTAGATGATACTAAAATCAATTATTATTAAAATTAGTTACTAAAATAAAATATACATTAAAATACAAAATACATATTAAAAATAAGTTAAACTACACATATATTTTTATACAAAAATATTAGAAAAAATTAAAATTTATTAATTTTTGTCATTATTTAATTATCAACTCAATTATTTTTGATTTATTTTTTTTAGTCTAATAATCTAATAACATATTTTATGTCATACTTTTAAATATTAATGGCTAATTGATAGCCAAAAATAATAAATTTTAATATATAAATCTTTAATATTTTTTATATTTATACACAAATATATAATAACTGATTTTAATGTATAAATAAAATATCAACTTAAATTTAACAACTTTAAAATAGGATGGAGTAAACAATTGGAGAAAAAACTATGGCACTTGTCTAAAGACATGCAACTAATCAAGAGAATAATATTGTGTGAAATTTTCTGTAAAAATTAATACAACATATTTAAAGAGGAACAATAAAAATTAATAAATATATTTAAAGATTTTTTAAAGAATTTAATTTTGACACAGTATATATAGTTGTCCAATTTAATTTGTATGTTTAGTTATTTTTGTTTGTGTAATAATATACCATTGATTGTTTTTATTTTATCAATGCATAACATAATTTTTTAATGAGATAAATTAAATAGAAATACTTAATAGAGTAAAATATCGTTTTTGTCCCTAACGTTTGGGGTAAGTCCTATTTGTGTCTCTAACGTTTAAATCGTCCTATTTGTATCTTTAATGTTTATAAAAGTGATTCAATGTTATCCTACTATCAATTATACTAACAAATCAGATTATATTTTTCAATTATCCTCACTTGGATGTATTCATTCTCAATTAAGTCTCACTTAGATGTACTCGATTTTAATATTATATCCACTATTTGTGTTTAGATTCAATTATATTCCTAAAAAAATGAATTATGTAAATGTTATAGAAATTAGTTTCAACATTTGATGAGCTATTTTTCGGAATAGATCATCAATTCTATTCCAGAGATTTGTATTTTAACTTCAAGAAGAGATTTTTAAAACTCAAACTAAAGTGTTTATGATGTGTAATTGACACGTAAGATAATATTAAATCACTCTTACAAACATTAAAGATACAAATAGAATAATTTAAACGTTAGAAACACAAATAAAATTTATTCCAAACATTGAAACAAAAACGGTACTTTATTCTAAATAGAAATTTCAATATAAAATAGCTGTTTTCACTCTACTATTGTGGTGTGGTTTGCACGACATTTAACAGTGAAATCATTGCAGGTTGGGTATATTAGTAGATTTATTATCGCATTCAACCATCACAGGTTTCATGGGAGGGGCAGCAGTAATGCTTACCCTCCAACAGCTGAAGGGCATTTTCGGCTTGAAACATTTCGCACATAAAACTGGCGTCACAACTGTGCTCAAGTCCATATGGACCTATAGACATGAGGCACGTATGAATCATATCATTTTATATAACCCTACTTTAGCGGAAATAATCTGCGCCATTATTTGAAATAATTCACATAAATAAATCAACATTCATTTAATATTATGCATATCATTCAAAATAAAAAATATAACATGAATCACCTAAATTACATTTTTATGTAAATCGAAACAAATAGACTAGATTTAACTTTTTATATAAATCAAAACAATCTAGTTCGATTTATACATATTTGTATGTTATCATCGTAAATCTAATCAGACTATTTCAATTTATACATACATACATACTGTCCTATTAAATCTAATCAATCTGTTTAAATTTCTTAGAATAATATGGATGCATACATCAATCGAAACATTCTGATTAAATTTACTATAACATCATACAAATATGTATAAATTGAATCAAATTGTTTCGATTTATATAAAAAGTTAAATTGAGTCTATCTGTTTCGATTTACATAAAAATATGATTTAGATAATTCACATTATATTTTTCATTTTGGGTGATATGCGTAATATTAGATGAATGTTGGTTTATTTATGTGAATTATCTCATTATTTATGTATATATTTTTTTAATAAAACATAAAAAATTTAATTTTTAATTAATTTATATTAATTAATTTTAAAATTTAAAATTTATAATTTAAAATAAAAGATAAAAAATTGTATAATTTAAAATCTAGAATTGAAAGTAAATAAAATAATTTTAAAAAAATAATTAATAATTTAAATGGAAAAAATATCTAATATTACTTATTTTTTATACACATTTTTTATTTCGTATTAATTTTTTTATTATATATATATATATAATTCTTTTAAATTATTTGTCTAAGCAAATAATTGGGTTTATTTTTTCTCTATTGACAGATACGGTGGGAAACCACAGTTATGGGTTTGTTCTTCCTTGCTTACCTGCAGTTTACCAAACACCAGGTCTCTGCTGCACCTATTTATTCTTAATTTACATAAGAAAGAAATTAAAGAAACGGCACTGTGATTTATCAAAATATTGTACCAACTTGTTTCACCATGCTGTCTTAAATTATTAATTAAATACACCAATGACTAACGAGTATGATATATCTCTTTCCGATATTGAACATAATCTTTCAGAGAAATAGAAACCGGAAACTCTTTTGGCTATCAGCTATGGCTCCCATGACAACTGTAATAGTCGGTGCCGTCTTTACTTACCTCGTCAATGGAAAACGACATGGAATTCAAACTGTGGGTCACCTGAGTAGAGGAATAAATCCTCTTACCATCAAATACTTGAAATTTGACAGCAAATATTTAGCACCGGTGCTGAGAGCAGGTTTTATCACGGGTATTTTGTCCATGGCGGAGGGCATAGCAATAGGAAGAAGCTTTGCTGTGGTTGAAAATACGCCTCATGACGGGAACAAAGAGATGATAGCTTTTGGTCTTATGAACATGTGTGGTTCTGTTACTTCATGTTACTTGACTACCGGTAATTAATCAATTAGTTTAAGCATGCATAATGCTTTAAACTTTTTAGCCTAATATTATGCTTATTGCTAATATTGTTTTGGCCCTTTTTTAATGTAGGACCATTTTCGAAAACGGCAGTGAATTACATTGCAGGGTGTAAGACTGCGATGTCAAACTTAGTACAAGCATTCCTAGTAGCACTCACGCTTGAGTTTTTGGCTCCTCTTTTTGGTTATACACCTCTTGTTGTTCTATCAGCTATCATCATCTCTGCAGTGCTGGGCTTCCTTAATTATGCTGAAGTTGTTCATCTTTATAAAGTTGACAAGTTTGATTTCATAATTTGCATGGCTGGTTTCTTTGGAGTAATCTTCGTAGCCTTGGACATTGGTCTCATGATCTCTGTAAGTACTACTCTAATTATATCTATTATTTCCAACTTCTCAAACTCTTAGACATGGAACATAAGACCTGATATATGTAGATTATGTGAAATAATTAATGAAGGTGGGTCTTAGCATTCTTAGAGCACTATTATATGTGGCAAGGCCCGATTCATGTAAGCTTGGAAAGTTACCTGACTTGGGTTGCTATCGAGATACTGATCAATATACAGTTTCAACACTCCCAGGGATTCTAATTGTTCAACTTGGTTCTCCCATGTATTTTGCGAATTCTAATTATGTCAAAGAAAGGTAAAATTGTTTCTTCATAATTATATTTTGATATGTATAGGGGTGTTCATGGATGGATCCGCATATCCGCAATCTGATTCGAAAATTGCGGATATAGATCCGATCCGCAAGGCTATTGGATCGGATCCGCATACTAATAGAATCGAACGTCGAATTTTGTGTAGGTATCCGGATATTCGTATATCCGCAAAAATAAAAAAAATAAATAAATATTCTTCTTATATTTTATTTTAACTAATAATTATCATATATGTTGTATTATTTTAATTTATTATTTAAAAAAATATGTTTAATATTATTTTAAAAGTAAAAATATTTAAAAGAATAAAAAATATATTTTTTTATATTTTTTTAAAAAATAAGCTCTTAAAAATATTTTTGTATTTTGCGGATATATTTGATATCCGATCTGATCCGTAAATGTGCGAATTAGATCGAATCTAAACTTAAAAATTGTGAATATTGAATCTGATCCGATCATTTTAGTGCGGATTAGATCAAAATTTTAGTCATATCTGATCCGATCCAATCAGCGATCACCTCTACATATGTATGTCCCAACTCCTTACTTCTGGCCTATTGAAATATATTATTATATTATATTATATTATATTATATTTGTATCAGAATTATGAGGTACATTCGATGTGAAGAAGACACTACTGGAATTACTGTTGAGCAGATCATACTGGATTTGTCAGGTTGGAGATACTAAAATCTTTCTTTAATTTGGAAATTTATAATTAATGATACTAGCTACTACTGGATATTACAGGAGTGACATCCATTGACACCACTTCTCTTGAAGGATTATGGGAAACAAATAAAACTATTGAAAATAATGGAATGCAGGTACACTACAATATACACACTGAATACGTAACGAATTGATATACAAAATAAATAAATAATGTATGTTATTACATATTGTAGTTGTCATTTGTGAACCCAAGGATAGAGGTATTAGAGAAAATGGTAGCAGCCAAATTTGTTTCGAGGGTTGGGAAAGAATCATTTTTCCTTACCGTAGAGGATGCAGTGAAGGCAAGTCAAATAGCACTTCGCAAATCGAGGGCAAGTAATTCTGAAGATGGAGTTAGAGGAACAACAATTCATCAATCTGCAGTTGATTCTTGCTAGTCAGCCACAAAATTCCTTTCCGAATTTTGACTGAACAACTCGTGGGGATTTAATTATGCACTCTCTCTAGTTAATAACTTTTAAATAAATTCTAAAAGTTCAACACAAAATTCATCAGCATATAATTTAGAATCAGTTAAATGCCTTTCTTTTATTATATGCAACATGCATCACTTGAAAGAGGGCAGCAATAAAGGAACAACTCTTTGCCTCTATCAGTCCGCGTGAGAAATGGGAGTGTTTCATTTTATCTGTTACTTTAATTTTTAAAATTTAATTTTGATGGATTTTTAGTGTAAGAAAGTCTTACACGAACATTTAATTATGTAATATTATATCAATAAAAATAATTATTTTTTATATTAATAATATAAATAATTATAAAAAATAGATATAATTACATAATTATATAAAATACTATATAATTAATGAATTAAAATTAAACTCTAATTTTATGCACACACTAAATGTTATAACGCATAGAAATTAAACTTTTTTTATTTATTATTATCCTATTTTTGAATTGTGACAAACATGAAAGTTAAACGAGATTTTTTAAGATTTTCTCAATATTTGTGATGTAGACAACTGTTTTTTCTTTTAAAGATTTAGGTATAATTAATTTTATATAAAATTAATAATTAAAAATCATTAAATGATAATTTAATTAAATTTATTAAATTATTTAATCATTTTTAATTTCATGTCAAGTTAACTATACCAAAATTTTTACCCTGTAATAACGGTGTTTCTTCAGTGAAGGGATGTGGCGCCAAAGGCACTATCTCACATCTTATTACATCAAAATATCTTTTTTCCAACTTTTTTTTTGGCGTTTTAGTTTCGTTTGGATATACCTAAGTTTAGCATTTTAATGATTTTTTATTTATATATTAAAATAAAAAATTTATAAACTTTTACTAATCACAACCTTAATATATATTTGAAAAATAATAATTTTATTTTTATTTTTAAACACTCCAAATATATTTTTTTTATATTATATATTTTATGAATTTGAAAAAAAAATGACATTGTCAAAATAAGAGAGAGTATTTTTTTTATATAGATGCAAATTAACTTTTTTTTTTCAAATATTGTTTGGTCTGAGATAATCCAGCACCACAATTACGAAACATTAAATTCTTGGGTTGTCCTAGGATGCTGAAGATTTTTTTTTTTTTTTTTTTTGACACCCGCTGAAATGAGTTGGCTGTTGACAAAGAGGGATGTGTGGTACTTTTGTTGCCAGACACAAGAGACATAAACTGAGGTCAAATAGGTGTGCCAGGAATCTGTTAAGATTGATGGGATCTGTTTATGCGGGCTACATGGAGTGGCATAATTAATAAGGATTAATATGTTGTTAATTATGCATAGAATTGGGTTGGTCAGTTTTTGGGGTTGGGCTTTTTTATCTGTTTTAGATGTGGGTTAAATATGTGTATGGTTGATCCAAGCAATCCTGGCATAAGGCCTTTGATCTGGCAATCTTAGCATAAGGCCTTTTAATAATAATAATAATAATAATAATAATAATAATAATAATAATAATAATAATAATATAACCAAATTAGGTTAGTCTAGTGGTTAGCTCACTAGTCCGCTGGAGATACCGTGGGAAACAAAATAATTTATAATTTTATTAAATTTATAATTAAATTTTAATATATTTTTAATTGAATTATTATACTACTTTTAATTTTGTAATGAGGCCTTTCATAGTATAAATATTGTTAGAGTTAATTGAATATTTTTTCACAAATTGAAAGTATCCACAATTTTAAAATCTAATTAGATATTTGACTACATATTTTTTAAAAAATATATTTTATTAATTTTAATATTTTTGACATAAAAAAGACATAATTATAAAATTAAAAATAATATAAAAATTGTAATTAAGTTATTTTTATGTCAAAAATATATTAAAATTTTAGTTAACTTTAATAACTTTTACTCTATAAAAAACTTTATTATAAAATTTAAAATAATATAACATTTAATTTAAAAAATATATAATTTAATTATAAATTTAATAAAATTATAAAAACAGAATAATTAAATTTTATTATTATTAAAAGGCGTTATGCCAAGATTGCATGCCTGAATCAAAGGCCTTATGCCAAAATTGTCTGGATCAACTATACACATATTCAGCCCACATCTAAAACAAAAATGCCCAACCCAAAATTTGTCTACCCCAATTCAATGCATAACTAATATCATATTAATCCATATTAATTATGCCACTCCATATAGCATAAACAGACCCCATCAGTCCGACAGGTTCCTGCCACACTTGTTTTACCTCAGTTCATGGCTTCGCGTCTGGCAGCAGCAGTACCATGCGTCCGTCTCTGTCCACAGCCAACTCATTTCAACCAGGGTGGTAACACTACCCGAACTCGTTGGTACCCATCCCGCTCCTATCCGTTTGGGGCGGGTAATTACCCACACCTGCACCGGAGCGGATTTTAGCGGGGCGGGTTCTTAGGCGGGGCGGAGCGGGGTCGGGTTTAGGTTAAATCCGTCCCTACCCGTCCCGGTATATATAATAGATATATAAATATATATATTTTTAATATATAATATATGTAATATATAAAATAATTAGTAAAATGATTAATAATATTGTATCATATTTAAATTTTTACTTTAATTTATGTTATGAATGTAAATAATGGTCGTATAATTTTTAAAATTTTATTTTATTTTTTGGATTTAATAATTATTGGGACGGGTAGGGGCGGGACGGGTACCCGCAGAGGCGGGTTAGGGTTTAACATTTTACTACTCGCGAGTAGAAACGGGACGGGTTCGATGCGAGTTTTTGTTGAGTGGGGCCGGGTCAGGTAGAGCAAAAACCCGCCTCTACCCGCCCGGTTGCCACCCCTAATTTCAGCAGGAACTGAAAAAAAAAATCTTCGACACTCTAGTGCAACCCTAAATTCTTTCGTTTCTGTTATTTTCGGGTTAACCCAAAGTCACACGTACCAGGTTAAACTAAATACACATCATGTTCAAAAAAAAAAAAAAAACTAAATGCCCATTCTACTATGATCTCCAATTTGGGCCTCAATTATAGGAATACGATTAGGAATTTAGGATAGTTCCAAAAAAAAAAGTATATCTACCGTATATGCTAATATATTATTGTCGCGACTTCTTGATATAGGATTGTTTATGCTTATGTTATGATTTGTACCAACCAAAAGTCTAAAACAAAAAGTTGAAGTCATAAAGATAAAAATAAATATTTTTCAAAAAGCTTATTCAATTTTAGATAAATAGAGAGTTGAATGGAAATTATGATGAGTGATGAGAATGGAAGAATTCATGCTTGGGATATTGATGACTATGCTGTTACGTAGACACTTACATAATAATCTCATGTGTGCAGATACACAGTATTATTCCACGGCTTCACTCTTCATCATATATGGTATGATAGTACACATACAAATAGATCCTTGTAGTTCTTACAGTGATGTATACCGTATTATATAGTACTTTTATTGGCTTCTATATACAATAGTGCTAACTCTAACAGGTACGCTTGATAGAGCAGTTAGTCCTCTACATTCTCCATACATGTTATCCAAAAAATTAATTAAAATTCATATTATATTTTCTTTATTTGGATCTTGCTGCCTGATCAAACAAGAAATATCGCATAACTTTCGTTTAGCAAATCCAAGTTTTCATATATATTAGAAAAGAAAAATTGTTAGACTATGCTAACAATTTTTCTTTTCTAATATATATGAAATTTATTCGGATCTTGCTGCCTGATCAAACAAGAAATATCGCATAACTTTCGTTTAGCAAATTCAAGTTTTCATATTTATTAGAAAAGAAAATTGTTAAACTATACTACGTGTACACCAAAATCAGCCACTAAAATTAGCTACTGGTATAAAATACATGTTAAAATATAAATTCACATTGAAAATAAATTAAATTATACATGTATTTATACACAAATATATTGGTGACTGATATTGATGTACGAATAGCATTTTTGAAAATTGTTATATGTATTAACATTCAATCACTATATATTTATGTATATAATTATAATATGTATATGTTCATATCTTGACTCACAACTCACTCAGATCTAAAAGCAGATAAAGCTCAACTCGTAGAGTCCAAACACACACTACTAATACACCCAACCTTATAAGTCCGACCTAGTATCCAGAGCTTAATGACTCCTACAAACATGCTCATATATTTAAATATGAGATCTCAACAACCCCTAAATAAAAGAGAGTATAACCACCCATCAAGATAGGTGGATAAGTTATAGAAAGATATCTTATCATTCTCCTGTATGATTCAACCCTAATCTAAACAAAACATGCATAAAATTTTTGCTAATTTAAGTATCGAAATTCTTTGCAGGTATCACTCTCAGTCTCTCTGAAGAGTTCAGAGGGCTTTACCACTTCGAAGGGGACAAAGGAGTATCTCACCCATAAGGAGTTTGGACTTCACATTTATAACACCCTTGCTATCAGAATGTCACGCTTCTGACTGCGTCACTCTAATAGCTTGGATATTACGACAACTATAACATATCATATACTAAAATAGGAGCTGGTTAAAACTTAAAACCGTATAACCTTTTAAAAGGACTTTTTAGGTGAAAAATATAAATACATACTTACAACCCAAATACAATACTTACAAATCATACATACATACATACATATATATATATATATATATATTAACTTACAAATATTACATATCATAAATCCTATTTCTCTTACAAAATCATAAGAATAGAGACGAGGGAAAAGTAATAATAACTAACTTTATACAAAGATATCGAATAAACAGAAAACAAGATAAACTCTTCCAAACTTCGTCGTTCATATTCTGAAAAGAAAAAATCTATAGGGGAGTGAGAACATCGTCCTCGTTGATTCTCACTAGAAGATTAAAGAATTGCAATAATAAGATACGTAGAGTAAAACCATTTCCAAAGTATAGTGATCGTTGCTCGTCTTATATATCTTTTCAAAAATCAAAGATTCACATTAAAAAATCCAAAACATTTTCCTTTCTGGTAAAATCTTAAAAGTTTTCCTAGACTATATGAATGACCAACTTGTCCCAAGTATAGGTTCATTAAGTCTATGCTAAACCAATTTGATTTTTCATACTTTACTAAACCATAAACATAAAAGAAGTTACCTAAACTGTATGAATGATTGTTATGTTTCAAGCATAGGTTCATTAAGTATATCCTGAACCAGTTAGATTTTTCATACAGAACTAGACCTCAAACACAAACCAATCATGGCCTTCCGGCCAATCCCATAATCAAACACGGCCTCAGGTCCAAACAACTCAATCAACATCCAATCCACCACAATCTAACCAATTTTAGTCACAAACACTAGTAAAGAGGTTCAAACACAAACAAAGCAGTTACGTCAAGTATAGCAATTAGTAGTTAAACATAATTATTCACATAGATGCTTATGATGAATGTTTGTCTTATTGGCTGTGATATCACATTGTCAGCTCAACTGCCAACCCGACCCATTTCCATGGGAATGTCGCCTTTCGATCACGAATATAAATGGGAACTCCCTACGGATATAATGTCGGACACACTACCCACGGATATAGTGTCGGATACACTCTTGTAATCTGAAACGATGTGAGCGGGATACTCTGCCTCCAACCTCACATTACCCGCACATATAGTGACGGGCACACTGTTGCGACTCACAAATCGCATCTCAATTAAAATCAAAATCATCTTTATCTCGATCTCAAAATCATTCTTGACTCATTTACTTTCAAAACCAAAACATATCCAGTTCACATCTCGCCAAAAACTACTTTTCTCAAATCAATTTCCTTTAAAATCAAAACCCATTTTTGGTAACATTCTCAGAAAACTCCAAATAACTTCAAAATCATACTAAATTGGAAATCTCTTTGAAAGGACTCAAAAATTATTTAGTCTTAAAATCAGTCATGTAACTATTGTAAATTAGGATTTATAAATTAACCACCATGACAAAGTCTCAAGATTTTGAGAGAACCCACCAAATTTCAATTTCTTAAACTCATTATAGATCCTTAAAAATCATTGCTTCCTAAATTAAATCACCCGAAGCCAATCTCAGTTTCATTGTTAAAACCAATTCTTTAACTTTTTTCAAAATGTCACAAACGGAGTTAGTCAATCAAACTCCAGTTTCCTTTAAAATTACTAAAAACTCCTCTGACGAAATTCTTAAGTCCAACTCAAAACATAAACCCCTTTTTATATTTAAAATCGACATTAGAACATAATATTTTTCTTAAGTGATTTAAAATCGTAAAGTAATTATTTTCTAAACAAATCGAACTCAAAACATATATTTTTCTTAAATAAATTAAACTCGAAACATAACTATTTTCTTAATAGATCAAATAATACAATTTCTCAAATTCAAACTTTTCTAAATAACCTTTCAAACAAAGTCTCAGATTTTTATAGAAATTTTGGCAATACCTCTCCTAAAACTTGGACTTTGCCACCTTGTTCAAGGCCCATCCAAACCATTTCGCAACCCTTTCCAACGGGTTCAAAACCAAATCAGTTCAAAAGCAAGTTGAATCCAACAATTCATATCATTTTCACATCTCAAGGAAACCGATTCAAAATCAAATCTTTTTTTTTTCAACGAATCAAACTCATTTCCAAAACTTTAAAGAAATCATTCGTTAACCTTCCGTTTAACCAAACCAAACAATATCCAATCAAATAAACAATCATATTCATCCAAAACAGCCAGACAATACATAAGACTTATACAATCACTAAAAAATGTATTTCTCACATTAATATCCATTTATAACAATTCTAAATTATAAAATTAAGTTTTTAAAAAAAGTCCCTACCTCGATAAGCAAACCCGTAAATTAAACACATCACAGAAAATCTTTTTTCTTGGCCCGCGGTCAACGGAAGCCGCAACCTCAGCTCCAATCTATTTTCACAGCAACCACAGCAACATAAAAGTGACATATAACCACCAGAACCTGACCCTACATTATCAAACATCATATTCTTTAACCAAACACAACAGAATACTAACGTTTTGAAAAATAACTACTTACTGAAATAACAAAACGAAGTAACTGCAAACTCTGAGCATAACATACAAGCACTGATACTCAACCATATAACAGACAACACCGCAACACCCTAGCGTAAGATAACAGAACAGCAACTAAAAGGGCTTTTCGGAATGAAAATGCTTACCAAAATAAAAGATTCAGCGGCAGTTTTCAGCGACAGAGGTAGCGGAGGCAAGGCGCGGCAACACCCAGCAACTCTTCCTCCTTCCACGCGACCCACACAACGACACAGGTAGCCGTAGCGGTAGCGAGCTTTAGCTGCAACGGGAAATAGCAAAACAGCGCCGTTCTTCCCCTCTTCCGGCTCTCCCCTCTTGAACCCTGCATGTCCCTCTCTTTCCAGGTGACAATGGCGATAAAGGCGATCTTGGTGGTGATGGTGGCAGCACGCAACGGTGGAGGTCCGCAATGAGGACAACGGTGGCGCTGGCTTCGCGTTGAACTAACACAGTCTTCCTCACTCCTAGCAGTTCTGCTTCGATGGCGGCTCCAAGGCGGACCTGGACAGCTCCCCCTGTCTTCCTTTCCTTCTTCTCCGCGGCCGCCTTCACCTTTCCCTTTCTTCTTTCTTTCCTTCTTTCTTTTTCTTTCTTTCTTTCTTTCTGCTGACCGTGGGTACGGGGCTAGGGTTTGAGTTGGGGAGTGTGTGTGAGAGAGTGCTGTATTGTGTTAAGGTTAGGGTTTCAATTTGGAAATTCTGGGTTTAATTAGAGTAGGATAATTTTAATAAAATTAGGGTATATAGAGTATTAATTTAAAATCTAACGTAATCCTTAAAATTATTTTAAAAAATATTATTTATTATATCAAAATACTAATTGATTCTCAATCAAATACTCTAATTGAAATTATAAGATAATAAGATTAATTTTCTTTATTCCTAAAACTTAAGGTATTAAATCATAAAAATATCAATTATTTGAATTAAATTATATAAAAAAATTTATTATTTCATAACTACTAATTTTATAATTTAAATATAGAAAATAATTCAATAATTATAAAATTAAATAAAATTCTAATTTAAATAGTCAAATCTCATTATTTCCAAATTTCTAAAACTTTAAGTTGAAAATAGGAAAATTCTCAATAATTATAGAATTTGGATAAAAAGATTAATTTATTTCAAATTCAACTAATCAAAACTGTCTCTAATTATCTTTAATAAAATAATTTATGAAATTAAAACTGTAAATAAATAAATGATTTCAAATTAGTTCATAATAAAACATTTCAAAAGTTCTTGGTCTTACAACGTTCAGGATCAAATCACATCGGTTTCAGGTAACCCTGAAAATATTGGCGCCTTTACTGAGGACTTGGAGTCTAACACCCAACCATGACAGATAATTACCCATAAGACGGACACGTAGCATCCAAATCAGAACACCTAGAAGAAGAACAGATCAACGACGATCGGGCACTTGTTATCCCTTTGCAAAGAAATAGTGAGACTAACAAAGGGCGAGATGGGAACAACCAGGGAGGACAAAGATTGGGGTCCAAAGTCCATAGACTGGAGGTTTAGGGGATAGAGACGCAATGGAGCTAATGGGATTAGTTCATTGACATCAAGGCTGGCTAGAGCAGCTTGAGGTTGAGCTAGAGTGACAACGTGAGTTTGAAAGAGCCCTATAGCAAGAAGTAAGACGGGGTAGGGAGATGGAAGATAAATTGAAAAAACTGGAATCCGACCTTAAGGTTAGGAGATCTTTGGCTGAGCGAGAAACCATATCCTTGGAGAGTGAAGATCTATTCTCCGAAGAGATCATGCGACCCAAAGTCATCAGAAATTTCAAGAGCTTGAACATGGACCTCTACGATGGTATGATTGACCCTCCATCATCACTTGAAAAATTTCAAAAATCAGATGTATTTGGACGACACCTTAGATGCAACTCGGTGCAAAGCATTTCCGACTACCTCAACTAAGGAGGCAATGAAGTGGTTCAACAATCTCCTTTCCAAGTTGGTCACCTGTTTCGACGACTTGGCGAGGAGCTTTCTCAGTTGATTCTCCATCCAAATGGACAGAGCCAAGCATGCCCTAAGCTTCTTGAGTGTCAAACAAGAGGTCTCAGGGCATACATGAAAAGGTTCAATAAGGCATGCTTAGAAATTCAAAGCTTGCCCAATATATACAACAGAGACGGTAAAAGCTCTGCCCTAAAATAGTACAGGTCATGGAGAAATGCGTCCAAACACTTCTGGAAGCCAGATTCATCAGGAAAATAAAAATCCCTTTATGGTTAACCAATGTTGTACTCGTGAAGAAGCAAACTGGAAGGTGGAGAATGTGCATTGGCTACACCGATCTTAACAAGGCTTGCTCAAAAGTCCCCTATCATCTACCTAGCATGGATGCCTTGGTAGATTCAGCCTTGGGTTACGAGTTTTTCTCCTTCGTGGATTCCTATTCGGAATATAATCAAATCCCGATGTACAAGAGCGACCAAGAAAAGACGTCTTTCATCACCCTTAGGACCAACTATTGTTACGTGGTTATGTCCTTTGGGTTAAAAAATGCTAGAGCTACATAATGGGATTGATGAACAAGGTGTTCTCACCTCACTTGGAAAACCTCATGGAAGTATACGTGGATGACGTGCTTGTCAAGACCAACGAGGAGGTTAGTCTCCTATCCGACCTATAAGAAGTATTCCACACCATAAGGCAACATGGGTTGAGAGTAAATCCCACCAAATGTACCTTTTTAGGGTTCATGCTTATCCAAAGGAGTAGATATAATTGAGATGCAAAGCCTAACATGCTTGAAAGATGTTCAACAACTAAATGGTAGGTTGGCAACCCTATCTAGATTCTTTGCAGGCTAATCCTTGAAGTCGTTACTGTTATTTTCAATCCTCATGAAAAGGGCATGACTACCAATGGACCCAAAAATTTGAGCAAGCTTTTCAGGAATTCAAAAACTTTCTGAGTCGACCCCTCGTATTAACCTGACCTGAAATAGGATAAGAGCATGTGTTGTACCTACTTGTTGCTTATAAAAATGTAGTCTCAACCCTTGTTCGAGAAGACGAGAAGGGGAAAAAGCCTGTATATTTTACAAGAAAGGCGTTGCAAAGGGTAGAATTGAACTATCAACGGATAGGAAAATTTGCCTATGCCCTTGTTTTGGCCTCCAGGAGGTTACGACCTTAATTCTATGCCGACACCATCAAATTCCAAACTAATCAATCCATGAAACATATTCTGCAAAAACAGATATTATAGGACAAATGATACAGTGAGATGTAAAGTTATCAGAGTTCAACTTAAAGTATGAGACTCGAACGGCCATTAAGTCGTAGTACCTAGTTGACTTCTTGGATGAATACACTGGGAAACAACAACGGAGCTGTACCACTTGGAACTTGTACATAGATGGGTCAACAAACAAAGCTAGTAGTGGGAATCTAATCATTCTTGAGAATGAAGATGAAAATCGGATAGACTCATTAAAGTTTGACTTTTCGGCTTCTAATAACCAGGCTAACCATGAAGCTGTGCTTGTTGGTCTTCGAATAGCCAAAGAGGTTAGTGCTTTGAAGGTCATAATCTACAACAAATCGCAAGTAGTAACCTCACATATCAGTGGTGATTACCAAGCCAAAGACCCCAACATGAAGAGGTACTTAGAGAAGGCACTAGCCCAGGTGGCCAAATTTCAAAAAGCCAAGGTCAGACATATAACTCGAGAAGTGAATGGCTGAGTTGATACCCTCTCTAAACTGGCCAGCACTAAGCTAGGGGGCACTAATAGAAGTCTAATCCAGAAAACCCTATAATCACCATCAGTAGCAAACGAGGTCGGCAGGTCAGACACATTGACAGTCTCTAACGTGAACTTGGGGTGGATGACCCTTATCATCGAATACCTCAAATTTGATATTCTCCTCAAGGAAGAAAGGAAAGCAAGGGGGTTAGTAAGAAAAGTTTAGAACTATACAATGGTTTATAATGACCTCTACAAAAAGAGGATATCTACACTTTTACTAAAATGTATTCCGACCTTGAAAATAGAAGAGGTCTTAGATAAAGTCCATAGTGGCATATGTGAAAATTATCTAGGGACAAGGTTGCTAGCAAAGAAAGTGCTACGTGCAATTTTTTGTTGGCCGGCCTTATAAAGAGACACTACCGACTTCATCAAAAAATGCACAGTTTGCCAAAATCTTGCAAATTTTCATGTAGCACCTCCAAAAGAGCTCATCAATGTCACTTCTCCATGTCCCTTTGCGAAAAAGAGATTAGATCTACTCAGGCCATTTTCTCAAGCGCCTAGACAGGTCAAAGACCCCATAGTGGGATCGATTACTTTACCAAGTGGGTTAAGGCAAAACCTTTGGCATCCATTATAGTAAAAAGAAGTCAGAAGTTCCTCTATAAAAATATTATGACGAGATTTAAAGTACCATTCTTAATCACAACTGATAATGAAACTTAGTTCACTGGTTCAACATTTAGAAGCTTAGTAGCAAGTCTGAAAATCAAGCACTAGTTCACGTCAGTCAAACATCTCGAAGACAGCAGATAAGCAGAAGCTGCCAACAAAATCATATTGTGCAGATTCAAAAGAAGACTATAAGGAGCGAAAGGGCATGGATTAAAGAACTCCCACAAGTACTATAGGCATATCGAACCACTCCATAGTCAACCACTGAAAAATCTCTGTTCAAACTTGCCTATGGTACAAAAGCTATGACTCCCATTGAAGTAAATGAAGAAAGTCCAGGGGTAAGATTCTACAATAAAGTTCGTAATATTTGAGCACTTAAAGAAGAGCTCGATATCCTATCAGAAATCTGAGAACAAGCTCAAATAAGGGAGGAAGCGCTAAAGTAATGAATGGACACAAGGCACAATAAAAAATTCATAAGGACGAACTTTGCTGTAAACAATCTCATCTTGATCAGAAATGACATCGGAGAACAGAGATCAGGCAAAGAGAAGCTGACAGCAAACTACAAACGACCATACAATATCATATAAATCTTAGGAAAAGGTTATTGTAAGGTGTTCGACCTCAAGGGTGATGAGCTACCCAAGTCTTGACATGCCTGTAATATGAAGACGTACTACAGCTAGAAAGTGAACCTTGTTCCATGGTGTACTCTTTTTCCCGACTTCACATTTTATTTCCAGAAAGAGTTTTTCTTGAATGGGGTTTTAACGAGGCATCATTGCAAGGGCTAAGAGTTAAAGTATGAAAAATCTTGGTAGCTGATGCGTGAGCATCTTTCTTGTCTTTTCCTAGTGATTTGCATTTAAATTGTTAAGTTTAATCAAGAATTAATTGTCTTTTAGCCACTATGGATGCTACTTTGAGTCTTGTGCAATTCTGTTTATTTTAGGTAGCATTCATCTGGATTTGATGGAGTTTCTACAGCACAAAAATTAAAGGAGATGACAGCGAGGAGCGACGCATGCGCGTGATTTGGAGCTTTCCATGGCGACGCTTGCATGATCTTTAGTACTTTTAGTCAAAAAAATAATTCTCATGTATTGCTCACTAAAACTTGAATTCAAAAGAAAAAGAAGTGATGTATTACATGAGAAATTGAGTTATATTTAAGAGTAGTTTTATTTACTTAAATGTGGTGGTATTATTTGTGATTTTGAATGCATGACATGAACAGTGCATATTTGAATTTGAATCAAAGGATGTTGATGTATAAGGAACAGGAATTTAGAGAATTATTATGACTTCTCTGAAATAAATAAAAATTTAATCCTTGAAGCAAAAGAAACAGCAAAAAAAAAGAAAAAAAAACTATAAAAGCAAGGTCCAAGGCTCTGAGCATCAATGACTAGGGAGGTCAGACATGATTAAAAGCTCAAAGAGTTGTTTCCCTAGTCATATGCTTGTGGTGTGATTATGTCAAGTAATCCTTGAGACAAAACACTTAGAGTCGAGACCAAGTGCGTTTAACAGAGTATGCCAAAGGCTTTGAGCACCACTATCTGGGAGTAAATGAAAAAAAAAATCAGAACTTAAAGAGAGTTCCCCAGTTAAGTGCTTGTGGTGTTTCTGTATCAAGTAACCCTTGAGACAAAACATTTAAGTCACGGCTAGGCTCAAGGTGCAAATCACCAAAGAAAAATAAATTAAAGAAAATCATGCTGTGTTTAAGGATTAAACTAGAGTATAAAGATAAGAGAATTCATAATATGATCCGGATTCTAATTCCAAATGACACTGACATTCCACTGATTCAAAGGAGAGTAAGATGCCAAAACTGTTCAAAATTACAATGAATAAATCCCATTTTAAGAATAGACTTGAGCTTAATTGAACTCTCATTCTCATACAAATTCACATCCTAAGCCTGTATTATTTTGGTTGCTTGAGGACAAGCAATAATTCAAGTTTGGTGTTGTAATGCGTGAGCATCTTTCTTGTCTTTTCCTAGTGAATTTTCATTTAAATTGTTAAGTTTAATCAAGAATTAATTGTCTTTTAGCCACTATGGATGCTACTTTGAGTCTTGTGCAATTTTGTTTATTTTAGGTAGCATTCAGCTGGATTTGATGGAGTTTCTGCAGCACAAAAATTAAAGGAGATGACAGCGAGGAGCGACGCGTGCGCGTACCTGACGTATGCGCATGATTTGGAGCTTTCCATGGTGACACGTGCACGTTCCTGACGCGTATGCGTGAAAAGCAAAGTTGCACAACGACGCGTACGCATACCTGACGTGTACGCGTGACACGCAGAATAGACCATCGATGCGTACGCGTGACTGACGCGTACGCGTGATATGCACCCTGTGCAGAAAATGCAGAAAATGTTGGGGGCAATTCTGGGCCCCATTTTGGCACTCAAGTAAAGCGAAGCTCTCTGCTAAGTTAGGCGCTGATCCAGTGAAGCCAAGTGGTCCCCACGTTACAAGGTGTGGATTATTTAATTGATTCTGATTCAAATTTCAATTTGAAAATAGGAAAAGATATTATCTTAATTTTAGATATTAGATTTTAAAATTAATTAGGATTAGTTATAAAAAGGAGAAACTTTTCTTCTTTAGGGGGATTCCATAGGATTCCATTAGGGAATTCTATACCAATTAACATTCCGTACTTCAGAGTTTACTTGAATCCTAGTTTTCTTCTCTAAATCATGAGCAACTAAACCTCCATTGTTAAGGTTAGGAGCTCTGTCTATTGTATGGATTGACATTATTATTTTTCTATTTTAATTCATGTTCGATTTATATTTCAAGAATTGTTTTCGTTCTTTATTTTATGAATTTGGGTGGAACGGAAGTATGACCCATGTTCTAATTGAGTTCTTGTATAACTTGGAAAAGCTCTTTATTTGAACAACAGCTTGAAAATATATTCTCCTAAATTTCTAATTGTTTGTATTTAATGGGATATGTGACATATAATCCCCTTATATCTGAATAATGAGGATTCTTGTGGCATATAAACTGGAATTTGATCATCACCCTTTAATTGGAATTAATTGACCAAGGAATTGGCAGTTAATGAATTCTAGAGGAGACTAAGAAGGTCTAAGAAATTAGGGTCTAGTCACATATAGTTTTTCATGAATTAAATCTTGCATGATTAAAATAAATTAATAAGAAAAGTCAATCCAGAAAATAGGTATTTCTGAAACCTTAACTGTTTTCTCCCATATTTTATTCCAAACTTATTCACCTGCTGTATTCAAACTCTAAATTTACTATTTCATGCTCTTTGAAACATTCAACACTATTTTCTACTTGCCTAACTAAGTAGTTTAACCAACCATTGTTGCGTAGTCCATCAATCCTCGTGGGATCGACCCTCACTCACCGGAGATATTACTTGGTACGACACGGTGCACTTGCCGGTTAGTTTGTGGGTTATAAATCCCGCACCAGTAGCAACTAGCAAACACTTGTAAATCATTTTAATTAATGATATATTCTCTTTTGCTAAAAGTTTCTTTTCATTACCGACCTCTTAAAGTAGGCCAGATAGAGCAACGAACACTGTCATACACGCAAGCTACCTCCAAAACATCTCAGACAAAACGAGTTGTGTGATCTATGAGCACTACAAGAGATGTATTGAATACCATCAGATTTACCGTTGGATTTAGCATCATACATTAGCGTCAGCTTTATCGACGGTTTTATGGACGATTTTGGTCTAGAATTTGTTTGGTCAAATCAGTACCGGCGGATTTCTATTTTTGACGGTAAATTTGTGTTTTAATTTCGAATTGATGCCATTTCTGTGAAATTGAGATTTAAAGTTTAAATCATGTTACTGTAAAATTGGGTTTAGGATTTCGAATTGATTACTGTGAAATTGGGTTTAGGGTTTTGATTTTGCTGTGAAATTATTTTAATATATGTTTAATTTCAAATTGATGAAATTTCTGTGAAATTGGGATTTAGAGTTTAAATTATGTTATTGTGAAATTGGGTTTAAGATTCGAATAGATGAAATTTTGTTGCTTTATTATCTTTCTTGTGTTCTAACTTTCATTCATCGTGTTGATGATTGAAGTGTTTATAATTAGTGCTTACTTTGTTCTTATTATTGTTGATAACATTGTTTCTACAATCTACTTAAAATGTAGCACTACTTTCATATAGATTTGGATATCATATGCTAATTTATGATTTAGGATTTAGAAATTAGTTATATGTTGATTTATGATTTAGGATTTGGTTATCAATTATTTGCTGAAATTTTTTAGCATAACACAAACAAAAATGTTGCCTTTTTAATGTATAAACAAGTTAATATATTCCACATGAAAAGTTGTGAATTTAATTGAGCTTTGACTGATGCTGTGGATTGAGGTTGGTTGGATTTTTAGGAACCGTAAAGGTGAATATATGTCTAATTTTAGGGAAATTTATATCAAATTTTTTTGAAATAATATAAATGTTGAAGGATTTGTGTTGTATATATGCTGATTAGTGCTAATAATATATTCTCTTTGCAGACTTGACGACAGGTAGTAGAGGTAAAACGAGTGGATTTCGTGGTCGTGGTAGAGGGAGGGTTTCCATCGGATCCCCAAGGACTTCTCGGTCATTGCCTTCTACCCCGACTACCCCATCGGCCCCTGGGACATCGCAGGTGAATCCAGTGGACCAGTAGTCATCATGGTCCCAAACCCGAACTACGTACCTCCTTCTGCTATGCCCCTCCGATGTGTTCGCATCTTTTGTGTTTTCTCTTAGAATTCCATTCAATAAATTAAGAATTATTGCAAAACAAGTAATGGTTTCATGGTTAATTGAGCAATATTATGAGTTAGTGCGCATTCATGGATTTCAGGAGAATTTAGAAGAGAATTGGTGAAGATTAAAGAAAAAGGAGGGAAGGAATTACATGGAGCAAGAAAGAGCAAGAATAGAGAAGGAAAGAGAAAGCTTTCTGGACTAAACAAAGAGCTCACTGTGTTGAAAGTAAGCTTCACGTGCAACAGGGGAAAGCAACGTGCTACGCCATTAAATGATGCACTAGGCACTTCAACGTGCAACGTGAGAGCATTGGCGTGCAATGCCAAAACGGAAGTCGTGCATATGCATGACCCATGCGTATGCACAAGTGGAAAAATATGCTCAATCGTGCGTACACATGGGCCAAGTTTGTGTAGTACGTAGAAGAATAGACGTGAGACGTGAAGGCTTTTATGTGGGACATTGGCTATCGTGCATATGCATCACCCTTGCGTACGCATAACAAGAAGATTTTGACCAATCATGCATACGCATGAGGCATGCGTACGCACGATTACACTTTTATGTGGGACGTGATTTTTTCTACATACAATGCAATGGAGAAAACAGAGACAACAATTGAAGGAACTCAAAGCCATGTTCAACGTGGAATACTCCACGTACCGCGTGTGCAATCCAGAGAGCAAATTGAATGAAGAATGGACTTCACGTTCCACGCGAGACACTCCACGTACAATATGAACTATCCAGGGAGTAATTGGAATCAAGATTTAGCTTCCAGTGTGACGTGGGATTTGGGACATCTCCAAGGACCTCAATTTACCCACTAAGTCTTCAAAATTTTCAACGATTATCTGATTCACTCAAACATCAACTTAGGCCCACCAATCACTGTATTAATTGAGGAATTGCAAGATAAAAAGATTGAGAGCTTTATTGAAGGAAAACATTAATTAGTTAAATTTGATTTTATTTGAAATTTGATTCTGTTCTAGTTTGAATTTAAACTTCTTTTAGGGTTAGTATTTAAGAGGAGAAGTTGGAAACTTTGTAGGATCTTCTCTTCCTCTTCGGACTTTTACCTTTGATAATTCTAGGATTTCTCTGAAGAACATAAGTGGTGCACGAAACTAGCTCCGCACATTTTGTACAGATAGACCGGCAAGTATACCGAGTCGTCCAAGTAATACCTCAGGTGAGTGAGGATCAATCCCACGGATATTGTTGGTTTAAGCAAGCAATGGTTACCTTGCATATCTTAGTTATGCGGATAGAAAATATAGTTGTCACGAGAAAACGCATAAAATAGATAAACAAATAAAACGTTACTAGATAGGTGTGAAATCAATGGTGTGAGAACGGTTGAGACTTCGGAGATGCTATGTCTTTCCAGATTAACTTTTCTTACTGCCTTCTTTAATAACTTTCTGATTCCTTCAATGGCAGCCGTAAGTGATTAACTCATGTCCTCTCATCAAGTTAACCTCCTCTACTGCAACAATCCACCATATTGCAAGTGACTCATTCCCTCTCATCAAGCCACCTCTAGGTTTCTCACTGTAGCAGAAGATGAAGCTCTAAGCAATCCACTCCCCTTCACGATCCTACTCAAGGTGCCACAGACAAGGCAGATCTTTTGGATTAGAAAGTGCTGCTTCTCTGACTCTAGCCTAAATACCACAGAGATCTCACTTACCCACGGTCAACGGAATTTTATGTCACGTATCCAAAGTTGCCCAGGTACTCTATTAGAATCCGCAATGCAATCTCTAGCTTTAGTTCAACGCTATCCGGGTCAAGACTTGCACAGAACCCATGTAGAACAAGGGTGATTGTCACGAGTCACCCTCAATTCATAAGATGAAGAATGAGGTTGCATAAGAGAATAGAATCAGACATATTGAAATAGAACAGTAATATTATTAATCCATGAAACTCTACAGAGCTCCTAACCTTAACCTTAGGAGGTTAGTGACTCATACTATACAGAAAATAATAGTGAAAGGTTCGAATGGGCAAAGAAATGTCGGAAAGATCCTAAACATGGTTGATTTTCTCCTATATATACTAATCTACTAACTAGTGCAAAAATCCACTTTTAAGGCCTACTTAGTGAGTGTTTGGGCTGAGCCAAGGGTGTCTCCATGTGCTAGGACTCCTTAGGGGCGTTGAACGCTGGCTTGGGACACCTTTTTGGGTGTAGGACGCCAGCTACCCCCTTTTGGGCGTTGGACGCCAGGAATGGGCTGGTAGTTGGTATTGAATGCCAGTTTTGGACCTTTATTTTCAAAGCAAAGTATAAACTATTATATATTTCTGGAAAGTCCTATATGTTAGCTTTCCATATCCATTGAGAACGCACCATTTGGATATCTGTAACTCTAGAAAAGCTCTTTTGAGTACATGGAGGTCAGATCCTGACAGCATCTGCAGTGCTTTCTCTGTCTCTGAATCAAACTTTTGCTCAAGCTCCTCAATTTCAACCAGAAAATACCTGAAATCACCATAAAAAACACAAACTCAAAGAAGAATCCAAAAATGTAAATTTTGCACTAAAACCTATGAAAATATAATAAAACTTAAACAAAACATAGTAAAAACTATATGAAAATGATGCCAAAAAGCGTATAAAATATCCACTCATCAATGAGCAACTAATTTCTTTTGTTAAGGTTAGACGTTCTGTTGATTCCATGGATTAATACACTAGATTCTTCTACCTTTGATTTATGCATTAATATCTTTTCAAGAAAAGGTTTTCATTCTTCATCCTAAAGGGTTTGAATGTGTTGGAAAATAATTCTTCTCTTACTTGAATTCCTTTAACTTCTTAAAAAAGTTGATTAATTGAATTAAGCTTGAAAACCAATTCTCACAACTCTTAAGTTTTAAAACTATACTTGATAAGTGACATTGAATCAATTAGGGGAGATTCTTATGAATTGTGTGGCTTATGAATTAGTGAACGTGCTTAACTCTTTTCTTGCATAATAGACTAAGGGATTAGCGATTAATTAGGTTAAAGAGAAATCAAATTACCAAGGCATTGGGGTTTAATTATTGATAATTTTCATGATTGTATCTTTGCATGATCAAGGTGAAAAGTAAAAAGTATTAATCCGGAAGTTTCAACATCTCTAAAACCTTATCTCTTTTAATTATATTCACTTCCAATCTCACTGTTTGCTTTTGTTACTTTACTGTTTATGTTAAAGCTTTCAAAAACCTGATTTTGATTGTCTGACTAGATTAATCGATTGACAATTACTTGCTTAATCCGTTAATCCTCGTGGGATCGACACTCACTCACCGTGAGTTTATTACTTGGTATGACCTGGTGCACTTATCGGTAGTACTGTGGTGTAAAATCTGCAGCACTCCCCGGTCCCCTACAGCTTCAGTAACAGAGCCCGCAGTGGGTGATTCCTCTAATACGTCCCAGCCAAATGCCCCTCCACCACCTTCCGTGATACAGATGAGGATTTGACCTAATGGTATGTAGGCATGAGTACATACTTATTTAATGTCTTTTATTTGCAATCTATTTTAAATTTTTTGTGTTTTATATATTTTTATGTGTTTGCTAATCTTAAGTTTTTTATTGATAAGTTTGCACCAAACAATAATGCATGTACACAGGAGATCTCTAATGTGATTAAGTCCATATACAACAACGCATGACCGAGCTATATGAAGATTCTTGATGAGATCAGAGAGCGATAGTTTCAAAAGTAGGCGGTAAGAACTCAATGTTGTTGAATTAATTGTATTTTAACTATTTTTTATTTCGAATAACTAATGTTGTCAAATTGCTTTGGTAGGAGAAATTTATCTGGGATAAGGAACATGATATCTTGATCAGGAAGATTTACGACTACTGGGTAGCTAAGCGACTTCAGCAGATGATGCAGGACGTTCATCAGGGGTCCGACCACCTCACGAGTTTGCTCCGTCTAGATCTTAAGAAGGAACTAGACAACCATTTTAGCACTGATGAGGGATTCAAGAATTGTTGTCTGATGAACAGAGCTGACATGGCTTTACCGTGGTCGTCGAAGTATACTGTTGGGTCGGCGACTTTCATAAAGACAAAGAGCAGGCTAGCATGTAGTTTATTTTCTAATCTTTGTTAATTATTACTTGAATTAATTATTACTTGATTTATTTTATTCGTTAGTATCAATATGTGTTGTCTAAGTTGTAGGATTGTGAGGCGATATTGGTGGAGATCTTCAAGTACACCCATACGTTGAAGGCCATCAAGGAGAGATTTACTGATGAGTTTCAATTAATTCTAACTTTAAAATTTATTCGGTTAAAATTCAATTAGCTATCATCCTAATCATAACATGTGTTATACAGGAGGACTACATATAGAGATTAGAGGCCGTGACCCAGCAATCTCAACTGCCTAGTGGGGACGACTTCACCAGCTCTGATGCCTCGGTGGTAGATCCTGATAGGGTTTGGCATGAGACCTCCTCTGAGCCCTACAAGAATCGTGTCTTCGAGTTGGATTCAATCTTTGCTAGTTTCCTCCGCACCTCCACATTGGTGGCTTCATCTGTCTCTGCCTCTGTCACTAGCCCTATCGATCCCAAGAAAGTTGTCGACCTGAGGGAGGAGGTGTAGAAGCTCACACTGGAGCTTCACCAATAAACTTAGTAGTCTGAGCAGAAGTACAGCGACATTCTTACACGCGTGGGAGGAGCTATTATCATCAGCTCAGATTAGAGTAGATGGAGGTGTACAATGAGCAGATGCGCGCTGGAGGCAGCGACATTGTTGATGGAGCACCAACATTAGCACCCACTCCACCACCTCAGCAGGGGGAAGACAACGACGACGATGATTACTGGGATCCGTAGAGTTTTGGGATTTAATTTATTTCATGTCTATTTCATTGTATTCTACTTCTTCGACTTTTTATTATATTTAGACCATTGATAGTTAATAAAATCATTAGTTAATTTCTGGTAATTTTGAATTTTTTTCCTAATTTTATAAACAAAAATTTTCATTTGACTACTAATAGTAGGCTGATTATGAAAAAATATCTACTGTAAGATTTATCGGCAAAAAACTCTGACGGTAATTGGGTACCACAAAACATAATATGACGCCAAAGTAACCGACGGACTAATCCGAGGGTAATCATCAACTTGCTCTCATCATATTAATTGAAAAACCGATGCAAAATCTATCGATATTTAGCGTCGGACGAAATAATTCGTCGATGAAAATTTTCAATGCCATTTATACCGTCAAATTTAATCCGACGGTACTCAGCGCATTTCTTATAGTGGAGAATAACTACATTATAAAATTTGTTATTGTAAAAATCAAAATAATAATAAGTAAAGAGCATTCTCCCTACATTTATGCATCAATTTAAGGTCGGTAAAGCGCAAAAATTATAACCGACCTTTTATGGTTGGCACGATAAAGAGATAAAGTACAAATTGGTGTAAGAGTTATAAAAGCATCAACCAACCTCTAAAATAATTTAAAAAAATGATTTGTAGAGACATTAAAATGTATCGCAAAATAACTTGGTATTTTTAAACTTGTAAAAGTAAACACAAACACTACATTGCTTATTTTGAAAATGATGCAAAAAATAAAATAATAAGCAATATAAAAAAAACAAAGTAAAACTTAGAAAGCCCAAGAAAGGACTAAAGCTATCCAAAAAATTACAAGTAAATTATTTATCAAGCCTACAAACTCGGGCACTACACTTGCACATATGACAAAATAAAAGAAACATCAAGGAGCGGGGGCAAACTGAACAGCGCCCGTGAGGGCCTCTAACTTGGGATTGGGGACCTCGACCTCAGAAGTGAGAGGAGTAACCTCAGACTCCAAAACGGTAGAAGAGGTCCCCAACCCAGCCACAGAAATCTCTGCCTTGGAAGGAGAAGAAGTCGGCATGTCAGGGAAGGCAAGGGTGTCTTCAAGCTCTTAAAAGGTATGAGCATCTCGTCATCCTCAGGAATATCCATAATCTGGTTGTCAACGACATTCTTATTCGGATGCACCATAGAGAGGTCAAGCTCAGGAACCATTACTTAAACTTGAGCCTTCCAAAAAAATTGGCAATTTTCGCATTGCGAGAAGAGAATGCAAGACAAATTATTTAAAGACCTGCTTAACTTTAATTATTTTTCCCATGTCTTAGTTCTTTTAAATTTTGGAAATTCATTATATGTATTATTTAGTATAATCTTTCACAAATGGATTCGAGTAGAGTTTTTCTTTATTCTTATCACAATCAACAATCATAAGTATTTGTTTGGAATACATTAGAATCTATTTGAACTATGTAATAAGAATAATATATTCTTATATATGCTAATAATAATAATAATAATAATAATAATAATAATAATATATTCTAATTAGAATTTTTTCCGTCTTGTTTTTAGTTGATATGGAGTCATTGACACATATTTAAGTAATCTAATAAGATTAATAAGATACATCAAGAGAGGTCGGGATAGCTTAGCGGGTAGAGCAGAAGACTAAAAATCCTTGCATCACCAATTCAAATCTAGTTCCTGCCACATGATGAATTTGTATGAAGATCTTTTATCCAAAATCTATATTCATTAAAGCAAAATAGGAATATGAATGTGGATAATAGATATGTATTCTTTTTTATCAGATGTTGATACATATTAATTTATCCTTCTAAGTATTTGGAGATGTCCAATCCCTTAGTCAAAGCATCCTCTAGTTCTTCATACTTTTGCTTGAATTCCTCGAGGTCCTTGGCCAGGGACATATTCTCCTGGTAAAGTCAAACGTTCTTCGTCGTATCTTGCTTCCTCTCTGCGATAGCCTTGGTGTACTCCTGATAAACCATTATTTTATGGTTTATCTTGTGCTTAATTGAGTGGATTTTATCAATCTTTCATACACTTATTCATATGATTTGCATGGTTTTACATTCTCCTTCCTGATTTTGTGCTATGATTGAAAACATGCTTCTTTGGCCTTATATTTGCTAATATTAATCCTCTCTTATTATCATTAGATGCCTTGATATGTGTGTTAAGTGATTTCAGAGATTACAGTGCAGGAATGGCTCAGAGGATGGAAAGGAAGCATGCAAAAGTGGAAGGAATACAAGAAGTTGAAGGAACTACAAAGCTGTCAGCCTAACCCTCTCGCACTAAAACAATCATAACTCGAGCTACAGAGGTCCAAATGATGCGGTTTCAGTTGCGTTGAAAAGATAACGTCGATTTAATATATAATTCGTCATAGTGGCTGTACAGATAGGCGATGCGAACACGTGCTCCACGCCGACGTGTCGCATCTGCGAATCTCATTCCACGCAAACACGTGGATGACGCCTCCGCGTCACTTGGCCGCGACCTATACGGACCAGAAAGCACTGGGAGTGACTTCTGGGCTGTTTTTGACCCAGTTCTCGGCCCAAAAAACATAGATTAGAAGCTATGAAGTGGGGGAATGCATCCATTCATCATCATTCATTTATAACACACTTTTCATAATTTTAGATGTAGTTTTTAGGGAGAGATGTTATCTCCTCTCTCTTAGGATTTAGGATTAGGGTTTTTAGAAATTAGGATTTATTTCTTCTTCATCACAGGTTTAATATTCCTTTTACTTTATATCTCTCTTCTACTTTTAGATACTCTAATGCTTTCATTTGTATCTGATTTGTGTTGCCCAATTGGCTTATGAACTTTTCATGTTAGGATTGATTTTCTTATTTAATACACATTATTGAGGTGTTTTCAGATATATGATTTTAATTTAGCTTTCTACATTCTTGGCTTTAATTGATTAATTGGTAAATCTTGAGTTGTCAAACTCATTGTCGACTGAAAATTGGAATTCTTCAAGAAATAACTCGAGTTCCAATAACTCTAGCCTTTTCCAAGGAAAGACTAGAACCTGAGGAACCAAACTTATTCCATCCACTTGACTTACCTTCATAGTTAGAGGTTAACTTGGTGGGAGAAAAATACAATTCTCATCGCAATTGATAAGGATACTGGGATAGGACTTCCAATTTTCATACATTGCCAAGAGTTTTATTAGTTATTAATTTATTAATTCTTACAATCCATTTCTCTTGCTTAAAACCTCTTTCAGACCCAAACACTGTTTTTCCATAACCAATAATAAATCATACTTCCTTGCAATTTCTTGAGAAGACGACCCGAGGTTTGAATACTTCGGTTTATAAATTTATTGGGTTTTGTTACTTGTGACAACCAAAACGTTTGTACGAAGAAATTTTCTGTTGGTTTAGAATCTATACTCACAACGCGACTATATTTTATAAAATTCTTTACTAGCAAAAATCCTAACGTCAACTCCTCATCCGCCGACTTAACCATCTCCCTTTGTTAGGCGGTGTCCAACTTCACGGCTACCTCCTTGGCTTCCCACAAAATCTTGGCCTTCTTCAGTTCCTCCACCTCTTTCCTAAGCTTGAAGGCCTCCGACTTAAGTGCATTGGGAGGTGCCTCCTTCATCACAGCTGTACATACCGTGGCATCCAAATTTCCCCTTTTCACCAGCATTTCAATATTATTTAGCATAATGAGATCATCTATAGTAATACTATTGCCAGGGAGGATGCACTCCTCAAAAAAACCAAGTGCATTAAAACCCGGGTCTAAGACACTCCCGAACTGATTGGATGAGACCTTTGATAAACCACTATTTTATGGTTTATATTGTGTTTAATTGAGTGGTTTTATCAAGCTTTTCACCCATTTATTCATATGATTTACATGATTTTACAATTCCTTCCTAGTTTAGTTCTATGATTGAAAACATGCTTCTTTGGTCTTAATTTAGCTAATCTTAATCCTCTCTTATTACCATTCGATGCCTTGATCTGTTTGTTAAGTGTTTCAGGCTTCATAGTGCAGGAATGGCTTAGAGAATAAAGAGCAAGCGTGCAAAAATAGAAGGAACACAAGGAATTGAGGAGATGACCAGCGAGAAGTCACGCGGTCGCATGGCTCACGCGACCGTGCGAAAAGGAAGAAATCAGAGTGACGCGTTCGCGTGCCTGACGCGACCACGCGGATTGGAAGCTGCACGAACGACGCGAATGCATGGACGACGTGCACGCATGGTACGAAAAACGCTGAGTGACGCGATCGCGTGGACGACGCGGCCGCGTGACGTGTGCGATCTGCAGAATTACAAAAGTCGCTGGCAGAGATTCTGGGCTGCATTTCAACCCAGTTTTCGGCCCAGAAACACAGATTAAAATCAGGGAACATGCAGAGACTCAGGACATGACTTCAGATTCAATCATTACTCACAATTTTAAGTTTTAGATGTAGTTTTTAGAGAGGGAGGTTCTCTCCTCTCTCTTAGGATTTAGGATTAGGATTTCTATTAGGATTAGGATTGTTTCTTCGTACCAGGTTCAATAATTTATGTTTCTCTTCTATTTTTGTTCACTCTGAAGCTTTTATTTGTACTTGATTTATGTTGCCCAATTGGCTTATGAACTTTTTCATGTTAGAATTGACATCTCCATTCAATTTAATTTGAGGTATTCCAGTTATTTATGATTTTAATTTAGCTTTCTATATTCTTAGTTTTGGTTAGGTAATTGGTAACTCTTGAGTTGTCAAATTCAGCAGTGATTAAAATTGGCAGATTCTAATTGATCTAGATCGCTCTAAAGCTAGTCTTTCCATAAGGATTGACTAGGACTTGAGGATCAAGCTAATTAGTCCACTTGACTTTCCCTTGTTTAATAAAGGATAACTAAGTGGAATTAAAACCCAATTCTCATCACACCTGATAAGGATAACTAGGATAGAAATTCCGATTCTAATACCTTGCCAAGAGTTTATTTTATCATTACTATTTTATTTTTCTTATCATTTAACATACTTGTTTCTTACTTTCAAAACCCCCAATTTATAAGACTCATAACCAATAATAAGAACATACCTCCCTGCAATTCCTTGAGAAGACGACCCAAGGTTTAAATACTTCGGTTATCAATTTTATCAGGGGTTTGTTACTTGTGACAACCAAAACGTTTGTAAGAAAGGACTTTTGTTGGTTTAGAAGCTATACTTGCAACGGAAATTTATTCTGAATTCTAGACCACGCAAAAGTTCTCTCTTCAACCTTCCTCTTCCATTGCGACCTTGAGGGAGAATTTGAAAATGGAGTAACTGGTGGAAACTGAGTAAATGACACCCGAGGCGAACGGGTAGGAGAAGCTTCCGAGGTCGGATCAACAGAAGCAAAAGAGGTCAAGTCGACAGTAGGGATAGGGCCGACTTCTCATACTCGAGCTAGGCTACTTGTCGGATAACAATGTTCTTCTCGCCTGCCTCATCTTCTTGTAATGATCAGAGTAGTTTACCATTTTCTCTAAAAATGAAAGAAGAAGTCAACAGCATAAAAAATTATATCAAGAAAGCTATCTACAAAAGCAAAAACTACCTAGCTCAGTTCAAACATAGCTCGGCTTCGCTACTAAAAATCTCTGTTGAAAAAATTTGGCCATCGACTCCAACACTATTCTTGGAAGAGACTACAATCAGTTGTTCTTCCTTATTTAGGTTCTCGAGGTCATGCTTCACTACCACTGACTCTTGTTCCCAATATAAGTAAAACATGTATTGCAACTTCTCTTTTATCCAAAAAGGCTGGATACCTTCAACGAGACGGACATTAAAGTAATAGTTATAAAAAATATGGAAAATGGCGTGTGCAACGACTTTGATAGTAACAATTACTCACAAGCAACCTCGAACAGGGGCAATCGCCAAAGGGAGAAGAAATTCGAAGAAATTGAAGCTCTGGAGGCGAAAAGGAGGAAAACGGTTTTGCAGAAAAAGAAAGGAAAGAAGGTGGTTTTTGAAGAGCAAAGAAAACTTTTTGTAAAATGAAGAAACAAAGAAGAAGAAGAAGAAGAAGAGAAGAGTTGTGTTTATATAGTGGTACGGGCAAAACAATAAAGTCACCCCACTTTAAATGATGGAACACAGTTACTGAAAAAGCGCATGAACAATTATGGAGCGAAGAACATTACAAAAATGTTACAAATACTTAGATCACATCGATTTTCTTACCTCTACAAATACAAATCATGTCGATATCCCTAACTTGTTCCCTCAAATCACATCAAGAATCTGACGCGAACGACCTACTCAAGCAATAATGGCAAGATTTAAAAAGCGACTCGGTAGAATGCTCATCAAGCCCAACTTATAAAGAACTTGGCCTCGAGTAAGGGTACTGTTCATATCTTGGTCCACAACTCATCTAGGCCTAAAAGCAGATAAAACCCAACTCGTAGAGTCCAAACACACACTACCGATGCACCCGACCTCATAAGTCTGACCTAGTACCCAGAGCCTAACTACTCATACAAACACGCTCATATATTCAAATACGAAATCTCAACAACCTCTAGATAAAAAAGGAGAATAACCACCCATCAAGATAAGTGGATAAGTTATAGAAAAATAACTTATTCTTCTACTATATAAATACCCCTTCAAACTTAGATATGATTCAACACTAATCTGCACAAAACTTGTCTAAAACTTTTACTAAATTAAGTATCAGAGTTTCTTGTAGGTATCATCCCCAATCTCTTCAAAAAATTTGGAGGACTTCACTATTTCAGAGGGGACAAAGGAATATCTCACTCACAAAGAACTTGAACCTTATGCTCAAGTCCAAATCACACCAATTTTAAATCATCTTCGAATCAGTATGGATAAAAAATTAGCCACCAAATTAATTATTTATATAAAATATATGTTATAATAAAAAATATAAATTAAAATATGTCCACCAATATAATACATGTAAATATATACTCATTCCGTTTCAAATTTGTGGTCTCTTTTTAGTTGTACATAATTATTAAGACCATTATTAATTTTTTTTGAAAATATAAACAATTAAAAAAACTAAAATATTATTAATTAATACTATTTCTCTGTCTATTTCTTAGTTTTTTAACTTTCTTTTTATTAAATAATAGAAAGCATAATAGATAAAAATTAATTAATAATTTTTTGAAATTAGAAACTGACACTTAATTTGCAACAAAAATAAAAGTAAAAAGAATACTCAATATGAAACTGAGGGAATGTTAGCTAGTGTTTATATAGTTTTAACATGTATTATTTAATATGATGGTTGATTTTAAGGTAGCAAATGTTCAAAGAAATTGTAATTAAGCACGTATCAGATTGGTGCCTAACAAGTAACAACAATATATACAAGTATACAACACAACTAATAATAAGGATGCGCATCATTATATTCTCCTTGGCATGAGGAGAAATTCAAGATTGCATAGTGCAATATAAATGCTTGCAGTCTTGAACTGCATTCCACTCAAATAATTCATTAATTGCTAGTTAGGCGGGCTTTTAGGCGCAAACAAAAATCTAGTCCGGAAGATGAGTTATGTGTCATCATAATAATGTGGTTCCACCGACACGGCCAACCACTGTAGCAAAGTGGGACATTTAATTATGTGAACACACATGTTTCAGTACACAGCAGGGAGCAATATTAGCAATTTTCTTGCCACTCATTTTTGCTTTTACAGATGCTGATGAAAGGCACGCAAATTAACATGGGAAAAACAATAGTAGAGTGAAAACGAACATATATATTCAATGGAAATCTTATAAACACGTAAGCTTGATTGGAGTGTTACGTTACATGCATATGCCATACAACTGGTGGCACAATTTGTGTGTGGGCCAAAAAAAAAAAAACGTATGTTTGTGGTAGTTAATCCGAAATATCTATAATCTATGTTTTACTATATTATTACGTATAATGTCGATCTGTATCTTAATTACTAGAAGTTTGAATTACAATAATAATTAACACCTTTCTTGTTTATGTTTTGTTTAATGATTTATGCTTAATTAATCGTATCACCGCCGGGCTGGTAATTATTTAAGAATGTCCCAATCATAGCCAATCATTTGGTTACCTTTTGATTATTTGAGCAAACAAAAAGGTGACGGAGACTCTAGGGTCAGAAAAGTAGCGAAAAACGTAACCACCTTAAGACAGATTAAACTCCTTTTAATTAAAATTAAAGCCTGGGTCGTTCGTACTTTCTAGATGTATCAAATTAAATTAGCTCAACTTTTTATACATATGAAAGTAGTGGGAGTGAGCTGGCGTTTAAAAAGGTTTGAGCATTCCCCTGGCCTACTGGGTTGTGTATGTGGGGTTACGCACTTACGCGTTTATAACGAATCTGCTTTGTGCTTTGTCACGGTTTCGTTTGAACATACAACAAAAAAGTTGTTTATTCTAACGTGCCGACAAGTTCATGTATCTCTTAGGAAAACAAGTCATGTTGGTTTGCCAATTCCATTCCAATTATCCATTAATCTTCCTGTTGTTTTCTTTGTATAAAATTCCACAAGAGAGTGACTAGACCAAAAAAAAATTGCATTGATATCGCGAAGAGGTGGCTCTCATGTTCTGCTTATATATCATTCTGAGCTTCATTTGAAAAATATTAAATATCATAGACACTATTATATAACTCTCATGCTTGTCATGGGTGCTAATATCATTAAAAGTTAGATACATTGCATGTTAATTAAAGCCAACTTTTTACCTTTTAAGAATAATAAGAAAAATCAGTGCTAGTTATTTAATTCATTTATAATTTTACGTACATTGTTTAATAAAAATAAATTATTTCACAACCAGATTTTGGTCTGATGAGAAACTTGGGCTACAAAGTCTAGGTAGCTAACTTTCATGGAATGTCAATATCTGCACCTATTGACAAATTAAATAGGATACAGCGAATGAAGCGTTGGGGTTGAAAATTTGAAGAGCCAATCTATCTAATAATAATAATAATAATAATAATAATAATAATAATAATAATAATAATAATAATAATAATAATAATAATAATAATATTGGAAAATCCTTATTAGGTTGGAAAGGTCCTTTTAAAATTTATTTCTCCATCAGGAGAAAAAGGTTGTCTAACATGCAAGGCATTCATAACCACAAGAGAAATTAATAACTACACGTGTCACAATCACTGCAAATATGTAACAAAGGAATTATATTAAATTAATATGAAATATATCAGAACTCAGAGGACGTGCTGATAAGAATGTATAGGTCAAGCACGTAATGGTAATTTTTTTTTTTTATAGTTTTGTTAGGCAGATAATAATTGTTGTAAATAATATAAATGATAAGTTTTAAAATTGATCTAATAAAATAAAAAATATTTTATTCTTAAATTATTTTTTAAATTCTAATATTAGAATAATCATCAGCATATTTAATAAATTAAATATTCAGTCATTGTTAATTGTGTATGAGTAAATTGAATAAAAAAAATAATTTAATTAAAAATAATTAACATAATTATTTATATACCTATTATTTATTTTATTTAATATTTTTATTTTATTTTTTTTAGTATGTGTTTTGGTGTGGTGAATCTTGTGGAGTGTATAACTCGTTTTATTTAGGGTTGAGTTCTTTTTTGTTTTAGATAGATGAGAACAAGGTATATAAAAAATTTAACGCTCAAATAAATAAAAATAGGAGTTGATACCTATAAAAAAATTTTAGCGCTCAAATAAATAAAAATAAGAGAAAAATATGATATTTATTTAAAGTAAATTTCGTACTTCTTCTCTTATTAGATTTTTTTATAGAAAATTCTTTTTTATTAAATATAATTTCTGAAGTACTACTGTTGATCTATTTTTTTAGAAATTGAATTATGATGTTATTTTTTATTTTTTATTTATTTCGTGATTATTCCTTGTAACCTAATTTTCATAATTTTTTGGATTTGTAGATTAAATATTTAATTAACAATCATATATGCTTTTTGTTTGTAATGTTGTGCCAATTTATAAGGCTTTACCTAGTCTAAATATAAATAACGGATTAGTACGTAACAAAAATTATCAAATGAAAATTCACACCGTTGAATATTTAAATCGCTAGAATTGGAATGCCTTCATGATGAAATGGCTCTCTTATAAACCCTCACGATCAAATAAAAGTTTAGCTTGATGGTTTGTTTCAACTTTCAAGAGCCGTATTACTACACATCACACAGCTTCCTATATATACATACGCATCAATAACCGGCCGAAAGAACTAATAATAAAATTAAAATTTCAGAGTTCTTATATAATCAAATTGTTGTTTGGTATTGCCTTGACTTTTTTTAGAGTGATGGTACGAAACAGAATTTTATGTCATTCTCGACGTGCCTGCGCTACTTGAATATACAGTGTTGTTTGGTCAACGGCATTAATTAAACTGCCCTTAATAAAGAAAGAAACAAGTAAGGCGAGCAAAACAAACTCCTATGCTTTGCCTTATCTTGAGAGTTGAGATATAGCTAGCCAGGCAAAACGAAACAATTAATAAGATGGAAGAAATTTAATTTAGGATTTAATTAAACAAGTTTATTATACATACAAGTCTTTTTGACATATAAATGTATATAACTTAATTCAAACTCAACAAAAATAACTATAAGTTTAGATTGCATATAAATACGTGTTTTTTTAATTTTTGAATAGGACAAAAAAAGATGGTGATGATGATGAAAAAAAAGAAGAAGCGGTAAAAGATCAAAAGGAGAAGATGAAGAGTTTTGAATTATAAAGAATTTATTAGTATACATACACCGAAAATTCTTTAATAATACACATAAATATCTTAGTTTTATACCGAAATTTGTCACAAATACACAAAAATATTTTCTTTAATGCTGCATTTTTTTCTTTTTTTTTGTTTCTTTCTATCTTTTAGTTGAATGAATGTAGGTTTATCGTCTTTTAAATAATTTTGCAACATTATGTGTTTCTTCTTCTTCTTTGTTTGATTTTTTTGTTTTTATTATTGTTAAGAGAGTAAAAGAAGAGAAAACTTGAGAAGGTAACATAAGAAGGAAAAGATGAATAAGAAAAAAAAGAAAAAGATGGTGATGCTGATGAAAAAAAAAAAGAAGAAGCAACAATAGAAAATGAGTAGGAGAAAGATAGAGAGTTTTGAATTATGCAGAACTTATTAGTACAAAAACATCAAAAATTCTTAAGTAATAACATAAATATCTTTGGTTTATACCAAAATTTGCTGCAAATATACAAAAATATTTTCTTTAATGCAGAACTCTTATATTACATTCAATTCAAACCATCAACAATAAATAGTAATTTTCACAAACAAAAATAACATTATTCACCTATAAAATCATAAACTACTAACGAAAACATTAACTAAAATTGAACCACACCTCAACTACTTGATTAGATTCAAAACAATAATCCACTTCGTTCTGATTCAATTGACAATTTGAACTTGAATCATTTATTATCTTTAACAACGAGATAACTGTTCAAAACGTATTTCAGAGCTTGATTTTAAAAATGTAGAGAACGAAAGAAATTGCAAAAAATGAAAAAAGAGAACGCAGAAAATGAACAAAAAAACGCAGAGATAGAAGAGAACGTAGATCGAAAACGTTGAGAAAATTTGAAAACATGAATGAAATCTTTTCGAAAAAACAGTTATATATTCGCACGTTGATTGAAAAATTGGTTAAATAATGGCGCGTGAGGTGAATTAAGTTAAAGCGACTTGTACGATCTTGTATCGAAAAATGACTATGCGAAAAATCTTTGTTAACTAAACTGTACATTAAAAATACATTTTTAAAATATAATAATAAAAACTATTTTTTAATATTTTTATTATAAAATTTAATTAAAATATAAAAAATTAATTATAATAATAATTTTTATAAAATATTTTTTATAGTACGCTTAATCTATATTTTTATAGTACAAGTTAGTAAAATCTTTTAATTGAACTCTGAAGTAAAACAGAACTTTTTAAAATATATAAAAGTATAAAAGCATGAATGCAAACACAACTAAATTTGATCATGACATGAATATTGACAATACATTAGATTTGATTAAAAAAGATATAAAAATTAAGTGGCCTATGACAAGAGTAAGAAAAAGAAAAAACGAAAGAGATTTTACAATAAATTATTGCAACTATACTTAAAAGAAAAAGCTCAAAACAAGAGTAATTAGAATCCAAAATTATTCTTTGCATCATTAATCATGAAGATACATGAATAATAAAAAAGACACTTATAAAATTAACTGGCGGTGTAACTCTTTATTAATTTCTATGTTATTTTAAAACCTGAGATATTAAAAATTTATCACGTACTCAATATTTTAAATATTTTGTTTTACTAAAAAATATTAAGTATTTAGGTATATTTTCAATGTAGTAAAGTATTAAAGGTTTAGTAGAATATTTATTAAATTTTTTATTCACTAACCCCTTATCCATTAATCTTTAAATAGAAGTCTTTAATTTATGTAAAAATCAGATCATGAATATTATTTTGTGAGATTTATTTTTTATTGAATTTTTTCGAAAAATTTTTAAATTTATCGAGAGTATTCATCTCTGTGACATTTTTAAGCTTATCAATCTTTAATTGTGATATCTTATCATATCTAATTTATATCAATTTTTTAGATTCATTTATATTTTTGATTAAATAACTCCGCCGTTTTAAGTTATTTTAGGGTATTTCTTATAATTTAGAACGGTATTTTTTTTCTCGTTGTTGAATCATTGAATCCGAATTTAGTAGAATCAAATACATATTCATTTAATTTTCTGTAAGTTTTTGTAAAAATAATAATTAAAAATTATTAACATGATATATATTTATATTTAATTATTATTTTTATATAAAAAGTAGAAATTATTTTAATAAGCTTTCCCGTATGGGTCACAATTTTATTTTAAAGTTCTTTAAAAAAACATCGATCCACATAAAATTGGAATTAAATGATAAAAAAAATAGTAAAATAATAAAATAAAAAAATTATTTTTAAATTAAAATAATAAATTTATGTATGTAAAAATATGAATTTAATGATAATTAATTTTTTATTTATTATTTTATTAATTTAAAAAATATATTATATATTTATATAAAATATAGTTATTATTTATTAATTATATATTTAAATTATTTTTAATTAATAAAATAAAAAAATTTGTATTTAGTTATTAAAAACATATTATTATAAAATTAAAATTTTGTATTTAAATTAAATAATATAATAATTACAGAAATATATTTGATATAAGAAAATTATGGATGTACATAGCCATGACATATCCAAGTATAGAGAGAGAAAACACATTAAACTTACAAATCAGAGACTTTAATTTGTATTTGGGATAAATAACAAAAAAAAATTGAGTGCACTCGGAATAAGATACAATCAGGCAGTTGTGCATAAAGCAGGTAAATTATATTCGGGATATAAACAAGACTAGATTCAGATATTGTATTCGAGATACATGCATAAAGAATAAGGTTTTTTGTATTTTAGATAAGTACATTAAAAAAAAGTTTATATAAGTAATTTATTGGCTCAATCATTCATCACACTAAATCTATCTCAACTCCATTAATTCTTTTTTGTCTTGTTTTTCATACAAATGGCCAATAATTAATTTTTTTATGTGATAATTTATCTCAATAAAATTAGTAGAAACAGTAAAGAGAGAGTAATAGATTACTTCAAAATATAATTTAATTAAAATTTAATTATAACTAGTTAAATTAATTAATGCAAATTTTCATTATTCATTATACATAACAAAATATATTATTGACTTAAAACTAACCATAAAAATAATTCAACTATTTAATAATAAGCTAACATCATAAAATTTTAAGTTTAAAAATTATTTCATATACAATTAATCAACTTACTATTTTAAGATATCTTTTTTGGAGTGCATCCGCGGTATGAAATAATGTGCACGTTACTTATCTCGAATATTATGTAACGGAATGTCCATTTAATATATTTTTACCATAATACGGTGTCTATTTTTGTAATTTTATTACATTAAATATATTTTTGTAACTATTATATTAATTTAAATAAAAAAAATTCTATAAAACTGCTGTTTATTTTATGTAACGGAGTTGAATCAATTTTTTCACTTTTTGACCATGAAATACAAAGAAGGTAAGGAAAGGGAGGAATCGTGGCAGGTGGTTTGCTGACGTGGGACACAGCCATAAACCCCGAAATCAGCAAAAGCAAAAGCGTGTTAACAGTCACTACTCACTACGCAATTTAAGGTGGAAGCATGGAAGGGGTCTTTTTAGTCATTTAACGATGCGGACGCGGAGCACCATAACGAATCCCCAACGGCCTATGATCCTTCCGGACATGGGTCCCAACCCCAGAGATCACATTTGTCGTTTTCCATCTTGCATTGAACAGGTTTTTAATCGCCATGTTTGGTGGGTCCCAATCACAGAAGTGCACCACCACAGCATCCCATACAGATGCGCTACATGTTAGCTTCTGCCCCAATGTGAATAACTGAGCATGTTATCAAAGTCACAGGCTCACACGGCCAAGGATTGAGTCAATTTGACCCACTAAGGAACAAGGTAACGATCTTTTTACCTCCGAGGCTCTGACTTTTTCCAACATTATATGACATATATTTTTATTTCATTTTTTCTAGGGGTATGATATTGTGGGTTCGCTTTAGTATTTAGGATGTCCGGAGACTTATTCCTATGTAATTGTTTCTTTTGGACCTAGGCTCCAATGTTAATTAAATTAAAAAGAAAGGTTGTTTACAAACCTGAAAATTGCTACTATTTTTTAAATATAAATTTTTTATTCAATTTTTAAATATAATATAATATTATTTTAATTTTTTAATTAAATATATCTTACTTTTAAAAAATTATTATTATTTTTTATTTAATTTAAATATTCACTTTATATTTTTATGGTATTAAATTTCAAAAAATAAAAAAGTTTTTTTATTTTTTAATTTTTCTCTTTCTCATACACCAACATCACGCCACACTTATTGATCCGTTCTATTCTCTCTGTTCCTTCCAATCTCTTTTGTCTCTTTTTCTATCCATATTTTTGTGTGTCACTATTCTTTTTAATTTTTATCTTTTATAATAAAATATCTAAACTTGTTCTTATAATAATAATAATAATAATAATAATAATAATAATAATAATAATAATAATAATAATATTTTTGAGTTTTGAATGTATTCAAATTCATTTTGATATCCAAGTATAATTATTTTAGATATATCACAAAAATGTATTGTACTTTATTTATTTATAATAATTATGTGAATTTTAGATGTGTTCAAATATATTGTACCTAAGAATATTATTTTAAAGAATAAATAACTTTTTTAAGTATATTATTTTAAAAAATAAATAACTTTTTTTAGGATAAATTACTATAATAAACCAAGTATAACTCAAAATTATCCAGATCTCTCAAAACGAAAAAAATTATCTGAATGTTTCAAGTTGTATTTCTATATAAATCGAATTGATTAAATTCGATTTATGCAAATTGAAACTAAATTAAATCCATTATATTCGAATTACATGCAAATGAAAATCATGTATAAATCGAAACTAATGGCTTCGAATTCAATATAAGCACTAAATCGAAACAATAAGATTCGATTTAATAGTTTTTGTAAATCGAAACCCATAAATTCGATTTACAAGCAACATCTCCTCAAGTAATCCAAATATAATGGATTTGATTTATGCTCAATGTTATTATATATACAAATTGAATTTCATTCATTCAAACTACAAAACATACAAACCCCACACCCAACCTCACCACCCATATCCGAAATTTTCGAAAAGCCGCCCAAGAAAAATTGAAGTTGGACACATGGAAGACGATCCGAATCATCTATATTGGTTAGATGGAGTCGTGCGTATTGCTAGCACCATCCATCTCGAGGTTAGTAAAGAAATTTTCCTTTTTTAAACATAGATTAGTCATTCTAGTAATGTTAACATAAATTGTGGTAGTTAGTTAGAGTCTTTAATTAGGGATTAGGAAATTTTTTTTTAATATATAAGTGTATGTTAGAAGTAGTAAGCTATTAGGTGGTTAGATTTTGATAAGTTGAAGTGGTACCTAAGAAGGTTGTTTTGGAATGTAGGATATGTTAGATTTTGAACTTCTTAGTCTTATGTGCAATGAGACTTGGTTTATGAGTAGCGATAGCTATAAATTTCTTGAGTTCTTTGTAAAAAGTAATATAAATATTTTTTGTAATTGTGATTTTTTGAGATAGATACTTATGATTAGAATATGTTAGGATATGTTAGATTTTTTCAGTTTTTTAATCATTTTTGTATTCTCTGTGTAAATGTGTGGGACTAAATGCTTTGGGTTTTTTTTTAATGAAATTTGTTCATGAGTTATTCAAGGTTTTGTATTTGGTTCGATTACTAAAGTTTGGGCGATATTGTAAACAAGATTTCAAAGTTAGAGCATGCTATGTTTATTTATTTCAGATTTTCATGCACTGAAAATTGTATTGTGATGGTTGTGATAAGGAATTTTCCATCTTTGTGCAGTCCCATCGTTGCATCAACACCATGAGATGGCAACACTGTATTCTGTTGGATGATAGGATCGTTCTGTACTTGCAGATGGTTGGTTTATACCATCTTGCAAGATGAACGAGACATGGTTTCGACTGGATGAACCGTTGGTCAATGCATTCGTAAAAAGATGGCAGTCTGAGACGCACACTTTTCACATGCCGTTCGAGGAGTGCACGATCACGCTCTAGAATGTGGCATACCAGTTAGGACTCTTGATCAACGGTCAGTATGTCGGTGGATGTCTTACGCAATTTGCGCGACATATTGAGGGAGCCGGCCAGCGTGGGTATGGTTTGGGGAGCTGTTGGGTGTTTTGCCTCCTGCAAACTGCATCAACAAGTTCACGGTGAAGTGTACATGGTTTCAGGAGACATTTAGTAAGCTGCCGCATGGGGGCAGACGATGAGACAGTTAGGAGGTATGCCCATGCGTATATCATGATGCTCCTATCTACACAGTTGTTTGGGGTTAAGTCAGGTACCCGCCTCCACATTTGTTGGCTACCCTATGTTGCCAGGCTAGAGGACATGGGTTAGTATAGTTGGGGGTCTGCTGCACTGTCATGGCTATTCAGGTGCATGCCGTGTGGCGAACAAAAATGTCATCAAGTTGGCCGATCCACTGCAACTCCTCCAGTCGTGGATCTTTCGGAGATTTCCTGGTTTCTGGCTAGATGAATTTGATGTCTTCTATTGGCCATTGGCGTCCAGGTACTCTTCCTTTAACTATGCATCATCTTTCTAAAAATATGAGTGTTTACTTTATTGTTAATTAAATGTTGTGCATTTCAGATGATCAGATTATCAGCCCGCGTAGAGCGACAAGGGGGCCTCGTGTAGGGCATTGGAGGCTTATGATAGATTTACTCCAGTCCGGCGATGTGAGTATCTTTTGGTTTTAGTATGAACATAAATAAATTAGTATTTGCATATTTTACTATTTATGGTGACTAACGATATCTACTTATATGCACAGCTCTAGTGCATGCCGTATAACTTGCCGGATCTTTGGCATGAAGAATGTCAAACCAGTAGTGAAACTCGACCTCAATCTTGGCATAAGCAACATTCACTAACCACCTCGTGCATCCTTGCCCTTAAAACTAAGCACGAAATTGCAGCCACGTGTCAGATGCAAAAAGCCCTATATGCAGTAGGTGAAAGCCAGCCACCGTCAGGATCGGAGCTTCCAATGCATCTTTTATCCCATTGTGCCTATCTGATATGACAAGTATACCTAGCTGAGGGGTCACATGCTGTCGCAGGTGAGATAGAAAGAATGACCACGACTCTACATTCTCCCCCTCCACAAGTGCAAATGGAATACGAATGATGTTGGAGTTGTCGTCTTGTGAAATCGCGACCAACAGTGTACCGTTGTATTTCCTATACAGGTGGATACCGTCCACACTGACCAGTGGCTTGCAATGTCAAAACGCCTCAATACACGGTGAAAATGTCCAAAAAAGCCAATGGAAATAAGCTACAGAGTCATCCACTTGCCTACCAAACCGCACAGGACTAGTCTTTAACACCGCAACACTACCTGGCATCGTGATCTGAACACCCAATACCCATCATGGTAAGCCATTGTATGACTCCTCCCAATCTCCGTAAATCTGGGTCAATGCTTTTTGTTTAGCCATCCAAATCCTCCTGTAAGTCGGTCTGAACCTGAAATGTACCTCCGTGGTATTCTAGAGTACCTTGATCGAGACGGCAGCATCAGCTCTAATCATGGGCAGTATGAAAGCCGATATGACATGATAATCAAGCTTCTTGTGATCACTAGATATCGATGTGGCTAGACAAGTGTGAAGACCATTATATTGTTTTACCTCCCAAATACTCTGTGCTGGTGGAGGCTAACCCGAATGAGCCATGGGCACCCGCTGTCAAACTCCTTGCTCTTGCCATAGTACTTGTGATTATCGGATTCTAATACCTTGTACTCAACCCCAAGGTGAATGCTATAAGTCTTCACGATTAACACGACTTCTTCTTTATCTTGAAACTGCTAACCAACTTAAATTTCAAATACAACTCCTATATTTTGTGTCTCTCTAGCCCCGAACCCAACAAGTACTCCCGGATCCCCCTGAGGTGCCATTGCATCAAGTACAATGCTGAAAAGTGTGGGGGGAACTGATTAGTACCCGAACTAGATGCTCCCCCACCTACAGCTGGAGTCGGTCGTGGTGTGTCATCATCACTATCATCCGCTAATGTGGTAGGCTCCACTATCATCCCTATAACAGATTCTCTTTGATTTGAAATAGAGAAGAGCCTCGAAAAACTCATCTTTAGCGAACCACTTTGTAACCAAACATCTTCCCAGAATCGAGTCTTCCTCCCATCACCCACATCCATAGACAACCCAACAATCATCTTATCTTTGACATTTCAATCCTTGAACTAGAGCTGATAGATATCCTTCCATGGACCCCCTTTACTAGGCAATGTCTGAGCTGATAACATCACATTGGGGTTCATGTTATGATAAGAGCATACAACCTTCTTCCATAATGGACACTCCTCTTTTGAGAAATGCCACCACCACTTGAAAAGGAGAGCTGTGTTCCTATTCATAGCATCACCCACCCCAACCTACCCAACTTTTTAAGAGCCTGAACCACTTTCCACTTAACCATTGCCAGCCCATTCCTTCCTTCCTCCTTACTCCATAAGAATTTTCTCTGCAATGAAATCAAATTTTCTGCCACTGTCCTTGGCATCTTATATAGGCTCAAGTAGTACACCAACAAGCTATTCAACACAGATTTAATAAGGACTAACTTACCTGCTTTATTGAACACTTTTGCCTTCCACAAGCTAATCTTCTCCTCAACTTTATCAATAATCGGCTTCCAAGTATTGACCTGCCTTGGGTTCGCTCTTAGAGAAATGCCCAGATATCTGATTGGAAGGTTAGCCTCGTTACATCCCAATAAGTTGCACATGTTGCAAGTCCACGACTGTTCGCAATTGATTGGGATCAAAATAGACTTATCGAAGTTGATACGTAACCCCGACATCACCTCAAAACACCTTAGCAACCTGGCATAGTTTTTGATGGTCTCCTCCTCCGGTGGACAGAACAATATAGTGTCATTAGCAAATTGGAGACGTGACAATTCTATATTATTCTTGCCAACCAACAAAGGCGAAATACGTCTATTTCTGACTGCCTCTCCTATCATCCTATGCAAAAAATCAACAACAAGAATAAATAGAAATAAAGACAGTGGATCACCTTGTCTCAATCCCCTCTCCATCTTAAATGGTTTAGTTGGTGAGTCATTTATCAAAATCGACATAGAGGCTATACCAACACACTCCTTCACCTAACCTCTCCACGTCCAACCAAATCCCATCTTCTGTAACACAATATCCACGAAGCTCCATTTTATCCGATCTTACGCCTTCTGAAAGTCTAATTTAATGATCACCGCTTCCATCTTCCTCATCTTCAACCATTGCACTGTTTCGCATGCAATAAGTGCCCCCATCATGTATTTTTCGAACCTTCACAAATGCGCTCTGTGTCTCCCCTACTAGACCTAGCATCACTGATCTCATCCTTCGGACCATCACTTTAGAGATTACTTTAAATACGCAACCTACCATGCTAATCGGCCGGAGGTCTTTAATCTCCTTGGCTCCAGTAAACTTAGGTGCTAGGGCCACCCACGTAATATTTGAATCAGAAGGCAACCTTGATGATCGAAAAAATTCCAACACAGCTGACGTGAACTCTGCACCAATATCATCCCAACACTTTTTAATGAAATTCATGTTATACCCGTCACTTCCTGTCGCCATAGAAGACTCACAATCCCAAACCGCCTCTCTAACATCTTCCGTTGTTGGCATTCTCTCCAATGCTACAGACTCCTCTTCATCAATTTGATTTACCAAACCGTCCCTAAACCTCACAACCGGCAATCTCTTTTGTTGATACAAATCCTTATAAAACTCTCTGATTGCAATCTTGATCCGAGCATATTTTTTATCAACCTTCTATTAATTACCAATGCATCAATTCTGTTATTCCTCCGTGTTGCTGATGCTAAGTTATGGAAGTACCTAGTGTTTTTGTCTATATCCTTCGCAAGCCTGGATCGTGACATTTGCTTCCAGTGTACTTCTTTTCTCACATACCACTGCTTACAACAACTTACCAGAGCCTTCCTTCTAGTCTCCACTATACCATCATAAATGCCATTGCCAGCCATATCATCTATCTTCTTGATTTTCTCCTCAAATTGCTGGATTTTTTTGTCCACATCACCAAATTTGTCATTTTGCCATCTCCCTAAAAGCAACGTTAGGGCCTTCAGTTTCTCTATGAACTGCAGTTCGCCAAGATTCCTCCATTCTTCTCTAACTATTCTTAAAAAACCCTCATATGTAAACCAAGAGTCTAAGCTTTGAAAAGGTCGTGGTCCACCTCTAAATTTGGAGTCCTCAACTATAATTGGGCAGTGATCTGACAAACCTCTCGGTCCACCTTTTAATCGAATCTTTGAGAACTCCTCAATCCATTCTACACTTAATAGGACTCTATCAATACAACTGCAAGAGCGGCCTCTAAACCATGTAAATTTACGATTATTCAACGGCAAGTCCAGTAGCTGCATATCTTGGATCCAATCCTTAAAATCTTCTGCTGACGTTGTTAACCTGTCCTGACCTTTCCTCTCTTCAATCTGTATAACTTCATTAAAGTCTCCCATGTAACATATTGGAACTTGACATAATCCAGCTATAAAACTCAATTCCTCCCATACAGTAAGTTTCTCCACTCTAGTATGGGCACCATACACTAAAAAAAAAAAACACAATTGAACTCATTTTTTAACAGGACTCCTTCAACACATAACCATCTCTCCCCTTTGTAACAGTTATTCATTTTAAATAGCATGTCATTCCACATTAACAACAGATCACTGGACGTGCCATCAGAACCTACAAACTCCCAACCCACAACATCACTCCCCCAAATACGTACTATATCAAACTTAGTCATATCTTGCATCTTTGTTTCAACCAAACCTAGCATATTTAATTTTTACTTCTTTTTTAGTTCTTTCACCATACTCAATTTTTCAACACCCTGTAATTCCTTAACATTTCAAGAGCTAAAAATCATTTAAAACTTTATTACACACCTTTTTTAGCTTCTTGGGTCTGCATCTTCGTGCCTTTTCTTTTTGTTTCGCCAGCCTCCTTTTTTGAGCTAATGCTTCATTCTGTTCTTGAAGAATTGCCATGATATCGTCTTTTTCATTATATTGCAATGCTTCTGATTCGACAACCAACTCTCAGGTCCTCCTATTTTTAATCATTTGCTCCTCCCGTTCTAAGTTCTTTCCGTTATTTATTTGTATTTGTTGAAATAGAGTATTTGCATTTGTTGGACTTAATTTATTTAATTTTGTTTATTTTTTTATTTGAACTATGTTCTATATTATTATATTGAGGTATCTTTTTAAAATGTATTTTTTGAATTTTTTAAATCAGGTAAAAAATGTAGAAGATATTATATAATAAAAAGTCATTTAACAATATAAATTTATAAAAATTTAGTTAATATATATCATAAAGATAAATAATAAATTTATAATTAATAAAAAATTTTAAAAATTTTATTTAATAAATATAAAATAAATATATTAAAAATTTAAATTTTTATATTTTTAATATTTTTTTGAATTTTTAAATTTAACATGTGTTTTTAAGACACAAAATAAATATGTACATAAAAGATTAAGATTAAGTGTTAACACTTTCGAAAATTTAGTGGACAAAATAGATATGTCTGCACACTCTTTCTAATCCTTCTTATTCTATATTATATTAAGTGGGTACAGTAATTAATGAACAACTACTAATTTTCATCTAGGGGGAAAAAAGACCTACCACTAATTTTCAATAATGCAAAGTAATAATAATAAGAAAAATTTCCAGTTTCCACAGTCCACACTACTCCGGTAAGATCAACTACCCAACAAAACTTCTTTTATTTGACTCTATAATTAATAATTTGCGTTACTCGCCGGAATTGGGCATCGCCGCCTGCCGCTATTAAAGGAAATAGTTCCCACAATCGTGCTACTTCTACCACCTGTCCGATTATGTTAATTTTCTTTTAAAATTACAATTACATTCACAGATAGATTATCGTTGCTATTATTACGGTAATACAATTGAAATACACAATTAGTTGAAAATAGAATGTAATGTGTGTTATTGGTGGCTGGCTGGCTGGCTTATTGCGACTTTATTCCAAGAGTAGCAAGTAGGAACTCCAATGTAAATTGCAAGGAAGAAAAGAATAAAATCTTTTCTTATGGGAGGGTTTTGAGAAGCTACAGAATAAACAGGTCACAAAAGAAATCTATCAATCTTTCTTTCTTTTTTTTCGCCTTTTCTAAACAAAAACAACAAATGAATTAATTGATTAATTAATGATATAGTAATTGTAATAAGGAAATAAAATAAAAGGTGTGAGAGAATCTGGTGGGCTTTAAGCTGTGATATAGCTGTCTTTTTGAATGAATGAATTATTCAAGCCCACTCTGCGCCTCTTCCCTCTCTCTATATCGCTTCACGCAGCCATCATAAACTCACCACTTCTTACACTCACAACTTGAAAATCCCTAGAAACTAGAAAGCAAAAACCCTCACACTCTCCATAACGCAAAGCTGCTGCATTTTCCTCACTTATATTCAGATCTCAACTTGAAAAAGAAAAGGAAAAGGAAAATCAAAATCCCACCAAGTACAAAAGAGAAAAATAGAAAAGAAATTAACTTTTGTATATCAATGCGGCATATGATATGAAGAAGGAAAATCAAAACGTTTCCGTTGTAGCTGTCCTCACTGCATTGTTGTTTGCAGGCACATTGTCATCAGTGTGTGCCTCCCACTCCAAGCAAACAAGCTTCAGTGGCGAACTCAGCCATGTGGAAACCATGTACATCAAGCAGCGGCAGTTGCTCTACTACAGGGACGAGTTCGGTGACAGAGGAGAGAATGTCACCGTAGACCCTTCCCTGGTGTTTGAGAACCAGCGCATCAGAAACGCCTACATTGCATTGCAAGCATGGAAGCAAGCCATTGTTTCCGATCCTCTCAACTTCACAGCAAACTGGGTAGGATCTGATGTGTGCAGCTACACTGGGGTCTACTGTGCACCCGCACTGGACAACCCTAAGATCCGCACCGTTGCTGGCATTGATCTGAACCATGCGGATATTGCTGGCTACTTACCGGAAGAGCTTGGTCTCTTGGTGGATCTTGCCCTCTTCCACATTAACTCAAACAGGTTCTGTGGCACATTACCGCACCGCTTCGATAAGCTCAAGCTCTTGTTCGAATTGGATCTCAGTAACAACCGCTTCGCCGGCAAGTTCCCTGCTGTGGTACTGAGACTCCCAACCCTCAAGTTCTTGGATCTGAGGTTCAACGAGTTCGAAGGTGGGGTCCCCAGAGAGCTCTTTGACAAAGATCTTGACGCCATTTTCATCAATCACAACAGGTTCGTCTTTGAAATTCCTGATAACTTAGGAAACTCGCCGGTTTCCGTTATTGTGTTGGCCAACAACAGGTTCCATGGTTGCATCCCTGCAAGCATTGGGAACATGTCGAACCTCAACGAGATCATTCTCATGAACAATGAGCTCAGAGCGTGCTTGCCTTCCGAGATTGGCTTGTTGAAGAACCTCACAGTCTTTGATATCAGCTTCAACCAGCTCTTGGGACCATTGCCGGACGCCATTGGAGGAGCTGTGAGCTTGGAGCAGTTAGACGTAGCGCACAACTTGCTCTCTGGGAACATTCCGGCCAGTATTTGCATGCTGCCAAATCTTCAGAACTTCACTTATTCTTATAACTTCTTCACAGGGGAGCCGCCGGCGTGCCTGAGGCTGGCATCGTTTGATGACCGGACGAACTGCTTGCCGGGAAGGCCGTTGCAGAGATCCGCGGCCCAATGTAGGTCGTTCTTGTCTAAACCTGTGGACTGTAACTCGTTTGGATGCAAGCCATTTGTTCCTTCCCCTTCACGTCCTTCGCCTCCTTCACCTTCTTCACCTTCTTCACCTTCACCCTCACCCTCTTCACCGCCTTCTATTCCTTCACCTTCTCTGCCTTCTCCCTCTTCGCCACCGTCTCCCCCTTCGCCTTCTTCCCCCAATGCACCAGGACAAGGTCCTCCTCCATCAACTCCTACTCCAATACCTTCTCCACCTAGAAGCGAACCTTCCCCAATTTATAGACCACCCTCTCCTCCCTCCACACCACCCTCTTTCCCTCCTATAAATACCCCGCCATCACCACCCTCTTTCCCTCCTATTAATACCCCGCCATCACCACCATCAACATCTCCACCTTACACTCCACATTCTCCTCCTCCGCCACCGCCTCTTTACTCTCCTCCATCGCCCCCGCCATCACCAATCTATACACCACCTTCTCCCACGCAGCCAGCACCTCCATCTGAGCCTTCACCTACCCCAACCCCAACGCCACCATACTGTGTCCGGTCGCCACCGCCTCCACCTCCGCCGCCAAATTCTCCATCAATACCGGCTCCTGAATTATCCCCGCCCCCACCTTCGCCTTATCATTATACCTCGCCGCCACCTCCCACTCACTCACCTCCGCCACCCACATATAACCAATCACCGCCACCTCCACCACCCTGCATAGAACCTCCTCCACCGCCACCACCTTCTCCCACACCTTATCTCCCACCACCATCCCCATCACCTCCACCTCCACCGGTTCAACATAATTCCCCGCGACCACATCATCCACCGGTCCACTATAGTTCACCACCACCGCCACCGGCACAATATAGTTCACCACCACCGCCACCGGCACAATATAGTTCTCCACCACCCCCTGTCCATTACAGTTCACCACCACCACCAACCCCTGTTCATTATAGTTCTCCGCCGCCACCAGCATCATCACCACCCTGCGAAGAAACTCCACCATCCCCGACCCCTTCCCCACCACCATCCCCTGTATATGAAGGGCCATTGCCACCTGTCGTCGGAGTCCCATACTCATCGCCTCCACCACCACCTTTCTATTAATTCTTTTGAGATGTTTTCTCCTCTAACCTTTCAATCTCTCTCCAACACAATTCACACTTGTTTTTGCGGCCAATTCTTCTACTACACACGGCCCCTTCTTGTGCCTCCTCAATTAATCATGATCATGGTGGCGACTCTCGTCGCTTGTGGAGCAAAATTAAACATGCTAGATTATGACCACTTTGTGCAATGCAACATTTGTTCTTATTTGGATTTGTATCATTATGTGCTCAAAAGACATGAAAGTGAGAAGAGGTAGCCGTGTGTTTGCGGGTAAGAGGAGAAAGCTTCTCCATATTTTGATTTGAATTATTATGAATATTCCCAGTTGTGAAATAAAAAAATGCCAGAAAAAAAAAAAGAATAGGTTGCAGAGAAAATTGTATGTATAGCAATCAATCGGGGACCATAAGTTTCATGGCTGCAAAAACCATTGTAGCGTTAGCACTTCCTGCTACTTCCATTTCTACTTCCTGGAGTTTATTGTTATTATTATCTCTCTTATATCATAATTAATATTCTTATCATTTTTTTAAACTTCTATACAATTTATGTATTTTTGTTTCCTGAATTTAAGTTGTTCCTCTTATCAGCATTCTAATCTGTATCTGCTGTGAGATAATTGATTTCAAAGGTGTATCTTTCTGGACATCCCTGCAAGTGCAAGTGTTGGTTGTTTTTGCTTCTACTTTTAAGTCTTTGCGTGAAGTAATAATGAATGAGTTAATGAAACTAACATAAGTAGAAAGGAGTGTATAGTGATATTAATGTCTCCGATGGAGGCAACCACCAGATCCTACATGTCCTGATTGAGATCACGGTGGTGGGGCCTCAGTCACTGAAGTAACGTTAAGGAACACCAATTTTTTAATAAACTCTCTTCTGCTTCATTTGATTATTAAAGCCTAATATTGTTGAAGTTTACCCCTGCTGCCATCCATGTGCAAACCTTTGATTTGAATTTAAATCTGCACAAACATCAAACATGACACCCATTGGATTCTCGACAATAGTACTATTAAACTTGTGACTAGCCCAATCATGTGTAGTTGTGTACAAAGTTATGCATATCTATTATTATGCTTCTCTGTTTCATTTCACTTTTTTTTTAATTATTTTCTGTGTGGTATGTTAGATGAGGGGTCTCCAAGTTAAAAGTGTGTTACACTTACAAATTATCCAGTATGAAACTAAAATAGATCAAATTAGCCTTCTGCAATTGCCAAGCTAACCCAAAATGAATAAACGAATGAATGAATGAAGTTGCTATATATTTATTGTTGAGTGTTTGAAGTTGCAATATTATTTTATCTGCATATTTTCAGAGAAATGGAAAATTAACTGGACTCCATAGAGTGAAGTATTGAACATGGAGGGTAGGTGCTTTTATTAACTATCTAACTAGTTAATGCACGCCACCAAATATTAGGTGAAAAATTGCATCCCCTGCTGAAGGCAGTGTCGGTGTCGGTATAATTTATCTTTATCACAGCAAGTGATAATTGAAGTTCTATATATGTAATGTATTTTGCTGGACATAGCCTTCCAATAAATTCACCAATTTTGGTATTAGGGGGATAAAATAAGGTGAAAAATATTATACATGCCCATACACGTTCCACTTGTCCTTGCACGAAGGGAAAACTGGTAAATAATGCAATGCAAAGTAAAGAAAGCAAGACATGTTCCGCATCCTACACAGAAAGGACAGTGACCTTTTATGATAGGGACCCTCCTTAGATAATATAATGAATGAGCACTGACTTTTTAAATTAGTTCTTAATTTTTTTTTTAATTAAATTTGTTATTTAAAAATTTTTATTTATATTTTATTGATGATGTTAAAATTTACTAATATGACATATTAAGTGATATTTCAATACACATCAAAGAATTTTAATTAATTATTAACATAATAACTTTATAAAATTATATCAAATCAAAATCTAATTGAATAAAAAATTTAAGGTATTGAAATTTTTTAATTTAAAATTAATTTAATTTAATTTTATAAATTAATTATGTTAATAGTGAATTAAAATTCTTAAATATCTATTAGAGTATCAGTTAACCTGTCATATTAGTAATTTTTGATATTATTAATAAAGAAAGTGACAAAAAAAATTAATATGACTAATTTAAAATTTTTAAAGAATAAATATAATTAAAAAAATTAAAAATTAATTTAAAAATAAATAATTTTTTAAAAACTAATTTGAACGTTTATTTATAATATAATATTCACATGAAGGTTTTTCATTTCATATCTAATAATGACATGATATGAAAAATCGGTTCCGTTACGTTACCAACAGTATATCTGCCAATTTTTGCCAACTTTTATTTATAATTGTGTTTCATGGGAGTGTATTTGTGGATGTGTCTAATAAAAATGTCTTTTTTATAACTTTATTTAATAGAAGTGTCTTTATAGATATATTTTATGGATGTGTATCTTTATATATGTATTTAAAATATATTAATTATTAGACACATCTACGAACACACTTCCATAAAACACAAATATAAATAAGAGTTGGCAGAAGTTGGCAGATAATATGTTGTTACCCTATACTTTTCCATGAAAAATATTGATCGATGTTTGAAGAAGTTGGCTGATTTGTCCAATTACCTCATATCAGACATAACTACCATTCAATTAGGGCTCTGGGGACAGCCTGGGATTAGGTCAAGTTTATTTAATGGCGTATCAGATATGCAATGGAACCCCATCGTCACATTAAACAGAACTCCCATGCAAGTGCACATTTCAAGAAAGATGATGAAAATGCCATTATCAAATTAATGCGCTCGCTTGTTTTGAAACCTACGTGGAAAATGTGCTCCAGCTCGTTGGTTCTTGTCAATATCTGACTTTTAGACATGTCTAGTATGCTATCTTGTAACACTTAAGATAGTTTCTATTAAAGAATGACCATAAACATAGTTTAGTAAAACTATCAAGGATTTACATATTTTATGTTTTAAGAGCACATGTTAAATTTATAAATTAAATTTTTTATTAAAAGTATAAAAAATTTAAATTTTTAATATATTTATTTTATATTTACCAAATAAAAATATTTACAATTTTTATTAATAGTAAATTTATCATGTTAGTTAAACCCAATTATTAAATACAATATAAAAATGAGTTTAAATAATATGTGTTCTAAAAACATATGATAAACTTATTATTAATAAAATATTTTAAATTTTTATTTGATAATATAAAATAAATACATTTAAAAATTTAAACTTTTTTATATTTTTAATAATTTTTTAATTTATAATCTTAACATGTATTTTTAAAGTATAAAATAGATAAAATTTTATAAAAATTAATGATTTAATTTTATTAATTTAGTAATATTCTTGTATCGAGTTATAACTTATCTTTGATAAAGCTAAACGTGTTGCTCTTTCAATGGTGTGAAGTATACTTCGAAAAAGAGAATCCAAAAATGTAGCCATATGAGTATTTGCAAGAAGACATTTAAAAAGATTGGGATTCAGAAATTGAAGCGAAAGACTAAGATTAAATTAAGTTTATGTAAAAATATCTCTCTTTTAAATCGGAATGTTTTATTTTTAAGATTACTTCAATTAATTGTATTTTGAGAGTTATAATTACCGAATTAGGTAATAATGTACCAAAATAAAAAGCAAATGGCTCGTTATGCAAGGGAGGAAGTTTCAAATCTCAAGTTGTAAAATCTAGCTATTTCAATAATTTGAGAGGGATGTGGGAGACAATTCCAATTAAATCATGAGCGTGTTTGTTTAATCACATCCTGACTGCATTTAGAATAGAGATTAGAATGGAAAGATTGAGATTGAGAGACGAAACTAAATTAAATTTTTGTATTATGTTAGATGTAAAATATAGTGAATTGAGTTATTTTTTAATATTATATTTAATTTAAGATAAGGTGAAAATTTAATTGACTTCACGTGAAGTTGATAGTTGAGAGCCGTTAGATAAAAATTTAGTCAAATTTCAATTATCAACTTCATGTAAAGTCAACTGTATCTGAGTTTTCACCTTAAGATAAATATAGAGATTGAGGAGGTAGATTTACAATTTAAAAATTAAAATAAGAGTATTTTTAAAAAAAATTTATTAAAGTTTCAATTTCTATCCCTAATTCAGGCTCCTGCGTCTCTACTTACTAGAGGAGTTGAAAATATCAAAATTTTGTGTCTTAGAATTAAAATTTTAGTTTCAATCTCTAGCTACAGAACACAATATCGAGTCCTAATTTTTCTGTCTCAGTCCTAGTCTCTAAAAACAAATACTACCGCATTGTTCAAAGACGATAAGAATATCATGGTAGATAAAAGAAAGGCAAAATATGAAGGCACAAACGAGACATATATAGTTATTTTTCAACCTTTTTAGATAAATAAATTAAAAAAACTCTAATCTTACATGTTTTCTCTAAATCAAATTCGAATACATGAATTTTCTCCTTTACTATTTATATAAATTATTCCAGTCCAACTTAAGGTTAAAATATAAATCATCTTATCCTACGACCTTAAAACCTTATTTTGAATTAACAGTTAACCATGCCAACTTGCATAACTTTTCATTTACACATTAATCGTCTTACGCTATAAAAATTTATACTTTTAAAGTCAAAACACATAAGTCAGGGACGATTTACTCGTTTTTGATAAAGCTAAGAGGGTTGAGATGATTTACATGTTTAAAACTAAAGCTGAGAGCCTTGGAACGATTCATGTGTTCTCAGCTAAATTTGAGTGGACTGGAACGGTTAACGCTTACTCCCACTACAAGAAAAACGTCGAGTACCGTCGGATTTATTGGCGAAAAAATAAAAATAATCCGCCAATAATATATTTATCGTTAGGTTTTTTGTCGGAACAAATTACTATCGATTTTTTCAATCTGCCAGTAGTTATCGTCGGATTTTGTAACGGATTCTTTGCCTAAACCCTATTTAATTACTGGCGGAAACTTTTTGCTGGTAATTTTGGCGCTTCACTATTTTCTTTTCCGCTTAATTACCGTCGAGTTTATCTTCCGGTAAATCTGATGGTAAATTTATTTATTTTAAAAAAATATTTATGCACAATTAGTAGTCATTTTTTATTTAAATTTATTTTTTGCATAATTACTAGTCAACTTTTAAATAATAAGAACCAAATATGGTAAATTAAATATCAAGTGCACAAATAAAATGAAAAGTAAATTAAATAAAATACAATGAAACAATCTAAAACAAAACTCTAATCGCTAAAGATCCTGATCGTCATCGTCGTCATCCCCCTGCTGGTCTTGCTGAGGCGGCGGATTAGGCGGTGATGTCAGTTCCCCTCCAATAATGTTGTTGCCACTTGCGTACATCTAATCTTGGTACACCGCCATCTGTTGCTCCATCCATCGAAGCCATTCTAGCTCTCGCTATTGCCTCCACTCCAACTTGAGGGAATCTGTTTCTGACACGCGTGTGGGGATTCTCTAATACTTATCCTCAGACTGCTGCAACTGTTAACCCTGTTGGTGAAAACTCCGAGTGAGTTCCAGCACCTACTCCCTCAAATCAACACTGTCCTCAAGCATTGATAGGCCGATTGGTGGCAGAGGCGGGTAAAGGTCTTAATGAAGAGGTACGGAGGTTGTCAGTGAAGAACGATTTTAGCCCATAGACGCGATTTTTGTACAGCTCAAATGTGGTCTCGCATCAAACTGTGTCAGGATCGACTTCTGATACAGCAAAGTTATTGTTGGTCTCTTGTATGTTGAGATTGCTGGGTTACGGCCTCCAATCTCTACATGTTAGACTCCTCTGTAACACATGTTACGATTAGAATTGTAGTTAATTGAAGACTTTATATCACATGATGTTTATTCACATAATGATTTGCAAACTGCTGATAAGCAAATCTCTCCTTGTTCTCCTTCAGAGTTTGGGTATACTTGAAGCTCTCGCATCACGATCCAATGACTTAGACTATATGTGTTGAAACAATATGTTAAATAAAATAATAATCACATTATATTTCAAAGACAAAACGAACTTAATAACAAAATGAAACAAGTTACATACCAGCATGGTCTTTGTCTCCATGAAATTTGCTGACCTACTAATATTCTTCGATGACCTGACTGACGCCCTGTTAGCTCTATTCATGAAATGGCGTCACCTGAACTCCTCATCAGTCTCCCAATGGGCCTACAGTGCCTTTCTGATGTTTGATCAGAACCAAATAGTGAGGTGGTTGTGCCTCTCACGTACATCCTCTTTCAGCTGCTAAAGCCACCTAGACCTAGCCACCCGATAGTCAAAGATCTTCCTGATCATGTCATCAAAATTAAATACATAAGTAAACAAAATAGAAGATATAAACTAAAGTTTGAAGATGTTGAGTTTTTACCGTCCACTTCTGAAACCATCACTCTCTGGTCTCAGCAGGGATCTTCTTGTAGCTCGGCCATGAGTGGTCGTACATTAGCTTGATAACATTAGTACACTCCTCTATGTATGCATTGTTATTTGACGCAAACTAATCATTGAAAAACTTAAGATTAGTAGTTTACTAAAAAATTATTTGAAATAAACTATAAACTTATTATACTTAAATTTTTTAGAAATTTCGGAAGAGTTTCATCTATAACTAGAAGGCGTCAAAAATTCTATCCATCAATAATTTACTTAAATAATTCACAAAAAAATTAATATGAAATTATATGACTTAAACAATTCTGATCTTGGCACACCGTCATCTGTTGCTCCATCTATTGAAGTCGCTCTAGCTTCCTCCTCCACTCCAGCCTGAGAGATCTATTTTTAAGATGCATGTAAGAATCTCCTGATACTTCTTCTCAGACTACGACAGCTGATAAGTTCTAGCACCTGCTCTCTTAAATCGACGTCGTCCTTGGAATCGACAGGCAGGCTGGCGGTAGAGGCAGATAAATGTCTCACTGTAGAGATGTGGAAGTTGTCTCAGTGTAGCCCTTGGAGGTGTGTCTTGAAGGCACGTTGGACGCACCAAGAGGCAAGTTGAACATGGGATGTAGCAAGTTGGACGTGAGGTGCAAGTTGAAGCTACTGGAGGTACCTTTGAGTGGCACGTTCAACGTGAAAGCAAGCAAGTTGAATGTGACGTTTAACACATTAGACGTGGGATGTAAGTTGGATGTGAGGCTTGGTGAGGACACTAGAGGTGCTCCATAAGTGGCACATTCAATGTGAGGTGAGGCATGTTGAACGTGGCTGAAGGCTTGGCATCCAGGAGAGTTTTTGTCCAGTCTAGTAACCTCTCTGTTTGCTCCATGAACTCTCTATTTGGTTCAGCAACCCTCTGTTTTGCTTCTAGTGTTTCTCTTGCTTGCTTCTTTTCATCCTTAGTCTTGCTTATTTTATCCAGCACTTTTCTACATATACCAAAGCTCAAAGCAACTCCAAAAAATATTGATTAAAGCACAAAAATCTCAATTATAACAAGAAAATCACTAACTTTATCCAAAGAATTAGTAAAAAAACAACTAAAGATGTTCATGCATCAAGAACTTCAAAAATTGGCACAAGTTATCAAACTTTTGGGTGTACTCGGCCACCGTCGTGCTTCCCTGCCTCAATTGTAGCAATTCCAACTCCTTTGCGATACATGTGGATAAAGAAAAATACTTTTTGTAGAACTCAGTGCAGATGTCGGCCCAAGTGATCTTAGTGCCTTCTTGTCCCAACAACTAGCTTACTCCCTGCCAATAGGGGTGTTATCAGTTCGGTTTTGGATTAAAAACCAACTGAACCGATTTGATCGATTCTCTTCCAGCATCAACCAATCGGTTTGTTATTTTTAATTTTTTTGGTTTTTAAATCCTAATTAAACAGGTCATTAATCATTGTAAAATAAGGTTCAAAATAGTTAATAAACTTTGAAATAACAAGTGTACATCATAACCAAATTCAATACAATTTCAATCCATCTCAATAAATAAACATAAAACAAACACATAGAAATATCTAACAAACATGAAACACCATCTCAAAACCAACTACAAACCATAAACACTTTAGAACTAAATAACAACAAAAGCAGCCCCCATGATTAATCTGAATCCACACCAGATTCATCATCATCTTCTCCGATTGGTGTAATTTCTACAAAACAAAAGAATAAAATCAATATAAATTATTATATATAAAGTAATGCGCATAATTTATGAAAGGAACGTCAACTTTTTTTGCATACCTAATTCAAGTTTCTCAAACTCCTCAAGAAGCTCCTCAAAATCAGTTGTCATTAGAGAAGCACGAAGTTAATTTTGTGTAACAAATTTTCACAGCACTAGCCACAAAAAATTAGGACCAACAATAAATTATTATCTAATTAAAAATGAGGACCAGCAACTTAGCAACAACAATAAATTTAACTCGAGTGAAGTTCAGAACTAGCAACAACAACAAATTTCATTCTAACAAAAAATTAGGACCAGCAAATCAGCAACAACAACAACAACTAAGGAAAGTGAAGTTCACCCACGAAATGCATGAGAATGATAGAGGGAAGAGTGCTGCATATGGAGGAAGTGGGAGAGAGGCGCTACGGATAGAAGAAAGGAGGCTCTATAGAGGAGAATGAAAGGAATGAGGTAGGGAGATTCTAAGTTTTGGAGAGGGAGGGAGATGCTGGGCCTTGCGTGAGTGAGTCACTCTATTAGGGATATGGATTTTGATCGAAGGTTAAAAGGTAAAATTGTGAAATCATTGGCACCACATGTTATTCCTAAGTTCGGTTTGGTTTAGTTTTTGTTAAGCCAACCAAAAATCAAACCGAACTGATCAGTTTTATCGAAAAGAATAGTATTTTTTTCAGTTTTTAGATCGTTTGTTCTAAATTTTGGTTTGGTTTTACAGTAATTTTTGGTCCAGTTTGGTAACTTACACCCCAAACTACCACCAATGCTATGCATTTCCGGCCCTTTCAGCATGTAAGTGGCGAAGTCCACTTGTTGTCCTTCAGGAACATGTTGCACTTGTAGAGCCGTTCCATGGCACGAAACTAATCATCTACCCCTATCGGGTTGATGGTTCCAGAGAATTGGGATGGATTAACTTTAAGGAAGGATGCCAAATTCGTCAGCCTATCCTTCTCAGGTATGCCGTGTTTGGTCCATTTTGGTGCATGCTCTCTATCTTTTCTGATATGGTAGAGAAGTTTCTGGAAGTCTTCATGGATGACTTTTCAGTATTTTGAGACTCATTCAGCTCATGCCTTAACCATTTAGCACTTGTTCTGAAAAGATGCCAAGAGACTAACCTGGTTTTAAACTGGGAAAAATGTCACTTTATGGTGACTGAAGGAATTGTCCTTGAGCACAAAATTTCAAACAAGGGAATAGAGGTGGATCAAGCTAAGGTAGAGGTAATTGAAAAATTACCACCACCTGCCAATGTTAAGGCAATCAGAAGCTTTCTGGGGCATGCAGGATTCTATAGAAGGTTTATAAAGGATTTTTCAAAAATCGCCAAACCTCTGAGCAACCTGCTAGCCGCTGACACGCCATTCGTCTTTGATAAGGAGTGTCTGCAGGCATTTGAGACTCTGAAAGCTAAATTGGTCACAGCACCAATCATTTCTGCACCAAACTGGACATTGCCATTTGAACTAATGTGTGATGCCAGTGACCATGCCATTGGTGCAGTGTTGGGACAAATGCATGACAAGCTTCTGCACATCATTTACTATGCCATCCGTGTTCTAAATGACGCACAGAAGAATTACACAACCACAGAAAAAGAGCTACTTGCAGTGGTTTACGCCATTGACAAATTCAGATCCTATTTAGTAGGATCAAAAGTGATTGTGCACATTGATCATGCTGCTCTTAAATATCTACTCACAAAGCAGGATTCAAAACCCAGACTTATAAGATGGGTGTTGCTTCTGCAAGAGTTTGATATAGAAATAAGAGACAGAAAAGGGACAGAGAATCAAGTAGCAGATCACCTGTCCCGAATAGAACCAGTAAAAGGGGCGTCCCTCCCTCTTACTGAGATCTCTGAAACCTTTCCGGATGAGCAACTCTTTTCCATCCAGGAAGTGCCATGGTTTGCAGATATTGCAAACTACAAGGCAGTGAGGTTCATACCCAAAGAGTACAGTAGGCAACAATCAAAGAAATTGATCACAGATGCAAAGTATTATCTTTGGGATGAACCATATCTCTTCAAGAGATGTGCAGACGGAGTAATCCGTAGATGTGTGCCTAAGGAAGAAGCGTAGAAGATCCTATGGCACTACCATGGATCACAGTATGGAGGACATTTTGGAAGTGAGCGAACAGCCACAAGAGTCCTCCAATATGGCTTCTACTGGCCTACTCTCTATAAAGATTCCCGAGTGTTTGTGCTTAATTGTGACAGTTGTCAAAGATCAGGCAATCTGCCTCACAGTTATGCCATGCCTCAACAAGGAATCTTGGAGATTGAGTTGTTTGATGTATGGGGTATTGACTTCATGGGACCTTTCCCACCATCATACTCAAACACTTATATCCTGGTGGCAGTGGATTGTGTATCCAAATGGGTGGAGGCTATTGCAACACCCACTAATGACACTAAAACAGTGTTAAAATTCCTCCAGAAACACATCTTCAGCAGATTTGGTACCCCTAGAGTATTAATCAGTGATGGGGGCACTCATTTTTGCAATAAACAGCTTTATTCTGCTTTGGTTCGTCATGGAGTTAGCCACAGGGTAGCTACTCCATATCACCCACAGACTAATGGGCAAGCTGAAGTCTCAAATAGAGAACTCAAAAGAATCCTAGAACGGATTGTAATTAACCGTAGAAGGGATTGGGCAAGAAGCTTGGATGATGCTCTGTGGGCATACAGAACAGCATTCAAGACCCCTATAGGGACCTCTCCATACCAGCTTGTGTATGGAAAGGCATGTCACTTGCCAGTGGAACTGGAACACAAGGCCTACTGGGCAACCAGATTCATAAACCTTGATGCCAAGTTAGCTGGAGAAAAATGATTGCTCCAGTTAAATGAGCTAGAGGAATTTAGACTCAATGCTTTCGAAAATGCAAAAATTTACAAAGAGAAAGCGAAAAGATGGCATGATAAGAAATTGTCATCCAGAGTCTTTGAGCCGGGGCAGAAAGTTTTACTATTTAATTCTAGGCTCAAATTATTCCCCGGGAAATTAAAATCCCGGTGGAGAGGTCCATATGTGATTACAAGTGTATCACCATATGGATACGTAGAGCTTCAGGATAATGAATCTAACAAAAAGTTCATTGTTAATGGACAGAGAGTTAAACATTATCTTGAAAGTAATTTTGAGTAAGAATGCTCAAAACTGAGACTTAATTAAAAGCTCAGTAATAGTCCAGCTAATGACATTAAAGAAGCGCTTGCTGGGAGGCAACCCAGCCATTCACAAAATTTAATTTTATTTGTTTTTGCTAATTAATTGATCTTTACAGGTATATGTCAAAGTATCTCCAAAAGGTAAAATAGCAATTGATTGAATTCACAGAGTTACAGGGAAATTTGGAAGCTCACTAGCGTGAAAAAGCCAGTAAGAAACGTTTTGGGCGTTGAACGCCCAAAAGAAGCACCCACTGGGTGTTCAACGCCAGTAAGGGTAGCCATCTGGGCGTTAAACACCAGAAAGGAGCATCTTCTGGGCATTGAACGCCAGAAAGAAGCACCTTCTGGGCGTTTAACGCCAGATTGACAGCTTCCTGGGCGTTCAGAAAAATGCCCAGTGACAAAGGACTTCCTGGCGTTCAACGCCAGAAAGAAGCAACAGCTGGGCGTTGAACGCCCAGGAGAAGCAGCAATTGGGCGTTAAACGCCCAAAACATGCAGCGTTTGGGCGTTTAACGCCAGGATGGTGGGGAGGAGGTAAAATTCGTTTTTCTTCAAAAATTTTCTAATTTTTATGTTTCAATTCATGATTTCTTGCATAAACATGTTTCCAAATATCATCCTTCAATTCCAAAAATTTTAATCCTAATTTCTAAAATCCCTAATTTCTGAAATCCCTTTTTCAAAGATTTTACATGCATCTTCATCCATAAAGACAAATGATTTCCAATCCAATCCAAATTTTTTTTAAGTTTTTCAAAATTTAATTATCTTTTAAAATCTTGTTCAAATTAAAAATTCAGATTCATTTCATATCTTTTTAAATTATATCCTTTTCTTATCATATTTATCTTTTATAAATCATATCTCTTATCTTATATCTTTTTCTTATTTTTGAACACCCACCCACTCCCTTTAAATTCACTTTCGGCGCCCCACTCATCATCCACCATTCCATACTTGCTCTCCTCCTATCCCTCTTCTCTCTCTTCTTTTGCTTGAGGACAAGCAAACCTCTAAGTTTGGTGTGCTTATACGTGATCACAAAAACATACTCACTTTGATCATGGCCCCTAAAGGAAAACTACCCAACCCAAGAGGCAAGAAAGAGAATATTCCAAAGCCACTTTGGAATCAAGGGAAGTTCTTAACTAAAGAACATTCAGACCATTACTACAAAATAATGAGTCTAAGATCGGTGATCCCGGAAGTCAAGTTCGATCTGAAAGAAGATGAATATCCAGAGATCCAAGAACAAATTCGAAACAAGAACTGGAAAATCCTAGCTAATCCTGAAACAAAAGTGGGAAGGAACATAGTTCAGGAGTTCTATGCTAATCTATGGCAGACAGACAGGCAAAGAATAATTGGAGCTGCCCTCTATGACCATCGGACCTTAGTTAGAGGAAAGATTGTTCATACCCATCCTGACAAAATCAGGGAGATCTTTAAGCTTCCTCAACTGAAAGATGACCCAGACTTCTTTAATAGGAGAATGATGAGGGTAAATAAAGGCTTGGACAAGATTCTAGAAGATATATGCATCCTTGAAGCCAGGTGGACCACCAGCACGACTGGAATCCCAAATCAACTCAAAAGAGAAGATCTCAAACCAGCAGCTAGAGGCTGGCTAGATTTCATTGGGCATTCTATATTGCCCACCAGCAACCGTTCTGAAGTTACTATTAAAAGAGCAGTGATGATTCACTGCATCATGTTGGGAAAAGAAGTAGAAGTCCATCAACTGATCTCGTGTGAACTATACAAAATAGCAATCAGGAATTCCAAGGATGCCAGATTAGCCTATCCAAGCTTAATCTCTATGTTCTACAGAGATGCCGGAGTGCAGATGGGAATAACAGAGTATATCTCAGTTGAGAGGCCAATCACTAGAATATCAATGGACAGACAACAGCTGCAGGATGATCCAATCAAGAGGAGAGCACAGGAACTCCTCCCAGAACTTCCTCAATTCGAATATTGGGAACATCTTGAGGCATCTATTTCCAAATTGCAAGAAGCTATGAACCAAATAAAGGAAGAACAGAAAAATCAAAGTAGCATGCTTTGCAAACTGCTTAAGGAACAAGAAGAGCAAGGGCGTGATTTAAGGGAGCTGAAGCGCCAGAAATTAATCCTTGAAGGACCAAGCACCCCTCAGATCAAAGGAACATCTACTTCTCAAAATACAGGTTGTTGAGTTCTAATTTTAGCTTTAACTCTGTGATAGTGTTATTATAGAAATTTACCTTAGGAGATATATATAGTAGTAGTAGTAATTAGTATATCTATTCTGGCTTTATTCCCAATTAAGTTATAATTTATTTTTCTCGTCATCATCAGACATCAATAAAATAGTAGATAATTAGAATAAAGAAGTAATTTAATTTTTTCGAGTTCTTAATAAGGAAAATTCTAATTATTTATATGTGGTGGCAATACTTTTTGTCTTCTGAATGAATGCTTGAACAGTGCATATTTTTGATATTGAATTTTATGAATGTTAAAATTGTTGGCTCCTGAAAGAATGAGGAACACGAAAAATATTATTGATGATCTGAAAAATCATGAATTTGATTCTTGAAGCAAGAAAAAGCATTCAAAAAAAATTTACAAGAAATCATTGGATTAAGAAAAGGATCCAAGGCTTTGAGCATCAGTGGATAGGAGGGCCCAAGGAAATAGTTCCAGGCCTAAGCGGCTAAACCAAGCTGTCCCTAACCATGTGCTTGTGGCATGCAGGTCCAAGTTAAAAACTTGAGACTGAATGGTTAAAGTCGTGATCCAAAGCAAAAAGAGTGTGCTTAAGAGCTCTGGACACCTCTAACTGGGGACTCTAGCAAAGCTGAGTCACAATCTGAAAAGATTCACCCAGGCATGTGTCTGTGGCATTTGTGTATCCGGTAGTAATACTAGAAAACAAAGTGCTTATCGCCACGGCCAAGACTCATAAAAGTAGCTGTGTTCAAGAATCAACATACTTAACTAGGAAAATCAATAATACTATCTGAATTCTGAGTTCCTATGGATGCCAATCATTCTGAATTTCAAAGGATAAAGTGAGATGCCAAAACTGTTTGGAAGCAAAAAGTTACTAGCCCCGCTCATCCAATTAGAATCTGAGCTTCACTTAAAACTCTGAGATATTATTGCTTCTTGATTTCTTTTTATCCTCTTTTATTCATCTAGTTGCTTGAGGACAAGCAACAGTTTAAGTTTGGTGTTGTGATGAGCGGATATTTTATACGCTTTTTGGGGGTAATTTCATGTAGATTTTAGCATGTTTTAATTAGTTTTTAGTTAAATAATTTTAGTTTTTAGGCAAAAATCATATTTCTAGACTTTACTATGAGTTTGTGTGTTTTTTCTGTGATTTCAGGTATTTTCTGGCTGAAATTGAGGGAGCTGAGCAAAAATCTGAGTTAGGCTGAAAAAGGACTGCTGATGCTGTTGGATTCTGACCTCCCTGCACTCGAAATGAATTTTCTGGAGCTACAGGAGTCCAATTGGCTCGCTCTCAACGGCGTTGGAAAGTAGACATCCAGGGCTTTCCAGCAATATATAATAGTCCATACTTTGCGCGAAGATATACGACGTAAACTGGCGTTCAACGCCAGTATCATGCTGATGTCTGGCGTCCAGCGCCAGAAACAGGTTACAAGCTGGAGTTCAACGCCAGAAACAGGTTAGAACCTAGCGTTGAACGCCAAAAACAGCCCCAGGAACGTGAGAAGCTTAAGTCTCAGCACCAGCACACACCAAGTGGGCCCCAGAAGTGGATTTCTGCACTATCTATCATAGTTTACTCATTTTCTATAAACCTAGGTTACTAGTTTACTATTTAAACAACTTTTAGTGATTTACTTTGTACCTCATGACATTTTCAGATCTGAATTTTATACACTTTGACGGCATGAGTCTCTAAACTCCATTGTTGGGGGTGAGGAGCTCTGCAGCGTCTCAATGAATTAATGCAATTGTTTCTGTTTCTCCTTTCAAACATGCGTGTTCCTATCTAAGATATTCATTCGCGCTTAATTATGGAGAAGGTGATGATCCGTGACACTCATCACCTTCCTCAATCCATGAACGTGTGCCTGACAAACACCTCCGTTCTACATCAGATTGAATGAGTATCTCTTAGCTTCCTTAATCAGAATCTTCGTGGTATAAGCTAGAACTGATGGCGGCCACTCTTGAGGATCCGGAAAGTCTAAACCTTGTCTGTGGTATTCCGAGTAGGATTCAAGGATTGAATGGCTGTGACGAGCTTCAAACTCGCGATTTCTGGGCGTGATGACAAACGCAAAAAGATCAATAGATCCTATTCCAATATGATCGAGAACCAACAGCTGATTAGTCATGCTGTGACAGAGCATCTGGACCGTTTTCACTGAGATGATGGGAGGTAGCCACTGACAATGGTGATTCCCTACATACAGCTTACCATGGAAGGAGCTTTGCATTTATGAAAGTGAGTAAGCATTATATTGCAGGGATTCAGAGGACAAAGCATCTCCAAAAACCCAACATATTCTCCATTACTGCACAACAAGTAACTATTTCACACTCTTTTATTCTTCTAATAATTCCAACTGATAATTTTAATTAATATCCTGACTAAGAATAATAAAATAAATATAGCTTGCTTCAAACCAATAATCTCCGTGGGATCGACCCTTACTCACGTAAGGTATTACTTGGACGACCCAGTGCACTTGCTGGTTAGTTGTGCAGGTTGCAATAGTGTGATTGCGATTTCGTGCACCAGGAGGCATTCTTGCAAAACTTATAATAGGATGAGAATTTGTTATACGACTTTTTCCAATCACTGTAAATCTGAGCAATCGCCTTCTGTTTTGCCATTTACACTTGTTGATAAGATGGCTTGAAATGATAACTCTGTTGCACTGCACTTTGCAACACTAGAATAGAAATAGAGGAATCAACATGTATTATTGGTAGGATGACAGTACAAATCAAACTACTATCCAACTGAGCATGATCTTGAGACATGGTTGGCGACAAATAGATATGTGGTCCCCCAAACTTACATACGTCCCTATAAATTTACTCATAGATCTCATCATCTAATATATAAAATAATCAATATTTACTTGCTAATTTCATAAAGGGAAAAAGACAACTTGTAACAGTAGTTCAAATTCTATCAAAGTGCTACACAAACACTCCATGGATATTTAGCAAAGAATTTCTTGTACCAATAATGGTATTTCAGCCTATCCGACTCTAAACTTTCTTTTTCAGCGTTGCTTAAAATGTTGTAGTTCTTCACTTCCATTAGAACAACATCCATACTCTTGAACCTATGGTCCATCTGAAATTCCATATCGTCATCCGTGTTGTAATCTTTTCCATCACCAAGGTTGAAAGGATCATCTAGCTACATTGCGTCCAAATTCAGAGTGTAATAATGACTTGAAACTTTTGATAACTATGGAATGGCCAAAGGAGGAGGAAGAAGAAATTGAAGACCTCCACCAGTTGAAGTTTATAGCGCATACTCCTCAGAGAAATCACTCTTGTTGGACAACTTGATTTTTGTAACATAATCCGAATCAAACTCCCTATCGTCCTCTTCGACACTATATCGACGCTGGGTAAAGTGAATTAGTCTTGCCGCCAACAAGACTACCTACGAGATCGAAGAGAACGACCTACAATCAGTATTTATGTCATGAACCACAGTATATCACTTCATCATATATTGTGTATATCAATAAATATTATTTGAGTTACGAATTTCAATAAATGATATATTTAATTAATTTAAATAAAAAATTTAAAGTGATTGAAACACTCACATAAAAATATGTTACATTATCAAATTTTCCCAATTTTATATATTCAAATATTTATATCCATGATTGATTGATTTTTTAAATTATATAAAGAGATCGATTCTTTCTTTAAATACATGAATATGAAATAACTTATTCAAAAACTTATATCAAAATGCTTTATGGCATCAAATTTTCATTAAATCCCATCTGTTCAAATATATGCTTGTTTTTTATTTTTATTATATCTCGATTACATCTTTAGTTTTCATTCTTTTCACAAATAAACATGCAAATGAATTACATTATTTATTTTCTAATTATATTTTGTGATTGATTTTTTCTTAAATAGATTCATAGTAGAGAGAACTAATTTCATAATTCGCACCAAAACATTCCATATTATTAAGTTTTCCTTCCAACCCTACTTATAAAATTCTCTATATCCGAAATTCATTCCCATTATATTTTGGTTACTTTCCAATTAATTTTTTTATAAGTCGAATCTCTAATTGATTATATTTTTAATATATCATGTGATTAATTTTTTTTGATAAAGTAATGTATTAAATCTCATTATTGATAATTATTTCTTTCCTGATTAACTATCACTATCAGTATATCTAAATCAGATGACAAAATTATTCTTTTTAATTGATTATATTCTCATTCTTTTAGTTATTTAGCATAATTGATTCTAATTATAAACATTTTTACCATTATTAATTTGTGAGAAAAAAACATATTGAAAAGTTTTAAAGTGGTTTTTATATATATTTACAAAATAATATGAAATTAAAAATAACTAAAAAATATTAACAACAACAATAAAATAATAATCAACGATCATGACAACGACAAAGGCGACGACAATAATAATAATGAACATTGATTTGAGTAATAGAAAATAATGATATATTAAATGAAAAATAGTAACATAATTCTCAAACTATTGATATAAGTTTAATAGTTGGAAAGAAAAGTATACAATAATCAAAATATTGTATAAAGATTTGGTGAATTATATATTGCTGGATGTGTCATTTGAGATAAAATTTTATGGATGGGATGTATTGTAAATAATTGAGATAAAATATAATTATATTGTAATTATTATATAATTAAAGGAATAAATTATTGATGAATTAATATAAAATGATAGAATTCTAATTTTTATCTTGAAAGGATCCATTTAGATAAAAGAAAACATTATTAATATATGAAATAGGTTAAATAAATAAATGAATATGACAAAAGACATTGACTTTAGAACATACACTCATGGGTTATAAATAAAGCAATATATATATATATATATATATATATATATATATATATATATATATATATATATATATATATATATATATATATATATTGTCTTTGAAGATATAAGAAAAAACCAACATAATTATTAAAATGATATGATATAAATCTTATAGTCGTTAAAAATCTCACCATAATCATTAAAAAATCTTACCATAATATCATATAATTTTTTACTCATGATCATATATAATTTTATACAAAAAATACTTATAGTTTTGTCATATTCAAACAATTTAGCTGTTTTTATTCTAAATACATGCAAACATAAAATATTTTTCACTCTTATTTTTATTTTAGATTTATTTCTTAAAGGAATTTTTTATAAGAATGAAACTTTCATTCCTTTATTAGATAATATAAGTACACAAAGAGATTTATGCGCAATAGAAAATTAAGAGCAAGCAATTTCTGCGTTAGCAATAGTAAAGGGATAAACGGTATCCCATGCATATTTGAAGATAATAGGGTGAGATCTAGAGACAGCTTTATCAAGAACACAGAATGGACCCTTAAAAGTCAAAATTGAAGAGTCAATAGGCTCCACGGTTTGAAATGCAACACATTTTAGAAACAAATTAGGATAACTACATCTACAATCAGTGGTTATATTAACTTTCCACTCTGGCTTTTTCTGTACTTGGGCTCCTGTTTTTTCTTGATGTATCTTAAGATCACTCAATTTGCACGCATCATAGCCTGAGATATACAAATATTTGCACCAAAACAATAAAACAAATTAAAATCATTAGTCATAAAATATATATTTCACAATTTTTTAATACATAGTTTATATTTAATATGTAATGGCTAATTTTTAATATATATGTAATATAGTTATTATAATTATATAGAATTTAAATATACATCTATTTTAATTTGAGCAAACCGCCTTGGCTATAAAGCACAGGAGATTTTACTTAGAGGGCAACCGCCGCCATTATCTTTGTAAGGTAGCAATGATCCTCCCTCTCCTTTTCGCACCTTCTTTTCCCACTTTTTCTCCTCCCTTTACCTTCTTCTCTTTCCTCTCTTCTTTCTCCTGTCTCCTTAATTCCTTTATGTGTTTTCTCTTCTCCCACCTCTATTTCTGTTCGAACTCTTCTCTTTCTGTTTCCCTTATCTATCCTTTAGCCTCATTCCCTTTTTTCCCTGGTTTTTATCGGTTGCCTTTATTTTGGTTTAGTTTTTCAATTGCCTGGTTGCATAAACAATGTTTGATTTTCTTTTTTAAACTTGAATTTAATATTTTTCAATTATATATATATAAATATCGTATGACTATTTTATAAATAAAATATTTTTTCTTCTGTCATACTCAATTAAGAAATCGTAAGTTTGAGTTTTTTATCTTTGATAAATATATATATAATTTGAATTTTTCATGCATGTCAATAAAATGAGGAAAAGAAAAAAGTAACAGAGTAAAAATTTATGCATTTGAAAAATAAAAAAGTACTTACATTGAAAAATGAGGGCAAAGAAAAAAAATATGCTGATAATCTTGTTGTTCATAGCAACCATTCTTGTTTCCGAGAAATCAAATACTACGTCGATCAATTCTTAAGTTTATCTAATGCAATACAACACTGTTTTGTTGCATTATTTATATATAGTTACACAATCTGATATTAATTAATTACTATTATGTATTTCGAATAAATTAAATTTAAATTAAAATTAAAATATTATATAAATAGAAATAAATTGATTGATTGATTTGTAAATTAAATATATAGATTTGAATTGACTGGAAAAAGAAAATGATTTGATTTATTCGAAATCATGTGTTTTAACTTTTAAGTATTTTCTTAGAGAAATAATGTTTAGTTTTTATTTTATTTTAAAGTTCATTACATCATAAATACGTAGATGGCAAATAAAGAAATTTTGTTTTTTTTTTAAATATATATTTATTTATGATATTTAATTATGTTAAATTTATCTATTTAATATATTAAAATTGATTTTTCTCTCAACTAACGAAGTTCAGGTATTATTTTTTCGTGAATTTTTTTCTCTAAAATGAGTGCACTATTTTCTCTTTTAAATTTATTTTATAAAAATATCTTTATTATAATTATATTACAATTAGCATTTAATGAATAATACATAATTATATTAATTTAAAAAAATATTTTTATTATAATTATATAAAATTAATATTTAATATATTATTAAATTATCAATCAAAAATATTTTTAATTATTTTAATTATATTAATTTTAATTGTATTGATACAATTCTAATTCTTATTTATTATGAAATAAATTTTATTAATGGAAAATTACTATATTAATGATGACCCATTTATATTACAAATATATGATATGATATGATAATAATATGCTAATGACATGAATTATTCTAATCATGATAAAATTCGTTTTAATGCACGGATTATTCTGTACTTATAAGTCTTTTTAATGATATAATAATAATAATAATAATAATAATAATAATAATAATAATAATAATAATAATATATGATAATGGCACATATTATTCTAATCACGATAAAAATCTATGATTCTAATGATGATAGGATAAAATCTTATAATTTTAACAAAATAAATATACGATGTATAACGTAAATAATAAAAAAATTTACTTAATAATAATTAAATTATATAATTAGTTTTGTTCTAATAAAAGTTATATATAGTATTTTTTGTGGTACATGAGCCTAGATATGAGAGTTAATTCATTTTTTTAATTTATTATTTTTTCTTTATTACTTCGTAGAATAAGAATGTATTCTTCGTTTTTCATCGAGTTAATCCTTTTAAGATACAATTTATAAGTGTTTTTGGTATTTTTTATATACACATTCCAGTATATTATTCTTTTAATAATTTAATAATGATTGATATTACTCTAACTTATTCTTTTCGTCTAATGTTCCAGTGCACTTGTCTTTTACCACATCGAGTTGTATTCACTGATTCGGATTCTAGCTACATAGATGTAAACGTCCAATGAAATGGTAATAAACTCTATTTTACCGAAGAATGGTTGGATCTACTCGCATATTATGACCAATATAATAGAATGTGGGTAAAGTTAGTTATTTTCTTGAGAGGAGCTCGATTTTTTATTGAGGAATTGTTTCCACGGAGCTTTGTAGGCCAAGTTCAAATTCCATCTCTTCCGTATTTTCTACGTCTGCCCGAAAATCTTTGAAGTGGAGCACATAATGAGATTGAATTCCCTCAATTATTTAAGTTCAGTTTTGGTAAATTCGTGTCAAACTCGGTGATGCAATTTCAATGATTGGTAATATATTCAAATTTTTTTATTTTAAGTTTTTTGTAATTAAAATAATTTTATAATATATTGTAATTTTTTTTTCCAAAAATTACAGGCCTTCTTTTGCATTAATGCAATGGCATTGAGAGGAATAAGGGTTAGTTTAGTTTTTTGGTATGACAATTCTATATTGCATGGATAGCAGATGATGAAGCTTATTTAACAAGGGGATGGTCTGAATTTGCATGAATTCTAAATGTTCAAACTTAAGATATTGTTTCAATTGGTTGTTATTACGAGAATGGCTCTAATCTATACGTGTCTAAGGATTAGAATAGATTAAATATTATTTAAATAATTTATTTCTAATATTGGTATTTGATTAAATTAGTTTTAGAAAAATTTAAATTGTTACTTCAATTTATATATTACGACTATTTTCTAGGATATGTTATTTTTAATTTTTTAAATATAAAATTTCTTTTTTGTTTTTAGTTTTTTTATATATATATCACTTTTTTTTTTCATTTTGTATTTTAGATTAGTAATACAATTATTAAAAGAAGTGTATTTAAAAAAACAAAAAAAAATATTAAAACATCACTATTTAGAAAAAAAAAAGGAAAGACATGCGAACAAAAGAAAAACAAAAAATTAAAAATATCATTATTAGAAAAAAAACTATTAACATGCCTATGAATGGGGCGGCATTGAGAAATATATATAGATATAAAAAATAAAAAATTATTACACGATTATAGAATAAAAAATAATCATATATATAACGAAATAATTATAACAAAAAAATAATTAATATATATGATTTAAATGTTTTTAATATCCGATGACATGGAGTTTAACAAAATATAATTTATATATTTTTTATTTATATAAATGTATAGAATTATTTATGTTTATGTAATATATATTAAAAAAAGGTTAATTCTACCCAACCCCTTCTTAAATAACATATAAATTACATTCTATAGACGTAACACATTTTAATTGAATGTTTACTTTTAACTTGAGTTAATTTAACTTAACGAGAGTTAACATCTTAACTAAAGGGTCATTTTGTAATTAAATAATTTTTTAAGGAAAAGTCTAGGGAGTCAGCAGTTTTATTGAATTTTGGCCAGCATGTAACCAGCAGAGGAAGGTGAGCTATTGAATGAAATTTTACACCAATCTCACACCATCAAATCATCATTAATGACTAGTTGATGACTAACAATTACAAAAATTACTGACCCTAGCATTGCTCATTTTTTAAAATGGAGATATAATTCTGACAGGAGAGAATTGAGTTCCACAGTGTCGTTTACAAGATACTCTCATTGCCCACCTCCTTAATAAACAACCTTGCAAAAGAGACACTTACATGCCTGAACGTCATGCTACCTTCTTTTTTGGAAGGAGGCATGGACAGCATCCCTCTATTCTAGAACATCTTGGATAAGGACATATTGCTCCAGTTCTTGCACCAGCATTGCGTTAACGCAGTGCAGGAAGTCACAAAAATGGTATAGAAAATTAATGAATTTATCATTTAGAGTTAAAAGATGGCTGAGAATTTCAATTCCAAAATTGAACTAACTAACGTACCTGTGGAAATGAGTGATTTTGGATTTCCTTTTGGGTGGAGGATTGGGGGTGAGTGATGACGAATAAGGAATGGGAGAGAAGCGATAACCATTAGAGAGAATTAGGATATATTTTCTGGCAGATTGATTTGGAAAAAAAATTAGAATTCAATTTTTAATATTTTATTAAATTATACATTCACCCCTTTCAAATAATTTTTTAATTACAAAATTGTCTAATTATAGTTAAGATAGTATTCAATTATAAAGTGACATATCACAAAGGATAATTTACATGTTATTTCAGAAAAGGTATAGTAGAATTTACTTTAAAAAAATTACTATAATATATATATATATATTTAACAAAATTAATATAATGTATACATAAATAAAAAAAATTATGCATAAACTCTTTTTTTCTCTTAAATAAATTTACTCTAATCATATTACATTAGCTCATGAATAATGCATTATTATATTAATTTGAAAAATATCTTTATTATAATTATATCAAATCAATATTCAATGCGTTATTAAACTACTTATCAATCATTGATATTTTTAATCATTCTAATTATATCAATTGATATAGTTCTAATTCTTATTTGTGTACAACAATTTTATTAGTAGATAATTGATGCACACATTAATGATGACTCATTTAATTTGATATCAATTAGTGGATAATAATAATAATAATGATAGAAAAAGTCTACACGGTGTATGCATTATATTTTAAAAAGGTTAGACATATTTTTAAAAAAATTAGGATATTAATAATAAATTGTGATTAATATCAATATCAATAATTAATTTTTATAATTATTTTTATACTACTAAATGTTACATATAGTATTTTTTAAAATAGAAAAAGTTATGATTCGTAATATTTTTGTGAAGTTATATCACATGGACACAAGATTAATTAGATAACAAATTGAATTTTAATTAATATGTTTTATTTTCTACTCATATTTTTTATTAGTTATTTTATTTTTTATATTTACAGTAAATATTGAATGTAAAAAAAATATTGAATATTATCTATTTTATTTATTTAGAGTCATAATTAAATATGATATAATTATAGTAAGTATCTAGAACTAATAGTAACATGATACTATAATTTTTTGTTGTATAATTTAATGAAAAAGCGTAGAAATTTGTGTATACTTCCTATATAGCAATAATATTATATATATTTATATATCTCCTCTTTTAGTTCTTTCTTGAAAATATTGGCATATAATTAATGTAGATAACATATATATTGAGCAAGTATCTCCATTAAATTAATCATAAAGATTAATAAAATATAGTGACATAAATTTTACCTAATTGTAGCAAATATCTCCATTGAAAATATTCACTAATTATTACCGTGTATAATTAGTGTGTGTGTATATATAAGGAGTAATAGTAATTGTTACAATTATTTATCATCTAGAAAATTCGTACCTCAGACATAGATCTTTTTCTATTTATTATTTTTCATACCTAATGGCTACTAGCTACGATTCTATCAATAGTTTTACCTATGGTAGATTATGTAATAAAAAAGTTTGGAAAATGAAGGCAAGAATTATAAAGTTATAGAAAGTCTCATCCAAATTTGACAAGAGTAAGACGGCTTACATAGAAATGGTTCTCATGGATGATAAGGTAAGTTGATTATTTTTTATGATTCTTTCAAGTGATGCTAGGTCCATTTTATAAATATTTTTAGTTCATATTATAAGTTTATTTGATAAGTAAATTCTTGCATGAATCAAAGATAGTGCAATTTCATAAATTTATAAGTGCTAATAGTCTTTATATTTAATTTATTTTACAGTGTGATAAAATTAGTTGTTCAATCAAGAATTATTTGGCAGAGATGTTTGAGAATGATCTAATCGAAAAAACGGTTTATGTCTTCTCAAATTTTCTGATTGAGAAATCAAGTAGAATTTATATATTGACTGCATATGTGTGTAGAGTAACTTTTAAGAAGGAGTCACGTATAGTAAAAATGAACGATGATCGTAAAAATTTTTACAATCATTTCAATTTTTTTGCTCATGCTAATATATTGAGACAAACAAATATATAATCTAACTTATTTAGTACGTAATAAATTTGTATTATTATTATATTTATTTATTTGTCATTAATTTGATGCTTTTAATTCGGTTTTTTTAATTAGATGTTATTGGACTCTTGACCGGAAAAAAGAACTTATATCATGATCAAAAGCAAGAAAAAGTGGTAATTACATTGTGGTTAATCTTCACGATTTTCAGTATGTGAAATTTTAATAGTTCACAAAGATATTTTGTTTTGTAACAATTATCTATTCATATGTAAAGTCATTTTTTTATTATTATATATTATTACTTATTTCTCTTAATTTTCGCTTTTATTTAAATATGAGAAAAATAAGATACACACTGTGGGATCAATTTACAACTCAATTACTCGATTATTTACATGATCACCAAATAATCGAGTACATACTTATTCTCCAATTTACAAAATTTAACAAAGACATTAGTAAGCATATTGATTTAACCTTTTATTTGACATGTTTATTTATATTATATTTGTAATCAAATTATATTTATTCTTAGTTCACATTAAATCAACATATAAAAATTTGTTGGTAAATTTAACTATTATTAGATTATTTATGATCACATTCAATATATATGTCTAATTTATTAAAAAAAATTAGATTACTAAAACTGATTAATAACTATTTTAGAGTTAATCCAATTAACACTAGATTGAGAAAAAACAAATAATGCATAATATGTTACTTTTTTATTAATCAAATTATTATAATTCAAATTAATTTTAAAAAATAATTTAAAATTATAATTTCAATCTTATCACATGTGCATGACACAAATAATTATACTTGTTATTAATAACATGTGAACTATTACATATATAATTTATTTATGTTAGAGATATAAATATTTATGTTAATTTTTTTTATTAATTTAAATTTTAGAAGAAGTGATATTATAACACGTGATAAATTTTATTTTTAGTATTGGAGTTGTAGTGATATTTTTCAATAATATATAAATTTAGTGTATTTTTTGTTTGTATGGATATCACAAATTTGAGGATAAGATTTGAGGTTTTTATTTTTTTTTAAAAAAATACAAATCTATGGGTCAAATTTGTATTGTTGTATTAAAAATAATTTTAAACATACTAATTGAATCTTCCAATTTGTTTGGAAATGAAGAAGAGGTAAGCACCAACTGTGACGAACTCAAGCCACCCTCACTGTCCCAGTCGTTCTTTCTCTCGATCCAAACCACCGCTAGCGAGCCACTCACCAGTTTCGCACCTCCTCTCCACCGAACCCTAACTCAGCCCCTGTTCTCACTCTCTCTTCTACTCTAACGAGCTGCCGGCGACGTCACCATCATCATCATCTTCTCAATCGCCGAACCTTCAGAGCAACTACCGTAGCTAATGTCTTTCTCGACGAAATAGAGCTGAAACAGAACAAGTTCACTCATACCTCTCAAAGTTTGGCTCATGTGAGGATTGCTCAATTCGTTCAATTCTCTACATGGCCTGTTTGAGTTTGGCAATTAATTTGTTGCAGGAGCATTAGGTTATAGCACTCTGTTCTGAGTTCAATGAAAAGTTGAAAACGATGATGATAAAGGTAATTTGAGATTTTTATGTGATTTTTTAGTGTTTGAATAATTTTGTTGTATGAAACCCATGTTTCATGGGTACAAATGATAATTTTCTTTTTTTATAAATAGACATGTTAGTGTTTTCAACTTTTGTGGGTAGAAATAATAGTTTACTCATGAAACTAATTTTTAATTAATGTTTTGATCAATTTTTGGACAATACCCCATTTTTGATATTGGGCTGAATCGAATATTTAATTTTTGAACTACTAATTTAGATTGGATGTCAATAATAGATGCTCTATTGGACTCATTTTAAAGCCTTATGCTACAAACGCAAAAAATTACCATTTACCGTGTTTAGTAAATAGCTATGCTTAGCTTGCTAGTAACACTTAATCAAAATTTGCTTTTTTTGGACTATATTATGATATCTTATTTTAATTTTTTAATTTTTTAAATAAATTAATTAAATATTTTATTTATCAACATACGTAATTTAGAATATTTTTTTTATCAATTTACATAATAAATCTCATTTATAATAAAAACAAAATACGTATATATATATATATATATATATATATATATATATATATATAATTTACACTGCAGAATAATTTAATTGTTTTAGGAAGTAGAAATGTTTACTGATTGTAACAAGTTTTTATTTATTTTAATTGTGGTGAACAAGTATAGAATTTTTTATTTATTTTATCTTTTCTAAAAAGTAGTAGTGTGTCAATGTGAATGTCTCTACTTATTTTGAGAGAATTTATTTTTCAATTCATAATTTATTTTGTTTTAAATTTTGTTGATTTTTATAAATAGTTATTGATTGGATGAATGTAGTTGAAATTTAAATTTTTATTGATTGAAAAAAAAAATTTTATTTTAAAAAAGTAAACCAATATGTTTTTACATCATATTATATATTTATTTAAATTTAAATTAATATAATAAAAATTAATATAATTTGTTGTGATTTAGATCGTATCAATTTATATAGTTCATCTAAATTTTAAGTATCAATAGTTTTAAAATTAAAAATAATTAAATATTTATTATTTTGATTTATTATTATTATTATTATTATTATTATTATTATTATTATTATTATTATTATTATTATTATTATTATTATTATTATTATTATTATTATTATTATCAACAAAGTGTATTAATTAATTACCTTTTAAATAGAGTAAAATGTACTACAAACACTATTTTTTTGTTGTTTATTAGTCTAATCTCTTTTACAATGAAAACAAAATAGGTATATCAAAAAAAAAAGTTAACATGTATTTCGGTTAGGATAAAAAATGTGATTTTGAGATATATGCATGTATACCTTTTTTTCATTATAAATGAGATAAATAATATTATGTAAATTAATAAATAATTTTTAAATTATATATCTGATAAATAAAATATTTTATTTATTTATTTTAAAAAATCCATAACATTAATATAAGATATCACAATATAGCATAAAACTTAATTAAGTGTTACTAGCAAGCATAGTTATATTTTTGTTTTTGGCATTAGTAAGTACTAGTCATGGTGAGTTAGAATTTTTGGTGTTTGGAAGGAAAAAAAAACATTTTCAACTATACTTGAAAAAGGATCAATAAATCATCAACCATTGTGATTTTTTTTGGTGAACTAAACGGGATCTAGGCCCAATCATCAACTAATGTTATTCAGTAACTACGGTCGTTCAAAAATATTCCTAGCCTAATACCAAAAATTGTTATTGCCCAAGACCAAGAGTTACTCAAAAGTCAAAACATTAATTAATATTTTGCTTTATTAAGAAGGGAATGGAATGAAAGGATGTTTGTAGCTGATGCACGCATAAAGAAACTATATCCCCTGCGTCTCACTCTCCTCTTTAAACACGCATGAACATGCTATGCTTATTTTAGCAGTCAGCACCATAAAATTTTTTATAATGTAATAGACTAAGGGTGTGTTTAGCAAACGCATTATAAGAGAAGAAGTATATTTACTATTTTTGAAAGTTTTAATTTTTGGTTTGGCAAATTTTTAATTCAGGAACGTAGAAATGATTTTGCTTTCAAAACCATGTTTACAAGAAGTTACAATTTTGAATTTCTGCATTTCACCAACGACCTTTTAGCCATTAATACTCTATCTTTATCTATTTTTTATCAATTTTATCCTTGATGCATGTTATTATATTATTTATGGAATTCTTATTATTTTTGTTTAAATGAATTCTCTTTTTCTATTAGTTATTATTTTTATTTTTTATTAATTATTTATTTAATATTATACACTTTTATAATTGTAATTTTTGTATTATTTTTATCATCTTTTTATAATATGATTTATTGATTCTACTAGATAAAGTAAATTAAACAAAAAAATAATTGTAAATAATAATAATAAATTATAGCATAATAAAAAAGAGTACTAAGAGTACTAAAAATATACTATATAAAAAATATCATAAATTTTTTTTTATTTATTTCAATTACTACCAAGATAAATATTTAATTTTTTATTATTTTTAGTACTCTCTAAAATTTATATTTTGTTAGTTTTAATTAAAAATATATTTTGCCAATTTTTATATATTATTTTCATTTTAGTGTATAAATATTAATTTTATTATAGAATTAATTAATAAGATCTATTCAAATATCTAAATTAAAATGATAAGATAATATACAAAAATTATTTAAGTTGGTATCTATTTTAGTAATTTTTTATCTAAAAGTGATTTTGAATAGTATAATCCAAACAACATTTATTTTACTATAATTCATTCTAATGCAAAGATTGCCAAACATAAATCACTTTAACACAAATTTACTTTTCATCATAATCAAGTTTGCAAAATCAATTTTATTCAAACTCCCGTTTGTAACTGTAATCCAAACACACACTAAATAGTAATGTGGAGGACTTCAAATTTCTCCCTTTCAAAAGTTTTGATATCTAAGTACCAAAAGATTGCTGGATACAAACATTGAGAAATTCTGATTACTCGTGCGGTCGTGCCCTTATCATGGAAGCAATCGCCATGCAAACTTGAGTTGTGGTTTCGTTTTACTAGCTTTCGTTGTTTCAGTGGAACTAATTTTTTTTTCAACCAACTGTATTTCCCCTACTATAATGCACCAGTTCGCCACCAATTTTTTTTGAGTTAAACCCTAAAATGGTCCATAAGATTGGCATCGTGCACTAAAATCGTTCTTGAGATTTCAATTGCACTAATTACGTCTCTAAGATTAAAAAAAATGCACCATATTAGTCCCTCACCTATTTTCCATTAACGACGTGATGACATGGCATCATGACGTGGACTATAAGTGACACGTGTCACTTCATGATTTGGTCACGTGTAATGGTATGATGATGTGGTGACCAGTGACACGTGGCATGCTGATGTGGATAGTTGTGTCACGTGTCATAATGTTATTTGGCCACGTGTCTGTTTATGCCACGTGTCACCATAGTATTCGTCGACGTGTCATCCATTATGTCATCGTTGTATATGCACTAAATTAGTCCATTACTTTGCATTAATTGACTCATTTTAGTCCCTAAAATTGAATGTCGTGCACCAAATTAGTCCCTTCACCAATTTTTTCTCATTTTTTTAATTTAAAATTTTAATATCGCTAATTTCAATTCTATTTTTTCATATATCGAGTAAATACAAGTGCTTTTATAAAATTTTTAAGATTTTAGTTTAATTATATAGTTTTTTAAATAATTTAACATTGATAAATTTTGTAATATATAAGTATGTTATTATAAAAAAATAATTATATGATTGAGTAGGTACATTTTTTTCATAAAAAAACATGTATTTTTTATCAAGAAATTAATAATTAAAATAAACATTTTTGTCCTTACGAAATACGCGTTTTCGTTATGTGTAAATGAGCTAGATTGAAGGCACTTCAAGCACCCCCACTACAATTTTGACCTCTGTAGTCTAGACAAAAGAGGTCGGAAATGGTAATGAGGGAAGCTTGAAATGCCTTCACGTCAACTCCAAGACTGCGGTTATTAGGGGTATCCGCAAGAAAAAAATATTTTATAAAAGTACTGAAAGAGGTCGGAGATGGTAGTGAGGGTGCTTGAAAAGCCTTCACGTCAACTCCAAGTCGGCGATTAGGGTATTTGCAAGAGAAAAAATACTTTATAAAAATACTTTTATTCGAAGAACATGTGAAAAAATAGAATTGAAATTAATGTATTAAAAAATATTGAGAATTTTGAATTTATAAAAAAAATAAGAAAAAACTGGTGAAGAGACTAGTTTGATACATGACATTCAATTTCAGGGACTAAAATAAGTCACTTAATGCAAAGTGAGGAACTAATTTGGTGCATATACAACGATGACATAACGGATGACACGTGGACGAATACTAGTGCGACACGTGGTATAAACGAACACGTGGCCACATTGTGACACGTGGCATAAAAATCCACTTTAGCATGCCACGTGTCACTGGTCACCACATCATCATACCATTACATGTTGCCAAATCATGAAGTGACACGTGTCACTTACAATCCACGTCATCATGCCATGTCATCACGTCGTTAATAGAAAATGGGTCAGGGACTAATATGGTGTACTTTTTTCAATCTCAGGGACGTAATTAGTGCAATTGAAATCTCAGGGACGATTTTAGTGCACGACGCCAATCTCAAGGATCATTTTGAGGTTTAAATCTGAGTTAAACCCTAAAATGTTTCCTGAGATTGGCATCATGTACTAAAATCGTCCCTGGGATTCCAATTGCACTAATTACGTCCGTGAGATTGAAAAAAATGCACCATATTAGTCCCTCACCTATTTTTCATTAACGATGTGATGACATGGCAAGATGACGTGAACCGTATGTGACACGTTTCACTTCATGATTTGGTCACGTGTGATGGTATGATGATGTGGTGACCAATGACACATGGCATGCTGACGTGGATGGTTGTGCCACATGTCATAATGTTATTTGGCCACGTGTCTGTTTTTGCCACGTGTCACAAGAGTATTCGTCCACGTGTCATCCATTATGAAATCGTTATATATGCACTAAATTAGTCTCTCACTTTGTATTAAGTGACTCATTTTAGTCCCTAAAATTGAATGTCGTGCACCAAATTAGTCCCTTCACCAATTTTTTCTCATTTTTTTAAATTTAAAATTTTAATATAACTAATTTCAATTCTATTTTTTCATATATCGATTCAATACAAGTGCTTTTATAAAATTTTTAAGATTTTAGTTTAATTATATAGTTTTTTAAATAATTTAACATTGATAAATTTTGTAATATATAAGTATGTTATTATAAAAAAATAATTATATGATTGAGTAGGTACATTTTTTTCATAAAAAACATGTATTTTTATCAAGAAATTAATAATTAAAATAAACGTTTTTGTCCATATGAAATACACGTTTTCGTTATGTGTAAATGAGCTAGATTGAAGGCACTTTAAGCACCCCCACTACAATTTTTGACCTATGCAGTCTAGACGAAAGAGGTCGGAAATCGTGATGAGGGAAGCTTGAAATGCCTTCACGTCAACTCCAAGACGGCAGTTATTAGGGGTATCCGCAAGAAAAAAAAGATTTTATAAAAATACTGAAAGAGGTCGGAGATGGTAATGAAGGTGCTTGAAAAGCCTTCACGTCAACTCCAAGTCGGCGATTAGGATATTTGCAAGAGAAAAAATACTTTATAAAAACACTTTTATTCGAAGAACATGTGAAAAAATAGAATTGAAATTAATGTATTAAAAAATATTGAGAATTTTGAATTTATAAAAAAAATAAGAAAAAACTGGTGAAGGGATTAGTTTGGTGCATGACATTCAATTTCAAGGACTAAAATAAGTCACTTAATGAAAAGTGAGGAACTAATTTGGTGCATATACAACGATGACATAACGGATGACACGTGGACGAATACTGGTGCGACATGTGGCACAAACAAACATGTGGCCAAATAACATTGTGACACTTGGCACAACCATCCACTTTAGCATGCCACGTGTCACTGGTAACCACATCATCATATCATTACATGTGGCCAAATCATGAAGTGACACATGTCACTTACAATCCACGTCATCATGCCATGTCATCACGTCGTTAATAAAAAATGGGTTAGGGATTAATATGGTGCACTTTTTTCAATCTCAGGGACGTAATTGGTACAATGGAAATCTCAGGCTCGATTTTAGTGCACGACTCTAATCTCAGGGATCATTTTGAGGTTTAAATCTGAGTTAAACCCTAAAATATTTCCTGAGATTGGCGTCATGCACTAAAATTGTCTCTGAGATTCCAATTGCACTAATTATATCCGTGAGATTGAAAAAAATGCGCCATATTAGTCCCTCCCCTATTTTCTATTAACGACGTGATGATATGGCAACATGACGTGAACTGTAAGTGACACGTGTCACTTCATGATTTGGCCACGTGTGATGGTATGATGATGTAGTGACCAATGACACATGGCATGCTGACGTGGATGGTTGTGCCACGTGTCATAATGTTATTTGGCCACGTGTCTGTTTTTGCCACGTGTCGCTATAGTATTCGTCCACGTGTCATCCATTATGAAATCATTCTATATGCACTAAATTAGTCCCTCACTTTGTATTAAGTGACTCATTTTAGTCCCTAAAATTGAATGTCGTGCACCAAATTAGTCCCTTCACCAATTTTTTCTCATTTTTTTAAATTTAAAATTTTAATATCACTAATTTCAATTCTATTTTTTCATATATCGATTAAATACAAGTGCTTTTATAAAATTTTTAAGATTTTAGTTTAATTATATAGTTTTTTAAATAATTTAACATTGATAAATTTTGTAATATATAATTATGTTATTATAAAAAAATAATTATATGATTGAGTAGGTACATTTTTTTCATAAAAAAACATGTATTTTTTTTATCAAAAATTAATAATTAAAATAAAAATTTTTGTCCTTATGAAATACACGTTTTCGTTATGTGTAAATGAGCTAGATTGAAGGCACTTCAAGCACCCCCACTACAATCTTTGACCTCTGTAGTCTAGACAAAAGAGGTCGGAAATGGTAATGAGGGAAGCTTGAAATGCCTTCACGTCAACTCCAAGACGGCGGTTATTAGGAGTATCCGCAAGAAAAAAATATTTTATAAAAGTACTGAAAGAGGTCGGAGATGGTAGTGAAGGTGTTTGAAAAGCCTTAACGTCAACTCCAAGTCGGCGATTAGGGTATTTGCAAGAGAAAAAATACTTTATAAAAACACTTTTATTCGAAGAGCATGTGAAAAAATTGAATTGAAATTAATGTATTAAAAAATATTGAGAATTTTGAATTATTAAAAAAAATAAGAAAACACTGGTGAAGGGACTAGTTTGGTGCATGACATTCAATTTTAGGGACTAAAATAAGTCACTTAATGCAAAGAGAGGAACTAATTTGGTGCATATACAATGATGAAATAACGGATGACACGTGGACGAATACTGGTGCGACACGTGACACAAACAAACACGTGGCCAAATAACATTGTGACACGTGGCACAACCATCCACTTTAGCATGCCACGTGTCACTGGTCACCACATCATCATACCATTACATGTGGCCAAATCATGAAGTGACACGTGTCACTTACAATCCACGTCATCATGCCATGTCATCACGTCGTTAATAGAAAATGGGTTAGGGATTAATATGGTGCACTTTTTTCAATCTCAGGGACGTAATTAGTGCAATTGAAATCTCAGGCTCAATTTTAGTGCATGACGTTAATCTCAAGGATCATTTTGAGGTTTAAATCTGAGTTAAACCCTAAAATATTTCCTGAGATTGGCGTCATGCACTAAAATCATCTCTGAGATTCCAATTGCACTAATTACGTCCATGAGATTGAAAAAATGCACCATATTAGTCCCTCACATATTTTCCATTAACGACGTGATGACATGGCAAGATGACGTGAATTGTAAGTGACACGTGTCACTTCATGATTTGGCTACGTGTGATGGTATGATCATGTGGTGACCAATGACACATGGCATGTTGACGTGGATGGTTGTGCCACGTGTCATAATGTTATTTGGCCACATGTCTGTTTGTACCACGTGTCGCTATAGTATTTGTCCACGTGTCATCCATTATGAAATCGTTGTATATGCACTAAATTAGTCCCTCACTTTGTATTAAGTGACTCATTTTAGTCCCTAAAATTGAATGTCGTGCACCAAATTAGTCCCTTCACCAATTTTTTCTCATTTTTTTTAAATTTAAAATTTTAATATCACTAATTTCAATTCTATTTTTTTCATATATCATTTAAATACAAGTGCTTTCATAAAATTTATAAGATTTTAGTTTAATTATATAATTTTTTTAATAATTCAACATTGGTAAATTTTGTAATATATAATTATGTTATTATAAAAAAATAATTATATGATTGACTAGGTTAATTTTTTTCATAAAAAAACATGTGCTTTTAACAAGAAATTAATAATTAAAATAAACATTTTTGTCCTTATGAAATACATGTTTTCGTTATGTGTATATGAGCTAGATTGAAGGCACTTCAAGCACCCCCACTACCATTTTTGACCTCTGCAGTCTAGACGAAAGAGGTCGGAAAAGGTAATGAGGGAAGCTTGAAATGCCTTCATGTCAACTCAAAGACGGCGGTTATTAGGGGTATCCGTAAGAAAAAAAATATTTTATAAAACTACTGAAAGAGGTCGGAGATGGTAGCGAAGGTCTTTGAAAAGCCTTCACGTCAACTCCAAGTCGGCGGTTAGGGTATTTGCAAGAGAAAAAATACTTTATAAAAACACTTTTATTCGAAGAACATGTGAAAAAATAGAATTGAAATTAACATAGTAAAAAATATTGAGAATTTTGAATTTTTAGATAAAATAAGGAAGAACTGGTGAAGGGACTAGTATGGTGCACGACATTCAATTTTAGGGGCTAAAATGAGTCACTTAATGCAAAGTGAGGAACTAATTTGGTGCATATATAACGATGACATAACGGATGACACGCGGACAAATACTGTAGCGACACGTGGCACAAACGGACACGTGGCTAAATAATATTGTGACATGTGGCACAACCATCCACGTTAGCATGCCACGTGTCAGTGGTCACCACATCATCATACCATTACATGTGCCCAAATCATGAAGTGACATGTGTCACTTACAATCCATGTCATCATGCCATGTCATCACGTCGTTAATAGAAAATGTGTCAGGGACTAGTATGGTGCACTTTTTTCAATCTAAGGGACGTAATTGGTGCAATTAAAATCTCAGGGACGATTTTAGTACATGACACCAATCTCAGGGATCATTTTGAGATTTATATCTGAGTTAAACCCTAAAATGTTCACTGAGATTGGCGTTATGCACTAAAATCGTCCTTGAGATTCCAATTGCACTAATTGCGTCCCTGAGATTAAAAAAAATGCAACATATTAGTCCCCTCAACAATTTTCCATTAACGACGTGATTACCTGGCATGATGACGTGGACTGTAAGTGACATGTGTCACTTCTCGATTAGGCCACGTCTAATGGTATGAAGATGTGGTGACCAGTGACACGTGGCATACTGACGTGGATGGTTGTGCGATGTGTCATAATGTTATTTGGCCACGTATTTGTTTATGCCACGTGTTGCAATAGTATTTGTCCACGTGTCATCCATTATAAAATCGTTATATATGCACTAAATTAGTCCCTCACTTTGCATTAAGTGACTCGTTTTAGTCTCTAAAATTGAATGCCGTGCACCAAATTAGTCCCTTCACCAATTTTTTCTCATTTTTTTAAATTTAAAATTTTAATATCACTAATTTCAATTCTATTTTTTCATATATCGTTTAAATACAAGTGCTTTCATAAAATCTTTAAGATTTTAGTCTAATTATATAAATTTTTTAAGAATTTAAAATTCCTAAATTTTGTAATATATAAGTATGTTATTATAAAAAAATAATTATATGATTGACTAGGTACATTTTTTTCATAAAAAAATGTGCTTTTAACAAGAAATTAATAATTAAAATAAACACTTTTGTCCTTATGAAATACATGTTTTCGTTTTGTGTATATGAGCTAGATTGATGGCACTTCAAGCACCCCACTACCATTTTTGACCTCTGCAGTCTAGATGAAAAAGGTCGGAAATAGTAATGAGGAAAGCTTGAAATGCCTTCACGTCAACTCTAAGACGGCGGTTATTAGGGGTATCCGCAAGAAAAAAAATATTTTAAAGAAGTACTGAAAGAGGTCGAGATGGTAGTGAAGGTCTTTGAAAAGCCTTCACGTCAACTCCAAGTCGGCGGTTAGGGTATTTGCAAGAGAAAAAATACTTTATAAAAACACTTTTATTCGAAGAAGATGTGAAAAAATAGAATTGAAATTAACGTATTAAAAAATATTGAGAATTTTGAATTTTTAGATAAAATAAGAAAGAACTGGTGAAGGGACTAGTTTGGTGCACGACATTCAATTTCAGGGACTAAAATGAGTCAATTAATGCAAAGTGAGGAACTAATTTGGTGCATATATAACGATGACATAACGGATGACACGCGAACGAATACTGTTGCGACATGTGGCACAAACGGACACGTGGCTAAATAACATTGTGACACGTGGCATAACCATCCACTTTAGCATGCCACGTGTCAGTGGTCACCACATCATCATACCATTACATGTGGCCAAATCATGAAGTGACACGTGTCACTTACAATCCACGTCATCATGCCATGTCATCACGTCGTAAATTGAAAATGAGTCAGGGACTAATATGGTGCACTTTTTTCAATCTAAGGGACGTAATTGGTGCAATTAAAATCTCAGAGACGATTTTAGTGCATGACGCCAATCTCAGGGATCATTTTGAGGTATAAATCTGAGTTAAACCCTAAAATGTTCACTGAGATTGGCGTTATGCACTAAAATCGTCCCTGAGATTCCAATTGCACTAATTACGTCCCTGAGATTTAAAAAAATGCACCATATTAGTCCCCTCAGCTATTTTCCATTAACGACATGATTACCTGGCATGATGACGTGGACTGTAAGTAACACGTGTCACTTCATGATTTGGCCATGTCTAATGGTATGATGATGTGGTGACCAGTGACACGTGGCACACTGACGTGGATGGTTGTGCGATGTGTCATAATGTTATTTGGCCACGTGTTTGTTTGTGCCACGTGTCGCAATAGTATTCGTCCACGTGTCATCCATTATGAAATCGTTATATATGCACCAAATTAGTCCCTCACTTTGCATTAACTGACTCATTTTAGTCCATAAAATTGAATGTCGTGCACCAAATTAGTCCCTTCACCAATTTTTTCTCATTTTTTTAAATTTAAAATTTTATTATCACTAATTTCAATTCTATTTTTTCATATATCGTTTAAATACAAGTGCTTTCATAAAATCTTTAAGATTTTAGTTTAATTGTATAAATTTTTTAATAATTTAACATTGGTAAATTTTGTAATATATAAGTATGTTATTATAAAAAAATAATTATATGATTGACTAGGTACATTTTTTTCATAAAAAACATGAACTTTTAACAAGAAATTAATAGTTAAAATAAACATTTTTGTCCTTATGAAATACATGTTTTCGTTTTATGTATATGAGCTAGATTGAAGGCACTTCAAGCACCCCCACTACCATTTTTGACCTCTGCAGTCTAGACGAAAGAGGTCGAAAATGGTAATGAGGGAAGCTTGAAATGCTTTCACGTCAACTCCAAGACGGCGGTTATTAGGGGTATCCGCAAGAAAAAAATATTTTATAAAAGTACTAAAAGAGGTCGAAGATGGTAGTGAAGGTGCTTGAAAAGCCTTCACGTCAACTCCAAGTCGGCGGTTAATGTATTTGCAGGAGAAAAAATACTTTATAAAAACACTTTTGTTCGAAGAACATGTGAAAAAATAGAATTGAAATTGATGTATTAAAAAATATTGAGAATTTTGAATTTATAGAAAAAATAAGAAAGAACTGGTGAAGGGATTAGTTTGGTGCACGACATTCAATTTCAGGGACTAAAATTAGTCACTTAATGCAAAGTGAGGAACTAATTTGGTGCATATACAACGATGACATAACGGATGACACGCGGACAAATATTGTTGCGACACGTGGCACTAACAGACACGTGGCCAAATAACATTGTGACATGTGGCACAACCATCTACTTTAGCATGCCACGGGTCACTGGTCACCACATCATCATACCATTACATGTTGCTAAATCATGAAGTGACACGTGTCACTTACTATCCACGTCATTATGCCATGTCATCACGTCGTTAATAGAAAATGGGTCGGGGACTAATATGGTGCACTTTTTTCAATCTCAAGGACGTAATTGGTGCAATTGAAATCTCAGGGACGATTTTAGTGCACGACGCTAATATTTGGGATCATTTTGAGGTTTAAATCTGAGTTAAACCCTAAAATGTTTCATGAGATTGGCATCATGTCCTAAAATCGTCCCTGAGATTCCAATTGTACTAATTACGTCCCTGAGATTGAAAAAAATGCACCATATTACTCCCCTCACCTATTTTCCATTAACGACGTGATTATCTGGCATAATGACGTGGATTGTAAGTGACACGTGTCACTTCATGATTTGGCCACGTGTAATGGTATGATGATGTGGTGACCAGTGACACGTGGCATGTTGACGTGGATGGTTGTGCCATGTGTCATAATGTTATTTGGCCACGTGTTTGTTTGTACCACGTGTCACAATAGTATTTATCCACGTGTCATCCATTATGTCATCGTTGTATATGATCTAAATTAGTCCCTCACTTTGCATTAAGTGACTCATTTTAGTCCCTGAAATTGAATGTCGTGCACCAAACTAGTCCTTCACCAATTTTTTCTCATTAATTTTAAATTTGAAATTTTAATATCACTAATTTCAATTCTATTTTTTATTATATCGATTAAATACAAGTTCTTTCATAAAATTTTTAAGATTTTAGTTTAATTATATAGTTTTTTTAATAATTTAACATTGGTAAATTTTGTAATATATAAGTATGTTATTATAAAAAAATAATTATATGATTGAGTAGGTACATTTTTTTTCATAAAAAATATGTATTTTTAACAAGAAATTAATAATTAAAATAAACATTTTTGTTCTTATGAAATACACGTTTTCATTATGTGTAAATGAGCTAGATTGAAGGCACTTCAAGCACCCCCACTACCATTTTTGACCTCTGCGGTCTAGATGAAAGAGGTCAGAAATGGTAATGATGGAAGCTTGAAATGCCTTCACATCAACTCCAAGACGGCAGTTATTAGGGGTATCCGCAAGAAAAAATTATTTTATAAAAGTACTGAAAGAGGTCGAAGATGGTAGTGAAGGTGCTTGAAAATCCTTCACGTCAACTCCAAGTCGGCGGTTAGGGTATTTGCAAAAGAAAAAATACTTTATAAAAACACTTTTATTCGAAGAACATGTGAAAAAATAGAATTGAAATTAATGTATTAAAAAATGTTGAGATTTTTGAATTTATAGAAAAAATAAGAAAAAACTGGTGAAGGGACTAGTTTGGTGCACGACATTCAATTTCAGGGAGTAAAATGAGTCACTTAATGCAAAGTGAGGAACTAATTTAGTGCATATACAACGATGACATAATGGATGACACGTGGACGAATACTGGTGGGACACGTGGCACAAACGGACACGTGGCCAAATAACAGTGTGACACGTTGCACAACCATCCACGTTAGCATGCCACGTGTTACTGGTCACCACATCATCACACCATTATACGTGGTCAAATCATGAAGTGACACGTGTCACTTACAATTCACGTCATCATGCCATGTCATCATGTCGTTAATAGAAAATGGGTCAGGGACTAATATGGTGCACTTTTTTCAATCTGGGGGACGTAGTTGGTGCAATTGAAATCTCATGGACGATTTTAGTGCACGATGCCAATCTCAGGGATCATTTTGAGGTTTAAATCTGAGTTAAACCCTAAAATATTCCCTGAGATTGGCGTCATGCACTAAAATCGTCTCTGAGATTCCAATTGCACTAATTACGTCCTTGAGATTGAAAAAAATGCACCATATTAGTCTCTAACCTATTTTCTAATAACGATGTGATGACCTGGCATGATGACGTGGATTGTAAGTGACACGTGTCACTTCATGATTTGGCCACGTGTAATGGTATAATGATATGGTGACCAGTGACACGTGGCATGCTGACGTGGATGGTTGTGCCACGTGTCATAATTTTATTTGGCCACATGCCTGTTTGTACTACGTGACGTAATAGTATTCGTCCACGTGTCATCCATTATGTCATCGTTGTATATGCACTAAATTAGTCCCTCACTTTGCATTAAGTGACTAATTTTAGTCCCTGAAATTGAATGTCGTGCACCAAACTAGTCCTTTAACCAATTTTTTATCATTTTTTTAAATTTAAAATTTGAATATCACTAATTTCAATTCTATTTTTTAATATATCGATTAAATACAAGTGATTTCATAAAATTTTTAAGATTTTAGTTTAATTATATAGTTTTTTTTAATGATTTAACATTGCTAAATTTTGTAATATATAAGATTTTTTAATTTAACACTTTTATTCGAAATAAAAAAATAACACTTTTAATAACACTTTTATTCGAAGAACATGTGAAAAAATAGAATTGAAATTAATGTATTAAAAAATGTTGAGATTTTTGAATTTATAGAAAAAATAAGAAAAAACTGGTGAAGGGACTAGTTTGGTGCACGACATTCAATTTCAGGGACTAAAATGAGTCACTTAATGCAAAGTGAGGAACTAATTTGGTGCATATACAACGATAACATAACGGATGACACGTGGACGAATACTGGTGCGACACGTGGCACAAACGGACACGTGGCCAAATAACATTGTGACACGTTGCACAACCATCCACGTTAGCATGCCCCATGTCACTGGTCACCACATCTTCATACCATTACACGTGGTCAAATCATGAAGTGACACGTGTCACTTACAATTCACGTCATCATGCCATGTCATCACGTCGTTAATAGAAAATGGGTCAGGGACTAATATGGTGCACTTTTTTTAATCTCTGGGACGTAATTGGTGCAATTGAAATCTCAGGGATGATTTTAGTGCACGACGCCAATCTCAGGGATCATTTTGAGGTTTAAATCTGAGTTAAACCCTAAAATATTCTCTGAGATTGGCATCAGGTACTTAAATCGTCCCTGAGATTCCAATTGCACTAATTACGTCCATGAGATTGAAAAAAATGCACCATATTAGTCCCTCACCTATTTTCTAATAACGATGTGATGACCTGGCATGATGACGTGGACTGTAAGTGACACGTGTCACTTCATGATTTGGCCACGTGTAATGGTATAATGATGTGGTGACCAGTGACACGTGGCATGCTGACGTGGATGGTTGTGCCACGTGTCATAATGTTATTTGGCCACATGCCTTTTGTACCACGTGTCGTAATAGTATTCGTCCACGTGTCATCCATTATGTCATCGTTGTATATCCACTAAATTAGTCCCTCACTTTTCATTAAGTGACTCATTTTAGTCCCTGAAATTGAATGTCGTCCACCAAACTAGTCCCTTCACCAATTTTTTCTCATTTTTTTAAATTTAAAATTTTAATATCACTAATTTCAATTCTATTTTTTCATATATCGATTAAATACAAGTGATTTCATAAAATTTTTAAGGTTTTAGTTTAATTATATAGTTTTTTTAATGATTTAACATTGGTAAATTTTGTAATATATAAGATTTTTTAATTTAACACTTTTATTCGAAAAAAGAAAATAACACTTTTAATAACACTTTTATTCGAAGAATATTCGAAGAATATGTGAAAAAATAGAATTGAAATTAATGTATTAAAAAATGTTGAGATTTTTGAATTTATAGAAAAAATAAGAAAAAACTGGTGAAGGAACTAGTTTGGTGCACGACATTCAATTTCAGGGACTAAAATGAGTCACTTAATGCAAAGTGAGAAACTAATTTGGTGCATATACAACGATAACATAACGGATGACACGTGGACGAATACTGGTGCGACACGTGGCACAAACGGACACGTGGTCAAATAACATTGTGACACGTTGCACAACCATCCACGTTAGCATGCCCCGTGTCACTGGTCACCACATCATCATACCATTACACGTGGTCAAATCATGAAGTGACATGTGTCACTTACAATTCACGTCATCATGCCATGTCATCACGTCGTTAATAGAAAATGGGTCAGAGACTAATATTGTGCACTTTTTTCAATCTGTGGGACGTAATTGGTGCAATTGAAATCTCAGGGACGATTTTAGTGCATGACGCCAATCTCAAGAATCATTTTGAGATTTAACTCGATCTTTTTTCCTACTTTATTTCAATTGGTTTAAGTCTCACACTTTTATATTAAACTTAAGAAATTAATTTTCTTTTTTTTGTATTTATTCAATTATTTTTAATTTTAAATACATCTTGAACTTGAATTTCAATGAGCTTTTATAAATTAAAAACCTTATAAACTTATTTATATAAATTAAAATTTTATTATCATTTATTATTCTCATTATCAACAAAATTTTACAATTTTAATATTAAAATTAGTTATAATAAAATTAATTATATATATATATATAATTATTTGTATTACAATAATATCTTAAACTTGAACTTTAATAAATTTTTACAAAATAAAAGCTTTACTGGTTTATTCATATTAATTAAAATTTTATTCTTATTATTATTTATTATTTTCATTATTAACTATATTTTATAATTTTAATATTAGAATTAGTTATAATAAATTAATTTTATTTATTTACATAGTTATTTATTTTATAATTTTAATTCTAAAATTTTTAAAATATTTTATAATATTTATCTATATAGTTTTTTTGTTTATTATCATGTTAATAATAATTATATAATTTTTACCCACAAAAAATCCTTCAAGCTCCGCCATTGTAGATTTGGGATTTGAAACTTTTAAGTTTTGAAACTTATTTTAAAGGGTAAAATCTAATCTATTACTGTTTATTTAATAGGTGAGATTAGGGGTGGAAAAAAGCCAAGCGGCCTGTCAGGGGCCTGCAGCCTGGCCTGTATTTTGCCTGGCCTGACCTGACCTGTTATAAAATAGGTACATGTCCAGGCTCTTTTAAAAGCCTTAATATATTAATAGGTCATGCCCAAGCTTACTAATTAGCTTTATAGGCCTGTCAGGCCTGCTTGGACCTGTTAAAATATAATTAAATATATAAATAATTATTTATTATTAATAAAATTATGAGATATTTTAAATTTATTATATCTTATTATAAATATTTTTGTATATTTTAAATATGTTAGAAGTTTAAAATTTTTTATAAATATTAAATATATGACATATTACATATAACTATTTTTAATAAAAAATAATTTTTTAAATAATATTTTTATTTTTCTAAAAAAAAATTATCAGGCCTTTTAACAGGCTTCAGGCCAGGTCAGGCTGAATAACAGGCCAGGCCTAGTATTTTATAAAGAGCCTATAACAGGTTGCAGGTCAGGCTCAGGCCAATCAACTGTATGACAGGCCAGACCTGTTAAGACCAAAGCCTGACCTGGCCTGACCTGTTTCCACCCCTAGGTGAGACAAAAAAAAATATGAGAGAGAAAATATTTAATAGTAAGAGATTTAATTTTATTTTATAAAATAAAAATTTAAAATTTAAATGATCTAAATTCGTAGATTTGTTGTAAAGCATAGTAAACCAATGTGATGAGTTGAAAAAAAAATAAATTAAACAATGATTTAGGAAAGTAAAGCAACGGCTCTACCGACAGGTTTGTTGGACTTTAGTATATTTAAATTGTGCTTAAGAGAATATATCTTATATTTAAACTTTAGGCTCACTTTGATTTTAAGAATAGGATAAAATAAGATATTAAAAATAAAATTTTAAAAATAAAAATATAACAATTAGTGTTTATATATTTTATTTAATAATAAAATAAAATAAATTATAAAAGTGTAATTTATTTTTATTTTTTTAATGAAAGAAAAATTATAATAATAAAAAATATAATTATAAAAAATTTATAAAAATAATAAAATAAAAAATAAAAAATAAGTTTTATTTTTAGTTAGTATTTTTATATTTTTTCTGTCAAAATAAATATAAAATACATTAATTTAATATTTATAGATACAATGTCTCTATTCATGTTTCATATGCTAAATATGATTTTATGTCTTTGTGTTATTGTTTCAGTATTTTATGTTTATAAACAAATGCAATCTAAGAGCTTGTTTAGAATGCTGAGAATTAAAATTTACTCAAAAGTTAATTTTTTTTCTTGTTTTAAAACAATTAAAAATAAATAATTTAAATTCTTTTAAAAATTTTCATTTTTATTTTACTTTTATTCGTAAATCAAATTAAAAGAAGTCTGCTTTCTAAATTAATTCTTACATCCTTTAAATTTATATGTTAAATGTTAAAAATATCTTTATTTATAATTAATAAAATAATTTTGTCAAAAACAAAATAGTAAAAAAAATATTTAATTTATATAAAAATTATTTTAAATTAAAAAGTTAAATTATATTATATTAATATATTAAATCATTTTAAATAGTGAAATTAGATTTTAAATAAAAATATTTTTTTTAAAAAATAATAAAATTTTTTTCACATATTAAATAATTTTTAAACAAACTCTAAAGTAATTGCATGGTAGTTTAGAGTTCGTTTGCAGTTTGTGTTATACGCCTTCGGGATTTCTTTATAATGGAAAAATTAATAGCTAGATCTTAAAGGGCCAAATATAAATATTCTATTCTAGTAGTTGAGATTAATTCGGTATATATAATTTGATTTTTTTTAACAAATTATAATAATAATTATTCTTCACATATAAGTATTATACCTATACAAGTTATAATAAGTACATATATTCTATTTCACGTCAGACACGTCTCTTCTAGTACATTGATTTCACTCGCCTCTTAATTTAATAGATTTTTCAATCAACGCACGCACATTCTTTTTCGTACAATTACTGCACGTTCTTCTTTTTTCGTTATTGTCGTCACCAACACCACCTCCTTTTCCTTCTTTTTTTATTGGAATTTCTTCTCCTCCTTTTTTTTTTCTCCTTCTCCTCCTTATCTCGTTATTGAAGATAATTAATAATTCAAGTTCAGATTATCAAAATAAAATTGATTATTGTTTTAAATCCAATCAAGTAGCTGAGGTATGGTTCGATTTTAATTAATTTTTTCGTTAGTAGTTTATGATTCTGTAGATGAATAATGTTTCATCGTTGATGGTTTGAATTGAATGTAATGTAAAAGTTCTGCATTGAAGGAAATATTTTTCTGCATTTGCAGTAAATTTGGGTGTAACACGAAGATATTTGGGTGTATTCTTTAAGAATTTTCGGTGTATGTATGCTGATAAATTTTGCATAATTCAAAATTTTTCTTCTCCCTCCTCATCTTTTGCCGCTTCTTCTTCTTTTTTTCATCATCATCATCATTTTCTTTTTTTTTCTGATTCATCTTTTTTTTCTTATTTTATCTTCTCAAGTTTCTTCTTATTTTACTCTTTTAACAATAATAAAAACAAAAAAAACAAACAAAAAAGAAGAAGAAACACATAATAGTACAAAATTAATTGGAAGAGGATGAACTTACATTCGATCAACTAAAAAAAAGAAAGAAATAAGAAAAAAAGAATAAAAAATGTAGCATTAGAGAAAATATTTTTCTATATTTGCAGCAAATTTGGGTGTAACAGGAAGATATTTGGGTGTATTATTTAAAAATTTTCGGTGTATCTGTGTTAATAAGTTATGGATAATTCAAAATTCTTCATCTTCCTCCTCCTCTTCTTCTGCTGCTTCTTCTTCTTTTTTCATCATCATCATCATCACTATCTTCTTCTTTTTTTCTTATTCATCTTTCCCTTTTTGTTTTACCTTCTCAAGTTTCTTCTTATTTTACTCTCTCACCAACACCACCTCCTCTCCTCCTCCTCCTCTTCTTTCTCCTTCTTTTTTCATTAGAATTTCTTCTCCTCCTTCCTTTTTCTCCTTCTCCTCCATCTCCAGTTATTTCATTGTTGAAGATAATGAATAATTCAAGTTCAGATTGTCGATTAAATTAGAACAAAATTGATTATTTTGAATCCAATCAAGTGGCTGAGGTGTGGTTCGATTCTAGTTAATGTTTTCGTTAGTAATTTATGATTTTGTAGGTGAATAATGTTTTTGTTTGTGAAAATTGTTGTTCATCGTTGATAATTTAAATTGAATGTAATGTAAAAGTTCTGCATTACAGAAAATATTTTTCTGTTTTTGGGTGTAACACGAAGATATTTGAGTGTATTGTTTAAGAATTTTCGGTGTATGTATATTAATAAGTTTTGCATAAATCAAAACTCTTCTTCTCTCTCCTCCTCATCTTCTGCTGCTTCTTCTTCTTCTTCTTTTTCATCATCATCTTCTTTTTTTTTCTTATTCATCTTTTGTTTTCTTATTTTATCTTCTCAAGTTTCTTCTTATTTTACCCTTTTAACAAGAATAAAAATAAAAAATTAAACAAAGGAGAAGAAGAAACACATAATGGTACAAAATTAGTTGGAAGATGATGAACTTACATTCATTCAACAAAAAGAAAGAAAGAAATAAGAAAAAAAAGGAAGAAAAAATGTAGCATTATTAGAAAAAATATTTTTTTATATTTACAGCAAATTTGGGTGTAACACGAAGATATTTGGATGTATTGTTTAAAAATATTCGGTGTATGTGTGCTGATAAGTTCTGCATAATTCAAAACTCTTCTTCTTTCTCCTTCTCATCTTCTGCTGCTTCTTCTTCTCCATTTTTTATTTCATATTCATATAATTGGGAAGAAAAAATCAAACAAATAAAAAATACATTATGTTGCAAAATCAATAGAAAGAGAAGGAAGAAAAAAATGCAATAACAATATAATAATAAAAAAATGACGATAAAGATGAAACACTGAAGAAAAAGGAGAAACGCAAAAAAAATGAGAAGAAGAAGGAAGAGGAAGATGAGGAGGAGGAGGAGGAACGCAAAACACGCTATGAAAATCGTTTAATAGTGCGCGTGTTAATACACTCGTATGGGTGAGTATCTTTTTTGTTAAATTTGTCGCAACTTATATGACTTCTAAATTAAAATAATGTGTATATATAGCACTTCTATTATAATAATATATATTAACTATTTATCATTTATAAAACTTTAATTTTACTTTTTAACCTGATATTTTTTGTCAGTAGTTTTTGTTCTTATCCTATTATTCGCTTTTATTCTCTCTTCTGTACAATGCAATTGGATAATAGAATGAAGCTAACTTGTTCTTTATCTTTGCAGCAGAGAACTAAAGCTAATTAATCTCTTCAAGAACTACTTCAGATATAAAAAATAATTTTTTGTCCATAGTTCAAAACTCACAAATATTAAGAACAAGGTAGCTTTCACATATATAGATAAGAAGGTATCTATAATTCAATTTTCACATCAACTATTAAAACAGAAAAAATCAAGAACCAAAATAAACAGTGGGTTTGATTCGTCAGAGTTGATAGATATCATGAGAGAATGGTTTGGATTGCTATCTTGACGTGGGGTATGAGGGAGTCAATGAAAGTTGATGCATGGGCATCATAAATATTTTTTTAATATAATTTGTATGGTATTTTGTTGATTTGTTAGAGTCTTTAAGTGAATTATACCCTAGTGAATATTATTTTGAGTTATTGTGACCTTTTATTAATTTTAGGTAACATTCGAGTGAAGATCAAACATAATTTATGAAGAAGAAAAACAAGAAAATTGCTCTCATCTTTGTTGGTGTTAAACGCCACATCACCTGTGTTTAGCGCCGGAACAAGAACTTCAAGTCATTTGTCTCTGCCTTGGTCGCGTTAAACACCACATCATCAATGTTTAGTGCTGGACCTTGGGACGCGTGCAATACCTCTCTAGATGGGTGGCGCTAAATGTCACATCACCGGCGTTTAGTGTCGGTAACACTAGAAGTAGTGGTCCTTATGTCCGCCAGCACTCAACACGGAAGATCACAATTTAATTTTTAAATCAAATAGAAAATAAGAAAATATATGATTAGCTTAATTTAAATTTTGAATCAATTAGGATTTGATATAAACTTCGAGATTTTTACACTTATCAGTTTACACTTTTTTACACATTAAGATTTTCTTTGCACTACGAGAAACTAAGCCTCCAATATTAAAGTTAGAAGCTATGTTTATTTTGATGGATTAATACTATTGTTCTTCTATTTTTGATTAATGCACTGATTTTTATTCAAGAACTGAGTTTGGTTCTTCATCCTAAAGATTAGAGTATATTAAAAAATAACTCTTTTCTAAATTGAATTCCTCTGAATCTTAGGAAAGTTAAAATCACCGCTGGCGTATAACGCGCCACTTTGTGTCTTGGTCTGGAGATGTCAACCTTGAAGCTAGCCCCCTGGGAGTACGCATTCTTAGCGTGTTGCATGCTCACCCTTGACGTGTGGCACGCCAACTTTTTGTTTGATTTAGATATGGCCATCAAAGGCATGTGGCACGCCCACCTTGTTGGCGTGTTGCATGCCATTTCTTGGCTTGGAGTTGGGGTATCATGGACGGCATGTGGCACGCCTTTCTTGCTGGCGTGTTGCACTGTCCTTGCTCATTTCTTCTTGTGACTTTTGGGGTCTCTGAAAAGTTGATCCAACGTGTTATGTCTTTGTATTGGAGTGTCATTTCACTCTCCATAGGGGAAAGCAGAGTTCTTTCCCGAGCCAATTCATCAATTGATATTGAACGAGGCTTTTGTCCATCTTTTTCCTAAGATATCAATTGTACTAAATCCATTCCTTTTGCTGTTTTGCATCATCCTTGGCTTGGGTTGTCCCAATTTCTTGATCTGATTATGAAACAAGCTCTTCCGCGACTGCCTTAGCTCTTAGCAAAAAAGTATCCATAAAGGCTGCGCAGCTACGAAGGCAACTACTCTTGTGCTGCCTTCTTCATAGAAACCGCCGGGTTGACCCCGAAGGCTGAATTCTATGGTAGAGAATTGAATAATAATTGGGTCATGAGTGACCTTATTAACTATTGCAAAAGAAAGGGCTAAGTAAGTACTAATGTCAACGTTGGAAAAGAATCTTCATTTTCCTCTCTCCCATTATGAAAGGGGAGATGCGGGAAAGAGACTTTCGCGATGTTCAATAAAGGGTCTAAGAGCTCTTACAATAAGTCTAGCCTTCCGATCCCTATCCCTGGACTCTTTCTTTCGTAAAGCTTGGCTTTGGAGCATATACCAGAGTGAATCTAAGCATGACTTTCTGTTTTGTTGTACCGCCTAGCTCTTTCTTTTGATTACTACTCAAGTCTATCTTTTTTTATTTGGGTACGAGGACATGTTGCACATTTAGTGTTCTTTCTCTTAGGAGATATTCCTCTTTCATGATTTTTTTTGCTTATACTTTGCTTCTCTTTTTTTATTATTCTTCTGAAATCTTGCACAATTTTCTACACATACTAAAACTCAAAGTAATTCTAAAAAATATCGATTAAAGTACAAAAATCTCAATTATACAAAAAAATCATTAATTTTATTTAAGAAAATAATAAAGAGAACAACTAAAGATGCTCATGCATCAGGGGTATGCTAAGAAGTGAGAGTTTGGCCGTATAGGAGAGAAAAGGACAGTGCTGAAGGGGAGTGAGAATTGGGAAGTCACAAATTAGAGTTAGAATTTGTTATCCATATATATGGGCATGTGAAATTACTAAAAATCGTATGCTAGAAGTAAATCAATGAAATCAATTAAAGTAAATTCATAAATTTTGGGATATAGCGAGAGATGGGGCGGGAATCCTCGCTCAGGTCCCTGCACATGCTTTAGG